>NC_080865.1:56878816-57554316 GCF_030435755.1 Ochotona princeps | reverse complement strand
ATCACTCTGCTATTAAAGTGTATCCTGACATTGTAGGCATGGGCAATGGCAGAAAGTCCAGCATCCTATTGTCAGGATATATTTAGCAGTTTCATAGGGAATCCACACCAACTTCCATAGCGATTGCACTATCCTACTCCCATCAAGAGCAAAGGACGGTACCTTTCTGAATTGATGACCTGGCACAAAAAATGTGGATCTCCCTCAGTGTCATGATGATCTTGGAAAAGGCAAATAGTTTGATGGCAATTTTGAGAATAGCAGTCCCCAGGATATTGCTACCACTGAAGAAGATACTAAGCAGATACAGATGCAAGGCTGAAGGATCACATCTGTGAGTGTATCAAGAACCTTGCCAGGTACTTGGCTGATGTCATGGAGTAGTATAAGAGTGGAACCCAAATGAGAAAGCATAAGAGGCCAGTCAATCACTTCCTAACATTCTTCAGAAGTAAGGGAATTGCAAAAATCAAAGACACGTTTGTGATGGCTAAGATTTTTAACCTGGATGTGGTTGAGGTAGACATAGAATTGTTACAGTTGGTTCCTGAGAAACTGATGAATGTGGAGTTGTTGCAACAGGAACAAGATTGCATAACTGAAAGCCAGGCAAGAGAGAAAGGAACTGCAAGAGAAGAAAAAGAAGAACTTCCAGGATAATTGACAGTGGAGTAGTGAAGAAAAGCTTTTGTGGATCTCAACAAATTTCTTAGTGTATGAAGGGATTATATTAAGCTCAAAAACAAGAACCCCAAAGGTTTTCATTAATGGGGAGGGATATAAGGTCATGGGACCTTTTTGGCTTATTGAACAATTTATGACAAAGGAGAAAAGGAAAGAAAGTAGCACGTCACCATGAGCATATGAGATGCCCGTCTCACGTGTGTCACTACCGCTATAGAGCTTCCAGCAGGAAAAGCTGCCAAGGCTAGAGGCACATAGGTGATCCTCACCTTATGTAGGTCCTGACAATTTTACATGATTGTGTCTTAATCTTTTGCCAAAAAAATTTAAAGTAAATAAATAAATTCAAACAGCAAAAAGAGCGTATACAATAAGTATTTAAAAAAAGAGCCTGCTTAACTGAAGAAACAAATGCTGCTGCAAAAAAGTAAAGTGATAATAATAATAATAAGTATAAGTGTTTGAAGTGTAAATGTTGCAATAAATGAAGGTTATCTTATTATTGAAAAGAAATGTCTTATAAATTTAATGTAACCAAAGTGTGTAATGGTTGTTTGTAAAACATAGAACAGTGTATACCAATGTCTTTCTCCTTCACATTCACATACCACCCATTCATTAGTTCATTTCAAGAAACTTCCTTTCCTACAAGGCCCATTCCATGGTAAATGTCCCATACTAGTATATCACTTTTGATGCTTTTAATTGTAGTTTACTACATTTTTTCTAGACTTACTTGTGTTTAAATGTACAAATATTTACCATTATTTTAAAATTGTCTAGCAGGGGTTAGGGAACCGTTGTTTTCTGCTAAGGGTCATGGGACTATTTGTAATATCATTCACAGACCATAAAAAAACTATCATGTTACAAACCATTCTGGGCCTGGTGCCATGGCCTAGCAGCTAAAGTACTTGCCTTTAACATGCCTGGATCCCATATGGGCGCCAGTTCTAATCTCAGCAGCTACACTTCCCATCCCGCTCCCTGCTTGTGGTCTGGGAAAGCAGTAGAGGATGCCCCAACGCCTTGGATCCTGCACTTGTATGGGAAACCTGGAGGAAGTTCCTGGCTCCTGGCTTAGAATAGGCACAGTACCAGCTGTTGCAGTCACTTGGGGAGTGAATCATTGGACATAAGATCTTCCTCTCTGTCCCTCCTCCTCTCTGTATATCTGACTTTGCAATAAAAATAAATAAAGCTTAAAAAAAATTCCACTATAGAGTCACTGAATTTCATATCTCACCTAGAGTTGCCTTGACAGGAGCAGACCAAATGACTTCGCAGTCCTGATACGGCTCACAGGTTGTATATACACCCATACTTACTATAGCAGGAGACACAATAGCATACTGTACAAGTTTGTAACCTAATAGCAATAGGTAATATCATATGGCTAACCATATAATAGGCGAGCCCATCATATATTGTGTGAGTACACTGTTTTTTGTTTCCATAATTAAACAAGATAGTCTAACAATAAATTCCTCAGAATATCTCCTGTCTTTAAATGATGCAAAAGTACATTGTAAGTTATTACAATATAAGGAATATTTGTCATGAACTCATTACATGTGAAATAACTAAGTACTTTATAGTTTGCATATTTACTGTTGACTACAATCCTAAATATTTGCGTATACTAATTTTAGTTCTGATTGCCATAAACATATTACCACAGTGTAAGTGGCTTCAACAACAAACTGACTTAAAATTTTGAAGAAAACAAGTCTGTGATCAGAGTGCCAGTATGGTTGTTTACTGATATGGACCCTCTCTTAGGCTTGTTGATGCCCACCTGCTAGTAGATGCCAGGAAGAGAGAGAAAAAGCAAACCATCTGATACATCATAGCTCCAACCCCATCAGGATGATCTCACCATCATCATTACACCTAGACCTAATTATCTCTCAATGTGTTTTCTTCAAATACCATTGCATTGGGAGTTAAGGCTCCACTCTTTTAGTTGGTTGGAATACAATTGAGTCTATAGAAATTGTTATTTTTCTCATTTTCTGGTTAAAAGGCAAATGCCAGTGAGATAGAGTAAATAAAGGCATGTTAATGGTCAAACATGGATTCAAAGATATATAGCACGATGCTACTCAAGAAGGAACTTAGAATTCAGAATTCTTCTAGTGGGCTTTCAAGAGCATGTGTCTTAAATCACTCAATCACTTGCTGAAAAGTGAAGAACATTCCAGTTGTTTCTTTGGTCTATTGGAAACAAAAATTATTTCATTCGAATTTTAACTTTTAAATAAATCATTTCAGTTTCCTGAAGGCAGGATGGTAATCAAAAGTATTCAGCCCATGTCATATGCTAAAATGTCGAGTACATTAATCATATCTGTCATTTAGAGCACTGTGTCTCTTCTGGGTACTCTTCAAGGAGAAGTCACGTGTTACATTCACCATTGCTTCAGTCTGGCCTTAGTAATATGGATTATGTGTCGTTTTTCATCTGTGCCAAATAACAATGGGAAAAACATTGACTCCAGCTTTTGGATTAGAATCATGAAGCCGCTGTTAAATGTTGTTAGAGAAATGTTAATAGAAAGCATTAACTGGATAACCTAGGCATGATCTTACCTTATGATCAAGATACTTAATCAAAATTAACAAAAATACAGTTTTAATCATGCACTCGCTAGCTTGCTTTTTATTAATTAAAAATTAACTGATAAAATTTAAAGTAATTTTACTGAACAAAAATGTAATAAGCACGTTTTCAATGATAAATTAAATATTTGGGTAATTAAAAAGTGAACACCCTGTCCAAATTATAACTTTGTTGAAATGAGGTGTCTAGTCAAATCAGGCATAGTAGAATACCTCAAGGCAATGTCTCCAGTGAAGTCACAGTGGTGACTATACAGTTTGATCACATGCTGTATAATAAATTGAATATGAAGTGAAATTGTTGCTTCTCTTCTACTTCATGCCTGCTTTGGTTTTTGTTTACAACATTCTATCTCTCTCTCTTCCTCTCTCTTCCTCTCTCCTGTTCTCCCTCTTCTTATTCCCTTTCTGTCTCCATAAATATATAACCCCTTTTATCTCTTCCTCGTTTCACAAAGAATCCTGAATTAATTGTACAACAGCTTGTATTACTGCTTTCTCTGTTCGCTAAATCTGCCCAAAGTATGCCTCATTAAAACAATATTATTTTTTTTAATTTAAAAATATATCATAAATCTAAGTTCAATGATTTTTCAAGTACAGATTCATTGAAATTGTCAAGAATTTTATATTGAGGCTCCATGAACCACTCATTCAGCCTAATGTTAGCATCTTGCATAAATTTAATACGTAATCTTAGGCCTGAAATTTTTGATTTATACTGTTTTCTAAAAGTTTAATATTGTTAGTTAATTTCAGGAATTTTATGCATTATTTTTGCATAAGATGTAGTTAGGTCAAATTTCAGTTATTTTGCATATGGAGGTCCAATTACTCCAGCACCATCTGTTGAAAGGCTATTCTTTCTGCACTGAACTGTTTTTGCATCTATGTCAAAAATTAATTGGAATAAAAGGTTTAATTGGGTGCATTTGTATGAGTTGATTCTGTTCCACTGATCTATGTGTCTGTATTTCAGCTAGTGCTATGTTGTCTTGATTACTGTAATTAATAAAACATAAAAGACAGTTTGTGTAACATTATACTTTATTGCTTCAACTATTCGTCTGAAAGAAATCCACTTTATAACTATAGCAGAAAATAACACAAAAAATTCCAAGCAGAAAGAAATAACATAAATGCACCACCAAATAATTTGTCACAAAGTTCCCCAGCATGTCTATATTCTTTCCCAGATATTAATAAGCAGTTTTGAATCATAAATAAGTTTACTTTTCATACTTTTGATTCGTCAACTAACAACCATCACCCACACACAGTTCCCAAATTCTAATTAATATACACATTCTTCTGCAATTTAGTGGGTCCAAAGTTTTGTCCCCTTTATTTCTTTTTGTTTACCCTCCAGAGTCTCATAAACTGGGGCTGTGCCTATCTATATTTAATCTCATGCAGATTATGAGTTTCTAATTTCAATTAAGCTTTCTTTTATTCCCTTGCATTTAATTACAGCTTCATTGCTTTCTTCTAACATTTTATGTATTATTTATAAAATTAATAATGTTTTTATTTACAAAAGAAAATAACTTATCTTTTATTCTCATTATAAAAGCATAATCAGTGTTGAACAGTTAGGGAAATGTAGGCAAAAAGCCAAAAGAAAATGAAAGCTACACGAAACTCAATTGCCCAGGAAATACCTTAGCATTTTAATGTATATTCCTCCAATCTCTTTCCTTACCTCTACATTAATAGATAAATAGATGGTACATCAGTAGGTAGATGATGAGCATATAGCAATAGAGAGATAAGACAGAATTATAGCCTTAATTTTTTGTAGATTTCGTATTTGCACATTTTCCTGCTCATGAAATCCTATTTGTCATCTCCAGATCAATACTTACAGCACTGTAGGAGTCACTCATGGCTCTGTAGAGAACAGACAGTTTGAATCACCTGGATGCAAGCATTCCCACCATGTGGAATAAAAAGGCACTGCCTTGTTTCAGATTTCCTGCTATAAAACAGGGCCTTTGGACAATCTATTTAGTGTCATAAGTTTTTTTTTCTTTTTGTGTTTATGTTTTTTATTGACAATATTGCTTTTAGTTAACATGCCCACCCACTCCCATACACATGCAAAGTACTAAATGATGTTTAGTGTCTGTAAGCACAGGGAGGATATGGAGTGCTCCTTATGGGGAAAACGTTTGTGCTAAAAAATGCTTCATTCAGGTATGAGTTTTTTTTTTTTAAAGATTTTATTCATTTTATTACAGCCAGGTATACAGAGAGGAGGAGAGACAGAGAGGAAGATCTTCCATGCGATGATTCACTCCCCAAGTGAGCCGCAACGGGCCGATGCGCACCGATCCGATGCTGGGAACCAGGAACCTCTTCCGGGTCTCCCACGCGGGTGCAGTGTCCCAATGCATTGGGCTATCCTCAACTGCTTTCCCAGGCCACAAGCAGGGAGCGGGATGGGAAGTGGAGCTGCCGAGATTAGAACCGGCGCCCACCCATATGGGATCCTGGAGCTTTCAAGGTGAGGACTTTAGCCGCTAGGCCACACCGCCGGGCCCCAGGTATGAGTTTTAATACAGCAGGGCTTGAACTCAATGTTGACAAATCAGCAACTTTTATTAAAAAATCTATGTGTCCTTGGACAGGTATTTGATATAGTACTTAAGATGTCGCTTGGAATGTCAGCCTCCCTTATCAATACCTCTGAACTTAACTTCCAGCTACACTCTTGAATGTAACTTTCTACCCACGGGCATCTTGGAAGACAGTGGGTGATGACTCAAGTCGCTGAGCCCTGCTGTGTGTTCCTGGCTCCTGGTTTAGCCTAGACTGTCTCTGACCATTCAGGTTAACTGGGGAGTGACAGTAGATGGAAAATCTTCTTTTACCACTATCTCTGTGTCTGTCAAATACCTAGATAAGAACAGACTTTTCATAAAAGAACACATTAATTTTAAAAAAGAAAGATATATTTATGCAAGATCGCATAACATAGTCATCATTGAACAAATACTTTGTGACCAGAAGCTTAGGAGCTAATCTTTCCTTTCCTCTGAGAACAATTGCTTAGTATTCACTAATTAAGCATTCATGGCAACTTTATGAAACTTAATTGCAGTGCAATGATTAATGAGAATCAACTTTTATCTCTTACAAAAGTGAGATCCCATAGTATGTATGGTTTTGCATGCATTTTTTACTCATTATTTTTCCCATTAGCAATCATGGATGTATATATAGTGTTCAAATATGTAGTACAAACAACTCTCTGAGAAGATCCATTAAAATATTCTTATGACTGGTGTCTTCCTTTTCCTATCTCTTTGTAAGTGATGCTGAGTCACTGTTCATGATCTAACATTTTGTATTTTGGTGGCCTTCCTAAATGGTTTCAAGATGAACTTTACATTATTTCTTTTCTGGACTGAATTGTCTCAGTTAAATCTTTTCAAGTTTTCTCACTCCTTAAAACTGAGAAAAAAAATGCTTTTTTCAAGATGAAATCAGCCCACATCATTTTCTTTGTAGATTACTTTGCCCTTTTCTCTATTCTTCAGCTGCAATTACCTTTATCCTTATTTTTCTATCATAATTTGTTGATTGGAATTAATCATTTCTTTCCTCCTTTATCGTGGTAGGTACCATGTCTTGCTGCAATTCTCTTGGGTTGCTTTATTTATTATTTTTAGTGTGTAAATTTTTTCTTGGAATTCCTTTAGATGAATCTTGCTATTTAAATTATGTTGAATTCTCTATTAGGTTCTTAATGCTAACTCGTTTGTGATAATATCAGTTTTGCAATATTGTCTGATCTTTGATAGATGACATATATGTCTCCCGGTGATAGGTTTTTACTTCCATATTCTCATAGAAAATCATCTGTGTTTAAGACAACAAATTTACATTCAATGACTTCTTAAGAACGCACATGTGGATCTTGGGTGACATCTCAGTTGGCTAAATCTTCACTTTGCAAGCACCAGGATCCCACATGAGTGTCAACTAGTGTCCCGGCTGCTTTGCGTCCCATCCAGCTCTCTGCTTATAGCCTGGGAAAGCAGTGAAGAATACTCCAAAGTCTTGGGACCCTGTCCTCATGTGCAGACCCAAAAGAAGTTCCTGGCTTTGGATCAGCTCAGTTCTGGCTGTTGTGGTCATTTAAACAGTGGATGGAAGATCTTTCTTTCTGTAAATCTGATACACCTTTCCAATAAAAATAAAATAAATCTTTTAAAAAAAATACCAGATATATCAATCCCCTTAAACCAATCCATCTCTGTTTCTTTGAAAGTGTTTTAGTAAACTGTTGGTGTTGCACTAATAGACTAAATAAGAGTTCCCTTCACTCATGTAAATGAGCATTCGAGAATCTGCTGAAGGCATTTTATGGAAGGAAATGACAGCAGAAAGGGTGATTCACTCTTTCTCCCTGTGACAGCTCATCCAATTTCACCTGAAATCAGGAAATTTTGGTTCTCAGGACTTTGACTCTTGAATTACGTCACTTCACCTCCCCTGGATTCTCCAGCCTTGGATGACGAGAGCTTAACATTTGGCTTGCCTTGTTCACCACTGACTTTTCATGGTCTCCAACACACAGATGGGATGGAGGGACTTCTAAGTCTGTCTAATTGGACGACTCAACTGCTAAAGTGATAAAACCTCCTTTTTGTTTCTATTGCTCTGGAGAAACTTGAGTAATACAGTCCACAAATGAGAATGACCTGACAAGACTACATTGCTTGCAGAATGTTTATTTGGAAATAACTCTATTGTTCTACCCAGTCTGTCCTTTCTTGTTTGAGTTAGCTTCATTCTTACAAAAAAAATGTATCGATAATCTACTCAGCAGACCACTACCTAGAATTTCTCAACTGGGCATCCTTGTCTCAGGCTTTTATAGGTCTCAGAATCATTTCTCTAACAATCTGACGAATATATTAACTTGCTCTGAAGAATTGGAAGGGCTGTAAATAAGACTCTTACATTAATCTAGTTGTAGTGGTAATCAACATAATTCAAGACATAAACAATTAACACAACACAAGTATTCTATAAATGAATCAGATTCCCAACATATACTTGCTTGCTCTGTTCCTATGTTCAACTTTGTATATGATATAGCTTTGTTGGAATATCTTCACAATACCTTACCTGGCCCTACCCCACCACAGTTCTTTCAATACTCATTCCCTTTTAATTTGCACTGAACACTAAACAAAACGCATCATTTACTCCTCTTTTTTCTTCTCCTTTTGCTCTCTCCTTGTCCTTTATTTAACCTCTCCTGCATTTTATTCTGCTCCAAATCTTACATCGATTTCTGCAGTCTCTTTTACAGATTCCTTTTGCAGCTGATGAATGACTCTAAATATCTGCCTCAAAAAGCATCAGGGGAATAGCACTTTCCTATCCTGTCTTATTCAAGTCTCTGCAAGAAAATCACTTCTTATCCCCTGAACTGACTTTAGAACAGTTCTATATGACGTGCACACAGAAATGTTCTAAAGAAGAACTAGTAGCCAGAGAGATGGAAGTTTAGAACTCATGCCTTATGTGGGCCAATTGATGTTTTTATTTCACTTTTTCATACAAAGCTAAAGTTAAATTATTGCCAATTAGTAATTAGTCAAGCTCTTGCAACAATTAAAAATGAACAAGTAAAAAAAAATTGCAAGAAAATTCTCATATACTATTGTGCTCCATGTCGATAGCCTATGATAGTGTATTATTATTTCAAAAGCTAAAAGAGAGGATTTTGAACATTTTAACATAATGAAATGTTAAGTGTTTGAGATTGTAAATGCACTAATAATTTCAGTTTGTTCACCATACAATATATACGTGTATTGAAACATCACATTCTACACCTTACATACGGATAACACCATGTATCAGTGAAAAGTAAAACACAATTTTGCAAAATCACAGCTCTGTAAGAGTAATTTATTGTAAGGACACTATAAAGAAATACAGAAGACATGAAATAACCCAGTTACTAAAGGTCGTGACCCATGGAAACTAGAAAGCCATTTTAGTGTACATCAAGTAACTTATTTTGATGTCCTCTTTTAACAGTGCATGTTCGTTGTTTGTCTTGTCAATACTTCACCACTCAGATAGTTTATTTTCTCAGTTCCCTGCTTGTAATGCCTCTGCAAAACCCCACACCTTGACTCTGTCCTAATTCAATGCTTCTGTAAATGTGATCTTTCTGCCATAGGAATCTGTACTATTACTCTATATTGTCTATCTCTTACCATAGCTCTTGTTCAATCTCTTACAAACACAGTAAGTCGTGTGAGTAGCCAATCAAAATCTACTGCACAGTGTTCATTTCAGAAAGAACTTTCATATGAATCACCTAATAACTTAGGCATCAACCATTTTAATGTTTGCCTATACAGTGAAATTGCAAATGAGCAACCAAGACACTCACTTGCTAAAAGGACTTGTCCCAACCTCTTGCAATTCTTGCCAGCAAATAGTCTCTAGAAATTACTTCTACATGTCCCTTGCCTTCAGAGACCTGTATTTCCTGTATTTCTCTAAGGAGCACTTGGTTAGTATTCATTACTAATTAATGATTTTGGCAACTTTGTAGAACCATAACCATAGGGAAGTGAGCAATGAGAATCACATTTGTTTCTTTTACAAAAATGGAATCTTGTAGTACACATGATATTGCATACACTTTTCACTCTCAGGGTGTTTTTCTTTTTTTTAAATAAAAAGTGATTGCATCAATATTCTTTTTACATGTGTGTTTGAAACAAGTCTGAAAAGATCCCCTTCTGTCATGGACCACACTCAGTGCCTTATCTGAACATGACCATACAGACCTGATTGTTTCAACTCACTGTGAAATATTTAGGTAATGTGAATCCAGAGGTCCCGTTACAATTAGAGGAGGCTTTGTTGAGCCTGCATGGTAGTCGAACTTCTCCATGTTACTTCTCTTTACCTTCCCCCAATATTGCTAGCATCAATTTCCAGAGGTCCCATCTTGTGACATTTAGAGACAGAAATGTTGCAAGCAAAAGTGCAATAGGACACAGTTTCAGAGTTCAATGAATTGGCAGTAAAAACTCCATCATTGGCAGCAGGTGGAAAAGAGATAGGTCGTAGCATAAGTTAACAAAATTTCAGAGATCAATTTAGATTGGTGGATAGATAGATAGATACATAGATAATAGAAATACATAGATAATAGAAAATTAGGACAATGCCTAGTGGAACCATATTAAACATTGGGTCTCCATTTGGATTTAATTGACAAAATCAAAGACAAATAAGTTTTTTTCTGGAACCTTGAGATTTCAGAGATTTGGATTTTTTTTCGGTTTTGTTGTTGCTCTCTTTTTGGGAATTTGATAAGAAGCTGTTACTCTTTCCTTAATTTCTGCCCCTTTTTATTTTCTTTCTTCTCATTTGTGTTTGTTCTCCACCTGAACCACCATTTTAATTTAGGACCACATGACTTGTTTGATTTTTCACATGCGTAGCCAATACAGAATTTGCCTCACGTTAAATCATGCCTTCAGTCTCACTCATTTGTATTAGATGATATTTAGAAATGACTAGTAGACACACTCTTTGAATTTGATGTTGTAATGAATCAAGACTTGGGAGACTATTTGTATATAATGAATGTATTACTCAAATAAGAAGGGCATGAATGGAGGGCAGGAGTGGGTTACTATGGTCTGAATTTTTGTGCTCCTAAAATCCACATGTTGACATTTTGACCCTCCAAACAACACTATTAGACCATGGAGGTGTTGAAATTAAAGCTGTGGTACAAAGAGTTAAGTCACTACATGCAATGGAAGCTAGCATCCCATTTCAGAGGATTGGTTCATGTCCTAGCTGCTTGACTTCTGATCCAGCTCCCTGTTAATGAGCATGAAGGGGAAAAAAACAAAAGCAGATGACCCAAATACTTAGGCTCCTACCCATGGAGGACAGAGATTCAATCCCAGGCTCCAGGGTTCAGTCTGGAGCATGGTTCACCCTTCTGTTCACTTGGCAAGTGAACAAGCAGATCCAAGATATCTTTCTCTCTCGTTATCTCTCTCTGTCTCTCTCTCTCTCTCACTCCTGCTTTCTGTCATTCTACCCTTCAAATAAATAAATATTTTAAATGCCATCAAGGGACTTTTGGGTGTGATTATGAGTGCAGAGCTCTCTTAAATGAGATTATCACCCTCATAAAACTTATCTGAGAAAGATTGTCTCTTTCACCTCAAAAGGATACAACTAGAGGATATCATGTATGAGGATATAGGCCTGCACTAGACAACACTAACACCTTGATCTTGAATCTCTGTGAGAAATCAATTTCTAATTTATAAAGTTACCCATTGTATGATATTTTATAGTAGTGGAAAAAGACCAAAAAAAAAATCCTCTAAAAGGATTTGTAGGCAACAGATAGGCATTTGAAACTCAAGAGAGGAAGCCACAAGGTCAGCTGGAGAACATACCAAAGAGGAACTCATTTTCTGAGCAGGAAGGCAAAAAACACTGAAGACCAAGCCAAAGAATTGTTATTTCTCAAGTCTGGTCTATCAGGCCAAAGTCAGTGGCCTAGTTGGGACCAAATAGAATTTTCAATCTTCAAATGGTGTTATCACTTGAAAGACCAACTTAGAAACTTCCAAACTTATGTGTTTCCTCTGAGTCTAATAAAGTGGCTTAGTGGAAGTAATAAGAAGCTTCTTCAGCTTTTTGGAAGTTATTTCTCATCACCAAACAGTTCAAGAAAAAAAGGTTCATAGGGCCCGGCATCGTGGCCTAGCAGCTTAAGTCCTTGCCTTGAAAGCCCCAGGATCCCATATGGGCGCCGGTTCTAATCCTGGCAGCTCCACTTCCCATCCAGCTCCCTGCTCGTGGCCTGGGAAAGCAGTCGAGGACGGCCCAATGCATTGGGACCCTGCACCCGTATGGGAGACCCGGAAGAGGTTCCTGGTTCCCGGCTTCGGATCGGCACAGCACCGGCCCGTTGCGACTCACTTGGGGAGGGAATCATCGGACGGAAGATCTTCCTCTCTGTCTCTCCTCCTCTCTGTATATCTGACTTTGTAATAAAATAAATAAATCTTTTTAAAAAAAGAAGAAAAGGTTCTTATCATATCACTTCTTTTATAACATGAATAATTAGTGCTGCATTGAAATCTTAGCTTTTCTTCAATAATGAAATCAGGTAAAATTTAGAGTTTTCTGAGCTTTTATATCACAAAAAATGTTTTGACATTATATATATTAACATCTTATTAATATACTTTAAGAAGTGTGCTATACTGTGCTATTTCCTATTTAATCCAATTTATTTTCTAGGAGCCACTAGCACCATTGAGTTAATAGAAAATGAAGCTATACCATCATGAAACATGAAAAGTGAAGACAGCATCTAAGTGGAGTCATCACAGTGGCACAGCACGCTAATCCTCCAACTTCAAATGCCAGAATCCCATATGGACACTGGTTCGTGCTCCAGGAACTCTGCTTCCGATCTATATTCCTACTACTGGCCTGGAAAATTAGTAGTGGATGGCCAAAGGCCTCAGGTTCATGCACCCACATGGGAGACCCAGGAGAAATTTCTAGTTTCAATCTTTGGATGGACCCAGCTCTGATTGTGGCAGGCATTTGGCAAGTGAACTGTTGGATGAAAGTTGTCTCTCCCATATCTCTCAGTAATTCTTTCAAGTAAAATAAAACCTTGCCAGGGGCAAGGGGAAGCAAAGGGACTAATAATGAACTTCAAGTTAAAATCTCACATTAAAATTGAGAACAAAAGCTAACTCTCAAACAGGTAAATCTTTTCTGCTTACTGGTGATTTTTGAGTAAATATAAAATTCAATTTGTGAAATGATTTTTTAAAAGAAATTGATAAATATATATTTAGGCTGGAGCTAACTATATGGTGTAGTGGGTTAAACTCTTCCTGCTCATGTTCTGGATACTCCACTTCAGAGCCAGCTCCCTGCTTTCTGCTTCAGAGGCAGCAGAATTATGGTCACGTCCTTGTGCTCCTGCATTCACATGGGAGACTCAGGGAGGCTCCTGGCTCCTGACTCCTGGCTGTTGTGACCATCCGGGTAATGAACTAGTGAACCAGTGGATGAAAGATCTGTCCCTCCTATTTTCTGTAACTCTATCTTTCAAATAAAATAAAATAAATGCATGCAAGTCATAAGGACACTATAACAACCTCTTATATTTTAGTGATTTTGCTAGACACTATTCTGGTTCCTGTATTTGGGATTTCTGACTTAGGAGTTGTATGGAATATCTACCAGATAATTAAAAGTATCATCTAGATATTGAATAATACTTGCTGATTTCTGATAGCGCTTTCACTGGAAAAAAAATGAAAACCTTTATGTGCTCTGTGTGTGTGTGTGTGTGTGCATGCTCGTGCACTTTTGGACGAAAACCTTCAGGATATATATATATTATATATAATGTATAATATATAATCTCCAAATATATATATATTTGGGAATTAGAATATTTATTCTAGAAGTTGAGTATAGTATTTTATGATAACTCCCTGGCATTTGTGTCCTTGGGTGTAATTTGCGTTTCTGGGAAAGAAGGAAGTTAGGTTGATGAAGATTTTGATTACCTCTCATTTCTGATGCAAAGATTTCCTGCGTAGTATATCCTTCAGCTCCTCAAGGAAATCAAATTGATACTATACGGAAAGTCAGAGTGACTCTATTACAACAGTTGTGTCACTGTGTCATCTTTCATTTCTCTACACATTATCTTCTGTGAAAGCAATTAAAAGTAACACATTGAGGCTGATTTCACTCCTTTCTCCTGGGGAGAATAATGCTGTCAGCAGCACAGATGTGATTGAGTCCTTCTTATGGAAGCTAATTGTGTAAATCCCCTAAGAATATTGTTAATCTGGGAAAATTCAGGGGTATGAAAACTTAAACGTGGAAAAAAAATGTGCTTGACCCCTTGTTGGAGCTTTAATATTACTCCCAATTTTAGATGTAAGCAACAAGTCACAGCTGCATTATTTGTCCTATGACTTTGTCACTAGTAGAAATCATAAATATTAGCACAAAATATTGTTCATGCTATTTGAAAGACCATATAATCTCTTTTTTATTTCTATGCACTACTTGACATGATTATTTAATTGTTCACAGTAAAGGATTTATATTCTTGCATTCTAAATTCTAAATTTGGCTTTTAAAATATTGTCATAAATATTCACACGCAATTATTTTGGCTTTGTAGTTCTGTGTATTTCATTTTATGCCACTTAAAACTTTATTCTCAAAGGAATTTTATGAGATTCACCAGCATACAGAGGAGATTAATAGCACAAAACTTTCTAAGCATTCATTTCATAGGGAAAAACACACATTACCAAAGGCTGGAAGAAAATAGTTTTCCTATCATGTTCAATACTCTTCAAAGCGCTCAGGAACCATTTAAAAGCTTAAATATGCCAAACTATTCATGCAGGACTAGCTTCACTTTCTGATTCAAGAATTATATGGGAAAATACTGAGACCTTCCTAAACCTAGGTATCCTAAGATTTCCAAGCGCATGAAATTCTCAACATTAATCTCAACTTTTAAGATGTTAAAAGCATTTAATAAGGAGCATTATGAACTGAAATGCTTTGTGTTTTTTCTTTGTTTGTTTGTTTGCCCTTGTGTGCAAGTGAACTCTCAGGATCTGTGTGACAAAAGAAACAAACAAAAACACTGTCCTGAGTAGATCCGTAATTCCTCAATTCTTTCACAGTACATAATCAGAGAGCAGCGCTATATAGAGTAAACATCAAGAGAACATCAACTAAGAGACAGCAAAAGTCTCTTGAAAGTAGACCATACTATCCTAAATATGCAAGGGTGAAGATGAAGAAAGGAGAAATGTAGACTAGTACAAGCATGATTTGATGTAATCACCCCCAAAGGCAGAGGAATATCTTATCACACATGACATGAGAAAGGGAGGAGGTGAATGAAGAGCAGTATCCTTTGCCTCAGAAGAGGTATGAAATTGAGAATACATCAGTTGGTGGGCAACTATTTGGCTTAGCAGTTAAAATGCCTATTGCATCATCAGTGTCCCACAACTGGGTTCAATCCCTGCCCTGCTAGCTCCTAAATTTAGTTTCTCTTTAAAGTACACCCTAGGAGGCAACAGTGATGACTCAAGGAGTTGGATTTCTGATACTCACATCAGAGACTCTGAATTTCCCATCTGCTTTCAGTCTGGTTCAAGCCTGGCTGTTGCGGATAACTGGGGAGTAAATCAACCAATAAGATGCCTCTTCTCCTTCTCTGTCTCTCTCACTCTGTGTGTGTGTGTGCGTGCGTGCACATCTGCATCCAAAAAATAAAAATAAAGATAGATGGAAGACTGAACCCTGAGGCTGAGGAACTAAAATATTTACCATAAAAATAATTATCCAGGAAGTCCATATTTGGGACACTATCGTGGTTACATATAACAAAATCAAAAGCCAAACAGAATAAATTAAAGACAATATAGAGGACTTGGGCGCATTTCATAGCATATCATACTGTACATCTTACTTTTACTAAGATATGGTCATGCTCTTTCATTCATTTATAAAATAAGTCCTTCTAGTTAAACATACAATAATATTATAAAGTAAGTGAGTGATAAAGCTGTTAATAAGCCACTTGGGGTGCTCATGTTCTAGTTTAGAGTAGTTAGGTTCAACTCCTGGCTCCAAATGCAATTCTAGTTTTCTGCTAAAGTGCACCCTGGAAAGCAGCAAATGTTAGTCTGAATACTTTGGTCCCTGTCACAAAAGTGGGAGACCCAGATTGAGTTCTTGATAGCTGGCTTTGGCCTGGCATGGCTCTTTCTACTATGGACATTTAAGGATTGAACTGATATATGAAAGATCTCTTTCTGTCTTGGCTCTTTCTGACTCTGTGGCTTTCAAATAAACACATCTTTAAAAAGCAAGAATATTATCAAATGCCTATAGGATTCCCGTATTCACAGAATAAAATAATGAATAGCATGTTTTACATTGGGAGTAAGCAGATGATTTAACTAGATTTTCTTAAGATAAAAATCTTTTAGTGGACTCACAAGGAGAAAATATTCATTTCGGAACTTGTATATGTCAGGATAGTGCCTCAAGCTTACATTCAAAATGAGAGGCACATTTAAAAAATAAACTATATAAATATAAATTTTACAATGAATTTAAAAGCTACTAGGAATGAAACGAGCAAATGATTAAGACAGAAAAATGATTTATCCAATGGTGATTATTTTATGTAACTATTGCGTGAAACAAAAGTATTTCATATGGAGGGAACCTCAATTATGTTGATAGTTCTCATTCTGATAATAGAGAAAATCGAAAGAAGTTTAAATTGTCACAAGAAAATACAGGTGAATTATAGTATACTATTATAATTGATTTCTACAGGCTGTCTGAAATTTCTTAACTTGCATAGTTAAATTTTCACAACAACGTAATATAAAACATGAAAGTTGCATACGTAAATTATGGTATGATGTCATTTTCTACATTTCAAATCTAAATCAATATTATACTGTACTTCTGGATGCACATATGTGTAATGAAAATAAATAAAATTTGCATGAGAATTAAAAATACTGCCGGTTCCAGTGGACTGCTTGACATGGTTGGCAGGGGATCACATGTTTGGGTCATGACTGCTGTTTTCCCAGGTGCACTAACAGGAAACTGGATCAGAAATGAAGCAGCCAGGAATCAAACCGTGTTTAGGCCACCAACACTCCAATGTACAATACAGTGGTATAACCCATCCATGGCTTAACCTATTATGCCACATTGGTGGTCTGAGTTATTTATTTAATACATTTTGCCCTAACTGTAAATTCAAGACTAGAATTCAGAAATTGTAATGATTAAAGATATTTTAGACACATTTTACATTATAAAAGATGGATTAATGGCCTTGTGTGGTGGCCTAACAGCTGAAGTCCTCGCCTTAAACATGCCTGGATCCCATATGGGCACTGGTTCTAATCTCGGCAGCTACAGTTCCCATCCAGCTCCTTGCTTGTGGTCTGGGAAAGCAGTGCAGGACGCCCCAATGCCTTGGGACCCTGCACCCGTATGGGAGACCTGGAGGAAGTTGCTGGCTCCTGGCTTAGAATTGGCGCAGCATTGGGCATTGCGGTCACTTGGGGAGTGAATCATCGGACGGAAGATCTTCCTCACTGTCTCTCCTCCTCTCTGTATATCTGACTTTGCAATAAAAATAAATAAATCCTTTTTAAAAAAAAGATGGATTAAGATAGGTGTGCTTGCCTTCTTAAACAAGTACTGTTCTTTCACAAAATAAAAGTTTTTGTCTGCATCTATATATATCATACTTGCTTTTGGAATTTAGGCATTGTTTTTCTTTTTTTTTTTTTTAAGATTTATTCATTTTATTACAGCCAGATATACACAGAGGAGGAGAGACAGAGAGGAAGATCTTCCATCTGATGATTCACTCCCCAAGTGAGCCGCAACGGGGCGATGCGCGCCAGTCCGATGCCAGGAACCTGGAACCTCTTCCGGGTCTCCCACGCGGGTACAGGGTCCCAATGCATTGGGCTGTCCTCGACTGCTTTCCCAGGCCACAAGCAGGGAGCTGGATGGGAAGTGGAGCTGCCGGGATTAGAACTGGCGCCCATATGGGATCCTGGGGCTTTCAAGGCGAGGACTTTAGCCGCTAGGCCACGCCGCCGGGCCCTAGGCATTGTTTTTCAAAACCATAAAACTAACTGCATTTGGTAAGTTTAATTTATGGTTCTTAAGAGGAGGAATACAAAGAAACGAGCAGCAATTATTTAAGAAATTTGTACTGTGATAAAACAAATGAGAACACCTGACTAAAAGAGGATGAAGACAGTAAGTTAAAATTAGTATGGACAAAAATTGAACTTTAAGCTGGATGAGAAGTTTTTAAAGTTCTGCTTTGAAGAATTTCCTTCGTCTACATAAATGTTGAATGCTAGAGTATCAACAGCAATTCATTTTCCCCGCCCAAATCTGGAGAGAGATTCCGTGGATTCTGAAGGGTGAATTTACTGCGATAGTTTTCAGCTCTAACAACTCTGTTATCCTGGTTCAGAGGTTCCCAGGGTTTCTATATGAAGCTAATCTTTGTGTTTCTCACAGTCTGTAAATAAAATGTGTCCTTCCTCAGAATGAAAAAGTTTTGTTACCTAAAAAAAGCTTTTACTTCAGGAAGAATTCTCATAAGCATGTTTTGTTTTCAGTATTGTCTTGGGTATAATTAAGCATAACAATAAACACAGAGATAACATAGATAAAACAAAGTTTAACTCTTGCTCACAGGTACAAGATCATAATACTTTTGCCTCTGAAATATGCACCCCATTCCGAGATAAGATTCGTATGTATAACAAGTAGGTGATCTCTTAAATCTTTTCAGGCAGCCTACTCTACCACCAGAAACAAGCCACTCTGAGATACCTGAAATAAATTTTACTGAGATTTAATTCATTGCCATCTATTTAGCATGAAATCATGGTATTATGTCAAAAGATTTCTTTTTTGATTGATGAGTTTTTTTAATACCATAAATGTGTCTCTGAGTCTTCAGTGCTATTCATCAGAGTTAGAATGCCGATTCTAGATCTTTGTCCTTTAGGCATATTTAAAACTGGTGGAAAGTTGGGAACATTTATTAATCCGCAATGAAAATATCCTCTGAGAAACAGCCAACCTTTTTGTACTATTTCAGTCTGACACAACACAACAACAACAAAAATACTCTAAAACCTGCCACACCTTTTCGTTTCTATCAAGCAGTCTTTGTGAGTGACATGAAGAGTATCTTCTCCTCTAAGAAACTGGTAATCTATTTGGGCCTGGCGCAGTGGCCTAGCAGCTAAAGTTCTCGCCTTGAATGCACCAGGATCGTATAATGGGCGCCAGTTCTAATCCCGGTGGCTCCACTACCCATCCAGCTCCCTGCTTGTGGCCTGGGAAAGCAGTTGAGGATGACCCAAATCCTTGGGACCCTGCACCTGCACCTGCGTGGGACACCTGGAGGAAGTTCCTTGTTCCTGGCTTGTGATCGGTGCAACACTGGCCATTTAGGTCACTTGGGGAGTGAATCATCAGATGGAAGATCTTTCTCTGTCTCTCCTCTGTATATCTGACTTTGCAATAAAAATAAATAAATCTTTAAAAAAGAAATTGATAATATATTTTGTCAGTTAACATGCAATAAATTTGAATATTGAAAACAGTTCGCTGCAGTATAATCCATTCTAGAATTTATAAAAGCACATTTCCTTCAGTCATCCTCATGCATTAACTGGTCTTGTGTTTTCTGTGACCCTTGGGAGTTAAGTATGTTTTTCTAAGTAATTTAGTGTGAACAGGTTGTCTTAATGAAAATAAAAGCATCCATGTGTGTATCAACTATATTTGTATTACCTTTTCATGTAGCACCTACCACCATCCTTGCTTTGGAACTCTAGTGAAAGGTGAAAAACAATTGTGTTGATAATGTTACACTTGAATTTCTAAACCAATTTTTTGGAAATACCAACATGCTGAAAGTAAAACCAGCATAACTCCATTGCTTACCCAACATTTTTCTCACCAATATTTTTTTAAAAAACTCAATAGTTTTTTAAGTTTAACAAATTTTTGAGGACCAACAAAGTCCCAAGTGGTAGACTTTTGCTAAGTGTATGCCATAGATTTTGCTTTGAAACGTTCATAATGCAATGAAGGAGAAAGACATGCCCAAAAATCCTGCTACACAAAGACAACACATTCTATAATAGAGCTAAATACAATGTATCCCAGCAGGATCAAAGTCACAGTGTCTCTACCTAGGAAAACCCCACAGATTTTCTAAGTAATCCTCGGGAACCATTTATTAAATTAACCTTGACACCGATTAGGGAACTGAATTCAAACCTACTTTATGTTGATTATTAAGAAGTTTCATATCTTTATTTTCACAAACAAACTAGGTCCTGAATACAGCTGATCATGGGCAGTAGTTTCAACTGGATACCTCCAGTAGATAAATTTGGCTTGTCACCTGTTTCCTTAAAAAAAAAAAATTATTTTTACCCTATCATGAATCCAGCTTTCTGATATATACATTATCGTTCTCTCCTTCCTCACAAGCAGTCAGATTTATTCATTAATTTTTACCTTGCTAAACTTTATTTGGTTCTACTGGAATAGTATTTTAATAGTTGCCTTCTAAGCTATCTGTATGCAAGGTATTTAATATGTAAGAATATGTGTGTAAAATATTAGCATTAACACATTCAAGGAATGGAAAATTAATTAGTAATAAAAAAAGAATCCCAGGAGAAAAAGCAGAGTTGGGTAATCCTATAAAGAACATAACTTTTTTTATTTAAGAGGAAAAAGGCATTTAGTGACATTGGGGATGAAATCAACAAACACAAACAGGATTTGCTTTCTTTTGTGGGATTTTTAAGGGTTTTTTGTTTTAGAAAATTTATTTTCTGCACATATGATTAGGATGGTTACTTTCATTGGGTGAGTGCTTTAGATGAACCATGTTAGTATGATCATCAAACTTCATTTGTGAAAACTATACCTTTTGTATAGTGATAGAGACATAGATGGCATAAAGATATTTTTATAATTTTTTAATTGGGAAGGTATACATAGACAAGGAGACACACAGAGAAAGAACTTTGTCCACTGATTCACTCCCCAAGTGATCATAACAACTGGAGTTCAGTCTATCTCAAGGCAGGAGCCAGGAACTTCCTTAGGGTCCCTGATGTGGGTGCAGGGTTCCAAGGATTCCAGTGCCTTTCCAAGCCACAAGAAGGGAGCTGGATGGGAAACAGAGCTTCCGGGACACAAACCAATGTTCATATGTGATCCCACTGCATATAAGGCAAGGTTTTAGCCACTATACCATCACGCCAGGCCTAGGTGGCACATAGATTTGATCAATGATTTATGAATAATGCAATATAACTGGATTGTACGAATTTAAGCTCAGGACTCCAACACATTTACGGATTTTGATGTATTTTAGTTCACTATCTCACATTCCAGTGGTATGAATAGGAAACATGGAAAGTAGGGGCATGAATGGAGGTGACCTGCAGGCCCTCCTAAATCTTACTGTGTAAGCAGACACAAACTGAAAATAAATCCAACTCTGGTGCCTTTGTATTGGCATGTGATATTTAAAGAACCTGTTCCTGGAAGGTGCCACCATCTGAAGGATAGTTCATATTAAGTAATATTATCCCAAAGTTACACTCATAATTTTTTGAGATCATGTTTTTCTGTCACTTTTAATAAGAGAAGAAATTTACTTTGACACTAAATAATGTACATGATGTCTATATGTAATATGTTTTCAGCTCTCACACTGCATTTAGAATATATTTGAAATTAGCATGCAAAAAACTAGCTTCCATTTGTGTGTTGCCCTCAATTTTGAAAAACGTGGAGAAATGAGTTACATTATTATTTAGGTTTTATTCTTATGGAGTTGTAACTGCCTTTTAAAATATACCTGCCTATTTCAATTTCCTGTGAGCTAGGAAACTAATGATTATTATACATTACTGCCAATATTGTAGATAGCAGTTATTCAGCTCACTTGCTTTCTTCACATTGATAACAGAATAAATGAAACTAGAGATGTATGATTCCCGATTATTTTTAGTAATGCTCAATTATTCATAGATGTCAAGGCTTAACATGCCACAGAGATGATGAATCCTTTCATATAGCCTCATTGAAATTGATGGTACTGTATGTTTGATCACTGATTTAACAAGGTAATGGCCAGAAACTTTATCGTCATATTTTTCTTAAAATAAGAAGATATCCGATCATAGTCATATCCCATTGTATGACTAATGGAGTGAATGTGGAGAAAAACAACCATACTCCTAAACACATTAATTGTGATTTTAAATATAATCAGACTTGAAGAGCTGCAATGTGATCACAGAAATTCAATCTGAGGAAGAAATGACTCAAAAGGAAACTATTTTCCATGTAAACATATCTAGCTTTTTTTCTTAACATTCGTTTGAGACATAGAATTATTGGGAGGGAATAGATAGAGGAGAGGAGAAATCAGATTCACTTACCACATGGTTCTGCCCAAATACTCAGGCCATCTTTTGCTGCTTCCCCAGGCATGTTAGCAGAGAGCTCAATAAGAAGTGGACCAGCTGAAACTTGAACCAGTATTCATATTGGATACTGGCATTGTAATAGGCGGCTTAAGGTGCTGCATTACAATGCTAGCCAATTCATCTTACTTTCTCATGGTACATAAAGCTCAGGTGACCTATTTCTTCGAAAAAGATCCCAACAACTTATCCGCTGTAAGGCATGGTTGACTAACTAGTTTGCTTTTCCCAGTGATATGTGCAGTTGAAAAAAATATTTGCAAGCAAAAGGCAATATTTGTCCCAAAGGAATAAAGCTATAGCTTAGATATTAGTTTGGGTGTTGTCTTCTAAGTATCATTCCCATTATTATTTCTTGAAAGTTATCATTTAGGTAGGGGAATGCATTATGAGTGTAGCAAGAGAAGGTGGTCCCCAGGAAATTCTCTTATTACTCTTGGATATTGGAGTTTTCATTGAATCCTTCAGTAATTTCACAATCCCAACCACTCTCTTCAGCTTCAGAGTTGAAAGCAATTCTTTGTAAAGTGATGTAGAGCAGATAAACTGAGCGTGAGCAGTCGATTAGCTGCTCAAAATGGCATGACTGGAGAAAACTTTTTCAATGCAGCTTTTTCTTAGACCCACTTGTTTTTTCTGTTCAGTTGCTTCTT
Organism: Ochotona princeps; assembly: GCF_030435755.1. NCBI lineage: Eukaryota > Metazoa > Chordata > Mammalia > Lagomorpha > Ochotonidae > Ochotona > Ochotona princeps. The sequence goes on along the minus strand of NC_080865.1, from coordinate 57,531,170 downwards.
CTGGTTTTCCAAGCTTGGATCATGACTTGATTTGAAATCAAATCAGTGAATTTGCTTTTAAATGATCTTGTCTTTACACTAACCTTGTTGAGTAATCACCTATTACTCTTTCTTTTTCTGATCTTTTTTCTGTATCAGTCACCTAAATGACCAGCACATTAGATAAGCATTTCTTTTGCCTCATATCCAATGTATACTGAGCAATATAAGTCTTTGGAGTACAACCAGCATCTCCCAAGCCATCCACTAATTGAAGTGTCTAGTATTTCTGGCACCCAAATGAAGGAGAATTTCTTGGGTATGATACCAATTAAGTCTAACATTGTGAATGGGAGCTTGCCTTTTCTGCATCCTTAATCTGGTCTTGACAAAGCAAAGTGGGTGCTAATAAGTAGCTTGTTAGCACTACCTTCTTCCACTTCTTCCAAGATCTTAGTTTTCAAGGAACCTGTTTGAGCTAGAGTCTCCTGCTATTAATTGCTCTAGTCTCTTAGACACATCATTTTGTTGCTCTCTCTCGGTTCTGACTTCTTACACTATAAGAGAAATCATATCTTACCATGTTGAGTGAGGGAGGCTATCCAGCAAGTGGCCTGTTGATTAACTTAAGTACTGAGGAAAAATCTCTGGAGAATATGTGAACCATCTTGATTACAAATCTAGACAAGAATAGTGGAATATTTGGGGAAAGGTATGCCTGACTTCAGTTGAAGTATTATTTGCAGGGATTCTGGGCCCATAACCCTAGTGGTTGTTTAGAGGTGTTTGAAAGGAGGGCCCCTTCTCTTGGTAGGGAGAAAGAGTGGTGGCTGGGTCACTTTGGGTGAAATAAGGTGGCCAAAGCCAAAGGGACAATCTAGTCAAATGTTGTTCAGTATCAAAACTTGTGCACTACCAAAACCAGAAGAGACAGAACTCTTTTTGCCTGAGGAAACCTTAGAGGTCCACAACACACAGTGACCTTCCAAACTGTTCCTCAGCCGTGCTCTGCGGCAGGAACAAGGCTGAGAACCTCATCCACTACCTCCGGGCATTTTGCAGCCTCCAGAAAATCACATACACACACCACATCCCTGGGCCCCAACTCTGCAGTTATTTCCCCAACCTTTTTTCTGGTTCCTCTATTAGTTTGATTATAGGACCACCTGCCTGTGGAGGCAGGCCCCAACAAGGAGCCTCTCATCTGGTTCCCTTCATCTTCCCACCTAAAGTGTTTATTTGTGGAGCCAGGAATGACTGCAAGGTGCAGTTTCAGTGGGGAAAGGAAGCTTGCCTCAGCTGTTACTACAGGGCCTGCAAAGCAGGGACTCAGCAGGTAAAGCCAGCAGGGCTTTTATTATCTGAGGTGGGGCCTGTCATCCTCTGGGTTGTCAGTGTCTGACCAGAGGCAGAGATCTCCTAGAATGCTGCAGAAAGTCTTAAAAATACCACAGCTGCGACCTAGAACAAGCACATCAGATTCAGGAAGATGACGGAGATGGATCCGCAGCACCTGCTGGGGGAACCTCTTTTGCCCAAGCGAACTGCACCTTGCTTTAGTGCCTGGCTCCATCAGCAAAATTTCTAGGATTTTCTATGAGGCTGACAACATTACTTGACTTTTTTTTTTTTCTGGTCTTATTTTCCTTTTTTACTTTCTGGGAGTTTCTGGTAATTTTACTCTTAAACCTTGCTAGTGTGCTGTGCTGAATTTCAGGTGAGTCAGAAAGTGCTCAAGTGTGGTAATGCACTTGTTCCTCTGAACTTACGGCTTTCTCCCCAAAATGTTAATCTTCAATGCATATAATTAAGTGAAAGTGGATACTTTGAAAGACTTTGTACTGGATGATTGACATTATATATAACTTCTGGAAAAGGCAAAAAAATCTTAAGACAATAAAAGAACACTGTTGGCAGGAGTTTGCGGGTAGTGCTAAGAAAAAGCTGAATAAATGAACAGAGATGGTTTTTGAAACAATGACTCTTCTGTGTGATAGTATGAGAGTGGGTACATGACATTGCACATTTTTGAAAATCCATCTACATTTTTAGGACAGTCAAACTTTATATGTGAAATGGTTTTGCATTGAGACCTGCCTATGAAACAGTTTAAAACATTTGAAAAATAGAAATGGAAAACAACTGGCATTGCAATGAAAACCATGCTAATATATCAAGGGCTAATGCAATTGTGGCTTAATTTTTGAACTTACCATGGAAATTCCCCTCATTCAATAGAACACCAGGAGTTAAAGTAATACCAGCTGTTTGCCTTAACACTTTCTAAGAGAAATTTCTTTTATATGTCAAATGTCTTAAAACTTATGTACAATGTTTGCTCTGAATAGAAATTAGAAACAACATTTAAAATATCACCTACTGAAAAAATTCAGTATATGCAATTAATTATCAAACTATTTAAGTGGGAATTTAAAGTGATAAAATTATAAAACACATACATCTTTTATATTTAATATCACCACCTCTTTCTGAATTCATGAACAAAGCAGTTTAACTATACAATAATAACAGTGTTGCCCTAAAATGTAAGATGTGTGATGAGAAAACAGACTATAATTATCAATTATAAGCCATGAGGGAATTAAAATAATTTAGATACCAGTTATATTACAGATATATTTGTTAATGTATTACATAAAATGATAAATGGAAAACATGCCTGATGTCTAGTTAGAAAGTCCCACGTGTCCTATGGTGTGGATGCCAGAATTGCCTACGAGAAGTAAAGCTGGGTGTTAAATTAAAACACAAATTATTTAAAATGTGACAGGAAGCCCTTGATTAACTGAAGAATATAACAACACAAACTGTGTTACTAATACATGAAAAGATTGTACTAAAAAGAGTGCATGGAACAATGTTGACCCTTAACTTTAGAAGTTAAGTCTACCTGACGTGGTGGTCTAACAGCTAAAGTCCTCGCCTTGAATGCACCAGGATCCAATATAGGTGCCGGTTCTAAACCCGGCAGTTCCATTTCCTATCCAGCTCCCTGCTTGTGGCCTGGGAAAGCAGTTGAGGACGGTCCAAAGCCTTGGGACCCTGCACCCACATGGGAGACCCAGAGGAAGTTCCTGGCTCCTGGCTTCGGATTGTTGCAGCACTGGCCATTTAGGTCACTTTGGGAGTGAATCATCAGATGGAAGATCTTCCTCTCTCTCCTCCTCTCTGTATATCTGAATTTGCAAAAAAAAAAAAAATAATAAATAAATAAATATATTTTTTTTAAAAGCTTAAAAAAAGTTAAGTCTAAACTGTAAAACTAAAGGTAAAAAACTATAAGTGCTGGGGTCCATGCTGTGGGTGTGGAAGACACGAAGGTGTGAAGAGTATCGTTCCATTGCAGGCAGGGCCACAAGGAATTTCCCACTACACGACAGTGCCTGGCGGATGTCTCTGCATCCACCTGAAGGCATTTCCACTTCCCTTTGCATGGACACCGGACAACCCAGCTGAGAATTCTGTTATCTATTTAGGCATTATCTGCCTCTGCGGAGTTGGTCTTTATTATCAATGTGAGTTTGGAAGTTGATGTTTGCTGATGATGTCTTAGCAAAAGGGCCTTTTACAATTCATGCTGTTTCTGTCTCTGCTGCCCCCATTAATCTTGACCTTTAGCTCCCTCCTTCTGTGATGCATTTCCTCCCTTAACTGATTCAAGATTAACCTGTGGAATGAGGATTGTAGTAGGAATGTGTTACTGATTGATATGCACTGTCTATTGAGAGCTTCTATTGAGAGCTTTAAGGTGAAACAAATGGCAGAATTAACCTTGGAAACACTCAGTTGACTGTGACATAAAAAGTCTGTGCCAGAGCTTGTGACTGCTTCTGTATAAATAAAGCAGACAGCTTTCTCGCATTGTCCATTATGATCCTGAAATTGTGGTGGTCCATTTCTTTCCTCTTTATGCCTAATCCATGCACCCTTTGTGACAAGCACTGCAACATAGTTAATAGAAAGATTTCCTTTACAGAGAAGCTTTGATCATTCTAATACTGTTATACATATATAGTGGAACTGGGCAATTAAAATGATGCCAGCCAACTTCCTGACTTTTGAAGTAGAAAACAGGATGTTAGTAACAAGGGAAAGCTGCAGGTAACAATGTGATCCTGTGGATTAGAATTTGAAACGTCAGTATGCACTCATGCTTAGCTTGTTATAGATACAGATGATTGCATACAAAATATAGATATGTACTTATACATGGTAAGGTGAAATATAAGTAAATTTATGTATATATTGCATAATACATATATATTTATAAACATAAATTACTTAATACACAGATTACTTCAAAAAATAGTTCACTATGGGCCCGGCGGCGTGGCCTAACGGCTAAAGTCCTCGCCTTGAAAGCCCCGGGATCCCATATGGCGCCGGTTCTAATCCCGGCAGCTCCACTTCCCATCCAGCTCCCTGCTTGTGGCCTGGGAAAGCAGTCAAGGATGGCCCAAGGCTTTGGGACCCTGCACCCGCCTGGGAGACCTGGAAGAGGTTCCTGGTTCCTGGCTTCGGATCGGCGCGCATCGGCCCATTGTGGCTCACTTGGGGAGTGAATCATCAGGCGGAAGATCTTCCTCTCTGTCTCTCCACCTCTCTGTATATCTGACTTTGTAATGAAATAAATAAATCTTTAAAAAAAAAAAATAGTTCACTCAGGATGTCAAAATCCCATAAAGAAGGACCTGAGTTTGTGTTCTAGCTCCACTACTGATTCCAACTTCCTGCTATTGTGCAACGCTGGACTCTATGTTTGGTATATGCTTGCAATGGGGGGATCTCAACTGAACTTGAGCTGTGGTTATGCAACAAGGTGGAGGAATCCACCATGGTGGGAGGGTTTGGGGAGGGGTGGGAGAACCCAAGTATCTATGTAACTGTGTCACATAATACAATGTAATTAATGAAGTTAAATAATTAAAAAAAAAAAAAAGAAATTAGGTAGGCTAATAGGCAGACAGGACCAGGTCCTTGGTGGAATGAAAAAGGGGAGCTCTTTAAAAATGTACAATATGCTTTTTTTCCTACTCAATTCTGTACTTAAGTATGATACCACTGAGTTTCTAAATTTACCCTGAGACCAGTAGCAGACAGGTGGGTTTTTGAAATGTGAATTTCACTTCCCTAAATTTCCAGTTTTATCACAAAAGAGCAAGGAATTGTCTTTAAGAGAATGCAAAGTGTTTGCTCGCCAAAACCTGTCTTTGCTGAGACCAAAGTGCCAATCCCTATCCCATCAGGGTTTTCAGTTTTATCACGAGAAAGCAAGAAGACTGTATCTGAGCTTTCAGCTCATTATTAAAAAAAAAAAAAAAAAAAAGAAACAACCAATCACATTTCTGATGGCTTTGTTTTGAGAAAGATAGACAAGATTACCATTCTGGCCTTTAATGTGTTTAGTCCCAACCTCTGAAACATTGATTTTTCTCCAAAAATTGTGCTTAGATGACCACTTAAACAAGATTTTCAAGTTTTTCTTTCTAGAATCCCTCTCCCCCACCCATACACGCACATGACTGTGACAGCTGGTTTTTCTAACTTAATAAATCCTGCTTTTTGCTCATTGATCTGCCCACATGAAAATTCTTCTTTCATGTGAGACAAGAACCAAGGTTGACCTTCTCTTTTCAGATGCCCTGTGATGGGAATAGGCAGCAAGTGATAGGTCAAGTGATTTAGTCTCTGCCATCCCACATGGGAGATCCAGAGTGAGCTCCTTGCCTTCGACTTCAGCAAAGTGCAACACTGGTTGTTGCAGACATTTGGGAAATGAACCATTATATGAAAGATCTTCATCTTTCCCCTCTGTATCTATAAATTTCTCTTTTAAAGATTTTTTTTAATTTTAATTTTTATTAGAAAGTCAGATTTACAGAGAGAAGGAGAGACAGAGACAAAGATCTTCCATTCACTGGCTCACTCCACAGCTAATCACAATGTCCAGAGCTGAGCCAGTCTAAAGCCAGGAGCCAGGAACTCCTTCCAGGTCTCCTACATGGATACAAGGATCCTAAACTTTGGGCCATCTTCTACTGCTTTCCCAGGCCACTAGTAGGGGGCTGGGTAGGAATTGAACAGCCCAGATATTAAATGGAGCCCATATGGGATCCAGATTCATGCAAGCTGAGGACATTAGCCACTAAGCCACAGCACTGGGCCCTTCCTCTGTAATTATATATTTCAAGTAAAAAAAAAAAAAACCCAGCTAATATTAGAAAAGGTGTTGAAATACGTGATTAAGTGACAAATTCATTTTACTATGAAAATAGAAATTATGTTTTTTCATGAACCTTTAAAGATTCTTCATATTTTCATGCATCTTGCAGTGCTATGAGAGTAGGTAAGAAAATGGTGAGGTAATTCAAATGGTCACAAGATTTAGCTGAACCTGTTCTCACTGGCAAAAGTTTAAGCAACAAAATAAGATGAATTGGATTATAGCCAAAATGATAGAATAAATATCCATGTAAGAGCCTATATAGTGCTGGCTCTGTGGCAAAACCAGTAAAGCTGCAGCTTGGGAAATCCACATCCCATAGGGAACTGATTTGAGTCCCAGCTCCTTCCCTTGTGGTCCATGTCCCTTCCAATGTGCAGCAAAAGCAGTAAAGGATGGCTCAAGTGCTTGGGCCCTTGCACCCATTTGGTAGATCCAGAAAAGCTTTCTGGCTCCTAAATTTGAACTGCCCCAGCTCTAACTGCTAAGGTCATTTGGAGTGTGAACAAACAGATGAAAAACTTCCCCTGTCCCTCCCTTTCTCTGTTAATCTACCTTTCAAGCAAATAAATAAACTTTAAAAAATAATTACTGCTCAAAAATTTTAAATCATAAGAGTTTATACTCACATAAAGACATAGCTAAATACATAAAAACAAGTATCTATTTGTTTCAAATAATAATTCAATTTATTCCTCCCTAAAGAAAGTAAAAGACAGCCTCCTATCCCTCTAAATATGGGAGGTGTATTGCAGATCCCCTCAAAGGGTACAAAATGGATAAGAGAAACAAAAGCACAAATCTACAGTAGAAAAATCTGGCAAGCATTGCTTCTTGACTAATAGTACCATTGTTTTATAAAGTTTGATAAGAATGGCTTTTTATCCAAGTGGTCTTTTTCAGCAGAAATCATAAAACTGATAATCAAGATGGCAGAAAAGGGTAAGGACATATTTAAACAGATGAAAATCATTAGTTAGGGTGAAGCAGAGAGGGCACATTCCAGGAAATAGGAGAGGACAGGCCAACGAAAGAGAGCCACCTGGAGACTGACAGACATAAAAAGACAGTGGAGACAACAGTGTGGTGTTGCAGTGAACAGATACTCCAGCAATCAGCAAGCAGTGATCTGGGCTTCAACAATGGCCAGAGCTCCACCAGTAGCCAGATCGGAAGGGGAGCTCACCGGGAGTCAGGAGATGAAACCAGACTAAGAACTGCCCGTCCTGCTGATTTGTTTTATTTGACAAAGAGCAGAGACAGAGCAGCAGATCCCAAACAGATGGTGTGGGAGCAGGGCGGATTTCACAACCCAAACCCCCATCAAACTGCATAAGGAGCCATTTTGTGTAGTATGGCAAATGCTGGGGGAAAGGATTGAGTAAGTGCTGAGCTTGGAGTGAACTCATTTCCAACTTAGTGCATTACACCAAGGCTCTACCTAAAATCGGTCCGGGGAGACCACAGACCTAATGGCCAGCAGATCCAGTACTCCACCATTGGCATATCAGGCATCATTTTGTACAGTATGATAAAGACTGGAAAGACAATATTCAGCTGAACATGAGCAGAGCTTGGAAAAGACTCACTTCCAGCTCAGTGAATTGCACTGTCACACAGGGAATATAATATTGACCTTGGAATTCTACAGGTCAAATTAGGTCCAGGGGTTCCTCACAGTGGCCAGTAGGTTCTGGCAAGATCAGCACCACCAGTTATTTAGGACACCTAGTTATTTAGGACGCCTTGTGTCTCAATCCTGGGAACTGCTCAAATCAAAAGTTGGAGAAAGGTTGTTCAGGCAGTGGCTATAGCTACAGCATGGGATCACAAGAGGTGGAGAGTGAAAAGTCAGGAACTGGGGCTATGGAGACCATGGTGGAAGCCCAACACAAGAGCCCAAGTCTGAAACTCTCTGGAGCGAGTGGCACATGTGACTGCAAAAAAAACAAGTATCAACTGCAATAAGTAAAATCTAACTGTAGACCTCTGGGTGACACAACTTGGAAACCTGCCCTAAAGAGAAGAATCTGCTAACCAGAAGTGTGATGACCAAGAGCAAAAAAGAGAAAGAGCTACAATGAGTATTATTGAAGACTTTCCTGCAAAGGAGCAAAAGCCTTCAACAACCTCAACGTTAACTGAGGAATATGTCAAGGAAATGGGGGATAAATAACTTAAAAACTTGTTATAAAGCTTCTTATCAACAATGAGAAACACATATAAGAATTTAAGGAATATGTCACATAGAAAATAGCAATATTGAAACAAAATTAGGCAGAATTATTAGAAATGAAGGCCAACTAAGCCATGACTCCCAGATCCTCACCAAGGACTATCAGTACGAGCACCAAGAACTATATTCCAACTGCCAAGGAGACCATGGGGAATTAGAGTGCCCTCATTGGCCAAGAACTCTGAGGTTATTCATGCCCGTTTGGATCTCCCACATGGGATGGAAGAAGCCCAGATCCTTCCTCACAGGATCTAATTTCATTGGAACAACAGCCAGGAGTCCTGAGCAGTCCTCAGAAACGGAAGAACAGTAAACTTGCTTTGGGATTTGGGAGAGGAGCTTTCTCTGGTCCTTACCTAGTTCCAACTTTGGATCCCCACCCTCTCTTGCAATGACTATTAGGGTTGTTTCAAAGCCCCCCTCCCCCAAAAAAAATTAGATCAGATAGAGACCAATAAAGAAAGCTTAGAACAGACGGGAAAAAGTCAACTTGGACTCACATATATCTTACTAGGTAGGACACAAAGATTAGTTGCTCCACATTAAGGTATTGAAAATTTCTCTGCAAACCCCTCCCAAAACTGTTCTGTGCCTCAAGTGTTAACATATGCCTTGTCAGAGTTATAAACCTGTTTGGACTATCCTAAAATTTGCCAAGTCCAGTAAAAATTATGCTTCAACACTATAAACTGCTAAATATAAAAATGAAAATTGACACAAGACAACTAAATAATGCCCTATAACCATTTTAAGGTGTGTGCAGCAGGTTGTGTATAAAGTAACATTGAAATGTCAATGAAGTAGTCACAGGATGTGGATAAGAATTTGCATTTTCTGACATATTTGTCACTCAATACCATGTCAATTAACTTCATGATGTTGTAAATTGTTGTTGAAGTTGTGTAGTGGCTTTTCATTGGAGGGGATGATATTCTGCCAACTCTACTTTCAGACCAGGAATGGTCTCCCAATGAAACTATTGAATTTATGTAGACAATAAGATATTGGACTCTATGCATGGTACATGCTTGTAGTGAAGGAATCATGACTGGATATGAACTGTACTTCTGCAACAATGTGGAGGAATCCAACATGGGGAGAGGGCATGGGGAGGGGTTGGGAGAATCCCAGAGCTTATGAAACTTGGTCATAAAATGAAAGAAAAAAAGGGGGGGGCGAAGAAATGAAGAACATAATGGAGCAAATGAAAGTCTCAGCAGAAAGTCGCAATAATAGAATGAATGAGGCAGAAAAAAGTCTCAGAATTGGAAGATATTTCTTGTCAATATGGAGACACACTCAAAAAGCTGGAAACAGAGCTGACTCAAGCAAAAAAAAAAAAGGTGTTCAAGAATTATGAGGCACTATTAAAAGGCCAACTATAAGAGTTATGTCAGTTCCGGATGGTACAGAATGAGAAGCTGGGTTTTACTCAAAGAAAAATGAATTGAAAATTTACTTAATATGGAGAAAGAATTGGGAAGCAACATACAACAAGGGCACAAAACTCCCATTAGGATTGACCAAAAGTAGTCATTGCTATGAAGCACGTAATAGTCAAACTCTCCTCAAACATAAGGAAAAGATCCTGAAATATGCATATGAAAAAAATAAATTAGCATTTAGAGAAACCTCAGTCAGATTCACAGCTGACATCTCCTAGAAAACTCTACAGACCAGAAGAAAATGGAGTAACAGATTCCAGATTATAAAAAAAAAAAGTCACGCAGAATAACTTACCCAGCAAAGCTTTCCTTTATCTTTGAAAATGGAATAAAATTCTTTCACAGTAAAGAAAAGCTCAAAGAACACAACTCTTCTAGCATTGTCCTATAAATGGTAGTTAATGATAATCTCTGGACTTAGAAAGCACCCACCAAACCAAAGACAAATGTGGAAAGCATAGTAGTAAAATGACAGCAGAAGACGAAACCAAACAATGAACAACCCATTGCTAACATGACAGGACTGAATTACTACCTATTCATGTTAACCTTGAATGTAAATTGCTTAAGCTCATCAATCAAATACAGATTAATGGCCTACAGGAGACACATATCACCAACAAAGATCAGCGGAAACTATATCTCGTGAATTTCAATGTTTTGTTTTTACTTTCATTTCTTCAAAACAGTTTTCTTTCTCACATTAAATTCTTTACTGACTCTTAGGTCACATAGTAGTATCATTTTCTTCAAGACATTTCTTGCTTTTCATTTCTTCAGAGACACGTCGAAATATCTTTCCTAATAGAAATCCTTCTAAGAGAGTCAGGAAATTACTGGAACAGAAAGGATAAAAAACAGCTCTTGAGCTCTTGAAACAAACAGTGATTGCTAAAACAAACAACATAAATAAAAATAAACATTCATTTGATATACTATATTGAAAAGACATACACACTTAATAACAAAAAATAGATACCATTTATAAACTAAACAAAAATTGATCTTAGGGTTCAGTGCACCTGTGACACAGGCATTCCAAATGGATACCAGTTCATATCCTAGCTGTTCTGCTTCTGATGCACCTCTGTACTAATGATCCAGGAAAACAGCAGAGGATGACCCAAATCCTTGGGCCCCTACACTCCTGTGGGAGAGTTGGAAGAACCTCCTGGCTTCCAATTTCAGATTAGCACAGCTCTGGCGGCAGCAGCCATTTGGAGAGTGAACCAGTGGATTGAAGATCACTCTCTTCTCTCTTTCTGTCCTCCCTTCAACTCTCCCTGTAATCCTTTATCATACAAACAAATAAGCCTTTAGAGAAAAGATTAAAATTAAATTAAATTAAAAATAAAAGTCCAAAAACAGGGAAAATAAGTAACAACTTACAATTATGTACCTAACTAAAAATTCTTTGAATAGTGATAGCAAAAATACATTTTTAATGCATAAAAATGAAGAGTTTATTAATGGATAATCTTCACTGAAATATGAAATCTGCTTTTCAGTTGGAAAGGTTAATACAGAGAAAAATAAGGGACATAAATATAATAGTAAGTACAAACACAGATAATATTAAATACAATATAAAAATGATTGTGTAAGGTGAAACTTTGTAAAGCAAAACCATAAAATTCAAACTTTATCTGCTACTACCATGTTTAGGAAATGTTTTGAGGCCCATGCTCCCAAGAAAGTGGAAAACCCTACTGGCTTTAGTGACATAAAGACTGCATATTTAGGGCCTGGCGCTGTGGCCTAGTGGCTAATGTCCTCCCCTTGAATTCGCTGGGATCCCAATTGGGCAATGGTTTGTGTCCTGACTGCTCCACTTCCATCCAGCTGCCTGCTTGTGGCCTGGGAAAGGAGTGAAGGTTTTGGGCCATCCTTTGCTGAGCCCAGTACTTCAGATTGTTGCAGCTCCACGTGTTGCAGTTGCTTGGGGGGTGAATCAGTGGAAAGAAGATCTTTCTCTCTGTCTCTTTAAATCTGGCTTTCCAAGAAAACAAACTAAACAACATATTTTTAAAAGAATAAATGATATTGGATTAGTGTCATAAGCAAATATAGAAATTCATTTAAAAAAACTTTATATAAGTAAAAACTATTTTCTATCCTAGGAGTATATTTCCACATCAGAAAATCATGCAAAGAAAGAAAAGTAGTAAATTGTAGAAGAAAAGCATGATAAAATTCCAGCAAATGTTGAAATGTATTTATTCAAATAAAACACTCGTTTATAACACAAGCTTTTATAAACTTTAAGTAAATATGAAGTTTGTGCAACAAGGGATATCTACAAAATCAAACAGACTGTGAAATCAAACCAGTATAGATTAAATTCAATCCCTATCTTTAAAAACAATGTATGGCTTGGACATACTACATATCTCCTGTTAATTTGAAAAAAAATCTAGGTATGAAGAATGATTAGAGAGCTGCATTAACTGATGCATGCAAAATATTTACAATATTTTATGGGACATCGAATTTAACTTAGCTTTATATTATTGTGAGATAAGTAGTACTCTTCTCTATGGTGAGACTGCACAATGTCTATGAATATTAAAAGTGAGAACAGGTTTCTCTCACCCATCTAAAAGTGCCAATTCATTACTTTTCCTTGCAAAGAGAACACATTTTTCTCATTTCTAGGAAAATTATTTTTTATGTAAAGCATGGAAACATTCAACAAACGTGATTGTTGTTTCTGCAAGTTTGGTCTATATATGATCAACTTATAAATGTCTGACAACATGTAAGTAACAGTTGTATATACACAACAACAAAAAAATAATGTGGCTTGTGTAGGTACACTGATTTGTAGGAGTTAATGTGCAGAAATGTGCAAATTTCAACAAACAAATGCTGCATGAAAACAAGTTTCAGAAGGATTAGAACATAAGGCATCCAGTACGGAAAAAGAATAGTCATAATAAGCCAATGTTCTCTATATAGCTTGTACTGCTGCTGTATAAATAAAGTGGACAGCTTTCTCGCATTGTCCACAATGATCTTGGAAAAAAAAAGAATACACAATACATAGTTAATGACATGAAACATCGAAGTGAATGATATTTCTAAAAATAAGGAAAATGTTTCTGGAGAAAAGGGATTAATGCAATTGTGCCAAGTTCTACAGAGAGCTTTTACTGAGCCTGTATTGTTTTATTTTCTGGATATATTCTTAGAAAAAATGCAACATATTAATATTTGAAAAACTGAGTGACAAATGCATGCATACTTCTTAATGTATTTATTGTTTTGCTTTGTTTAAAATGTTTTTTACAAATCAAAATAGAGCTCTGCATATCTCAGGAAGACTTAGAGAATATTTACTATTTTTTTTAAAGATTTATTTTTATTTTTATTGGAAAGGTGGTTATACAGAGAGGAAGATTTTCTGTCCCAAGGTTCACTCCCCCAAGTGACCACAATGGCCGGTGCTGCGCTGATCCTAAGCCAGGTGCCAGGAGCTTCTCCCAGGTCTCCCATGTGGGTGTAGGTTCCCATGGCTTTAGGCTGTCCCCGACTGCTTTCCCAGGCCACAAGCAGGGAACTGGATGGGAAGTGGAGCTGCCGGGATCAGAACCGGCTCCCATATGGGATCCTGGCGCATGCAAGGCGAGGACTTTAACCAATGCGCTATCACACCAGGCCAATATTTGCTAATTTTTAAGCTGTAAGCCTTTCTAATTCACTTGACGAATATTTTAAAACTGGCTGTCTTAAAATCATTCTAACATGGTATAATAGCTATTAACAGTACATGCTATTGCACTAAGCCCTAAGTAACATTTTCATAATGCAGTATCTAATTTAATTCATGCATACTATTCAGTATTTTTTTTGGTAGGGGGCTTATTTTTTTGTTTCCATTTTTAGGGGCCTGGCAGTGTAGCCTAGTAGCTAAGGTCCTCACCTTGAACGCGCTGGGATCTATATGGTCACCGGTTCTAGTCCCGGCAGCTCCACTTCCCGTCCAACCCCAGATTTCCATTTTTAATCAGTTATTTTTGATTATTTTAAACATGTTGTTATATTCACTTCAAATGTAACATTTTAAACCAAATATGCATACTACTTTATCTTGAAAATGTATACCTGTCACAATGTGAGGGACTCCTGATAATGATCATGACTTGGGGAAAGGAGAGCATATTGTCATCGGTGTGATAAAGACACAGAGAGGAAATACATATAACCATAAACCGAATGATATGACATCCATATATATATATATATTATAATCATATATATTAACTTACACAAATAAATGTTATGTTTCATAATGATCTCCAGTTACATAAATTCTTAAAGCATTGAATTTGGTGCATTATTTCTTTCAGCAGAATATTTCAGTATTGAACTTCTGCCTAAAATAAAGATTCAAACTCTGAATCTGTCATTAAATGTGCTCCATGATGAGATAACTCTTAAGAGACTACTTAAATCTTAAATATGGCAAAATGTATGATTATACATAACCTGGAGGCTTTCAGTCAAATGTCCTTATATTTGCCTGTGAGAACAGGATGTAGCCTTGGCCACACGAATTTGGAGCAAATGAAATCTCAACAAGCCATAAGTAACTACTAGCGTGTAAGACATACAAAAATATGTCTGAATCAGGGCAAGGTCTGGAAGATAAGTTGCAACTAATACAAAAGACAAGGTAGAAACAGAAAATCTATGAGTTGTTAGAGTAAAAGAAGAAAAAGTAGTTAGGACTGATGGTGTCTACAGCCTTAGTTGGTTGCGTTCCTCATTGGATATTTTATTTAGGAGAACTTAAATGAAACTCCAATTTTTCTCTAAATTCCAACAGCTAGGGAACAATGGACCACTGTTTCAAGTCATTTTTATAGAGTTCTATAAACCTAAAATTTTTCTTTATTGTATGAGCAAATGTAATGCTTATAATTGAAACAAGTCAACTTTTTATTTATTTTATATTGTTTTTTAAAAAGACTTATTATTTTACTTGAAGGAGTTACAAAGAGGAGAAGGAGGGAGGGAGGGAAAGTTCAATCCCTAAAAAACCACAATCTCCAGAACTGAATGGATCCAAAGCTGGGAGACATTTTGGGTCTCCCATGTGGGTAGAGGGGCCCAACACCTTGGATCATGCTCCTTTGTCTTACTAGGCCATTAACAGGGAATTGAATAGGAAGTAGTGTAGCTGACACTTGAACCTGTGCCGACATGGGCTATTGGTGCCACACTCAGAGGATTATCCTGGTATACCAACTTCAATGGCCCCTATTTTATTGCTATCATATAACAAAAGGCACAAGTTCTTACTACATACAGAATAAAGTAATCTCTTATTTCTTTCATTTCTTTCTTAAGAAACTCCATAAATGAGATTTTAAAGTTAAACAAACACCTTTTCCTTCCAATGTTTTAATTTTTTCACAAAAGAAGTGTCATTTTCATGTTCCTAAACCATTTTGAAATTGGTCTTATCATAATAGTTGAAATCTCATTGATGAAGCCAATAAAGAAACTATTGAGGATGATACAATCAAGGGCATTACCACCCTGATTACAATTAAGCATTTGTCTTTCTCAAGTTCATAGAATCATGAAGTATACAAGCCTATCATTTAATTCCAGTGTGTAATCTATATTCTTCTACTTCAACCCCCACTGCCACAATTTCATCTTAATCAAGAAACATACAGCAATGTTTACCCTTTTAACCCAGCTCTTGGCTCAGGGAATCAGTGAATATATGAAATTTAATTATACACCGAAAGACAAGTATGCAACACCGTATTTCTGATGGCAGCCTGAATAAAAGGTCTGTACAGAAGTATGATTGCTATAAACAATTTTGGCAACTAACTGGTGAAGAGAAAGACACATTTATCTTTGTAATCATGTAAATTTCTGTTACTAATGTGTGAACAGTCATTGAACAAGTAATGTAGAATAATTATTGAATATTCATTAATGCATATGGATTTAAAAAAACAAATTTCTCTGAACCAGTATTAATCTTCACCTTCTCCTGATTTGCAAACTCGTGTAAATGTTTTTCTTTAATTGCATGTAAATCCATCGGGAGTAAGATTAAAAAGCTTTATGCTTATGATCATCTTGGATTCACGTCTTAGACTTAATATGGATGGTGAAGTGTTCTAGAGTGAGCATGTATGGGTGTATGTGTGTGTGTGTTTAAATGACTGAATTAATCCAAAATGAAGAGGAATTTGTAAAAACACATATTCTGCTTTGTAGTATATGGAATTTCCAGTCTAATTCACAGGATGGTTGAATAGAGAGGACTGCTACGCACCTCAGCCAAAGAGAAGAGCCAGAATAACAAGGAAAGGTTGCATTTCCAGGAGAATGACCAAGAGAAAATTTTGACAAAGAAAATAAATGGTAAGCAGCTCAGACACTTCAAAAAGCAAGCAGAAAGAGAAACACAGCATACCCAGTTGTCTCCCCAACAACCTGGATTGGGAGATGCCATTTTGCTAGGAAATGTAAACAGAAAGGATCACAATTCCCACCACCTCACAAAATGGCAGCCCTAACCACAGAAAAATTACACAGCCCTCACCATTAATAAGATCATGAAAGCTGGCTGGGGCCAGAGCTGCTATTTTGCTCTAAGACAACAACAGTAACAAAAGGAACCCCCTGAAGTACCAGCTAGATTGCTGGAATATAGCCTCTTCCAAATTTTACACATCTGGGGCAATAGCACACAGCTCTGTCACTATCAGAAACTCCAGAGCCAAATTCAGGGCATTTCCCAGAGTAGACAGCAGTCTCCCTGTAGCCTGAAACTGTAGAATTTCAAGACACAAATCCCACAGTGGGATCGACTCCTTCTGTATAATCTAGGGAACTTGGTGCCCATGAGCAATTCAAATGGACTATACTTGAGGAAGTCAACCTCTGCATATCTCAGCACAGGAGCCTGGTGTACCAGGGCAGAAGCCACAGTGTTACACATGACTCCTCTGTAGGGAAGACTCCTCTGTGTCCAGAAGCTCTGACACTGCTGCTATTGTTTCTACAATACCTAGAGTAACCCCAACTCAATTTGAGGATTTGAAGAGTTCTAGCAGCATTCCTCTGTTTCAGACTGATAGCTGCCAGTCCACAATCCCCAGTGTAAGTGCCATTTGTCCTGCATGACCATGGTAGAGACTGCATGGAATCCTGCACCTCCAGGACTGTGCCTATGAGCCCTGTTTCACAGTCACTAGAATCAACCCTGAAGAACCTATGAAAGAACCTAGCTGCATTATACTTGCTTGAGCCTCACATATGCCATCACACAAACCCCAGTATGGCTGGTATGGACACTGTAGCACGGGGAGAGATTTCTCCTTTACAAACCCCAGTATTGTAACCAAGGCTTTTGGTGCTATCCACCATAGCATCAGTACAGCCACTCAGTAGGACATGACAGATATCTCATTCATATCAAATAGTTACAGGGCAATAGCTAGTAGTGCCACTAACCCCTGTACCAGAGATCTGCCTGTTAGGACAAAGAGAAAGCATATTCTGTGTCCCTCAGCACCAGACACATAGTTAGCGCTATCACAAACCTCTTTGTGATTGACATTCAATTCTCTGAACAATGAAAACATGCTTTTGAAAAATATGTCAATTTCTAAGTCATACTACTACCTCCCTGGATGATCACAGAGCTGAAAATTTTTGGCACTCATAAACACTGCTGACATTGATTATTGCTAAGGAAATCACTCTGCATTCATGCATAAGCAAAGACAAATCAAAAATCCAAGTGTCACCCTGAATCCCATTTTTAAAACATTATTTCCAATTAAAATTTATCAGGAAAGGAGATTGTATTATTACTCCAGATGCATGGACATTAATATTTGAAACACAGAAAACATGAAAAAGCAAATTAGAGTGACACCTCTAAAGGAAATTAAACTTCTTCAGAAGTAGATTGTGATTTTAAATAAATCTATAAACAATTGAAAGACAATTCTGGAAAATGATGCTACATAAACCCAATGAAACTCGAGATAATCCAGACTGAAAACTCAGGCAATAAGGATGAAGTGCATGATATAAATGAGAAACTCAACAAAGAGATAGAAATTGCTAGAAAGAACCCATCAGAAATTTTGGAGCTGAAAATTTCATCCTAGGAAGAAACAATACTGCTGAAAGTTTGGACAACAGAATAGAACAAATGGAAGGAAGAATTTCTGACTTTGAGGACAAGATTTTTAGAAAGAACTGCTATAAACACACACATATAAGAAGAGGGAAAAAGTAATTAGGAGACAACCATGGTATCTCCCACTGTGAAGGGAGTCCTGGTGTGGGAGAACCCTGACTTTTGGCCCAGTCACTTGCCAATGACTAGTATCTGGATAGGACAGTCAAGTGGTGTCCAATATGCAACAGCACTGTCTCAGGGATGCTCTGCATCAAGAGCATTCAGTAAAATGCGTTCATCTACTGTGATATCTGCAACAAGTTGAGATTTATTAACCAGAAGGAAATGTTAAACTGATTGAAGAGCAAACAAGAGAAATTTCAAAAAGAAATATTAAAATCTACACAAGGAAAATGGATAACAGACCAGTTGAGAAGAAAAATAATGTACTGAAAATGATGACTGAACAAGCGAAATAACCAATGTGTAAAGGAACTGAGGAAAGGATGGAAAATTCTGAAGGCCTTATTAAACGGAAAAAATCAGAAGCTTTACAGTGGCATGCAGTGGCATCAAGAGAAAAAGGCAAAAGATTCAGATGCACAATTACTCACAAGCTTGGAAATCTTGTAGAGAAAAAGTGTCACCAGATTAAGCAGTCATTATGAGCTTAGGGCAAATGTCTACAATCCCATACATTAGAACACGCATTTGTCCTTTTCCAAAGGAGAAAGTGAAGACTGGTATGAGAGACCCTGTGGATGTGTCCTCAGAAAATGAAAGCACCTGACCACAAGTGAGCAAGCTTGATGAAGGCTATCCACCTCTCAGGCTGCTGGGTCTATAATGATCACAATGAAGATATTGGCATTAGCATCATAGAGTCTTGGATTGATGTCCCACAAAATGTGAACTATTCCATGTATCACAACTCAGTGAAAGACAAGATTATAACAATGCAGCAGCCATACGTGGCACACAGTTACCACAAGAACAGCATCTGTGAATCCTCATGCTAGGCCACTCCACTGGTAAATATTCTGCCCAATGCATTTGTCTTGAACGTTCCCAAAATGCTGTGCAAGATTGAACTCTGTCAGGGAAGTCATTCCAAATAGAAATTTATTCAAGCAGTAAAGAAACTGAATAGAAACAGCTTTTCTTTAATTTTTTTTCTCAGTGTATATGTGCTGATTCCTGTACATCCTCAGAAATCTCATGCCCCTGGTCAGTTTCAACTCTGAACAACTGGGCAGTTCAGAACCCTTCAAAGTGCCAGCTAACCTCAAAGAGTCTATGGAAGACACGACATTGAGACATGACATTGAATTACGTATATGACAAAGAAACACACCTAGTTGGGAGACACTACAGAGGCAGCATGATGGGCTTGGGAAAATTCACAAAAGACACCCATTGTGAGACTGGAGAGAACAGAAGGGAAGGGATGGAATTCAGGGGAAGGGAGACCCCAGTGCCTCCTAGATTGCATCAAAGAACAGCAACAACAAAAGAAACCCACCTGGGAACATACAGGGAGAAGCTTCCCAGTAACTGGTTTTGTGACATCCCCTCCCAGTCCATGGAGGTGTCTCAAAGACAGCGTACTCGGGTGTCTCTGCCTATTGAAAGCAGCAGCACAGGCATGCATGTTCCAGGCTACAGCCTCATCAGTGACCTGGTTCAAGGTTTACAGTGATCACTTCTAGTGTGCCTGGGTCTGACACAGTGTGGCTTGGGATAGTAACTCTTGTGCTTTAGAATGATGACATCAATTGCTAGGTCAAAGGTCCTAATTCCCAGGTCCACGTTGGTGGAAGAAAGAGCCATGCACATGGCTACTCCTTTTGGGAAAGAAATTCACTTGGGCTTCTTGGGTTCCTGGATTTTGGCCTGAGCATTAGTTGATTAGACTGCTCTCTACTATATAAAAGAGAATTAGTTGGTTGAGCCACAACGAGGTGATTCTTGCTGCTTAGAAACTGGAAGATGCAGAACATTTATTAGGAGGGATTGTTCTGGTATCAATTTGTGTGTGTGTGTGTGTGTGTGTGTGTGTGTGTAGCAGGCAATTTAAAATGCTTGAATTAAAAATCCTTTCATTTGTTCTGCTCTGTGAAAGCTCATCAGATATTTCTGTTTTCCTAGCCTTCACACAGAAAAGAAATTAAGGTTTTCTTTAGGACTCACATCCATGAATAGGACTTACATCCACCATCTTCTCTCTCTGTTAGTTTGCTTTTCAAATAAATCATATTAATACCTTTGTTTTATTTGTTGTATTGGAAAGGCTGATTTACAGAGACAAGGAGAGAGAAAGATCTTTCTCCTGGTTCACTCCCCAAAAGGCGACAAAGGCTGGAGCTAAGCTGATCTAAAGACAAAATTTCTGGCTCTTTGCTCTGGTTTCAGAATGCACGTTGCATAGTGGCCAGAGGAGCATCAGGTAGTACCTTCCTGCCACCCATGTGGGAGGCTTAAATTCAATTTCAGTGTAGTATGTTTCTCATTCTTGCATGCATTTGGGGTGTTCTAGGTCTTCACA
This sequence comes from Ochotona princeps, assembly GCF_030435755.1. Classification (NCBI taxonomy): domain Eukaryota; kingdom Metazoa; phylum Chordata; class Mammalia; order Lagomorpha; family Ochotonidae; genus Ochotona; species Ochotona princeps. Next base: position 57,510,554 of record NC_080865.1, on the reverse strand, counting down.
ACCTTTCAAATGAATAAAAATAAGCAAGCAAGAAGAAAAACAATAACAATCTATCAAGATATTTGAGAAAAACATATGCATATATTTTATTAAGATATGTTGTTATAATTACTCTGTTTTATATCATAGATATGCTTGTATAGGAAAAATTATAATAGCTCATACACAGAGTACTGTACTATCCATGTTGGCAAGCATCTGCTGGAGGTATTGGAATGATTCCCCAACAAAGCAGTGGGAGTGCTACTGTAGCTTACATCCTTTAAATACTACTGATTTGCACAAAATTGTTCCATAATTATTATATGGGTGTGCATTACATTTCCTTTCATAAAATGGTTTTACATATTTTAGTAGATGTTTTAAAAAATTAAAGCATTTAATATTCAGTAAATAGTTGATAAATTGAAAATATGTAGGTGTTCATTTTTGTTATAGCTATTGTTTTTCTCTAACTTCAGTTTTCTTTCATTTTTTAACAATTTTGATGTCCTGTTTGCCTATATCAGACTTCTTGACAGGCTGTTTTAAATTTTGTGAATAATTCTATTCATTTCCAATTGCATTGCTTCAAAATTTAGAATTCATGTATTATATTATGATTAATTTTATACAACAGTTTTGTTGACTGCAGAGGAACCCATGTAGATGCTAAGGCATTATTTCTGGGTGTATCTGTGATAGTGGATTTGGTAAGGATGATCTGCCCTCACCAAGGCTATATGGACACACAATCCATTGAAAGCTCAGATAGAACAAAAAGGCAGATAAAGGGGGTATTTGCTCTCTTCAGGAGATGTGACTCCACATAGGCTCTGAGACCTTCAGACTTGGACTGAATATCCTTAGTTTTCCAGCTTGCTTTCTTCTTCGTTTCCATAATCACAAAAATCAATTCATATAGTAAATCCAAACTCTATCTTCTATTAATCAATCCATCATTTCTTCTCTTGTTTATGTTTCCACGAAGAAAAGGGTAATTACTGATTGTTTTGTTAATTTCTTGGTTTTTTTTGAATACCAAAACATATATCAAAATGAATAATTATCTTTGTCATAGAAGTACTTTCAATCAAATATATTCATGAAGGCATATCACAGAGACTACAAAGCTGTGGGATTTTGGGGATTCCTCTTTAGATTTTGTGCAAAACACATGTAGCCTGACATTTATTTCTCAGAATTTTTATATATCTTTTCTATAGTTTGTATTCTCTTTCATTATGGTGTGTTTTATTGTGAGAAAATAAGCTTTCTTGGAGAGTATTGAAATTTAACCTATAATACCCAAAGAAACAATACACATTAGATTAACAATAGGAATTTGCTAATGAATAAATACATGAAACATAAGTCAATGCCTGTCAAAGAATCTTAATGATCAACCATTCAGTTTCATATACTGTGTTATAAAACTTACTACTATGATTTATGCTATAAAGAATGCTTCAATATGAGATAACAATACACCTGGTTATGAAAGACTCATAAAATTAAATCATAAAATTAGGTGTGTGTCATTTTATGTTTCTAGCTAAGACAGAGGGAAAGGACCAGATTTACCCTCACACTGAAACAGACAAAAAATTGAGACATATATAAAACAGTATTTTCCAAGACACTAAACAAAAATGAATGGTGATTCCTGACTTAGGAGACATAAACAAGTAATACTGGCCTCAGTTCTTGCCTTGACTGAGTTTCTAGGCCAAAGCACAGGGAGTAGAAAACCAGAAAGAAACCTCGGACTATTAGTGCTAAAGAGAGGACCTGTGGATGTTAAAACAGCTCCGTTTTCACAGACTGAGCACTGGTGAGGAAAGAGTTGAAAAGAAAGAGAACTTCAGAGATCTGAAGAGCATGCCCCTTGAATTGTCAGCTGAGAATTTCTATCCATGAAAGGGAAGAGTCTGAAGATAGGGCAGAACCCAGTAATCCCTGATAGTCAACAATTACTTTTATTGCTGGAACTGATCTTTAAGGTGTTCATCATTTGTCACTGATCTTCAACTTCTAATTTGTTGATTCTGACTCCATTTGAATTCAGTCTTGGGCAACCTGCAGCGATCTTTAAGACTTAGTAATCTATTTGAAAGATAGAACCACACAGAGAGAAGAGCAAGAAAAAGATAGGGCTTTCACATACTAATTGATTCTACAAATAGTAGCAGTCTGAGTGAAGCCAAAATCAGGATCCAGAAACTCTGTTCTTGTTCCCATATGGGTGGAAAGAACCAAAGAACTTGGCACGTCATTTTTTTTTTAATAATTTTTTTTTATTGGAAAGGCAGGTTTACAAACAGAGGGAGAGACAGAAAAGATCTTCCATCCACTGGTTCACTCCCCAAATGGCTACAATGGACAAAGGTGAGTCGATTCGAAGGCAGGAGTCAGGAGCTTCTTCTGAGTATTTAGCATGGGCTTGGGGTATCCTCCATTGCTTTCCCAGACTATTAGCAAGCAACTGGATGGTAATTGGAGCAACCAGGACATAAACCAACACCCATAAAGGATTCTAGTTTTGCACTGGGAGAATTAGCCTGTTGAGCCATTATGTCAGTCCCTTGTGTCATTTCTAGCTGCCTTTTCTGACTGTACCTGGCTGCCTTTTCAGGTGAAATATCAGGAAGTTGGATTGGGAAGCAGAAGGGCTGACAGTAAAAACATCACTCTAATGTGAGATGCTGGCATCTCAAGTGGCTGCATAATAGACTGCACCACAAACCAGCCCTTCTATAAATTCTTGACAATAGACACTGCAGTATTGTTGGTTTCCTGCCCTAATCAGGACCCATACACATGCACACCCTCATTTATTCCAGCAAATAAGAGATGGAAAATTAGTTGAAGTTGAAGGAAAACATACTGTGAATATCACAGTATGTTTAGGGATGTAACTAACTATAAGATGTTTGCCAAGAATGGAAAAATATATATAAGGTATTTCAAAAAAGGCCATGGAAAATGAATTTGAAGAGAAGTTCATTTTGATGCAGAAAAATGAAAATGTGCATACTTTTTTCCTAATATACATTTTCCTTGATCTCTTTGATGTTTCATTGTACCATCAATAAGTAAAGCCATCATTACCTCAAATTATCCTTAATTATAAACTGTCATTATTTGAATGCTACATTTATTTTAGTCAATTAGATTTACAATTTATGTTAAAGTTTGAACAACAGAGAAAGAGGGAGAGAATGAAAGAAAGAGAACAAGAGTGAGACAGATCTTTCATTCAAGGGTTCATTTCTCACATGACTGCAAAATCTAAGTCTGAGGCAGGAGAAAGACAGGAGCCAAGAACTATGTTTGGCTCTCTCAAATGGCAACAAGAACCCAAGTACCTGAGCTGCCTGCTGTTGCCTTCCCAGGCACATTAGCAATGAATTGCATCATAAGTGGAGTAGTTGATACTCTGATTTAGAATATCAGCATATTAAGTGATGACTTAATTCACTGTGCCACAACACTGACCCATACCTTCATTGTTTTAAAGATCAATCAATCTATCTTTCTATCTACCTATCTATTGATTTATTTATATTTGAAAGTCAAATATACAGAGAGGAGGCGAAACAGAGAGAAAGATCGTCCATCCTATGATTCACTTCTCAACTGGCTGCAACTGATGGAGCTGAGCTGATCGAAAGCCAAGAGCCTCTTTCGGGTCTCCCACATGGGTGCAGAGTCCAAAGAGTTTGCAGGGAGCTGGATAGGAAGCGACGACACGAGGACATGAACCTGTGCCCATTAGGGATCCCCATGTGTGCAAGGCAAAGACTTTAGCCACTAGGTTACTGTGCTGGGCCCACCTTTATTTTTTGAACAGTTGTAGGTTTGACTTAAAACAAAAATGATGAACATGGTACAAGAATTCCCGTAAACTCCTCTAGAGTTCTGCCTGTTATTAATTTTCTAACACTAATAGTATAGATATGTTAGTTACTGAACCTATATTGCTGCATTTCTATTAATTAAATTCTGTGGTTTGCATTTTGTTAGCTTGTCATACTATTTGTTATCCACAACTTTATTGAAATTTTGCATGTATCATACAATGCCATGTGCCATACAATTTACCTATTTGAAGTATCCAGTTCAATATTTCCTAGCACTAGATTGTACCAAAACTAAGTTTTAGAATTTAGCTGTTTTATCACACCAAAAAGAAACATTTCACCTCCTGAACAACCATTAACCTCCTTTCTGACTCTATGGATTTGTATCTTAGAGCCATCATATATAATTATCATCATAAAATATGTGGTTCTTTTTGACTTTCCTGTTTCAGGGCGCATTGAATTTCTAAAGTATGTATTTATTGTATGATTCATTAGCACTTCATTCATTTTTATGCCTAAATTGTATTTCATTTTTAGCTATGTCAAAAGTATTTCAACATTCATTTGTTAACGATAATGGGCTGTTTGTAAACTTTCTCTGTTTGTAATGCTGTTGTACACATTTGTGTAAAAATGTTTGGTTGTATGTTTGATTTTATGTATCAACTTAGACTGTTCAACGAGTCATCAGATATTGTCATGAATGGATTTTATAGATATAGCTTCATCTATAAGCTCTTGAATTTAAAAGAAGTTTTCTCTCTAAGATATGTAAGCATCACACAATCCAATGGAAATGCCTTAAATGAAAAACAGATTTCGCTGAAGAGTAAGTCATATCTCAAGACAAAAAAGCAATTAACTCCCACCAAAGAAAAATTTTCCAACCGATTGAACTGCCCTACATATTTGAAATTCATTAGACGCTACAACTGTGTGAGTTGGTTACTTTTCCTCAGAACTTCTCACATTTTGCTTTGCTTCTAGTATTATAACTGTGTTCAAGTACTAGCACATCTTGAAGAATGCAGTCCAATGTGCTTGACCAGGAGATATTCTATTCAAAGCAGTTGCATGGCTATTCCAACTAATAGCAATAAAACCTAGGAAACACGTGAGAATTTGGATAGTAAGGTTATAAGATTATACTCGAGGGAAAATAAAATTTGTTTGGACTGAATTCATTGTCATGATACTCTAAACAGATATTCTGGATTTAATGTTGTAATCAAGAGTTTATACCAGGTTCTAATTATTTGGCTAAATCATAAACTAAGTGGTAGCCTATGTTTAATTAAGCTGAAATCAAAATTGCCACAACATACTCCAGAAAGCTATAAGAAAGCTTAGAGAAACTTATAAAGTTAGAGTGAAGGCGTTCTGTAAGTCTAACCTATCCATCTTATCCATCAGAGTAAATTCCAGTGGGAAAAAATCTTTTACCATGACTGTGATAAATACTCTAATGTGGGGAATCCAACATCCTTGATCAGCTCAGTAGTTACTTTCCACTGTAGAACAGTAATTATAAGCGGAACTGCTTCCATTGAATTACGAAACCTAAGTGTAATTGGGATAATCAGAGGGGAGATCAAGTGAGAGCAGTTAATAGCCAAAATGATTATACTAAGGGGTGAAGTCATTAGGGGCTGATTAATGCAGTTCTCAGGAATGGGATTGCTGACCTCATTTTTCAAAAATGCTCAAAAGAGCTGTCGGTCTTCCGGTCTCCTTCTATCTCTTCCAGCATGTGAGGACACCTAGAAAGCCTTGTCTGTGAAGAACAGGACTTCATCAGTCATCAAATCTGTTAGATTCTTGAGCTTGTACTTCTGAGTCTCCAAAAGCATGAAATACAAATTTGTACTGTTTATCAATTGCCTAGTATGTAGTATTCCTATAGTAAGAAAGAATAGATGAAGACAAGCCCGTCATTTTCTAGACTTGGACCCACTGAAAGAGCGGCAATATCTGTTTGAAGACATTTCATGGCCCCAAATTTCTACACTAATATCTGTCCCAGCTTTCCCTAAAGGGACCTACAGCTTTTTGTTAGGATGACTGTGGGAAAGAAAGCAATCATATTTTTTTGGTGATTTCTGCATACTGGCTCTGAGGCAACGTTAATCCCAGAGGAACCAACAAGCCACTGTAATCCAGAACTCAAAAGTAGAAATTTTGGGGATCAGATGTTCATTAGAATTTTACCTAAAGTACATCTCACAGTGGCTACAATGGATGCCCAATGCTTATTTCTGAAAATATATAATTAGAATAAACACCATCAGTACCTGACAGAATAGCTACATTTTTTGAAAATTTGTCTGTTTCACATGAAAGTTGGAGTTACATAGAGAGAAACGGAGAAATGGAGAGAAACATTCCAACCACTGGTTCACTCCCCAAATGATCACAAGAGCAAGACCTAGGCTGATCCAGAGCCATGAGCCAGGAGCCTCCTTTGAATCTCCAATGTGTGTGCAGGGAACAAGACCTTGGGCCATCCTCCACTGCTTTCCCAGGCCATTAGCAGGGAGCTGGATAGGAAGTAGAACAACTGGAACTCAAACCAATGCCCGTATGGGACATTGGCAGATGATTAACCTGATATACCATACCACTGAACCCCTCCTACTTTTAATTTCTAACATGCGGGAGACAGACTGTCATGGAAAGAAAGGCCATACGCAAACCACTAGAACAGATTGTATATAGGAAATACTGATTCAAAAGTGATAAACATACTCCTAAATTACAAAGATTAATGTCATCATCAAGGACATAAAAGATGCAGAGGTGTTGGTTTGATCACATCTCATTCAGCTCACCTATGTGTCCTGGACAGAAAGCAAAAAGATTTTGGAGCATGACAATAGATTACAATAAACATAACCAGATGGAAACTCTAGCTCCAGCTGCTTTTCCAGATGTAGTTTAATTGCTTGAGAAAATTAACATATCTCCTCTAAAAGATATGTAACTGTTGATCTGAAAAATGTTGTTTTCTCAATATCTGTTAATAAAGGTCAACAGAAGCAGTTTGTTTTGAAATGGCAAAGCAACATTTGTTGTTCTGTCTCAGGGGCATATGAGCTCTCTAACCCTATTACAGTTTCATTTTGAGGGAATTTAATCTTCACTACATTCCATAAGACATCACAATGATCCATTCCATTGGTATCCTGATGTTGACTGAAACTCTGAGTAAGAATTAAAAGTTATTCTAGAAGGATCATTAAACAACTTGAGTGTCACATGGTAGAGATTTCATTTAAGTCAGACATACTCGACCTCAATGAACTCTCCAGAGGTCCAATAATTTGACACACGGTTGAGAGGCACAATGTGTTGTTTTATCTAATTACTCCTGAAATTTAAAGAAAGAAAAGGAGGAACAAAGATCCTCTTAAGACAACGCATATTTGGGAGTATAACTTAAGGACATTTTCAGAGTGAATCAAAAAGCTGTTTGATTTCAGCAAGGTGCAGAACAAAATGAGGCTGTACTATACATTGGTTGCTGTACAAGCAACTCGGCCACTTGTGTCATAAGATCCAGAAGATCAAACTGTGCTTCAGTTATTAGAATCAGAGGGATGTTATTTGTAGCCTTTTTGAGAATTCCAGTACGATCTGTTAGGATTTGGGATGAAAGCCCTGACATCCTCTAGAGATAACTATTCTCCTTTTAAGAACAAAATTTTGGGGCCTGGCACCGTGGCCTAGCAGCTAAAGTCCTTGCATCAAATGCGCCAAAATCCCATATGGGTGCTGGTTCTAATCCTGGCAGCCCAGCTTACCACCCAGCTTCTTGCTTGTGGCCTGGGAAAGCAGTAGAGGATGGCCCAAAGCTTTGGGATCTTGCACCCACGTGGGAGACCAAGCAGAGTCTCCTGGCTCCTGGCTTTAGATCGGCTCAGCTCTGGCCATTTAGGTCACTTGGGGAGTGAATCATTGGATGGAAGATCTTCCTCTCTGTCTCTCCTTCTCTCTGTATATCTGACTTTGCAATAAAAATAATTAAATCTTAAATATAAAAAGAACAGAACTTACAATTGGCTTTCAATACAGACTGAGTGAACATGAACTCCCAAGTTATTCTGAGATCTGAGATGGTCATAACTTTGTACATGCATAGCAGCAACATAAACCAAACAGAAGTACTAAAAGTATATCCTTATTCTCACCTCTTGGTCTTAGGAAGAAACATTCATTCTTCCATTTTTATGTATATGACAGTGATACTGGAACATTTGTGTATCATTTTTCCACTTGCAGAAATTCCTTGTTCTACATTACTTTTCAGTATTTTATCAAGAAAAGACATTGAATATTTGGACTTACTTTTTCTGCATCTACTGAAGATTTTGTGCGTTTGTTTACCTCTCATATGCTAATGTATTTAATACTGTTAATCGGCAGAAGTTAAATCAATAATGTATTTGTGGAATATGCCCGACTTGGTAATAGCGTATTATATTTGTAAATAAGAATGGGTTCCAATTGCCAGTATTTTGTTGAGAGTTTTCATTCTTCTATGAACAAATAAATGTGGAGTTATAGCTTTCTTTTGATGTGATGTCTTCATTTGGTAATAAATTAATACTAGCCACATAGAAATAGTTGAAGAGTCTCCACTTCTATTTTTTTGAAAAACTGTTGAATAAACAATGTTACTTTTTAAAATATTTCATATCACCTAATAATGTATGTAATTGCACTCAAATTTTTGTGAGTACAAATTTTTTATTATAAATTCAAACTTGTGTTTATGGTTTTTATATTTGTTTTATTTCTTATCAAGTTATTATCAGTAAGTATATCAGTAGTATGAATCTTAGATTTTCCCATTCTGTATAAATTGTCTTGTTATCAATAGTCACTGGTATCAACTACAATAATTATTTTTATTTTTCTAAGCTTACTACAAATTAATTCTCTTACATTTTTATTTTAGTAATTAGAGTTTACTTTCAATTGTTTTAATAAAACTAAGCATTTTTTTTCTACTTGGTGGGTCTTTTAGAACAATCAATTTTTGGCTTCATTAACTTTGTCTCATATTTCATTAATTTATGTGTGATTTCATACTGATTTGTTCCATCGTCTTTTGTTTTACTTGCTCTTATTTTTATAGTTTCTTAAACTAAATGGCTAAATGCTTGAGTTAGTTCCTTTTTATGCAGATACTTCGCAGTTACAAACTTCCTTCTATGGCCCTGTGTGGTAGCCAAGTGGCTAAAGTCCTTGCCTTGCATCCACCAGGATCCCATATGGGCACCGGTTCTAATCCCAGCAGCCCTGTTTCCCATCCAGCTCCCTGACTGTGGCCTGTGAAAGCAGTCCAGGATGGCCCAAAGCCTTGGAACCCTGCACCCGCCTGGGAGACCTGGAAGAAGTTCCTGGGTCTTGTCTTCGGAATGGCTGAGTTTCATCCGTTGCTGTCACTTGAGGAGTAAATCATCGGATGAAAGATCTTCCTCTGTGTCTATCCTCCTCTCTGTTTATATGACTTTCCAATTAAAAAAAAATATATTATGGCCTTGTATTGAGCCTAGATTTAAAAAAAAAACATAACTTCATTCTATGTGCTGTTGTATCTGAATTGATAAGTTTTGTTATGTATGTATGTATTTATTTTCAAGCTTTTAAATTGCCTTTGTGATTTCACTTTTTTAAGGATTTATTTATTTTTTGGAAAGGCAGATATATAGAGAAGTAGATACACAGAAAAAGATCTTCTATCCACTGCTTCACTACCCAAGCAGTCACAACGGAGCTGAGGTGATCCAAAGCCAGGAGCTAGAAGCTTCTTCTAGGTCTCCCATGAGGGCTCAGGGTCCCAAGGCTTTGGGCCATCCTCTCTACTGCTTTTTTGGAATACAGGCAGGAAGCTGCAAGGGAAGTGGAGCAGCTGGGATTAAAACCAGTACCCATATGGGGTTCCAGTGCGTGTCAGGCAAGGACTTCAGCTACTAGGCTCTTGTGCAGGGCATATGATTTCATTTTAAACCATAGTACTTTGTAGCATATTGTATAATTTTCACACATTTATGACATTTCCCAATTTACTCCTTTTATTAATTTATACTCTTAAACATTTTGGTTAAAGAACAACTTTCACTTTTTGTAGTTTGAGTGTATTTCATGTTTATATTCAGAGTTACTGAGAAAGAGAGAGACAGAGAGAGAGACAGAGATCTTCAATTCACTGGCTCACTCCACAAATGGCTGCAGTGTTGAGAGCTGGACCTATATAAGGAAGCTAAGAGCCAGGAAATTCATCTGGGTTTCATATGTGGGTACAGGGCCTGAGGACTTGGGCCATCTTCCAGTGCTTTCCCAAGCATATCAGCAGGAAGATGCATGAGAATTGGGGAAGCCAGTATTTGAACCAGTGTTCGTATGAGATGTGGAAACTGCAGAAGATGGCTTAACTGATTATGCAACAATGCCAGAACCAAACGTGTGGCATTTCTAAGTGATCATAGAATTAATTCATCAGAAAGCTATGACAGTTGTAAACATTTATGTACCAAAAATAGAATTGAGTGATTCATTCTAACTCTGTTGCTTTCTTGGTGTATTAGCATAGAGCTGGATTGGAAGTACAGTAGCCTCTGATATTAAATGGTATGAGATGTGAGCATCCCAGCAGCATATTAAGCCAATGTGTTGCAATGACCTTTCCTATATCTTGTTTCTACATTTAGTTTGATAGACCCTACCATTTAATAGGATTGCTTACTTCCTATATATTTAGAGTTATTTCTTCTACAGTTAAATTTATATTTCTTAGCTAATGCATTTATCTGTTCTATTTGTTGTATCATATTTTCTTCCTCTATTCCTCCTATAGTAATTTTATTTCAAATAGTGTATTTTTGTGTAGCATTTTAATTCCTTTGATTTATATATATATGTATATATGTAATATATATGTTGAATATTATCAGTGGTTGATGTATGGCTTGCCACATACATCTTAATTCAACAAAGTTGAGACAAACTACTCAAAAAATAATTGTGTCTATATTGAATACATATAAACTCTAAATAACATAATAATTAAAATATAGCAATAGAATGTAGCAATTCTTTACATAAAATGTACAATGTATTTGACATTATGGGTGACAGAAATTATTTAAAATATACAGCAGGAAACATGAATATACACTGGAATATCTGGTGTACTGTAGTAAATGATGTACCGTTTTATATAAGGTGTTTTAGCATCTGTAGATTTTGGTTTCCAAAGAGGAATGGAAACGTCCCACTCAAATATCACATAGTTGTGTGTTTTACAAATATAATAACACATTATTATAGTTATTACTCATATGCTTATATATTTATTAAATAAGCAGATGAAAGAAAAAAAGAGTAAGTGTATACTTACAGAGTTGGGGACACCTACCTTTTTATTTTGCATTTCCTTCTTCGTTCCTATGGATTCCAGTTGATTTGTTACATAAGTTTACTATTTCAGTGCTTCTCCTCTCCCCTACTATCTTTATGTTATTACTGTCCAAAATATTTCATTTGTATACTTATTAGGCCCTAATACACAAATATGCAGAATTTTACACAATTGCTGGTTAAATCAAAATCATGTATGTATATACTTTTAGAAGTACTAAATCATTTTTAAAATATTTAATTATTTACTTGAAAGACCAATTACACAAGGAGAGAGGAGGAGACAGAGTAAAGTTTCCCATGTATTGGTTCACTCCCCAAATTTCACAGCCAGGAGTGTGCCAGGCCAAAAGCATGAGCTAGAAAATGAGTCTCCCACATGACTGCTGGGTCCCAAACACTTGAATAATCTTCTACTGTTTTCTCAGGCACATTATGAGGGAGCTAGATCAGAAGTGGAGCAGCCAAGACTTGAACTTATGCTCACCTGGGATGCCAGTTCTGTAGATAGGGGCTTAACCTACTATGTTACAGTGATAACACCCAGTACAAAACCGTTAACAATGTCCCTTGTGTATGTGTATGTGGAATTGAAATTCATACTTGTTTACTTGTTTGCAGGGCCCGGTCTCCCAAGGGTTAACTCCACAGCTTAGCTTATTTCTCAAGGGGTAACAGGACAGGCAATCTTAGCCTGATACATTTAGCCCCTGGCTTGACCTAAGTCCCCTCTTCCCTGCTTCCTCTTTTTTAAGATGCCCTCGGGGGAGCTTAGGAGTTGCTTGAGCATTGGGAAAATACTGGGAGGAACTAGGCAGACTATAAAAGAGGCAGGCTAAATCTCAAATAAATGGCATTCTCTTTACAAGAATGACCCACTGCATGTTGTTTTTTTTGTAACCCTAGTCCCTCCGCTTGGCTCAGAGTACCTGGCAACGCCCGTGTTGCCGACACTTGCTTTCATTTTAAATAGCCAAATTTTGTATTTCTTGAACATGATGTACTAGTAAAAATTGTTCTCATAAGTGAATGAGTATTCTACTATTCCTTTTGGAAATTTTACCTGTGAAATTTTTTTTATTACCAGTACTTTAAAAATATCACATCACAACCATTCTTCAATGCTTGAAGGAAAGTAAGCTGTTAATTTTACTGAGTTTGCATTACATGTGCAGTCATTTTCTCTTGCTACTTCCAATATTTTCTCTGTGACATTTCATCATTTCTACTTCAGTGTGTCTGCTATAGATTCTTTGTATTTATCCTACTTGGAATTTGTTGAGCTTCTGTGATGAGTAAATTAAGATTTATTCAGTAAATGTGAGAAGTGCACAGCCATGATTTGTTTGACTCTTTTTCTTAAGTTTAATCTTTTTCTATTCCTTTTGGAACTTTCATTATGCTCTGTGTTTAAAGGTATCTCAATATTCTCCTAGGCTCTGTTCATTTGTCTTCATCCTATTTTTTCTGTGTTCTTTAGATCATATAACCTATACCAACCTATCTGAGTCTTGTTTTACTACTTTGAGCCTACTGTTAAGTATCTACAATATTGTTTCATTTTCTATACCTTGACTGATAATTAGAGATTATATACATCTTTAATGTTCTCTTAATTTACTTGAATTTATCATAATGGCTACTTTAATTTTCCTCTGTTAAATATGACTTCTAATCTCTTTTGTCCTTTCTGCTGTGTGTTTTTTTCACTTGTTAATGGATTAAACCTGTCTTTAAATTATCTCATAATTTTTGGCAAAAAATTGGATATTTCACATAATATGTTAAAGTGGATCTTAGTATTCATTCTCTTACTTACTGTCTGGTACCTCTTTCTTTCTTTCTTTCTTTTTTTCTTTCTTCCTTTTGTAATGTTTTTTGTGACTGTCAGGTTATTTTATTGAAGTATATTGTTTCACATTGGTGAAGATTTGGTGTACTTCCCTAGAAGGTAATGTCTTGGAACTGTGTGCACAGTTATCCTAGTATATCAGTGGTTTCTCTGTGGCCCGTTTTGACAGTCTTACTCCCTGATCACTTTATTAAACTCTCTGCTGTATTTGATATTAGTATTCTGTCCTCTCATGTGTTTATGTCCTGGTTCATTGCTCTATTGTTTTTGACAATTCAGTGACATGAATTCTTCGGCAGTTTGATCAACTTAAATTGGTGCAAGGGAAGTGTTTGAAGCCAGTGTTTGTTTTTATCCCATGAGCTCTTCTCTCAGCAAACTTCTTCCTCAAGTAAACCATTTTTTTTTCTAATGAACTAGTTGAGTTCTTATTTTTGAAATAACCTTTAATTGTAAGTTCTAAACATTCTATGTTGTTGAATTAACTTGCTTTGGAAACAGCTCTAAATGTTTGTTTGATTCTTTGGTGTTATTTTACTCTGGGCACCTGGAAGAGCAGTAACCTCTGGATGTCTTACATGATCTCTCTCTTCCTGGAGCCATACCTCTTACCAAATAATGAGTTGGAGAGCATTATTAATTGGAGTATTATCAATCTGATGTGCCTGGGAAAAAGCGCCTGCTTTGTGAGTCACGTTAGAGATGAAGAAGGGAAGCCTCTGTTTTCTGACCACAAACACCAGAAATCAAATCTCTTCAACTTGGAGTCAGAAAGAATAATAAATCCTCTAATCAGTCTCAGCAGATGAGGTACGGTAAACTTTGATAAGAAGCTTGACTTATCTGCTTAGCCACACCTTCTCAGAACGGAGGTTACTTCACTGTGAGCTGCAGGCATGAGAAAAAATGAGTCACAACACAAATGCCACACATTGGCAGTTTTCTGACAGAATGACACTTGATAATTTTGCATAAATCATTATTCATTTATTATGACCTTAGGATGTTTTCCAGATGTTGGAAAATGTAATGTTTTATCATTTGCTCTAAAGACTTGTTTCACTGTGGATTGGGTACACAAAGCTCCACACAATATTTCACTGTATGTGAGTGAATCAGAACTTTTAAATTTTTCTCAGCTTTTTTTTTGTTGTTGTTGTAAATGCCCCAACAGATGCACATAAGTACAGATAAATGAGTTTTTTGTCATCTGATCACATTAATACCAAGCACCCCAATTAAAAACAAAACATTACTAAACCCAAGGATCTTCGTTATTCTCAACACCATAGCACCACCACCTCGTCCATTTCTTTGTTTTTAACATGGGAAAAATAAGAACATGTTTTCAAGTACATGGTATGATTCAGTGAAGCAATATTTATAAATGAATATCAAATAATATGACATTCACAGAAATTTTATACTCCCTTTACATATTAATGACCACAAATAAAAGGAAATGAGGTATTTTTTTCTGAGTCTGTCTTATTTCACTTAGCATAATGCAAGGATAGTTATGTCTGCTTTTGTTGAGAATGTCAGGATTTCAATCTTTACTACACCTGAATAAAATTTCATTATTTATCTAATATATTTTTCTCTTTCAGGGCCCACACATACCCATATTGCATTTTTTTTCATGTCTTCTGAGATTCCACTCAGCTGTGAGAACTTACCTGAATTTTCTTTTTTTGTGATTTCTATAGTTTTTTGAAAAATCTTGGGCATTGTTGAATGACCTCTTATCGTAGTTTAGTTGATTATTTTCTCATTTTTAGCATGGATTGTGGTATTCTAGGATGAAGACAATACAATTTAAGTGCTGCTTTCATTTTTTTTTCATTTCATATTTAGCAGAACATATAATTAAATTAGGTAGATTTTTCTTCTTAATAGTGCAAACATTTTGATACCTTTTCTTCCCATTGCATAATTTTTAACATGTAACCCAATGCAAATTTTATTGTTAAATTCTACAGGTATTTTTTTTTTCTCTGTCCTTAAAGTATTACTTGCTTTTGGTTTTCTGCATTCAGATTTTTTTGTACTTTGAATACATGGCTGGATAGAGGATTTTGTTTGTTTTGTTTTGTTCTGTGTGTGTGTTTTGTATTTATTCTTTGGGGAGGATTGTCTTATTGAATATGTGCTTCAGGGTCTATCACTAATTTTGAAGATCATTCGCTATTACAGTGCTGCCTCTGTATTTGTCTCCTTTCTTCTTGTACTCCATTTGTGAGTGTTACACATTTTGAAGTCTTTGAAGTCACAAGTTTTAGATTTCCTATTTTGGACTTCAGTTTTGTTTTCACTTTGTTTTTCCAGTTTGAAAAATTTCTACTGACATTCTTCCACATTCAATTGTTCTTTCTTCAGCAGTGTCCAGTGTTTTCATGAGCCTATCACAGGCATTATTTAATTTATTTTGTAAGGCATTTTGTTATAATACTTTCTTACAGATTCTTTTTACTTCCTTTTTCCATCAATCCTTGCTTGTCAGCCATGCCTTCAATTGAAACCCTTAACACATAGCCAGACATTTTAAAAATTTTCTGTTATTCCTAAAACATGTTGCATATTTGAGTCTTGCTTTAATGTTTATTTTGTCTCTTCAGAGTGCTTTTTTTTTTTTTTTGCTTTCTAGGGTTATTTTTGTTTTGAATGTTGGACAGAATATATTGGGCAATAAAAATGACATTAAATCCAGTTTTGTTGTAACGTGTGTGAATCTTGCTAGGAGTCATGTTTGCTCTAACTGGTGCAAGAGGTTTTGATTTTCTGCAATGTCCTTGTCTTTGTCTTTATTTTTCTTTTTGGGATTCTATAAACTTCTTCAAAAGAGCTCAGTGTCTTGTAGCTCTTTAAGCTATATTTTACTGTTTTGTTTTCTTTTTTTTAAAGATTTTTTCATTTTATTACAGCCAGATATACAGAGAGGAGGAGAGACAGAGAGGAAGATCTTCCATCCGATGATTCACTCTCCAAGTGAGCCGCAACGGGCCGGTGTGCGCCGATCTGAAGCCAGGAACCTGGAACCTCTTCCGGGTCTCCTACATGGGTGCAGTGTCCCAATGCATTGGGCCGTCCTCGACTGCTTTCCCAGGCCACAAGCGGGGAGCTGGATGGGAAGTGGAGCTGCCGGGATTAGAACCGGCGCCCATATGGGATCCCCGGGCTTTCAAGGCGAGGACTTTAGCCACTAGGCCACGCTGCCAGGCCCGATATAATTTACTGTTAATACACAGAATGTATGCTGATGTAATGGTAAAGTATAGAAAAAAGATATTTTCTATAATCTGTGGGCATGTGTCCTGTGGTGAATTGGGAAGCCTAGAAAGACCTGAAGTTAAATAATTACCCTTCCACCAGCTGGACGAGGCTCTTGTAAATTATTTCCCTTTGTATGCTAAGTCTTTGCTTTAGAGCATATTTCAAAACAAACATTTTTCACTTCTCACTAACAGAAACACAAGCAGATTTTTGAAAGTGTATGGACACCCTTGATAATGAAGCCTAGGATTTTCTCGCTCTCAAACTTTTCCTCAGTCAACTTCCAACAGTTAATGAAAATTACCATTTAAGTGTTTTTTAATGGTTCTGGCTACTATGACTTTTCCTTTTGCTAAGCAGATACCAGTTGTAATGCTTTGCATTTTCCCATCACTCTAACTTTCAAAATGACATTTTTCCCGGTAACTTCAATTTTCTGATGGGTCTAAGTGAAAGCCTTGGTTTTCAGCTTGTTTGACTTCCTTGTGTCTTTTAAGAACAAAAGTGACAACATACATGCTATTTACGTTTTGGAACTATAATAGGCAATCTGCATGGAATTTTTTTCTGGTATAATACTTGTATACTAATAAGTTTTGCTACTTGAATGAATTAACAAACTCTGCAGTGACCACACTCAAATAAATTTAAATATTGGTATAATTTTATTTTAAATTGCTATCTTCGAGATGCTACAATTTTGTGCTTCAATGGCATATGGATTTTAACTAAGGAAATAGACATATTTATAGATAATAAAAATGAAAACTAAAGTCAGTTCTATTTTAATAATATTTAAATCCTTCTGAGGTTCAGAATTCAAGGTCCTTTAAAGAATTAATTCTATTTAGCACTGGGGAAAACATGGGTTTTATACAAGATAAAAATTACACTTAAAGGAGAATGAAATAGTTGATTTAATAAATAGTTTGCACAGGTCAGTACTTTGAGAAAATAGGCACAGTTTGAGAACATTTAGCACACTTCAGATTTATATGTCTGGAGCATGAAATCACACTTGATATACTCTAGAGATATTTACCCAGGATATTTCCAACTCCTAACACTCTTTATTTTTAAATATTTCCAGGCTCAAATTACTATGTACATAGGTAATGTATCTGATTTTGAATGTGACATGATTAAAAAATATTTTTCTTCAGCTCTTCGTTCTACGGTTAGAGGTATATTTTGATTCTGTTGCTACGTACTTATATTTTCTCTGTTTAATCAATAGTAATCTGTCTCTAGAAATTTCCTTCTCCTTGCTCATTCCCAAGGGGGGGAACATCTGTCATATCTATCTAGATCTAGATATGTATATATATACATCTATATGTATATCTATATATAAAGATGTGTGCAAAAGTTAAAATTGGATCCTCACCTTACCTCTTATATTATACTTTTACATTTTGAAAAGTTCAGCATGAAAACACAGAAAACTGCTAAAATTCTGTCTGGCAAAAGAGAATAAATACTCAGTAAATATGGGCTAATTTTATCGTTTGTTATAGTGACATTAATTGGAGCAACCATCTTTCATGGCATTTCAACAATGTCTGCAAATATTATTTGCATCTTCCATGAGACAGTTATTTTGAATCTAGAAATGTTGACTAGGTAAATACATAAATCTCCCAGGAATATTATCCCTCTGTGTGCTCATCTCAAAACCCTTGAAGGAACCTCAGTCACTATCAGCAACATAATGTGAAGTACTGTGTTAGGCTGAATTCTCATGTCTCCTAAGTGCATTGCCACCTCGTGTTGTACATGCCCTGTGCAATCTCCTCTCCCTGAGGGCGTGGGGGAACCTGTGAATATAAAAGTTACTGAAGAGTAGGATTTAATCAAAACAGTGATTATCCTGGGTCATCCTTACCTAATCAGTCAGAACTCTTAAAAAAAAAAATGAACGAAAGATTGGAGCTGAAAAAAAAAATATTTTCTTGCATTCTGTCTGATTTTTTTCACTCTATTGATTGTTTCCTTTGCTGTACAGAAGGTTCTGAGTTTGATAAAATCTCATATGTCTAGTTTTGCTTGTATTGGCTTTGTTTTTGGAGTACTGTCAAAGATATCCTTGCCTAAGCAAATGTCTTAATGTTTCCTCTGTGTTTTCTTCTAGCAATGCCACAGCTTTTGGTGTTACATTTAGGTCTTTAATCCATCTGGACTTGATCTGTGAATATGGTAAGAGTCGGGGTTTTAATTTCTCCGTTCTCCATCTGTATACTCAGTTTTGCCAACTCTGTTTATTGAGCAAACTTGGTACCTTTGTCAAAAATCAATTGGCTATATGTGCATGGAATAACTTCTGAGAACTCTATTCTGCTTCTTTGATCTATGTGTCAGTTTTTATGCCAATACCATGTTTTCCTTAATTACTGAGCTTTGTGCAATGCTTTGAAATCAGGTGTTGTGAAACCTCCAGCTCAATTTTTTTTCCCCAGTTTGGTTTGGTTATTCTGGGCCTTTTGTAGCTGTATATGAATTTTAAGATTACTGTTTCATATTCTAAATCAATTGTCATAAGTATTCTGACAAACACCACATTGAATCTGTATATTGTTTTATGTGCTATAAACATTCTAATTATATTAACTTTTTCAGTTTGTGAATGAGCAATACATTTGTATTTATTTACTCTTGGTGACCACTTTCATCAAGATTTAATAATTTGCATTATAGAGATCTTTCAACTCTTTGGTTAAATTTATTCATAAGTACTCTTTTTTTTTTTAGCTACTATGAGTGGAATTTCTTGATCTCCCTTTCAGCAAAATTATAATTGGTGTATAACAATAGTGCATTTTTATACATTGATTTTAAATCCTGTCAATTGATTTATCAGTTCTACCAACTTGCTGGGGAAGTGTTTAAGGGTTTGCATATACAAAATTACAACATTCTTCCAGTGCTTGGTATGGTAGGTAAAGTCAGTGCCTATGTCAGCAGTATTCTTATATGTGTGCCAGTTCAAATTCTGGCTGTTCCACTTCCAATAAATCAGTCTGCTAATGTGTCTGAGAAAACAGAAGAAGACAGTCCAAGTTCTTGGGTTCCTGCACCCATATTGAAGACCTGGAAGAAGCTCCTGGACTTGCACTGACCCAGTTGCTGCTGTTGCAGTCGTTTTGTGTGTGAACCAGTAAATGGGAGATCTTTCTGTTTGTCTCTCTCTTTTCTCTGCAATTCTGCCTTTCAAATAATAAATAAATGAATAAGTAAATCTTTAAAACACACAATCATGTGGAAATATGGATATTTTTACCTTCTGCTTTCTCATTTAAATGCCCCTTACTTTTTTTCCCTAATTGCTCTTGCAAATATTTCTGATATCATGCTGAATAAGAGTGATAAAAGTGTACATCCTTATCTTGTACAAAATCTGAGGGGAGATGATTTAGGCTGTTCCTTATTACGTATTATGTTGATTGCAGTTTTGTCATGAACTTCACAATTTGAGATATGCTCCTTGTATAAATAACATTTATATTTAAATAGACATTTAACTTAATAAAGAAAATTAGGGAGAAAAGGATCAAATAAAATAACAGAAGAAAGCAGGGATATTATGATTGATACTGCAGAAATGCAAAGGATTGTGAGAAACTGCTATGGAAGGTTTGAAAGAAATGGAAAAATTGGTGGGTAATGTGTAGTGTCATGAAGAGATATTCAATCTCATCAAATCCTTTGTCTGCATCTATTGTGTGAGTTATCAGTTCAGCATGAAATAGCTATTATAAATGTGCATGAACCCAACACATCAAATATATATGTGTGTGTATTCATAAAATCTAATGCGAGGGATATGCTCACACACAATAACAGTGGTGACTTCAACGGGTAGATAACCCAATCAACAAAGAA
Source organism: Ochotona princeps (assembly GCF_030435755.1). Lineage (NCBI taxonomy): Eukaryota > Metazoa > Chordata > Mammalia > Lagomorpha > Ochotonidae > Ochotona > Ochotona princeps. The sequence goes on along the minus strand of NC_080865.1, from coordinate 57,490,283 downwards.
TACATAAGAGTTGAAACATATCATAAAAAAATGGGCCTAGCAAACATTTATGGAACATTCCATTAAACAGCTACAGCATACATTTTCTTATCATCATGTGGAATGTTTTTCAGGATAAACCATATTTTATGGCACAAATCAGGTCTCAGTAAACCTTTTAAAATGGAAAGTATATCACATCTTTGAAGATAATGAGGGAATAAAACAAGAAATCAAGAATGAATAAATAGAAATTCTAAAAATGTATAAAAATTAAATAACCTGGGTTATTAAAGATAGCAAAAAAATCAATGCTGGCATTGTGACATAGCAGATTACGCTGTTGCCTATAAAATTGGCATCCCAAATGGGGGCCAATTTGTGTCCTGTATACTCCCCTTTTGATCTAGCTCCCCGTGCAGTGAAAGATGGAACTAATGCTTGGGCCCCTTCACCCAAGTGGGAGATCAGGACAAATATTCTGGCTCGCATATTCCACTTGTCCCAGCCTTGATCATTGTGGCCATTTGAGGAGTGAACCAGTAGATGATCTCTCTCTCTTTCTTTGTGTGTCTTTTTCTCTTGGTAACCTTCAAACGATATTTCTGGGGTTTTTTATTTGTTTGTTTTAAAGGAAATCAAAAGTGTCCTACAGTAAATTTGTAAAACGTTTAAAAAAGATTTATTTATTTTTATTGCAAAGTCAGAAATACAGAGAGGAGGAGAGACAGAGAGGAAGATCTTCCATCTGCCGATTCATTCCCCAAGTGGCTGCAACAGCTGGAGACACACCGATCTGAAGCCAGGAACCAGAAGCTTCTTCCAGGTCTCCCGTGCAGGTACAGGATCCCAAGGCTTTGGGCTGTTCTCTACTGCTTTCCCAGGCCACGAGTCCGGAGTTGGATGGAAAACGGAGCTGCCAGGATTAGAACAGGCATCCATATGCAAGGTGAGGACCTTAGCCACTAGGCTATCATGCCGGGCCTTCCTACAATAAATTTATATGAAAACACAATACATCACACAATCTATGGGATACAATAAAAGCAGTAGTAAGAGGGCGTTTATAGCAATAAGTGCACATGTTAACAAAATAGTTTAAATTCATGAGGCATCTCAATGACTTAAAGAAGTAACCAAAATTTGTAGTATACAATAAATAAATAAATAAATAAATAAATAAGAATTAGAGTCGGAATAAATAAAATTGAGATGAAAGAAAGCGATCAAATACTAAAGCTCCCTTGGGTAACTAAAAAAAGAAAAAGAAAAAGAAAGAAAGCCATTTTTATGCATAAGAAGAAACAAAATAGATGAGTCTATAGTCACACTAAGAAAAACTGATAAAAGATACAAATAAAATCAGAGATGTAAAGTAGGCATTACAAACTCATAGCCCAGAAAAACAATGAATCACAAGAAAGCATGAAGAAATTGATGGATGCCTAGATACATTTAACTTGACAAAAGTAAATCAAGTAGTTAAGAAAAATCTGAACAGTCCAGTAAAAGTGATTATGACTCTCATTAAAGGAAAGCTCAGGTTTTGATAGCTTCACAACCGAATTCTACACACATTTGTATTGGTGCATCAGCCTAATCCTTTGCCTGCAGCACTGGCATCCGATATGGGCGCCCATTGTGTCCCGCTTACTCTACTTTCTGTGTAGCTCTCTACTTGTGGCCTGGAAAAGCACAGGCAGATGGTTCAGGGAATTGCAGCCCTGCATCCCTGTGGGAGACAGGAAGCTCATGGTTCCTAGCTTCAGATCAGCTCAACTCTGGCCATTGCAGCACTTTGGGAGTGAACCAGCTGATGAAAGGCCTCTTTTGCTGTTTCTCCTTATCTCTCTGTGAATTTTACCTTTACAATAAAAACAAATGAAACTTAAACAAAAGAATTAAGTCTGATACTTCTCAAACTATTCTAAGATATTGAAAAGGATGTAACTGTCAAACTAAATTTGTGAACACATTGTTAAAATAATAACAAAAAATGTTTCTTAAGAAAGACTTCATAAGCTACAAGCACTAAACCACACATCCCATAGTAATTGAAACATTAAAATTTTCAAGTTTGGAAAAATTTTTGGGATTGAAAGCAAGTCAAATTTTTGGAAAATAGTTTTTCATCACCATCTACAGATGAAATTCTATGTTCCCCATATACTTGAAATTTATTTTCTAAGTATGCACCCAATAGAACTATAAAAACTGCATTCAAAAATATTCTAAACACCACTATTCATAATAATTACAAACTAGAAATGACCCAAATGTCTGTTATCAATAGAGTGAATCACCATATTTTGTATTTCCTACACGGCAATATTAAAGAACAATTGGAATGATTGAATACTCATGTTTTAATCTTAATAACATGATATTAAATAAAAAGATGTAGTTACAGTCTGTATTATTGAATTCACTTATATACATTTCAACAGTAGACAAATTTAGAACTGTTTTGTTGATTAAGCCGTGAATGGAATTCATATAAAATGCTCAGAAAAGCAAACATGATTACCATACAAGTGAGAACAATAGTTACTTTTAAGGAATGGCAAGAGTAGAGATAGGTAGAAAGAAATGGAAGTTAACAACGTTTTCTTTTTTACTTGCTTGATCTTTACACCATTTATTTCAGATGAGATCAAACGCATCTCATCCAGTTTGTCACCTTTCTTTTCTTTTCTTTTTCTTTTTTTTTTAAACAAAGCCTTGTCCTTTATTCTTTCCCATGGGAAAATATTGTGGCATATATGCATGTTTGAATGAAGTATGAAGAAATCACAATTACTAGTTAAATCACACATGGAAAAAACTCACTTGGATTAAGATGGAAGATGCACAAAGAATACTTAAAGACTTAGCACACCTAATTATTCAATGAGTATTAACACGATGTTTGGAATCATTAAACTTTTAGTTTCATTTTTTCCTAGTTGGAATGGCCATTATCCCATTATTGCTAGACCCATGTCAGCTTTCTTTTCTTTTTTTTTTTTTTTTTGCTTTATTTTGTCAACTTTCTTTTATACCTTTCCTCCTGTCTTTGCTCCAAGACAGTTACTGAGTTGTAATTGTGTACACTGTCCTGTTGCCAGGACTATCCAGGATATTCAGGTAGCTTCAATTTCTGAGAAAGGAAGTTTTGATAATATTTCCTCAAATCAACTATAGTTGCTGAAATGTTTTTCATGCTTTAAGCACATTGTAAATCTACCTCCTCTCATTTATCCATGCTTAGGCTGAATCCAGATCTAGAATAACTTATCAAGATAAATTTGGCATCAGATTGCCTCTACACATCATGCTGTAATGTATTACTAGATTGTGATACAACTCCAAGTATCCCAGGGGGTCCACTCTTGGTAATCAGACAGAGCTATATACCAGGTTCAGTTAAAAAAAAAAAGAAAGAAAGAAAGATAAGATAGAAAGTAGAAAAGGGCCATCAGAGTTTACCCTTAAAATCCAAGTTCCTTGCAGATTCTCAACTATATTTACTGAGTCTTTACCATATGTCCTATTGCCTTTTATTTATATTTGCGTCTATTCACAAACAAGATGTTTGAATTGATGATTCCCTGTAAACTCATACTCTCTCCCTTTGAGAAGTTCTTTGAATTCAGAATGAGCACTATAAACTTCAATCTCTTGTTAGGTGAGGTTGTATTCCATCTGTAAGCATCAAGAATGCATTTCTTATTTCCTCTTTTAGAGACATCAAAATATATTTTATTTGAAACATCCCGGTTATGATTCAGAGAATCGGTAAGTGTAGAAAATATCTAAAGCTGACAGTGTGACCAAAACTAAAATACAAAAAAAAAAAAAAAAAAAAAACCCTGCAGTAGTACTGGTAATGTAAGAGAAAGGCACAACACTATGAATGCAAAAGAAGAAATAATTTAATAATATTCTTTTTAAGAACATGCTGCTCAAACTAAGGTTATATTATAAAGATTTTTAGAAAATTGGAGGGTGAGTTGACAGAAAATTTTACATCAAATTTCTCCTTACTAGTTGAGCTGTCCTAGTCAAGTCGTTCAATGTCTCTACTACATAATAATACTTAAAGCTTCTAGGATTTTAGGGATTATTGGGAAAACATGTATAACATGTATAACACAAGGTTTAGCACTTAGTAGATATTGAATAAATATCTTCCAATAGAACTATAAATTTGGACAAATTATATTGATTATGAACATTGTTTCATTTGAAGGTGTAAGCCTACAGTAAAAGTGCTTTTTGGTTCTCTGTGGTTTGTTATGAAAGATAATATAGCATGGTGCCTATGTGGAAAGCAAATTATCTATCTATCTATTGCATTTAATGTTCCCAGAATTCCAGTAGTTCTTTGAAGCCTGCTAAAGGGAAATCAAAATACTATAAGTTATGTATTTTTTCAGAATATTTTACTTTCATGCTTTTAAATAATAAGTTATACTAAACTGTGAATCATTTTTTCATGATTGAGTTTCACTAAAAGTTCAAATATATTTCTCATAAAAATGTTAAAATAAGTTCATGATTTATTATCATTTCACTCATATATTATACATTTCAATAACTCCTACAAATCCCTTCCTAATATAGGCATGATACTATTTCCTCATTTCAAATACTTTATAACAAAACAAATCTCAAATAAACAGAATTATTTTGAAAAATTGAAAGATCCTTGATGAAACCGGACATAAGCCTGAGCCATTTAACTCCCAATCCATTATAACTCTCGATTTATAAACAAACACAATCTCCTCATGGATTCTTGCCCCTACACTTCAATCAACTGAAACTCATGTCCTGTATGGCTCCCCACTCCGTTTCCAGCATTGCTTTCCAACTGCTTATCCTGCAGAGAGGAAGCCTCACTGGGTTTGAAAAGTCTGTGAAAAGCCAGCTCAGCTCCTCACCCTCCTGCACTCCATGGTCCTTGCCTGGTTGTATCCTATGTAAACTCAGCTCATAACTACATTCTTGCTCTCTGAATATGCTTACTTCCTATGCTGGCACTTCTTTTTTTTTCTTTTATTTATTTATTTATTTATTTATTTATTTATTTATTTATTATTTTTAATTCATTAATTACATTGTATTATGTGACACAGTTTCATAGGTACTGGGGTTCTCCCCACCCCTCCCCAAACCCTCCCACTATGGTGGATTCCTCCACCTTGTTGCATAACCACAGCTCAAGTTCAGTTGACATTCCCCCATTGCAAGCGTATACCAAACATAGAGTCCAGCATCTTATTGTCCAGTCAAGTTCAACGGCTTCTTAGGTATACCCTTTCTGGTCCGAAGACAGAGCCAGCAGAGTATCATCCCGATCAATTAAAAGATCCAACATACCATGAGCAAAAATTTACATCATTATGGAATTAATTGACATAGTAATGAGTAACCAATATGTTAAAAGTGAATGCGAGTTCTTAACCAACTTCTGTGACCACCTCACCTATACTTCAATTTTAGTTTATACACAACATATAACATTCAAAACATAACATGTTATACATAACATCATATCATCTTAAATTAAGGCAAACATGTGGTATTTAACCTTTTGGGATTGGCTCATTTCCCTTAGCATTATGGTTTCCAGTTTGGCCCATTTGGCCACAAAGAACTGCATTTTGTTTTTTTTAATAGCTGAGTAGTATTCCATGGAGTAGATGAACCATAGCTTTCTTATCCAATCCTCTGTTGATGGGCCTTTTGGCTGCTTCCATGTTTTTGCAATTACTGATTGTGCTGCTATGAACATAGGAGTGCATGTTGGTTTCTCATAAAACAAGTGTTCTGGATATATTCCTAGAAGTGCTATTGCTGGATCATACGGTATGTTGAATTTGAGTTGTTTGAATATTCTCCATACTAATTTCCATAGAGGCTGTACCAGCCTGCAGCCCCACCAGCAGTGGAGTAGGGTTCCCTTTTCCCCACAACCTTGCCAACAAGTGTTGGTGGTGCTTTTATTCATGTGGGCCAGTCTTACTGGCGTTAGGTGGTACCTCATTGATGTTTTAATTTGGATTTCCCTTATTGCCAGGGAACTTGAGCATTTTTTCATATGTTTATTTGCCATTTGGGTTTGTTCCTTTGTGAAGTGTCTGCCCATTTCCCGTGCCCATTTCTTGAGTGGCTTGTTTGTTTTGGTGTTTTGGCTGTTTTGTAGTTCTTTGTATATTCTGGAGATTAGCCCTCTATCACCTACGTAGTGTGCGAAGATCTTCTCCCATTCTGTGGGCTGCTTTTTTACTTTATTGATTATTTCCCTTGCTGTACAGAAGCTTCTTAGTTTGATGAGGTCCCATTTGTTTATTCTGGTCTTGATTTCTATTGCTTTTGGAGTCCATTTTAGGAAGTCGGGACCTACCACTAGATCTTGCAGAGTATTTCCAACATTTTCTTCCAAAAGTTTGAAGGTTTCTGGATGCAGGTTTAGATCTGTTATCCATTTAGATTTGATCTTGGTGTATGGTGAGAGATGTGGGTCTATCTTTTTGTTTCTACAGGCTTTCAACCAGTTGTCCCAACAGCATTTATTGAACAGACCTTCCCATTTGCCTGGATTATCGTTTGTCCTTTTGTCAAAGATTATTTGGCTGTATCTGTGTGGGTTCCTGTCTGGTGTTTCTATTCTGCTCCATTGATCTTCCTCTCTATCTTTGTGCCAGTACCAGGCTGTTTTGATAACCACTGCCCTATAGTATGTCCAGAGGTCTGGAACTGTGATTCCCTCTGCTAACGTCTTGTACTTCAGGATGGTTCTGGCTATTCGTGGTTTTTTGTGTTTCCAGATGAACCCTTGGATCATTGTTTCCAGTTCCATGAAGAATGTTTTTGGCAATTTGATTGGGATTGCATTGAATGTATATATTGCCTTTGGCAATATAGACATTTTAATGATATTGATTTTATCTATCCAGGAGCATGGGATGTTACTCCATCTTGTGAGGTCTTGTTCAATTTCTTTTTTAAGTAGTTTGTAATTTTCCTCAAATAGGTCTCCTACATTTTTGGTTAGGTTAATTCCCAGATACTTCATACTTTTCTCTGTTATTTTGAATGGTATTTTGCTGGTTAAGTCTTTTTCCATCTTGGGGCTGTTTGCATACACTATGGCTGTTGATTTTTGTTCATTAATTTTGTACCCTGCCACTCCACCGAACTCTCGTGTAAGTTCTAGGAGTCTCTGTGTTGAGCCTCTTGGCTCTTCTATATAAAGAATCATATCATCTGCATATAGTGAAAGCTTGACTTCTTCGTGTCCCATTTGGATTCCTTTGATTTCTTTTTCTTGTCTTATGGCCTCAGCAAGTACCTCTAGGACTATGTTGAATAGCAGTGGAGAAAGTGGACATCCCTGTCTTGTTCCAGATCTCAGTGGGAAGGGTTCCAGTTTTTCTCCATTCAGTATGATGCTGGCATTGGGTTTTTCTTTTTTTTTTTTTTTTTTTTTTTTTTAAACTTTTAATTTTTTTTTTTGAAATATTTATTTTTTTTTTTTATTTTTATTACAAAGTCAGATATACTGAGAGGAGGAGAGATAGAGAGGAAGTGGAGCTGTCGGGATTAGAACCAGCAGCCATATGGGACCAAGGCAAGGACCTTAGCCACTAGGCCACGCCGCCAAGCCCTGGCGTTGGGTTTTTCATATATGGCTTTGATTATGTTGTGGATTTTTTCATCTATGCCTACCTTGGTTATGGTTTTTAGCAGGAAGTGGTGTTGGATTTTGTAGAAAGCTTTTTCTGCATCTATTGATACTATCATGTGATTGTTGTTTTTCAGTTTTTGGATGTGGTGTATCACATTTATGGATTTTCAAATGTTGAACTATCCCTGCATTCCAGGGATGAATCCTGCTTGATCCGGATGAATGATCTGTCAGATGCATTTTTCAATTCTGTTGGCTAGGATTTTGTTGAGTATCTTAGCATCAATGTTCATCAGAGAGATAGGTCTGTAGTTTTCTTTCTCTGTAGGGTCTCTGTCCGGTTTTGGGATTAAGGTAATGTTGGCTTCATAGAATGAGTTTGGAAGGGTTACTTCCTTTTCTATTGTTTTGAAAAGTTTGTAGAGGATTGGGGTTAGTTCTGTTCGGAATGTTTTGTAGAATTCCGTAGTGAAGCCATCTGGGCCTGGGCTTTTCTTTGTTGGGAGGTCTTTAATCACTGATTCAATCTCTGCTTCAGTTATGGGTTTGTTCAGGTCGTTTGTTGCCTCTGGGCAGGTGGTGTGAGTCTAAGAACTTTCCATTTCGTTGTGGTCTTCTGATTTGTTGGAGTACAGTAGTAATTTCTAATTATGTCCTTAATGGATGCGGTGTCTGTTACGTTGCCTTTTTCATCTTTGATGCTGTTAATTCTTGCTTTCTCTTGTTTTTTCTTTGTCAGTCGGGCCAGTGGGGTATCTATTTTGTTTATCTTTTCAAAAAACCAGCTTTTTGATTCATTGATTTTGTGTATGGTTTTTTTTTTATTTCTATCTGGTTGATTTCCTCCCTTGTTTTGATGATTTCTTGTTTCCTGTTGTGTGTGGGGCTCATCTGCTGCTGCTTTTCCAATTCCTGGAGGTGTGTGGTTAGTTCCTGTATTTGGCGACTCTCTTGGGCCTTGACATGAGCTCCAATTGCGATGAGTTTACCCTGTAGCACTGCTTTGGCAGTGTCCCACAAGTTTTGGAATGTTGTGTCAGAGTTTTCATTGGTTTCCATAAATTTTTTGATCTCATCTTTAATTTCTTCCCTGACCCATTGTTCGTTTAATATCATATTGTTCAGCCTCCAAGAGTTTCTGTATTTCCTGGGGCATTTTGAATTGCTGATTTCCAGTTTCATTCCGTGGTGGTCTGAGAGGGTACATGGTATGATTCCTATCTTTTTGAAGTTATTTAGATTTGCTTTGTGTCCTATCATGTGGTCGATCCTGGAGAAGGTGCCATGCATTGCTGAAAAAAATGTGTAATCTGTGGTCTTAGGCTAAAAAGTTCTATAAATGTCTACTAAGTCTAGTTGTTCTAATGTTTGTACGAGCTCTGTTGTTTCTTTGTTGAGTTTTTGTTTTGTTGATCTGTCTATAGTTGTTAGCGGGGTGTTAAGATCACCCACTATTATTGTGTGTATATCTATGTCTCCCCTTAAGTCTGTAAGTAATTGCTTCACGTAGCTAGGTGCATTGGAATTAGGTGTATATATGTTCACGATTGTAATTACTTCCTGGTGGATCAATCCCTTCACCAATATATAATGTCCTTCTCTGTCCTTTTTGATGTCTGTCAGCTTGAAGTCTAGGTCATCTGGGATTAGCACAGCTACGCCAGCCTTTTTTTCTCGTCCATTGGCAATGAAATGTCTTTTTCCATCCCTTCACTTTAAATTTCTTAGAGGTTTTTCTGGTTAGATGTGTCTCTTGTAGGCAACATATAGTTGGGTGCTGTTTGATGATCCATTCCTTTAATCTATGCCTTTTGATTGGTGAGTTTAAGCCATTTGTGTTTAGAGGCAATATTGAGAGGGTGTAATTTTGGGCTTCCATGAGTGTGTGTAAGTAGTGCAAGTGTGTATTTGAGACTATTAGAGCTTCTGATTGGTTGACTTTCCTTGTATGGATTTTAGTGGGGAGGTCTTCCCATTTGCCATCTTTGATTTTGGTTTTCATTTTTTCTTTCTGGGTTTAGCACCTTCCTGACGAGATTTTCCAGAGCTGGTTTTGTGTTGATGTATTCTTCGAGTTTCTCTTTACTGTTGAAGTATTTGATTTCATTCTCAAATACAAATGAGAGCTTTGCTGGGTACATTATTCTCTGTTGGCAGTTGTTTTGTTTCAGGGTTGGAAAGGTTTTACCCCATTCTCTCCTTGCTTGGAGCGTTTCTTCTGATAGGTCGGCTGTGATTCTGATTTGCCTTCCTCTGAAAGTAATCTTATCCTTTTTCCTTACTTGTCTTAGAATAGTTCCCTTGTGTTAACTTGAAGGAAGCTTGAGGACCACATGTTTGGGTGAGGATCTGTTTGGATCGAATCTGCTGGGGGTTCTTTGTCCTTCCTGGATTTGTGCTGGATTTATATTTCCAGTGTTCTGGAAGTTCTCATGTATTATTTCATTGAGCACCCGTTGCAAGCCTGTCTCCTTTTCCACTCCTTCGGGAAGGCCTATTATTCTAATATTTGATTTTTTGAGGTTGTCTTTCATTTCCTGTATGGACCTATTGGCTTTCTCTAGATTTGTCTCCAACTGTTTGATGAGCTGCTGCCTTTCATTCTGATTGTCTTCCAATTCTGATATTCTGTCCTCTGCTGTGTTCATTCTGTTGGTTAGGCTTTCAATTTTGTGCTCTATATCGAGGATTCCCTTTTTGACTTGATTTATTTCTGCAGTGACATGGTTTTCAAATACCTTGGACTCTTCCCAGCGCTTCTCACTGTCTCTGATGAATTTCATCACTAGTTTCTTAAATTCCTTATCTGGTATTTCCTCTATGTCTTCATCTTGCATCTCAGATATTAAGATTAGTTTTTGGTTGTATTGGGAGGGAGTGCTTGATCTTTCTTCTGGGTCAGTGCTTTTTCTGATACTTCTCCTCATTGTGTTTTTGCTTCTTGTTTTTTGGGATTTTAGCATCTGACTTGTTTGTCCACAACCGTTGCCCTCAGTACTGTAATCTGTAGGTGTGATCTAACTGCTGCTGTATGGGGTGCTGGCATAAGCGTTATATTTCTTACTCTATTGGGGACAGCAGGTGATGGTGGGGTTGTTGTTGGGTGCTTCGTTTGCGTCTGGTTTTATATTTCTGCCACCTGGCTCCATTGAAGCTAGTTGGTTAGGAGTTGTCCTACATGTGCCAATAGGGGTGGAGTGTAGATCATAGAATTTATAACCTTGGGCTTCTTGTCTTTGCTCTGGGTAGTTGTATAGCTTGCTTTTTAACACCCAGGCTAACCCTCACAAATGTTTTGCCTTGTTGGGAAGCACACTGCGGTGGCCCTGCTTGCCTGTGCTTCTTCTTGGTTCAACAGATCTGTTGGGTGGCTCCACCACCTCTGAGGCTCCAGGTGAATAGAGCAGGGGGTGTTGCCTGAGTCACCAGCTGCTTGCTGCTCAGAGTTTGTAATCTACAGCCCTGAGCTGGGTCAGGAGGCTTTGTGGGCCAGCCCTAGTGCCAGGCCCCTTCTGCTGTGGCTCCCTCTCAAAGGCGTTGCCCCACTGAGATTCACTCTGCTGAGCCGTGCCTCGGCTTTGGGTCACAAGCCTGGCACAACGGGGACTTCTGCCTCAGTGCCGAGCCGAGACTCTCCTTCAGGGCTTGAGGTTAGCACCGCAAGGGCCTCTGCTGCTCAAAGCTTGAAATCCCCAACCCCGGGCTGGGTTGGAAATTTCTGTGGGCCTCAGCGCTGGACTCTGCTCTCCGGAATTCCCTCTCAGAAGTGCTGCTCCACTGAAAGGTGCAACACCGCCTCCCTCCACCGGGCAGGCAGGCTTTTCTGAGCGGGCTCCCTCTGGGAGAACCTGTCTGGCCGATTCAGCTGAGCCAGCTCTGGTTTGGCCTCTCCAGCTGAGCCCAGCAGGGGATTCTGCCTGAGGCAGTGGCTGTTCTCTGCTTTGAATTCACAGCCCTGGCCCCTATCCGAAGCTACTTTCTCAGTTGCACTTTCTCAACGGTGGAAGCGGAGCCCTAAGAGGCACAGAGCTGTGAGGGGCACGTAGCCGTGCCCATACTAGTTTGCTCTTCTGCCCAGGTCATGAGGTTCTGCCGAGTGTTGCCCAGCCTCTGGAGCTCAGGCTGAGCCCAGCAATAGGATCCACTGAATTCTCTAGCAGCCAGTACACTGTTCGGAGCTGATATGGGGATTTCTGAGACCCAATCCCACAGTGCCGCTCCAGTTCCCTCTGTACTCTCTCAAAGCTGCTGAGCAGTTGGGAGGCACGCTTCTGGGAAATCTCCCCTGCTTGTCCTCCACTTCTGCAGGGGATGATGCCCCCTATGATCAGTCCAGTAGCCTCCTCTTGGGGCTCCTGCCCTCCAGCGGACTGGTGCCCCTGTCGGTGTGGGCGCCTATCCTTCCAGCCGCCTCTGTTTTCCCTGGGACAGTTGAGACTCTGCCGCCTTCTCCCTGCCTGGGATCGTGACTCACCAAGTTTCTCGCAGTGTGCTGTATTTTCTTTCCCACTTTTTGCGGCTGTTCCTTCATGCTGTGTAGATCTTCTTGCTTTAGTTAACTCCAGTGACCTTCCCGCTCTTCTCCCTACAATTTTGTGTTTCCTGGCCTGTTTCTCTGCTGGATCGGTTCCCCTCTTTCCCTACTCCACCCTACACCAGCTTTCTGCGGTCGGCCATCTTTCCCCCGATCCCCCCTATGCTGGCACTTCTGCAAATGTATTTCCCATTAATATGGCCATTTTATCTGTAAGTACTTACTTTGTCCTCTTTCTGTACTGTGCCTCTTTCTTAAGAGTCACAACAAAAATTATATACTTAAAGCTTACTTCAAAAATTAAATCTTGAAATATTCTAAATAAATCTTTCAAAATATCACACATAGAAAATGTTCTGCATTTCTTCCACTTATACATTGCTTGACATGTTAAGGGTGGGGTCTTAGCAGGTGGCAGACATTTGGCCTATTAGTAAAAATGCCAATTAAAACACATATCCCTCATCTGAGTTTCTGGATTCCAGGCCTGACTCCATTCTTGATTCCAGCTTCCTGCTGATATGGACTCTGGGAGACAGGATATGATAGTTTAAGTATTTGGATCCTTGCCACCCATCTGAAAGACCTGAATGATCTTCCTAGACATATTGAGAGTGAGCCAGTCTATGAGAATGCTCCATTTTTCAGATTAATTAATCCATTCATTGATTGTAAAAGAAAATATGCAGAAATATCTTCAGGTTGCTCATTGCAATAAATGTGGCTTCAATATATGCACATTTCTCTTTAAATTATAAAAATATTTTGTCTGCTTGCAAAATATTGCTTTTACAACTTTTATTAACCTGGCTTCTGATAATTCAGATTTAGTTTCTGTTCTTATTACAGAGCAGTCTACAACAACACTCATATCTTCTTATCTTTGTTTATCTTCTGTTGAAATATTTACAAGGAACTGTAATTGAAAACATTTAAGCACTAGGAAATACCATCACGTCTACTGAGAAATGTTAAAATAGCTGAAAATTTAAATCTTGTATCAAGGTTTACAACATTACGTGGAATCGTGTCAAACTGCCAATTATGTACTGACTTTGCTTTCAAAACTTGTCAGTTCTTGGAACTCCACTCATAGGATTTGTATGAAGTACGTTATGCACATACATTTATTTGATTTGCAAGAATGATTCACTGCTAGCAGCAGAGAAGTAACAGATACACATTTCTAATATGACAACAGCGGCAAGCAAGTCTGACTGATTAGATTGCGCCTGCTTTTCTTCTATGTTGTCCTGTGTTCCTGGAAATGCGGTGCTCCCTTGGTCCACCACGTTTGTTGCCTTCTTTCACTTTTGACTTAATATTAGTGGATTCCTTAGTACTAGCAACATTTCTGTGTTAATTTATAAGCTTTAATTCTCAGAGGAGATTTGAAACATTTTTTCTCCAAGTTTTCTAGTTTCTCAATATATTTTTCTGGGGATTCCAAGTATGTAATAACATTTACCTCTAGAGATGCTTAGAGTGAGTTTTGATACCGAAACTACGATTATGGTGGGAAATAAAGTTAACCATGGGTTTCATTCTGCATTTAGTATGACACAAAGAAATGCCGCAATTATACATTTGAGTATACCTAAAATATAAAGGCATGCTATTTAGTTTGCCAATTCATTTGGGCAGTGGAACAAAACAAAAATACATTTTATCATTTTTTCTCCTTTTAAATGGTGCTAAAAGCACTCTGATTTTGTACATCAGTTCTAAATCTCACGGGGTCACTGATGAGAGAACAGATGAATCAGGGACAAAAATGCCAGTTTATTGTGCAGAATTCCTCTCTGCTTGCAGGCAGTGGTTTCTCTGGGCTCGTTCTCATGGTAGCTGAGTACTCCACACTGTTACATTTAAACAGATGTTTGTTCATATGAAAGTTAAAAAGTTACTACCTTTTCCTTTTTTACCAAATAACCTGCCATTGTATTTCATCAAAAAGCTTTGCAAATCAAGTAGAAACCTTATTCTTTATTAAGCCCCAAGATACTACTTAATGTGCTCTGACTTCTTTCTGTGTACAGTCAGCATTTTCCCTTTCTGTAGAAACCTTGTACCTACACTGTCTCTTGATGTAAAAGCTACAGGAAAAAGTTCTACATTTCATGTGTTTTTGCAATAAACCTTCTTAAGGTGAGTAATGCAGGTCAAAAGAAAGCATGCAATAGAAGAGAGGAGTATGTAAAATGTTCAAAAAAGGGAAAATAACATTTTTGCATCCAGACAAATTCACTTTCATGTCTGAATTCTATATGAAACAACCTAAGTCAAATAATTGCAGGTGAAAACTATGATTATATAAAAAATTTTATAGCCATAATTGCTTGTTTTACATTAACTAATCAAACATTTTTTACATCTAAAATCATCCATCTATTATCCTTGAAGTTGGAATAGGTTCAATATGTATTTTTGTCCTGAAAGAAAATAAAATAGTTTCCACTATATAACCCTATTATATTTTTTTATTTGATGATGATTGGGAAATAATTTGAGATTAGCTACATAAATTCCTTCTTAGTACAGCTTTAGTAGGGTATTTTGGAGAAAGTCTGTTAAAAAGTGAAATGCTGATGGTTAGACAATTCATTAGTCTCAGGTCTTTCCATCTAACCTCTCAGTTCAGAAGGAAAAACATTAATTTATGGTGTACTTTCTATGTAATTGTGCCAGGCACCATGAAAAGGATGTTTTTATTTCCTTGAAGTAACCCATTTTTTTCATATTACATGCAGTTAAAGACAAGATTTTGTTTTAGTATGATTTTTTAATGTTGTTTCTTTCTCTGCCTGTTTCCAATTTGATGTAAAGATAACACAAAACTAAAAACAGGACCTCAAGTTTCTAAAGGAGCTCTTAAGAAGGCATCAAACAAAGAAAAGTTTAATTGCTTTCATATACCCATATATTGGCTGCTTGGGTTTTTAACCAGAAACTTTGGTACATAGTAATTTAGTGCTTCTCTTTTGTGGGAATGCTTGGGTATACCAAGGTACACTCACCTGTGACCATTCTGTGTACCTCTCCAAACACTATGCCTAGTTACTGGTTTCTAACAACTATTAGCTGCCTTTCAGGGCAACACAGTGTTCTCTGCATCCAGACCTACTCTACCATCCATTTTTAAATGATATTTAATTTCTGTGGTGTCCATAAATTAATGCATTCTTTGTCATTTATTTTGCATACACAATACCATCTGCTTCTTAGATTCCCAAATGTCTGCTTGATGTGCTTTGCCTCCCATTCCAGAAAAGCACCAGTTGTGCTGCCAGGTCTCCGGAGTCCTAGCAGGAACACACAATTCTTGCCAGTAATAGCATGAGATACATCACACACTTTAACAAGTGTGATTCTTGCCTGCCATTCCAAATTGATGTATATCAGCAGTGAGAATCAAGCATCTGACATTTATCCATTCTATTCTCATCATAATGACCCCTTCCCTAAAGGATAATAGAAAAAAAAGCATATATATATATATATATATATATATATATATATATATATATTAGAGATGCCACCACCTTTTCTTGTTTCTAAATGTACTAGCTCTACACATTCTGTCTGGTTCTGTAAATATCAATCTGCTTCTAGGAAGAGACTCTTGAATCATGAAAGTGGCATAACAGATCAACACAGTCAGTAACTCCAGGTAGGTTGGAATAGGCATTATTAACAGTTCAGGAAAGAAAGCTCCAGGCAATTTAATAAGTAACACTCTTCCTGACATATACTGAGTTACTCATTCCTCTATTATCAATGCCTGATGGATGAATAGCAATAGAACAAAGAAAACAAAGGAAGCAATAATGAAACTGAAAACCAAGATGCACTTGTTTATTCAAAAATCTCTCTACACCTCTGAGAAAGTACTTACAAAATTGAGAAATTCATCAGAGTAAATGAGACACTAATTCGTCAGTCAATAGCCCCAAAAAAGGAGGAAGGAAAAGAAGGAAATTCAGTGAAAACACTGAAATTAAATCTAAAACTATCAGTGAGGATGACAGTGATATGTCTCCAGTATGGCCATTCAAATGTAGCTTTGGTGTGGCTGAATCACCAGCAATGTAGAGAATTAAAGAATTGTGACTCCCTGGAAGATTCAAGTGAATCAAGAAAGAAACTGTAGTCACACCATTCCACAGTTACAATGTGGTACAGATTGGGACTTCAGAGTTACATGATTGGCTTCAGATTCTACTGAATTACAATGTGCGTACCTGAACTCAACAAGGGAAGCATCACATATTATGCTGAATTTTAACTTGGCGGTGGGAGGGGAGAGTGGCTGTCAATAGAAGACTTGATTTCTGGATATCTTACTTAAATTTACTCTAATAATGTTCAGTGATTCAAGTATCATTGACACAGTTCATGACATGCCAACAAGTACAGTCATTATGTAAGACAGTACAGAGATTTACCAGATATCTCAACATAGGTCTACTATATGACCCATTCATCTCATTTCCACTAATTTACCCAAAGGAAATGGTGTTAACATGTGAAAGATGTATCTGTATCCCCATGTTTAAAAGCAACTCATTTTATTATAGCTAACATATGGAATCATCCCAAACGTTCATCAACCGATGATTGGGAAAAAAAAAAGTTGGGTTTTGTTTGTTTTACTCCAATACTACTCAGCCATAAAAAATAATTGGAGATCATAATGCTTAGTGAAATAAGTCAGTCCCCAGAAAACAAATATCAAATGCTTTCTTATTTGTGCTAATTAACATATAGACTATTAAATGCTATAATGTATAAAACTGAAATTGATATTTTGAGATTTGATTAACAGTCTTTATCAGTATTCATGATGAAGTGATTTGCTATATACTACTTGTGAGTAATATAATTAGTACATAATTATGCTTGTGATTATAAATTGAAAGTGTGTAATTATACGAGTTAGAAGAAAAATAGGAAAGAGGAGAGAAGACAGAGCGAGAAGCAACATTGTAAGATTGTATATATGAAATACATAAAATTCAGTCTCTTCATATAAATATGAATTTTAAAAAATTATAAAAGATCAATTAAACCAACTCTGAAAGTTATGATAATTCCTCAAGAAATAAAAACTTTCAAGCAATTTTAGGCTACTGTCATCTGAAACTAAGTGCCAAATCTTCTGCAGATTGAATAAGTTTTCAGTGTCTTTTTTTCTGTCTTCTTATTATCTGAATACAATTTTAAAACTTTTTAATTTTATTTATATAATGTAAACAAATTTCATTTTTTCCACAATACAGGTTTAGAAGCTATGTGATATTTTTCACCCTAACCTCCCTTCCACAAGTGCTTCCACCCTTCTTCTCCTCCTTAAATATTTGTTATTTTTACAGTGATTTTTGTTCAGCTCCCTTAACAATAATAGATTTAGTCCTTCATTAGATAAATCATTCAGCAAATAGAAAAAAGAAAAAGAGTAAGTAAAACAAATTTCTCAAGGGTGCAAACTAAGATGACTGTAAAGAGTAATCAACTCTCAAAATGTCAATTTTGCTCATGCAGAATTATTTGTGTATGTGTGTGTTCTGTCTGCATTTTTGGTACTGCAGATCAGGCTCATTAGTGATGCCTCCCCCCTGCCCCTCAAAAATAGTTAAGTACTTACTTCCCATGTGGAAGATTCAAACTGAGCTCCTGGCTTCTGACTTGGGCCCAAGCACAATTGTTGTAGGCATTTGAAGAGTGAGCCAGCATATGGGAACTCATTGGTTTTCTCTCTGTCTCTCAAAAAAATACATAAAAATAAATGAAGAATAAGTCTTCAAATTATTAATTCTCAGAAGGTTTACATATTCTTTGAACAGCTTATAGTGTCTCCACACCGTTTTGTTTACAGAAATAATTACAGACGTGTAAAGGCGACAGCAGATCTGTTTCATTCTTCTGAAAAGAATTACTTTCTATGTAACAAAATTCTGTTTCATGCAGTCCCCAGTGGATAAGTTGCAAAAACAGTAGGTGGATAAATCTGCATCAATTGAATGAGTGTTTCCAACCTGTTTCAATTATCACCTTGTTTCAAATTCAAGAATTTAATAACATTGGAAAAAAAGTCACTGACTGATTTTAAACAGAAAGAGAACCATGTGCCCAAGACTGCTAACCTTGATTACAAATACTCATGAGAGGAAGTAGCTTATGTGTAAATCACATATGGAAAACAGTTAAGGAAATGACAATTATATTATAAAATGTAAACCATCACTTTTACAGTTATAGTTTAATTAAGCATTTGAATATTGTAAGCAAGCCAAAAATCAACAGAAGAGTATGGTCATTTTTTTCTAGAATATTTATTAAGATACTGAACAAAGATGTTATAAAATATAACCCATGCAGATAAATCTTACATACCTAAAGAAAAAGAATACACTAATGCAACTGGTCTGTTTCAACTGATGTATATAAATCAAGTAAAAACTATTTTAGTGAATGATTTTAAAAGAACGATATAAAAACATAATTCAAAAACTTTTTAGAAAATCAATTTAATAAGTTTCATACATTTCAAATAATAAATTTAATTTAATCAACATTTGGGTTTTAGGAGTTTGAATAGGCTTATTTTAGCCAAAGATATTTTGAAAGCTATACATAAATGTTTAGAATATGCATTTCCATGTACAACTTGAAGACTCTTCATATGCACAATTTTAAACATTTCAGCACCAAATAAGCTATTATTAAATAATATTTCTAAGAACTCTTTAAAATATCTCTCTATTACAAATATATGTATAAATAGGTGAATACAGAAATAAAAAGACACAAAATTTACTATATGAGGATAAATGCATGTTTTATGGGGGATAATTGAGACAAAAGGATGATGTTTTAGCACAATTGTATAAATCACATTGATTATTACTTAAAAACTCATATAACTCTAAATTCCAGGTACTACAAAATTTCACAAGCATGACCAGGGTGCAAGAAGAGTTTAGACAGAAAGATCTATAATAATTCTGTTTAGGCTATGAAAAAAGGATTGACATCATTTTAGAAATTAGCATTTAACTAGAATAGTACAAAATATATAGACGATATTTCTGAAGGGATCTTCAAATTCAACATAACATAGCCCAGTTTTCTCATGTCAGTATAAAATATCTATGGCAACTGAAATCACTGCATCTCAGCCTATGTGTGAAACGGCTTGTGGACAAAAATTTCTAACATGGAAAAATTATATATAGACTCCAAATGTTGCCATTTAGGCTTTATTTGGTCCAAGAGAAAGGTTTTTATTGTCATATGGAGTTGATTAAGTCCTGTGAAGAAATAATATGACAAGCTTTGTGTTAGCTTATTTATTTGTTTGTTCCCTTATTTATTATCTCTACTAAAGCTCTGTGTTTGACTCAGCCTTTTAAATAAGAGAATAAATTGTTTGCATTGATAATTGCAAATTATTTGGAAGTTTATTGAAGTATGTTCTACTCACAAGATTAAAATATCTTGGAATAGAGTGATGACTAGGACTATAAATATTTATGAGTGAATAAATGATATGGTAGGAGAAACAGAGTTTCCTTAGAATACAGTGTGCTTGATACTCGAGGAAGCTCTTTCTAGAGAAAAGAATGTTAAATTAGTAATTAAGACTTTTGAAATGTAGATACATGGAATAGGGATAAAAGGAGAGGGAAGATGCTCAGTAGCTGAGATACTAAGTAGCAAAGAGCACAAAAAGCATCTTTGCAGACAGAGTAACCCTTTGTCTGATATAAAAAAATTTTCTCACAGTCACTGATTTGCATTTTATATCTGGAAACCAATAAGTAGTTAGAACTGGATAAATGTCCAAAGAACATCTTGGAGTCCTGAAAACACACATGAATTCTTGAGGTAAGGGTAGATTTCTTTTAATTTGCATCCCTACATTTTTAACAGACTCCTTAAAAGAAATATGTGCTCCCGGAAGACAAGTTAGTGATCATGAAATGCTGAGAGGAGGAGCAAATGAGAAATAACTCTTCAGTGGGAGTGAGGTTCATTTTTGGCATGAGGAAAATGCTCTGAAACTAGATAGTAGCAATGATTTCCTAATACAGAAACACAATTAATATTTTAAAATGTTAAACGTGAGAATTCTGTGTTAAGTGAATCATTCCTAGATCAAAATATGTGAGCAGATTCAAGAACTCAACCAAAAGGTTGATTGTTAGACTGGGAGGAAAAAAATAAAGAGTTAATGATGTGCTGTCAATAGCAAGCAAATTATAAGATTAAAAAAAAAAGTAAGCTAATAATAGTGGAGAACAAACTGCATATTATGTATGCAACAATCAAAGGAAAGTTTATTTCTCTACAAAGTTTAGACAAAACCGACGTTACGACAAAAACTGATATAGGAATAAAAGACTATTTAAATTGGATTAATCTCTCAAGAATTTTTTAAAGGTTTATTTTATTTTTATTGGAAAGGCAGATATTACAGAGAAGAGGAGAGACAGAGAGGAAGATCTTCTGTCTGATTGTTCACTCTCCAAGTGTCTGCAACAGCTGGAGCCAAGCCAATCCGAAGCCAGGAGTTTTTCCAGGTCTTCCCTATAGGTGCAGGTTCCCAAAGCTTTGGGCCATGCTCGACTGCTTTCCCAAGCCACAATCAGGGAGCTGGATAAGAAGCGGGGCTGCTGGGATTAGAACCAGCAACCATATGGGATCCTGGTGCGTTCAAGGTGAGGACTTTAATTGCTGTGCTATCACGCCAGGCCCAACCTCTCAAGAATTTAAAAGCAGATTTCTCTGCACACCCATCCTTAAACTGTTCTGCTCCTCAATCGTTAACATATTACTTGTTTGGGTTATAAGACTGTTTGGACTATCCTAAAATTTGTGTGGTTCTGTAGAAATCACGCTTGAATACTGTAAGCTCCTAAATATAAAAATGAAAATAGACATGAGACAACTGAATAGTACCCTATATCTATTTTAAGGTGTATAGCAGCTGGTTGTGTATAAACTAAAATCGAGATGTCAATGAAGTAGTTACAGGATGTGACTAAGAACTTGCATATTCTAACATATTGGTCACTCAATACCATGTCAATTAAATTCATGATGTTGTAAATTGTTTTTGAAGTTGTGTAGTAGCTTTTCATTTGAGGGGATTCTATTCTGCCAGGTCTACTTTCGAACTTGGGGTGGTTTCCCAATGAAACTGTTGAATATGTTTGGACAATGAGATGCTGGACTCTCTGCATGGTCCATGCCTGTAATGAAGGAATCATGACTGGTTATGATCTGTACTAATGTAATAATATGGAGGAATTCAATATGGTGGAGGGTTTGTGGATGGGTCGGGGGAATCACAGAACCCATGAAACTGTGTCATAAAAAGAAATTTTAAAAAAGCAATTATAAACATAGGCATCTGACAGAGCCTTGAAATATATAGACCAAAGACATAAATGAGTGAAGATATAGGTAATACTATAATAATCAGATATTCCAATACCCAACTATGAATAATGGACTCAAAAGGGAAGTGAAACTTGAGCAGTATTATTTTGAAACGAGACCTAACAGAAATATATAAATCACTCTATTCAGCAGCAATAGAACACACATCTTTTTGCAATCACACATTGAACATTTCCTAGAGTAAATAACTGATAGGTAGCAAAATATCTCCCACTTAATTCACCTTTAAAAGCTTTAAAATCATATAAAATATATTTTGTGATCAAAATAGAGTGAATTTCTGAATATCAAAAGGTTTTGTGAAATTCTCAAAACTGTTCACATTAGCACATTATCAGGTAGCTGATAGTTTGAAAGGTAAATCATGGGGGAAATTATAAATGAGAATATAATCTATCAAAATCTACGGAAGGGGCCCAACTGGACAGTATAGCATGCTGATTCACCGCCAGTGGGGCCAGAATCTTGTTTGGTTGCCAATTTGTGTCCTGGCTGCTCCACTTTTGAACCAGTTCGCTAATTGGGACCTGAGAAGGCAGCAGAGGATGACTGAACTCCTTAGAGCTGTCTATCCATGAGGAGATCCAGAAAGGAATCTTCTGGGTCCTGGCTTCTGATCAGCTCAGCTCCAGCCATTACAACCATTTGAGAACAAGTAGATGGAATACCTTTCTGTCTTCTCTCTCTCTCTCTCTCTCTCTCTCTCTCTCTCTCTCTCTCTCTCTCTCTCTGTTTCAAATCTACCTTTCAAATAAATATAAATAAATCGTTTGAGAAAATCTGTGCGATATACATCAAACCATATTTAGAGGAGAATTTATTAGATAACTATATCCACGATACACTAGATGTACAATTAGTAACCTAATTTTCAAACTTGAGACTATGGAAATAGAAAATTAAACTATACAAAATGAATACAAGGGTGTTGTGGGCTAAGGAGTTAATGGCGCTTACTAAAATGAGCAGTAGCAGTAACTGGGCTTGCGGTTACAGCTGAAGCACAGGCTGAACTTTTAACCATGTAAAGCACCTGGACTCATTTTCCAGACTGAGAAGAGTTGGACTCAGCTGTACGGACTTAGCAGAACTAGGTTCAGCTGTATGTAACTGTTTGGCCAAAAGTCTTTGAGGGAAAGGTGTATAAAGTGAGATGGGAGAGATGTGAGGCGCAGGGAAGGGGAGAGACTTTTACCATCGCTGGTCTCCTGTTGGTGCTTCTTCCCCAAACCCTCTCTCTGCCCATGTTGTTGGCTTTGCTGGCCGGAGCACAAGGGAGGAGAAAATAAAGCTGAAGTAGGTATTAATGAAATAGCTTAGAAATATCCCAGGGAATAACATCGAAATCAACTGTTGGCTATTTGGAAAATCCATACATTTTTCACAAACCTAGGGGGGAAATAGAGAAAATTCAAATTTCTGACATCAAGAATGAAAATACATTAGTCCTAGTGACATTTCATAAGTAACAGCAATAACAAGGGAGTAATCTGAATTACTGTGCGACAACAGATTATATAAGTTACAAGACCTGGAGATATTTCTGGAACAAAATTATGCAAACTACTAAATACGACTCAAAAAACAATAAAAATCTATACAGGCTTTTGGTATAAAAAAAAAATACAAATGAAAAGGCAACCAAATCTTCAACGGGAGAAAAGGTGCAGAATTTTATGTCTTCACTAGATATTCAATGAAATGTTTAAAAAATAGCTAAGGAGTCTATGCTGTGGTGCAGTGGATTAAGCTTAGGTTGGAATACCTGCATCCCAAATTAGTGACTCTTTTGCCTTCAATCCAGCTTCCTGATAAGGCAACCGGGGTAACAGCATATAATGGCCTAAATACATGAGTTCTAGAAATTAAATGGAACTATTTTAAGCAGGAAAAGGGTATCAATCAAAAAAAAATCACAGCTAAAGATAAAATACTTTTCCTTAAATTGTAATGAGAGTATTTGTTCTCCCCACTTGCATCTGAAAATTATAGGGGCTGTAATGATTTTAAAAATTAGGTAGAATCATTTAAAATATATGATGTTGGAAATGAAGAAGTAAAACAATTTCTACTTCAGAGCATATGAATTATTATATATGATAAGAATATATAATATTGTATATTAACACATTACCAGAACCAAAAATGTATGTCAGCAAAGCTGGTAGATAAATAAAGAAACATCAATATTAATGAGCAAACAAAAATACAATTTGAGCACTTTCATTAACAGTTCTATGAAAAAGAGCAAATTCTCCCTGAACACATTCAGAAAAATTTGCAAATTTCATACAATAAAATGTATAGAACATCACATAAATAAACTGAACATGTAAAAAATACTTATGTTCATAGTTGGAGGATAATATTATTTGGGTTGAAAATCTCTATTCTTTAATGTAGAGATTCAGTGAAATCCTCATTTTAAAAAATTCCCAGATTGAATTTTTTTACATGTGAATACGATAAAATTCATTTGGAAATTGAAGGAGCCAGAATAGCCAAAATAAGCTTACTTAAGAAGAGCAAAATTGAAGAATTCACACTTTCTGAATTAAATATTTACAACAAAACTTCAGTAATCAGAGCAGTGATACACATAGGGACAAATATAGACCAAGGAAATAAAATTGCGAGCCTGGAAATAAACCTATACACCTGTGATCAGTTGATTTTTAGCAAGGATGCCCAGACAATTCAAGGGTGGATAGAATAATATTTTCAACAGATGGTGCAGGGGCAACTGATTATCACAAGAGAAAATACAAAATTTAATCCCTACATCAAATTGTACACAAAAAAATGAACTCAAAGTAGATCACCTAGGAAATGTATAGGGGGCCATCAACAAGCTCAGTCTCCTCTTCTGTTTTATAAAGAGTCTAGTAGTATAAAATTCAAGAAGCTATAATGCAGGGCTACTGGCACTTCACTTATCTCTCTTTCTGACAGGGCGTCCAATGGAGAGCTGAACACCTACTTCAATACTACATCAATGACATCAATGGCATAAAATGAGGTGATGGGCACCAGGGCCAGATGGTTCTCAGCCTCCTCTTCTTTATTAACTTGGTGTCCCATGGGAAAAGCTCAGAGCAGTGCTTAAATCTGTGCTTTGCAACAATAAAACAGCACAAGTTAGTGGCCTTCTTCATCTGTCCCTGAAGTTAGAGGATCCAAGCTGAGAGCTGACACTATATCCCTACTTGATGACAAATTATTACAAGTTATTCCTCAATATTTTCTAGGATTCTATCAGTACGATGCAGGACAGAATTCAAATAATACACTGACTATTTACAATGAAATATAGTGATTCAACAACCCAGTCCTCTTTTGCTGAGATAGTATCTGTGGGATCACTTGTAAACCACATTCACCAGGCATTTATGCTATGATCTTAATGAGGGGGACTGCCTGATGAAAAGAAAGGTTGAGGGTATGGTATTGTGGCAAAACCAACTAAGCCAATGCCTGTGATGCTAGCATCCCATATAAGAGTTCTTATTCAAGTCCTGGTTGCTTACTTCCTATATAGCTCCCTGCTAACATGCCTTCTAAAGTAGTGGATGATAGGTCAAGTACTTGGTCCATTGCCACTCATGTGGGAGATCCAGATGGAGTTTTTGTTTCCTCTATTCACCCTGGCCAAGCCCTAGATACTATGACCACTTGAGGAAATGAATCACCAAATAAAAATGAATCACCAAATACCTTTATCTCATTGTCATGCTGCCTTTCAAAGAGATAAATAAATCTTTAAACACATACAAACGCAAAGATTGACTAAAACTTACATTAGTACAACAATAATATGCAAGAAATCCTGGATACAATTGAAAATCACTCAACCAACCAAGAACCAGTAAAATCACAATTTGAATAAGGAGAGAAAACCAATAAACAGCAACAAAATAAAAAGAGATGCTAGATTTTTTATTAAGAATTTCCAATAGGAATCCTAAAAAATGCTTCAACAAGCAATTAAGAATTATCCTGAAACAAATGAAAATACAGAAAATCCATAATTAAAACATACAAAACAAATTAAAATGTGAGTTAAAACACTAAATTTTCCACTGAATAAAATTAAATCTCAGGAGATGCAATGAAGAAAGTGAGGAAACGGGTGAAAAAATCAGTGAACTTCAGAACAGATCAATAAAATTCCCTGGCTCAAAGTAACTGAAAGAAAGACTGAAAAAATATGACATACTGTGGGATGGTTATAAAATAGGTTATATTTCTGCCATCAGAGTTTTTAAAAAAAGAAAGAAAAAAAAACAAGAAGAAGAACTGGAGTATGGACTGAATACTAGATAATTATCTGAAGAAATAATGATTGAAAATCTTCAAAATTAATTTAAAGACATGAATCTGCAGTCTTAGGAAGCTCAGAAAACCACATGGATTCAAACAAACATCATTACACTTCTTAAATTCAATACCAAAGCTATTAAAAAGTCTAGAGAGTAATGATGAACTTGTTATGGTGGAATATCAATTCAAACGATAAGAGATTTTCATCTGCAATCATGGAGACAAGAGTGATATAGTACTATATTTTTCAAATACCAAAAAAAGTCTACCCCCAGATATAGGTAACTGCCGAAGTTGCCTGATACCTAGGAAAGTGCTACACTGCTGGGAGAACATGACAGCCAGCTCAGCTAGGCCAGCAGTGGATGACAAATGCCATGAGAGAGGATGGAAAGTTGAATAGGTTGGACAATTTGTCTGGCCAAGCATTACAACATGTTCTCTGGGTCTGTGAATGCATTAAGGTGGACTTTGTCAAACAGTAGACATTGAAAAGGTTTCCTCAGCCATGGAGCAACAAAACCAACAATATCTCAGAACTATCAAAATCACTGAAGGAAAATCATCAGAACACTCATTCTTACATCTGGGTCTCTGACGCATCATCAAAGCACCATCCCTCATTCGCAGGTGCTGATGTAGTTGGACAGCATGCAGCAGTCCTCTCCCTGTTTTTCTCTGCAGATGAGCACAGCACTGACAGTTGCCGTCACTTGGGGAATGAATCATCAGATGGAGAATCTTCCTCTCTGTCTCTCCTCTCTATATATCTGACTTGGCAATAAAAATAAAATTAATAAAAAAAACCCCAGCCTTTAAAAATGGATATAGAAAGTCACTAAATATGTAAATAAAGGAAGGCTTGGAAGCTAAGACAGCTGCTGAAAAGCAAAAGCCAGTCCCATAGATCACCATTCTAACAGAAAACCTCTTAAGATGAAACAAGTGTCTCATTATCTGATGTAATGGTAGGAAATACTGAAGATAGTTATATTTAAATATGGAGACTGGAAGCACATAAGTGAAACAAATGTTTTGTACTTCACTCAAAGAAGTTAAACTTCAAAACCAGTTGACTTACCTAACGCATTCACTGTGAAAACTGTGCAAGTGAAATTGTCAACAACTATATAAATAAATGAACACTGAAATCACTAAAATGTCTAAATAATTCATATATGATTTGGAATGAGAATAAAATAGAGAAGTAAGAATTCATGTAAGACCAACAGAGTTCTAATATTAAATAGAAAGCTTAACTCCTAACACTTTAAAACTACCTTTGAAGTAAGTGGTCCATGCATCCCTTAAAATATAGAACTTGCCACAGTGGTAACAAATCCAACAATATTCTGCTTACAAGAAAATGGCTTCAAATACTGCAGCATGAGTAGACAGAAGGAAAAAGAATGAGAAAATACAGACTATTCAAAGATTAAAACCAAGTGGGAAAAATATGTCAATATCAACATCTTTGGTAACAACAAAAACATCATTTAAAAATTAATTCAAACAGTATGACATCTGAATAAAATCTAAACTAAATAAAGGAAACACCAGAAAGGTCACTAAACTAGAAATTTGACAACACACATCTACATTACCTGTGGGTTTAAAAAAAAGTCAGTAATGAAATTTTAAAATATGTAGTTCTTAATTCAAATGCAAATAATATAGTATGTCCAACTTTGGGAACAGACTAAAGTAGTATTGAAAATGAAATCTATACCATTAAATGCTTACAATAGACTAGAGGGAACAACACACAAATTAAGTCTTTACCCCAAGAAAATAATAAACATTAGGCAAAAAAGAAAACAAAATCTGAGCCAAGAAGATTGAATAAAATTGGTACTTCCCTAACAACTGAAAAATTGAATTTACGGCTTTAATAAAGTCTACAGGCTTTTTAACAAATGTTAGCAGGACAACTGAATGTCCACATGTCCACATTCAAAACAAACTCCAAACAAAATAATAATAATAATAATAATAATAATAATAACAATAATAAACAAAACTCCGGATAACGCTTGCAACATTCACAGAAAGTAGATCCTGGATCTAAAATACAATGCATAAAAAAAAATTTAAAGATTTCTTTTTAAAGAACTATTTATTTTTGTTGAAAGGCAGATACACAGAGAGGAGAGACAGGAAAATCTTTCATCTGATGATTCACTCCCCAAGCAGCTGCAACAGCCAGAGCTGAACTGACCTAAAGCCAGGAGCCCAGGGCCTCTTCCAGGTCTCCCACGATATGCACGCAGGAACCCTTGACTTTCGGCTGTCCACAATTGCTTTCCCAGGCCACAGGCAGGGAGCTGGATGGGAAGCAGGGTTGCTGGGATTAGAACTGGCACCCATATACGAGCCCAGTGCATGCAAAGTGAAGCCTTTAACCATTAGGCTACTGCACCAGACCCAAAGAATTTTTAAAAGTTTTAGAAGAAAATCTACGTGGTATTGGATTTGGAAATTTTTTAAAAATAAAATGCCATTGAGATAATCAATAAAAGAAATAATTGATGAAATCAACCTCATCAAAATTGAAGCTATTCACTTGAAAAATATTATTGAAATAATAGAAACTTACACTGCAGACCTAAGAAAAATCTTTACAAACCTCATATCTGCAAAATTATAATTGATGATAACACGAAGAATTTAAAATCAAAATTATTTTTAAAAATCAGCATTATATAATCAAAAGACACTGACAGATATTTTACTAGAAAAAATATTCAAATAGCAAGCAAGCATATGAAAAATGTTGGAAATCATTAGCTATATAGAAACTTAAATTAAAATCGCAATGACATAACTTCATACTTACCAAAGTAGCTGAAGTATAAGCTAATAGCATGAAATTATAGCAAGAATGTGGAAATGCTGGGTCACTTACGCATTGCAAGTGGAAATTTAAATATGTGAGCCAGAATCAAGATGGCGGAATAGGGTAAGGTCACATTTAAACAGATGGAGAAATATTAGCCAGTGTGAAGCAGAGAGGGCACATTCCAGGAAATAGAAGAGGACAGAACAACAGCAGAGGGGTGCCTGGAGATTGACAGACACAGGAAAGCAGCGGACACAACAGTGTGGTGCTGCAGTGACTGCCACCCCAGTGGCATTCAGCAACCGGTGATCTGAACTCCACCAGCAACTAGACAGGAAGGAACATTAACTGGGAGCTTCAGAGGTGAACCCAGACAAAGGACTGCCATTCCTGCTGGTCTGTTTGATTTGAGCAGGAGCAGAGACAGAGCTGCAGGACCCAGTCAGGCAGTGAGGGAACAGGGTAGATTTCATAGCCCTGTCTGGCCCCTAGAGATATATCAGGTGTCATTTTGTTTAAGGAAGCAAGGGCTATGGGGCAGGACTGCACATGCATGGAGCTGGGAGAGAACTCAGTTCTGGCTCAGTGAACTGCAACAATGTGGCATCCTACAGGTTCCACCCAAGATAGGTCCAGCAGCCCTCAGAGCTGAAGGCCAGCAGATCAAGAACTGCAGTAGGGCCTGGTAGCTTGGCCTAGTGGCTAAAGTCCTCACCTTGAACGCGCCGAGATCCCATATGGGCACAGGTTCTAATCCCGGCAGCCCCACTTCCCATCCAGTTCCCTGCTTGTGGCCTGGGAAAGCAGTCGAGGATGGTCCAATGCTTTGGGACCCTGCACCCGCGTGGGAGACCCAGAAGAGGTTCCTGGCTCCTGGATTCGGATCGGTGCTGTACCGGCTGCTGTGCTCACTTGGGGAATGAATCATCAGACGGAAGATCTTTCTCTCTCTCTCTCCTCCTCTCTGTATATCTGACTTTATAATAAAATAAATAAATCTTAAAAAAAAAGAACTATAGTACCAGCACATAAGGTGCCATTTCATACAGTGTGGCAAAGGCTTTAAGATTGCAGAGGACAACAGTGAGCTGCACATGCATTAACCTCGGGGAGAACTCACAGAGCTCAGTGCATTGCACTGGTCCCACAGGAAAACAATAATGACTGTGGCATTGAACAGGTCAAAATAGTTCCATGTGGCCCTCAGACCTAAAGGCCAACAGGTTCCAGCAAGATCAGCACCACAAACAACCTAGCTATATAGCACACCTGGTGTCTACCTAATCCTGGGACCTACTCCAACCAGAAGTGCGAGAAAGGTACAGACAACGGTGTAGCCTCAGCATGGTATCACAGGAGGTGGAGACTGGTGAGTCAGGAGTTGGAGATACAGAGACCATGGTGGAAATCTAACATAAAATTCCAGACCTGGAACTTGCTGAAGGGAGTGGCACCACTGACAGCAAACAAAGAGCTATGTACCAACTGCAATAAGTACTATCAAACTGTAGACCTGTGGCTGACACAGCTTAGAAACCTGCTCCAAGGGGAAGAATCTGATAACCAGAAGTACAATGACCAAGAGCAAAAGAAGAGACAGAGGCACAATATTCCTGAAGACTCCCCTGAAAAGATCAAAACCCTTTGACAAACTCAGAGTTTACTGAGGAAGAAAGACATCGAGAAAATGGGGGATACAGAATTCAAAACACTTGTTATAAAGCTTCTTATCAGCAATGAGAGGCATGTAAAGCAGGCATTGAAGGAATTCAAGGAATTTGTCACACTGGAAATGAATCAAATGAAAGCAGATATTTCAGAAATGAAGAATACAGTGGAACAAATTAAATGGACAGTGGAAAGTCTCCAAAATAGAATGAAGGAGGTAGAAGAAAGAATCTAAAAATTAGAAGTTGTTTGTTGTCGCCAGGGCAGAACAAACAAAAAGCTGGAAGCAGAGCTGGATCAGAACAAAAAAGGATTCAAGAATTGAAAGGCACTATTAAGAGGCCAAATATAAGAGTTATGGGAGTTGCAGAAGGTGCAGAAAGAGAAGCTGGATTTAAAAATGTACTCAATGAAAATAATAAAGAAAAATTTTCCTAATCTAAATAAAGAATTGGGAAACAACATCCAGGAGGAGCACAGAACTCCCAACAGGCTTGACCAAAAGTGATCTTCACCAAGACACATGGTAATCAAGCTCTCTTCAGTTGAACATAAGGAAAAGATCCTTAAATGTGCACATGAAAAAAATCAACTGACATATAGAGGAATGCCAATTAAACTCATAGGAGATCTCACAGGAAACTCTACAGGCAAGAAGAGAATGGAGTGACATATTCCAGATTATAAAAGAGAAAAAAAAATTGTCAGTCCAAGTTAACGTACCCAGCAAAACTTTGCCTTTGAAAATGAAATAAAAATCCTTCCACAATAAAGTTAAAAAAATATGCCTCTTCCAAACCTGCCCTATAAGTGATACTTGAAGATATTCTCTTGACAGAGAAAAGGAATAGCACCCACCAAAACCAAAGGCAAATTGCAAATTGCATCCCAGTAAAATAACATCAGAAGACTAAATCAATGAACAACTCATTACTAAAATGACAGAATAGAATCACCACCTATTTGTATTAACTCTGATTGGGAATGGGTCTGGTGGAAAGTCCTTAGGTCACTAGGAGGATTCTCTCAGAAGATGTTTCTTGTAGAAGTAATCATAAACATTGGGCTCAGCCTAGCTTCTCTGTTTGCTTCCTGGGTTACCATGGACTCCTCCCTCTGACTGTATCCCACTACCCACTGCCCTCAGCAGACATGAGACCAGTGGAAGCACCAGACCTTGACCTATAAATCTCATGGCCACTATCTGAAATAATCCTTCTTTCTTCCTAAGAAGATCCTCTCAGTTACTTGTTGCAATAGTAAAAAAAAAAAAAACAAACAAACAAACAAAAAAAAAAACTGCCTAATACGTTAGGTGTGATTATAAAGGAGTAACCTGAAAGATCTTGTGGTGATTGGACTGTTTGGTACCTTGACTGTGGTGTGACAATATAGACATGAATAGAACAATAGAAATAGAAAGATATTCATATGTATCCCAGCCTTGTTTTTATAAACTCTTAAATGAACTTTTTACCAAAAAAGACATATGATAATTGGGACACTCTGATTTACATAATAAGACAATGAAAATGCTTATCATGCAAATGCTAAGAATAAAATGCTTTTATGCCCATAATATCAAATAAATTTACAACAAGGAATTTTACTAGTTGAAAGAGTTGTTATATTTAAAATACTGATTCAGTGCATATGGGTATTACAATTACAAATACATATATGTATTAAAATATTTTCAACATAAATAAATTTACTAAAAGAAAATATTTTCAGTCATAATCTGGGAGATTTTATGTATATGGAGAGAAAGAAAGAGAAAGATTGTATATAAAAATCTATACAGAAAGGCATATGTGAATACAGGCTATATATAGAAAAATGTGGATATACATAGACATGGATATTGATATAGATTCTGATATGGCTATATGAAGGCATCTATTTTATTATATATTTTGTTATGGAAAAGAACAAATTTCTATAAACCTACAAGTAACAAAGACTGAACTCAAAATAAGGAGCCTGGATAGATCAATAGGAAAGAGATTGGATTGGTAATCAAAACTCTTACAAAAATAGTCTTGGATTCAATGGCTTTGGATGATTTCTCGTAAAAAAAATTGCCAGAATTTTGAATACTAGCTATCTTAAACTTCTCAAAAATAATAGAAGTTACACAAACTCATTTTAAGGGGGCAGTGAAAACTGTGGATCATTGTCCCTGATTGACACAGATGTGTATATTCCTAAATTTAAAAACCTCAGCAGCACATTCACATGACCATGCATCATAATCAAGAGGGATTTATCCCTATGAAGCAACATACAACTCATAAAAGACAATGCATTGCCTGTTTTCACCAGCATCCCATATAAGCACTGGCTTCCATCCTGACTGCCCCACTTCCAATCCAGCTCCCTTTCAATACATCTGGCAAAGTATCAGAAGATGGCACCAATAACTGGGCACCCTGTAACTCATCGTAGAGAACTGCAAGGAGTTCCAGGCTTTGCACTTGAATCTGGCACAGTCTCAACTGCTGAGGTCATGTGGGGAATGAATCAGGACACAGAAGATCTTCCTCTCTTCCTCTCTGTAACTGTTCTGTTCAAATAAAGTAAAGCTTTTTTTAAAAAAAAGTAAATTAATTTAATATATGACTTTCAAAGAATGAAAGACAAAAACAGTTGTTTGATCTATTTGACAAAACACATCTTTTTGTGTTCACAGAAAACATCAACACAATAGCTGGGCATAGAGTGCAATTCAATGCAACAAATTAGGTGTACGAGGAAATCATAATCAAGAGAAAAACTAGTGCTCTCTTCTAGGATCAAGTATAAGCTACAGATTCCACTCTCACTTCTGCTGGACATGTAGTGCTGAAATTTGTAGCCAAAGCAATGAGGCATGAAGAAGAAAAAGTATTCAAACTAAAAGAAAAAAGTAAATTTGATTTTGTTTGCAGATGCATGAGCTTATACAGACAAAATACTGAAGTCGATACAAAACCTTTTAGTAGTAATAAACAGCTCAATAAACTTATGAGATACAAAATCAACATATAAAATCAGTTGTACTTCTATACATGTATGATAAAATATCCAAGGGAAATTAAGAGATTTATGCAGTTTGCATTAACAGCACATCAGTTAGCTAGGAATTAACCAAAGAAGTTAAAGATCTGCACACAGAAAATGATAAACTCTAGACAAAGGAAAGGTTAAAAGATACACACCCTTTGTTTGCACTAAGAGAAATTAATACTATCAAAATGGGTATGAAATTCAAATAAATTTATAAATTCAAAAACAATACCTATCATTTGATTCTGGAAATCATTCATTTGTAAAGCTATTCATTCTTCTTCTTTATGAATAATTTCTGGAAGCATTTTGTTATTGAGACAGAGTAGAAGAGTCAATCTTCCAGGATTTTTTTTTTCCTGAAAAGATGGATATGAAGAAGACAGAGACGTGAAAGGCAGCATCAACTAGAAAGAACCACAATTGTTTTAATAACAGTCTTTTTAAAATATCTCAAGTGACTTACTGAGTCAACAAATATTTATTCAGCATTTTGAGCGCTAGACTAAGCATGACCTGGGCACATTGATGTATCATTGTCCCTTAGTTCCAAACAGTTCAGAATTTTGTGGGATAAGCTGAATTATAAGTAACTCAAATAAGTAGATAAAATAATAGCAAAGAACAAAATGGAACCAGATACTAATTTCATCAGTTGGTTTCAAGGCATTATAGGGAAGAAAACCGCTAAGTCTGTGCCTGAGATCACTATAACAAAAGATGGGTTAATACGAGAAAATCATGCAACTTAATTTATTATAAGCTTTATATAACACAGAAGAATTCAGAAGTGGGGACCCAAAGAAACAGGGAAAACTGTATATATTTACACAGGGGTTTGATAAGGCTGTATAGAAACACAAGGATACTTTATAATGATAACTGTGAAAATAAAAGCAACTTGATAACCACTGCCCTATAATATGTCCAGAGGTCTGGAACTGTGATTCCCCCTGCTAACTTCCTGTTCTTCAGGATGGTTCTAGCTATCCGTGGTTTTTTGTGTTTCCAGATGAACCTTTGGATCATTGTTTCCACTTCCATGAAGAATGTTTTTGGCAATTTGATTGGGATTGCATTGAATGTATATATTGCCTTTGGCAATACAGACATTTTAATGATATTGATTTTACCTATCCAGGAGCATGGGATGTTACTCCATCTTTTGAGGTCTTGTTCAATTTCTTTTTTAAGTGGTTTGTAGTTTTCCTCAAATAGGTCTCCTACATTTTTGGTTAGGTGGTCACAGAATGTGGTTAAGAAATTGCATTTATTTTTAACATGTTGGCTGCTCAATACTATGTCAATTAATTCCATAGCGATGTTAATTGTTGCTGATAATATGTTAGTGCTTTTATTTGATCGGGATGATATTCTGCTGGCTCTGCCCTCAGACCAGAGAGGGTCTCCCCAATAAGTAGTTAGACTTGACTGGACTATAAGATGCTGGACTCTATGCATGGCATATGCTTCCTAAGAGGGAATCTCAACTGAACTTGAACTATGGTTATGCAACAGGGTGGTGGAACCCACCATGGGGGGAGGGTGTGGGGAAGTGGGGGGAGAATCGCAGTTCCTATGAAATTACAACACAATGTAATTAATGAATAAATTTAATAAAATAAAAAAAGAAAAGAAAAGCAACTTAAGCTTGTTTTGTGAAAAAAAATTAAAAATTATGCTTTTCTTTAAAGCATGTATTTTCCAAAAACTATTTGATGTTCCTTCTTATGCAAGTATTTTAAAATTTCTGCATTAATTTATCTTTCAAGTCTATCTTTCTTGAACTTTGTGAAGAATGCTCAAATAATGGGGCAAGAAAATGTTTGCTCTAGTGATCTAATGATAATAACCTCTGTTTGTTCAGGCTCTTTCCCGTCAACTTTGGGATTTTATTCATTTCCACTGAGAATAGGAAGAAGCTCTCTGTAATGAGCATCATGTAACCTACGTTAGGGAAAGATCAGAGAATTTTTTTATGATCTTTTTCAGGTGACAGCATTAAGAAAAATTCAGGCACATCTTGATCTGCTGTTTTCACAAATGTCAAAGTGCTATCCTTTCAGGTAGTGTATTTTTAACCCTGTCAGCATAAAATGATAAAATGAAATTAATATTAAATTTCTATGAATGAAAGTAAATAGTGAAATTAGCAAAAACTAATAAATTATCGACAAGGAAATTAGAGATCAATCTTACCAATATTTAATGCATAAATAAAAATAGAATGTTCATGAATTTCACTGAGATCAAAATTAATATATTAGTACATACAAACTAAAATCTCTATCAGTAAGTTTCAAGGTTGGTCTTCAAGAAATCTGCATATAATTTTTCATATTTGATAGGGTAAAGAGAATTATTTCATATCTATCTTCATAGCTATAAGTAACATTTTTTAAAATTCATAAACCATATCTTATTGCAGGAAAGGTACATTACATAGCATAAGAATTGAGATATTTATCTCAAAACACACTCCAGCATTTGATTAAAGGTGAAAATATTATGCATAACCTTATTATGGTAGGAACACTGTGGGTCAGTTATCTCTACTATTTTTTCTCTAAATTTTATTCATTTCAGTATAGCAAAGGAAGGGAATATTGTCAGAATTATAGAAGGAATTATCGTATTCCTGAAAAAAATCCAGAAAATCAACTAAAAATATTGTTCAAGATGATCACAGTTCCATGAATGCCAATCTCATTCCCCAGTCAATGAGATTATGACCAAGGGTTGTAGTGGCAGGAATAAAGAATGTCTATGGGCTCAAAAATTTGAACTTCCTTTCAGCAAGGTCAATAAAAGAATATATCACTTTACTAATGTGATGAAAGGAAATTAAGCAATAGTAGGGTAATTATAAAAAATGAGTAGAAAAAATGTAATAATTTGGCAAAATCCTGTCTTGTTGAGAATAAAAAAGGAAAAAAAATGAAATCTGTAGTAAAACTAAGGAGAGGGATTGTTTGCCATACAGATCAATATGATGTGAAATGTTAATTCCCTTGGTCATGCAGAAAAATTATTTGAGAAGGGCCCCACGTGGTGGCCTAGCGGCTAAAGCCCTTGCCTTGAAGGCAGTGGGATCCCATATGGGTGCCAGTTCTGATCCCGGCAGCTCCACTTCCCATCCAGCTCCCTGCTTGTGGCCTGGGAAAGCAGTCCAGGACGGCCCAAAGCCTTGGGACCCTGCACCCATGTGGGAGACCTGGAGGAAGTTCCTGGCTTCGGACTAGGTCAGCTCCAGCCACTGTGGCAACTTGGGGAGTGAATCAATGGACAGAAGATCTTCCTCTGTATCTCTCCTCCTCTCTGTATATCTGACTTTGCAATAAAAATAAATGAACCTTTAAAAAATTATAAATACAATAGTTCATGCTAAAAGATGTACTCATAAGACTCTATTATTTGTAGTACACAAAGATTAAAATGTCACCTGATTATTTCTTGGTGAGATGATTAAAGGAATTCTGGTACTGATATAGTCTACAATCATTAAAATTTATGACATAGTTCTTCATCTTGAAAAGTATACTAATTATGTTATTGAAAAAAGAAATCAGAAGATATTACTTTAGTTTCTTTGAATTTCTGTACATAAACTCTTTCGTGCAAAATGATAAGATCTCTGGAAAAATTTATTTTTCTTGTAATATTTGTCACTTCTAATTTTATATTAGACTTGAATAAATTGTATAAATTATCCCAGTTATTTTTAGATGGAAAAAAGATTATTTTCTTTAAAACATGAAATTTTTAATAAGTGTCAACAACAATCTTTCTGGGTTTGTACTTAATTAGTAAGAACAATATGTCATGCTTTTCACCCTACTACAAATCACGTAATTTGCTTT
The DNA here is from genome assembly GCF_030435755.1 of Ochotona princeps. Taxonomy (NCBI): domain Eukaryota; kingdom Metazoa; phylum Chordata; class Mammalia; order Lagomorpha; family Ochotonidae; genus Ochotona; species Ochotona princeps. The sequence goes on along the minus strand of NC_080865.1, from coordinate 57,452,895 downwards.
TCCAATTATACAAATGGCAAAAATTTCTCAAATAAACTGTACTTCTAAGTCATAATTATTATTCTCCTCAAATTTGTTCTTTTTAAGTTTTATTTTATCTGCAAGGCAGAGAGGAAGTGAGAAAAATGCAAAGGCAGAGAGAGAGAGATAGATAATCTTCTACTGACTGATTTAATTCCCAAATATAATGGCCAGGTTCCATCCAGGCTAAAGCCAGGAGCCTGGAAATTGAATGAGCTCTCCAGTATGGGTGGCGGGGGTCCAAACACTTGGGCTTTGTTCTGTTGCTTTCTCAGGCATATTAACAGGAAGATTAATGAGAACATGATCAGCTGAGACTCAAACTTTCATTCTGATACAGGATGCCACAACGGACAAGCTAGCTCACTGTGAGGTAACTCTGGCCCCTAAAATTCTTTCTTATATATAACGCTTTACTTTTTGAAATAAATGTATCAGTTGGTAGTGAATCTACAGCAAGTTCAATGCCCTATCTTTTTTCTTTTTCTTTTTAACTAATTTTTTTTGATATTGTTTACATAGTTGACAATAATGCAGGCCATGAGGACCACTGAATAGGGTGGGGAGCGTCAAGACATGGACTAGTGTGACTGGGACAAATGCCTCCATTTTTTTTTGCTCCCTTTCTCCTGTATTTTGTTGGGGGAGGTAGGGATAAGGCTGAAGGAGGAGGCTGCTCCCAGCTGCCAAACTAAATCAGTAACTAAGAGGATGTCCACTTGATGTTATCTTATAAATCCTGGTGTGTAGAAGAATGTTGCAATGGTATTTCTTGAGTGGGTTTGATAGTTCTTAGAAGCTGTTGGTTTATCCATGATTCTTGCCTTCCCAGCTAAATTTCCAGGGAAGGGACTAATTCATAATTCCATTGTCTTTGAAGAGACTCTTAAAAAATTGCTTTCAACTTTTAGAAATCATTGATTTGGCATGAGTTCTGTTGCACTGGGCCTTAGAGGGTCTAATTTTCTTCCATTTATTTTATTTGCTTGTTGCTATTAGTGAAAGAATGAAATGAGTCCATGGTTCTTACACCTTAGTGTACATCAGAACTATCTGCAGATGATAAAAATAGAGATGTTGGTCCTATTCCAGAGATCCTGCTTCAGTGAGAGATGGATTGTGGATTGATGAAAGATCACTGAAAACAAGAATAGAAATGAAGTGACTCCACTCCTGTGCATACTTTTCAGTAAATGTCTTACTGCTCAGCAAAATTGCAAAGAATTTTCACTACAGTTTGAATTAGGTAACTACAAATTCAGTGGTAGTGTTTTCCAGGTATATTATCAAATCCAAAATAAGCCCAGTCAAAAATCAAACAATAACCCCTCGAGTAAGATGGGTGCATACACTTTTTTAAATTATCAGAGTTTTCTATGTTTAACAGAAAACAGCTACAATTTCATATTTTTGCATGATACCTAGGTCTTGAAAGCAACTAGCAAAATGTCTTAGCTTATGAAATACTTGTAGAACATTCTCTCAATTACTCCCATAATTCAAATATGTAAATACACATACAATTCATAAGCACTTCACCAAGTCTCTACTTTTCCCCAAAAACCTTTCTAATATGGGTTAACAATTCATCTGTAAATAAAACAAAAATCTCTTCCCTTCAGGGAGCTTACAATGATGCACAAAGAAACAAACAAACAAACAAAAAAAAAACCAATATGAGGGAATAAAGTGTTCATGAAAGAATTGGCCCAATTATCTTGCCATTAACATGATTGATGCTCCTATTTATTTTGAGCTTTCTTAGTCTACAAAGCAGATTACATTTGTAATATTGGTTGTTGAATTTAGACACACATTTGGGTCACCCTATGATTTTTTTAAACAAAGAAAATCAAAATTAACTAATATTTAGATCCTACCTGCAGAGGTTTTAGTTTGCTAAGGAAGATCTGACATCCAGAGTTTTGAAAGCTCTCCATGTGATACTCAAATGCACTAAAGGAGGAGAATCACTGTTGCACAAGAATGGAAAAACACATCAGATGCCACAATCGAGCCTGAGTATGCTTTGGTGGAGTTACCTCTTCCTAGCCTTCTTTTTAGTAGACAAATTTAAAGCACAGACATAGATTCGTTCCCCAGATGCTGTTCCTCTGAGTTTTTATTCCAAATAGTTACTTCAAAGATCATTGAACCTCTACTTTAGAAACTAAGTTTCTAGAGAATTCAAAGGTTGCCTTATTTCTGGATACCTTGGGCAAGTCTTCGGTCTTAGCTTGGATTTTTGACCTTGCTGTATCCAATGGGCACTTAACAAATGCTATAAATAAAGATTAAACTCTTCTCCTTGAGCTGAGGACAATCAACAGGGATCTGACTTTCCTGCAGGGACTACAACTGAATGTAGTTTGAAAAAGAAAGAAAAAAGTTCAACTGTGGATGAAAGCTCTATCAGGAGAGAGGAAAACTGATGATTAGCTCCTTGGTGTCATATTCATGCTGGGAAGTTAACCTCTTATAAGAACCAAACACTGTTTGAGACAGAATTGTCTTCTGGAAGAACTCCAACTAACAACAGCCCTTCACCTTCTGCACTTTACAGAACTCAATACAATTTGTATTCTGTATGTATTTTTAAGGTTGACTGCAGGAAGTCAAACACACTGTTCAAAACAGGACTCTACTTAAGTTCTGAGAAGCGCCAGCTTCTTTCCCTCTCTCTCTCTCTTCTTTCCTTTTATCTTTCTCTTTACCTGGGCCAACAGAAGACTTATGTACTGCTTTATGTCTTATTCAGTTCCTTAATTGTCTGTTTCTATTATGAAAGTAATGAAGTACCAAGTTGCAACCATTAAGATGAGATCATTTCCATCTAAGAAAATTAAGTAATTTTTTTCCACAGTTAAAGGGACATTTACAAAAGCATGTACACATATGCAATTTCTAATGTTATTTTCCTGGAATTTTAAGTAGAATAAGACAGGTAAATACATTTTTTTAAATTATGAGGGTTTTCTATGTTTAACAGAAACATCTACAATTTCATATTTTTGCATGATACCCAGGTGTTGAAAAGAACAAGATAAAGTGGCAAAATATTTCAGTTAATCAAATACTTGTAGAATGTCTCTCTCTCTCCCATAAACACACATAAATATGGCGATTCAATAGTTTATTCATTCATCCTTTCATTCATAAGTTCTTCATCAAGTCTCTCTTTTTCCCAAAATGCCTTTCTAGTGTGGGTTAGCAATTCATTAGTAAGCAAAGCAAGATCCCTCCCCTCAGGGCACTTAGAGTTATGCAAAAGAAGTAGAAAAGAAATAATGTTTTGGAATCAAAGAGTTCATAAAAGAAGTCTGGACTGGATATAAAAATGTGGGAATTGTTAGTATACAGATGTTTTGTAAAGGTATAATTTTGAATAACATCCCTAAGAATATTAGTGCATGGAAAGAAAAAGAAGGTTCTTGAAATCAGTGTTCCAGAACCAGGCAAATGGCTGAGAGAGAGCAACAATGATATGAAAAGGAAAATGGAAACCCTGGTAGTCTCTCAGAAGCCAAATAAAGAAAATATAATGAGTGCAATAAATCATACCAATGATTTTGAAACATGAAAACTGAAATATAACCACTGAATTTGTCAATTTTAAGATATTTTATGGTCTTGACAAGTACAGATTCAGGGAAGTGGTTCGGATGAAATTGTGATTAGACTGGATTCAAGAGATAACAGGAATGAAACATTGGAGTGCTTATAAATAATTTTAAACTAAAAGCTCACAAAATTATCAAACATTATAATAGGGCTCTTATAGTCAGATATTACTTGGGTTCTTTCATTTCATTAAGAATGATCTTTGGGCTTGCATCTTGACATAGTGGATTAAACCATCACCTGTGAAGCCATCATCTCATATGCATATCAATTTGAGGCCCAGCTATTCCACTTCTGGTATAGCTCCCTGTTAACCCACCTGGGAAAGTAGTGGAAGATGATACAAGTCCTTGTGTCTCTCATACCAACATGAGAGAGCCAGATGGAGTTTTAGCCCCTGACTTCAACTTGGCCTAGTCCTGGCAGTTGGCAGCCATTTGGGAAGTGCATCAACAAATGTTTATAGATATTCTTCTCTCTATAACTCTGCCTATTTAAATATAAATGCATACATGTGTATCTATATTAACAAGAATGATCATTAAAAATCTTACATAAAAAATGAAAGATAATAAAATGTTTACTGCTTTAATAATCAGACTAAACTTTCATTTAAATTAAGATATTAATAAGACATGCTAAAAGCATGGAGACAAATTTAATATTTTATGCAACGTCAACCTCGGAAGGATTTTTATAAAGGATATTAACAGTGAAGTGATTCAGTTTTTTAAATGTACTGAATGCTTTCTATTAACTTATACTTCATCAATAATTTCTCATAAGTACTTTCAATAACATAGAAGACTACTGGGGACCACTACCAAAGGGAAAACAGAGTGACCCTCTAAGTGTAAATGATATTTTATTATTAAAGGGAATCTTAAAAAAAGATCTATACCCTAAACTAACCGAAGTAATTTATTCTTACAAAATTGGAAGGAAAAATGGGCCCACATCACTGAGATAATTACTATCAAATCACTATAATTCTTCAGGCTCAGATTCATATGCTGTGTTGATAAACCCTGTATAACTAGTGTTTCCAAATCAAGTAAATCAAGACTTTTAAAAGCAGGATTAAGAAGAATCACAAAGGCCTTTAAAAAGATGCGTAGTAACTCAAGTATGTTCTAGCCGGCAATGCTTCATGGGATACTTGAGACCACTTTTTTTTCTTTTATTTATTTATTATTTAACTTCATTAATTACATTGTATTATGTGACACAGTTACATAGATACTTGGGTTCTCCCCACCCCTCCCCAAACCCTCCCACTATGGTGGATTCCTCCACCTTGTTGCATAACCACAGCTCAAGTTCAGTTGAGATTCCCCCATTGCAAGCGTATACCAAACATAGAGTCCAGCATCTTATTGTCCAGTCAAGTTCAACGGCTTCTTAGGTATATCCTCTCTGGCCTGAAGACAGAGCCAGCAGAGTATCATCCCAGTCAATTGAAAGCTCCAACATACCATCAGCAAAAATTTACATCATTGTGGAATTAATTGACATAGTAATGAGTAACCAATATGTTAAAAGTAAATGCGAGTTCCCAGCCACCTTCTGTGACCACCTCACCTACACTTCAATTTTAGTTTATACACAACATATAACATTCAAAACATAACATGTTATACATAACATCATATCATCTTAAATTAAGGCAAACATGTGGTATTTAACCTTTTGTGATTGGCTCATTTCCCTTAGCATTATGGTTTCCAGTTTGGCCCATTTGGCCACAAAGAACTGCATTTTGTTTTTTTTAATAGCTGAGTAGTATTCCATGGAGTAGATGAACCATAGCTTTCTTATCCAGTCCTCTGTTGATGGGCATTTTGGTTGCTTCCATGTTTTTGCAATTACTGATTGTGCTGCTATGAGCATAGGAGTGCATGTTGGTTTCTCATAAAACAAGTGTTCTGGATATATTCCTAGGAGTGCTATTGCTGGATCATACGGTATGTTGAATTTGAGTTGTTTGAATATTCTCCTTACTGATTTCCATAGAGGTTGTACCAGCCTGCAGCCCCACCAGCAGTGGAGTAGGGTTCCCTTTTCCCCGCAACCTCGCCAACAAGTGTTGTTGGTGCTTTTATTCATGTGGGCCAGTCTTACTGGCATTAGGTGGTACCTCATTGATGTTTTAATTTGGATTTCCCTTATTGCCAGGGAACTTGAGCATTTTTTCATATATTTATTTGCCATTTGGGTTTGTTCCTTTGTGAAGTGTTTGCCCATTTCCCGTGCCCATTTCTTGAGTGGCTTGTTTGTTTTGACATTTTGGTTGTTTTGTAGCTCTTTGTATATTCTGGAGATCAGCCCTCTATCACCTATGTCGTGTGCGAAGATCTTCTCCCATTCTGTGGGTTGCCTTTTTACTTTGTTGATTGTTTCTCTAGCTGTACAGAAGCTTCTTAGTTTGATGAGGTCCCATTTGTTTATTTTGGTCTTGATTTCTACTGCATTTGGAGTCTTTTTTAGGAAGTGAGGGCCTACCCCTAAGTGTTGCAGTGTGTTTCCAATATTTTCTTCCAAAAGTTTGAAGGTTTCTGGATGTAGGTTTAAATCTGTTATCCATTTAGATTTGATCTTGGTGTATGGTGAGAGATGTGGGTCTATCTTTTTGTTTCTACAGGCTATTAACCAGTTGTCCCAACAGCACTTATTGAACAGACCTTCCCATTTGCCTGGATTGTCATTTGTCCTTTTGTCAAAGATTATTTGGCTGTATCTGTGTGGGTTTCCTTGTGGTGTTTCTATTCTGCTCCATTGATCTTCCTCTCTATCTTTGTGCCAGTACCACGCTGTTTTGATAACCACTGCCCTATAGTATGTCCAGAGGTCTGGAACTGTGATTCCCCCTGCTAACTTCCTGTTCTTCAGGATGGTTCTAGCTATCCGTGGTTTTTTGTGCTTCCAGATGAACCTTTGGATCATTGTTTCCAGTTCCATGAAGAATGTTTTGGGCAATTTGATTGGGATTGCGTTGAATGTATATATTGCTTTTGGCAGTATAGACATTTTAATGATATTGATTTTACCTATCCAGGAGCATGGGATGTTACTCCATCTTTTGAGGTCTTGTTCAATTTCTTTTTTAAGTAGTTTGTAGTTTTCTTCAAATAAGTCTCCTACATTTTTGGTTAGATTTATTCCCAGATATTTCATACTTTTCTCTGTTATTTTGATTGGTATCTTGCTGGTTAAGTCTTTTTCCATCTTGGGGCTGTTCTCATACACTATGGCTGTTGATTTTTGTTCATTAATTTTGTACCCTGACACTCTACCAAACTCTCGTACAAGTTCTAGGAGTCTCTGTATTGAGTCTCTTGGCTCTTCTACATAAAGAATCATATCATCTGCATATAGTGAGAGTTTGACTTCTTCATTTCCCATTTGGATTCCTCTGATTTCTTTTTCTTGTCTTATGGCCTCAGCGAGTACCTCTAGGACTATGTTGAATAGCAGTGGAGAAAGTGAACATCCCTGTCTTGTTCCAGATCTCAGTGGTAAGGGTTCCAGCTTTTCTTCATTCAGTATGATGCTGGCGTTGGGTTTTTCATATATGGCTTTAATTATGTTGTGGATTTTTCCATCTATGCCTACCTTGGTTAGGGTTTTTAGTAGGAAGTGGTGTTGGATTTTGTCGAAAGCTTTTTCTGCATCTATTGATACTATCATGTGATTCTTGTTTTTCAGTTTTTGGATGTGGTGTATCACATTTATGGATTTTCGAATGTTGAACCATCCCTGCATTCCAGGGATGAATCCTACTTGATCTGGATGAACGATCTGTCTGATGCGTTTTTGAATTCTGTTGGCTAGGATTTTGTTGAGAATCTTAGCATCAATGTTCATCAAAGAGATGGGTCTGTAGTTTTCTTTCTCTGTTAGTTCTCTGTCCGGTTTTGGGATTAATGTAATGTTGGCTTCATAGAATGAGTTTGGAAGGGTTGCCTCTTTTTCTATTGTTTTGAAGAGTTTGTAGAGGATTGGGGTCAGTTCTGTTCGGAATGTTTTGTAGAATTCTGTAGTGAAGCCGTCTGGCCTGGGCTTTTCTTTGTTGGGAGGTCTTTAATCACTGATTCAATCTCTACTTCAGTTATGGGTTTGTTCAGGTCGTTTGTTGCCTCTGGGCTAAGTTTTGGCAGGTGGTAGAAGTCTAAGAACTTTTCCATTTCTTGGTGATCTTCTGATTTGTTTGAGTACAGTGCTTTGTAGTAATTTCTAATTATGGCCTTAATGGATGCAGTGTCTGTTGTTATGTTGCCTTTTTCATCTTTGATGCTGTTAATTCTTGCCTTCTCTTGTTTTTTCTTTGTCAGTCGGGCCAGTGGGGTGTCTATCTTGTTTATCTTTTCAAAAAACCAGCTTTTTGATTCATTGATTTTGTGTATGGTTTTTTTTTTTATTTCTATCTGGTTGATTTCCTCCCTTGTTTTGATGATTTCTTGTTTCCTGTTGTGTGTGGGGCTCTTCTGCTGTTGTTTTTCCAATTCCTGGAGGTGTGTGTTTAGTTCCTGTATTTGGCACCTCTCTTGGGCCTTGACATGAGCTCCAATTGCGATGAGTTTACCCCGTAGCACTGCTTTGGCAGTGTCCCACAAATTTTGGAATGTTGTGTCAGAGTTTTCATTGGTTTCCATACATTTTTTCATCTCATCTTTAACTTCTTCCCTGATCCATTGTTCGTTTAATATCATATTGTTCAGCCTCCAAGAGTTTCTGTATTTCCTGGGGCATTTTGAATTGCTGATTTCCAGCTTCATTCCGTGGTGGTCTGAGAGGGTACATGGTATGATTCCTATCTTTTTGAAGTTATTTAGGTTTGCTTTGTGTCCTATCATGTGGTCGATCCTGGAGAAGGTGCCATGCACTGCTGAAAAAATGTATAATCTGTGGCCTTAGGGTAAAAAATTCTATAAATATCTATCATGTCCAGTTGTTCTATTGTTTGTATGAGCTCTGTTGTTTCTTTGTTGAGTTTTTGTTTTGTTGATCTGTCTATTGTTGTTAGTGGGGTGTTAAGATCACCCACTATTATTGTGTTCATATCTATGTCTCCCCTTAAGTCCGTTAGTAATTGCTTCACGTAGCTAGGTGCGTTTGAATTTGGTGCATATATGTTCACTATTGTAATTACTTCTAGATGGATCAGTCCCTTCACCAATATATAATGTCCTTCCCTGTCCTTTTTGATGTCTGTCAGCTTGAAGTCCACATCATCTGAAATTAAGACAGCTACCCCAGCCTTTTTTTCTCGTCCATTGGCATGAAATATCTGTTTCCAACCTTTCACTTTCAGCTTCTTCGAATCTCTTCTGGTTAAATGTGTCTCTTGTAGGCAACAGATAGTTGGGTGCTGTTTGATAATCCATTCTGTTAATCTATGCCTTTTGATTGGTGAGTTCAGGCCATTTGTGTTAAGAGTTAAAATTGAGAGGTTGTGATTTTGCCCTGCCATACTTGTTTTTGTGGGTGTTGATATCTGTGTAATTGCCCTTCCTTGTGTGGCCTTTAGTGGGGAGACCTTCCTGTTTGCCATCTTTGCTTATGATTCGCCTCCTTTTTTTCTGGATTTAGTACATTTCTAAGGAGATTTTGTAGAGCTGGTTTTGTACTGGCATATTCTTCTAATTTCTCTTTGCTGTGAAAGTATTTGATTTCGTTCTCAAATACGAATGAGATCTTTGCTGGGTACAATATTCTTGGTTGACAGTTGTTCTGATTCAGGATTTGGAAGATCTTTGTCCATTCTCTTCTTGCTTGTAAAGTCTCTTTAGAGAAGTCAGCAGTGATCCTGATTGGTTTTCCCCGGTATGTGATCTTTACTCTGCTTCGTACTTGTCTCAGGATTCTTTCTTTGTCTTCGTTGGAGTGGAACTTGAGCACCATATGTCTGGGTGAAGATCGCTTTGGGTCAAATCTGCTGGGAGTCCTCTGACCGTCCTGGATTTGAGCTGGATTCATGTTCCAAGTGTTTTGAAAGTTTTCCTGTATAATTTCGTCGAGCACCATTTGCATTCCTGACTCTTTTTCCACTCCTTCAGGAAGGCCAATAATCCTAATATTTGATTTTCTGAGGTTGTCTTTCATTTCTTGTATGGTTTTATTGGCTTTGTTCAGACTTGTCTCCAGCTGTTTAACGAACTGGGTATGTTCGTTTTGTGTGTCTTCCGTTTCAGAGATCCTCTCTTCTGCTGTATTTGTTCTTTTGGTTAGGCTCTCAATTTTGTGCTCTAAGTCAAGGATTTTACTTTTCATTTGTTGTATTTCTGAGGCTATGTGGTTCTTGAATTCCTTGAAGTCCTCCCAATTCTTCTCATTGTCTCTGACATATTTTAACATTATTTTTTTGAATTCCTTGTCTGGTAGATCTTCTATGTCTTCATCTCGCATCTCCGAAATAGACATTGGCTTTCGATCCTTTATTGGTAGGGTGTTGGCACTGTCATCTGGATCATTACCTTTTCTGGTATTTCTTCCCATTGTGTTAGTGTTTCTTTTTTGAGAAACCTAGGCACCAGTGTGCTGAGGGTTCTCCAAGCACTATCCTGTAGAGATCGGAGTCTGCAGGCGTGGAGTAGCAGGGTGTGGGAATTTTCAAGGCACTTTTGGTGCGTCTCCAGAACACTGGACCTCAGGGCGCCACTTCCAGGGCCCAGCGGATTCCAAGCGCACTTTCAGCTCATCCCCTACAGGTATGCTACCACAGGGCATGGGGGAGTGAAGGCACTCTCTATGCACGCCCCCTGTGCATGGGATCCCAGGGCTTGGAGGATTCTAGGTGCTTTCTCGGTGTGTCCCCAGTGCCAGGGACTGCAGGGCGTGGAGGTTCCAGGTGCTCTCTGGGAATGCCTCCTGCACGCGGGTCCGCAGTGCTCTCCTGGTGTGTCTCCCAAGCACGGGACTATAGGGCATGGGGTGTTCCAGGTGCTCTCTGGAAGCGCCTCCTGTGCAGGCCTGCCCACCCCAGTGCTTTCAGGGAACCAACCGCCCCAGCGCTAGCACGGGACTGCCCAGCCCAGAGGCGTGCTTGGGTTCCTGTGGGATAGCACCGCCCAGCTGAGTGCAAAGGCACGGGGGAGTATCCAGTGTGCCTTTTGCCTTTCTCCCAGACACAGTTTTGGCAGTTTCAAGGCACTCGCCCTGTGTCTCTAGACGCTGGAGTCTGGGGGGGGGAGGGGCGGGGAGACGAGCACCAGTTGTGTTCAGGCTCTGTGCATGCCCCTGGGGGGCCAACTCCCGAAGCCTCCAACACACCACTGTCCCCACCCAACTCACTCAAACCTCAGGTTCTTGCAGTCTGCCTCTTCCTCTAGTGGGAACCCTCGCCGCGGGTGAGTCTCCCGGCTACTGCGTCCGTTGCTGGTCCCGGTGGGTGCAGGCGGATGGAACCTGGAGGCTGCGGCTGGTGCAGGTCCTGGAGGGGCTTGGCGACCAGGGTGGGCAGATGCCGGCAGGTTCCGATGACTCAGGGTCCTGGTGTCTGCAGCGGGCACAGGTCCTGGCGGGTCCTGGTGACCAGGGTGAGCAGATGCCAGCGGGTCCCAATCACCGCCAGTCCTCACGGCCACAGCATCTGCGGGTTGGTCTGTGGGTCGGTCTGCGGGTCGGTCTGCGGCTTTCAGCGTCTGCATTCAAAGGTGACTCAGCAGGTCAGGAGAGGAAAGTTGTCTTCCCTGCCCTTTGTTTTGTTTTTCCCTGGTTGCTCTTCTGAGTTGTGTGGATTTTTTTGCTCCACACTGTCCAGGGAACTTCACGTTCTTCTCCCTGTAGTTCTGTGCTGCTCCACTTACCCTTTTGTCGCGTTCTAGCCCTCTCTGTCTGTGAGCTCCCTCACAGTCTTCCTCCTATGTCGGCCATCTTGCGAGTCCATGAGACTACTTTAAATAGATGCAAAAGCAATACTACCACCACTTCTGCAATCATTCAGATAATTTCAAGACAGAGAAACATGTAAGAGCCTTGGATTGAATGCTTGTGTCCCCCTCCAGATTCAGATGTTGAAACTTAGTCCCCAAAGCACTGCTTTCACAGGTAGGGCCTTTGGGAGATGATTACAACATGAAGGTAGCCTCCATATGAGTGCCAAAGAGGCCAGAGTTTTCCATTTTCATTATGGAAGGACAGGGCTGGGGCCTGTGCTGTTGTATAGCAGGTAAAACGTGAGATGCTTGTGGTGTCAGTATCTCCACATGAGTGCCAGTTGCAGTGCCAGCTGAGCCACTTCCAAACAGTGATAACGTGACTCAGAAAGCAGAGCAAATGTCTCAAATGCTTGTGCCTTGCAGCTATGTGGGAGATCCAGAAAAGGCTTCTGACACCTGGCTTCAGATCATGACAGCTCCAGCCATTTCAACCATTTGTGGAATGAACCAGCAGATGGAAGACAATAATAATAAAATGAAGGACAGAGGTAAGAGAGCATCATCCTGGAACTAGAGAGAAAATTGTTAACCATACACCCAATCAGCCACTTAATGTTCATCACTGAAGTTCCAAAACATGTAAGAAATAAACTTCTATTGTTTATAATCCATTGAGCTTAGAACACAAATAGACTAAGGCATGTGACAGAAAAATAATTTAGACTTAAACTTGTTTGTCATCCGAGGCTGGCATAGTGACTCCACATGCCAATCGTCCACTGGCATCCTATATGGGCAACAGTTCATATCCTGTCTGCTCCACTTCCCTTCCAACTTCCTGCTTATGGCCTAGGAAAGTGGAAGAAGAGGATCCGGGACCTTGGCACAATGAAGCTTTGTGAGGGACCTGGAAGAGGCTTTGGGCTTAGGATCAGCTCAGTTCATGCCATTACAAACATTTGGGGAGTAAACCAATAGACAGAAGATCTTTGTCTTTCCTTCTCTTTATAAATCTGTCCTTCCAATAAAAAAATAAGTAAATCTTAAAAAAAAAGCTTCCCATTGATGTTCAATGATACACTGCAGGACAGTAGTTAAGAGCACAGGCTACAAAGCCACATTTTATAGTTATGAAAACTGAGTCTGCTTAAATCCGTTTAAAGATTGAATGCTGAGAGGTCCGAGTAGAGAAGACTTGATTGTTGTCTTCAAGGTGCATGAAACCAGTTAAGGAGATAATCAATATAGGGTGGCACTAGGATTAAGCTTCAGCCTTCTGAGACCCCAAGCAGAGAATTCAGTTGGTAATGTCTTTGGTGGTTTGTTAAACAATAAAAGAAACTGATAGAATAGCCAACTCAGAAGAGTTATTATGGGGGCGGGGACAGGATGCCAGTACATCATATTAGACTCCTTGGGTTCAAGTCTCACCTCTGCTTCTTATTCTAGTTTCTGCTTGGTCCAGTCCCTGCTGTTGAGGGCATTTGAGGAATGAGCCAGCAGATGGAAGATCTGTGTGTGTGTGTGTGTGTGCATTTCAAATAAACAAAAATTGCTAAAACAGCAATCCACATGATTGAAAATAAGTACCTTTGACTACATGTAATAAATATATGTATTTTCCTTTTTTCTAAATTAAGTCTGTCAGTTTTGAGAGGTTATGCCTTTGATGGAAGCATACAAATAAAGGACACTCGACATTCTCTATTCTCCTTTTGAGACAAGTAATCCGTATATTCTTGAAAACAGAGCCACCAAGAAGTGTGACATAAGAAACTGTGTTGACATAAAGGTGTTTCATCATAATTTATTAAAGATGATCACAGCACAGTGTCTGGGGGCACACAGGTGAGATCAGTCCAGGTTGGTATCATGATGTCAGTAAGAATTTATAAGATTCTGTAAGGTCAGTTGACAACTGCTGTGATCCTCCAGTGCCAAATTTGTAGCCCAGAAAAAAAAACAAAAAGAAATGCCATCACAGAGAGGTTCTGTAGGCTCTGAGTCTGTTTGCCAATGATTTCCAGCTTCCTTTCACTTTTGTAAACTGTTCAGAGATCCTTAAAAGCATACTGAGCCAGGCTTAATAGGAAGCACTTTCCGGGCTTCTGTCTCACCAAGAAACTCAAAAGTTAACCTCAGTCTACACATACAACCACTGAATCTAAATTTGCTTATCCACTTGAATTTCATTTATATTCGCTCTAATCAAAGCACGAATAGGACATTTCTCTGACTCATGCCCTCTATGTGGTTCAAGAGCTTGAAGAATAATAGTATTTTTAAAAGCACGAATCTCAGTTGAGGGAGCCAGAGACTAGAAGCAAGCCAGATTAACACCATGTCCCAGATCCCTGACAACACATACACACTATAGTTTCCTGTGTATACATACACACTGAACAAAACAAAATGGCATTCCATTGTAATAAATATTTGCCCAGGACTACCAGAATTAGCTCTGGACAAAACAAGTTAGAAAGCGTTCTTGTTTCCGCCCTCAGACTAGTTAACATATAACCACTGTATTTGCCCTTTGGAGAAGATGCACTAAAGATATATAAATGGCCTTGTACTATGTGCCTCCATGCCATCACTCCCTTTACTGGAAGCTTCTCTGTTTCCTACTCAAACAAAACTTCCCTTCTTCTCTTCTTGCCTTTGTGTCTAGTCTTATAAATTCTTACTGACATCATGAAACCAACCTGGACTGATCTCACCTGTGTGCCTCCAGACACTGTGCTGTGATCATCTTTAATAAATTATGATGAAACACCTTTATGTCAACACAGTTTCTTATGCGGACAAGTGGAAAGAGAAAAGAGTTGGCAGTAAGCTTCACTCATTAATGGACCTACCTGAAATGCGAAGTTTTTGTAACTCCATAATAGTCACATTTACAAGTCTTCTTCTTCTTTTTTAAAGATTTATTTTTATTGCAAAGTCAGATATACAGAGAGGAGGAGAGACAGAGAGGAAGACGTTCTGTCCGATGATTCACTCCCCAAGTGAGCACAATGGCCAGTGCTGCACCGATTTGAAGGCAGGAGCCAGGAACTTCCTCCAGGTCTGTCACATGGGTGCAGGGTCCTAAGGCTTTTGGGCCATCCTCGATTGCTTTCCCAGGGCACAAGCAGGAAGCTGGATGGGAAGTGGAGCTGCCGGGATTAGAACCTGTGCCCATATGGGATCCCAACGCTTTTAAGGTGAGGACTTTAGCCACTAGGCCGCCACGCTGGGCCCCACAAGTATTCTCTTAAAATATTTTAGTATAATGCATAAATAACAAATAATATTGGTGTACCATAAGTACTTATGGTACACCAATATTTCAAAGTAGTGAAGGTTAGGTCAGGTAAACAAACTTCCAACTTCTAGTTCAAATTCAATATTCCATCATAAAAAGCTAGGGGTATTCTGGAAAAAAACGTGGCATGATCATTTTATTAAAGATTTTTTGCTTTTGTTTTTATTTTGTTAAAGTTTATTTTTATTGGAAAGCTGGATTTACAGAGAGAAGCAGATATAGATCTTTCATCTGCTGGTTCACTCTCAAAATGACCACAATGGCTAGAGCTGAGTCAATCTGATTTGAAAGCAGGAGCTGGGCGCCTCTTCCAGATCTCTCACATAGGTGTAGGGTCCCAAGGCTTTAGACCATCCTTCAATGCTTTCCTAGTCCACAAGCAGTGAACTGGATGGGAAATGGAACAGTCAGAACATGAACCAGCAGCCATATGAGATGCCTGTGCTTGCAGGTGTAGCATTAGCCAGCTGAGACATTGGACAGGCAATCTTTACAAAGATTGCTGCAAAATCTAGAGCTAGGTTAGGCCAAAACTAAGAGCCCAGAACTCGATCCTGTCATCCTCCTATGATTGGCAAGGCCCCTACATACTGGGGCCATCATTTAACTTCTTCCCAAGTGTATAGCAAGGAGCAAAAACAGAACTGGATTCAAATGGGATGCTGGTGTTTGTTGTTGCTGGTGTTGTTATCATTGTTTAATATTTTTAACGGACGTTGTCAGGATCGCTCTTGAATCCCCCCATATGCCTTTGTGGTTTTACTATTGTCTAATGCTGATTCGAGTCTGTTGTCCATGAGTTACCAGTTATGACCCTGATAGGCCATACTTCACGTCTTCCTCACACATTCTAGGGAGATGAAAAATTTCTCTGCTCTCCCTCCCCAATACGGAATAACATAGGGTATTAAAAGTATACTAGGTTTTACAATTCTTTGATGTAGATCATAAGCAGTCTGACTCACATTGATTGTTGGTTCATTGGTTACTTCGCAATATCTTATTGCATGTGATATAGGCTGTTTGAGTTTGAGATAATATTACATTTTTTTAAATTTATTTATTTATTTATTTATTTATTTTATTATTTAACTTCATTAATTACATTGTATTATGTGACACAGTTACATAGATACTTGGGTTCTCCCACCCCTCCCCAAACCCTCCCACCATGGTGGATTCCTCCACCTTGTTGCATAACCACAGCTCAAGTTCAGTTGAGATTCCCCCATTGCAAGCGTATACCAAACATAGAGTCCAGCATCTTATTGTCCAGTCAAGTTCAACGGCTTCTTAGGTATATCCTCTCTGGTCTGAAGACAGAGCTAGCAGAGTATCATCCCAGTCAATTGAAAGCTCCAACATACCATCAGCAAAAATTTACATCATTATGGAATTAATTGACATAGTAATGAGTAACCAATATGTTAAAAGTAAATGCGAGTTCCCAGCCACCTTCTGTGACCACCTCACCTACACTTCAATTTTAGTTTATACACAACATATAACATTCAAAACATAACATGTTATACATAACATCATATCATCTTAAATTAAGGCAAACATGTGGTATTTAACCTTTTGTGATTGGCTCATTTCCCTTAGCATTATGGTTTCCAGTTTGGCCCATTTGGCCACAAAGAACTGCATTTTGTTTTTTTTAATAGCTGAGTAGTATTCCATGGAGTAGATGTACCATAGCTTTCTTATCCAATCCTCTGTTGATGGGCATTTTGGTTGCTTCCATGTTTTTGCAATTACTGATTGTGCTGCTATGAGCATAGGAGTGCATGTTGGTTTCTCATAAAACAAGTGTTCTGGATATATTCCTAGGAGTGCTATTGCTGGATCATACGGTATGTTGAATTTGAGTTGTTTGAATATTCTCCATACTGATTTCAATAGAGGCTGTACCAGCCTGCAGCCCCACCAGCAGTGGAGTAGGGTTCCCTTTTCCCCGCAACCTCGCCAACAAGTGTTGTTGGTGCTTTTATTCATGTGGGCCAGTCTTACTGGCATTAGGTGGTACCTCATTGATGTTTTAATTTGGATTTCCCTTATTGCCAGGGAACTTGAGCATTTTCTCATATATTTATTTGCCATTTGGGTTTGTTCCTTTGTGAAGTGTTTGCCCATTTCCCGTGCCCATTTCTTGAGTGGCTTGTTTGTTTTGACATTTTGGTTGTTTTGTAGCTCTTTGTATATTCTGGAGATCAGCCCTCTATCACCTATGTCGTGTGCGAAGATCTTCTCCCATTCTGTGGGTTGCCTTTTTACTTTGTTAATTGTTTCTCTAGCTGTACAGAAGCTTCTTAGTTTGATGAGGTCCCAATTGTTTATTTTGGTCTTGATTTCTACTGCATTTGGAGTCTTTTTTAGGAAGTGAGGGCCTACCCCTAAGTGTTGCAGTGTGTTTCCAATATTTTCTTCCAAAAGTTTGAAGGTTTCTGGATGTAGGTTTAGATCTGTTATTCATTTAGATTCGATCTTAGTGTATGGTGAGAAATGTGGATCTATTTTTTTGTTTCTACAGGCTATTAACCAGTTGTCCCAACAGCACTTATTGAACAGACCTTCCCATTTGCCTGGATTGTCATTTGTCCTTTTGTCAAAGATTATTTGGCTGTATCTGTGTGGGTTTCCTTCTGGTGTTTCTATTCTGCTCCATTGATCTTTCTCTCTATCTTTGTGCCAGTACCACGCTGTTTTGATAACCACTGCCCTATAGTATGTCCAGAGGTCTGGAACTGTGATTCCCCCTGCTAACTTCCTGTTCTTCAGGATGGTTCTAGCTATCCGTGGTTTTTTGTGCTTCCAGATGAACCTTTGGATCATTGTTTCCAGTTCCATGAAGAATGTTTTGGGCAATTTGATTGGGATTGCGTTGAATGTATATATTGCTTTTGGCAGTATAGACATTTTAATGATATTGATTTTACCTATCCAGGAGCATGGGATGTTACTCCATCTTTTGAGGTCTTGTTCAATTTCTTTTTTAAGTAGTTTGTAGTTTTCTTCAAATAAGTCTCCTACAATTTTGGTTAGATTTATTAACAGAACTGACCCCAATCCTCTACAAACTCTTCAAAACAATAGAAAAAGAGGCAACCCTTCCAAACTCATTCTATGAAGCCAACATTACCTTAATTCCAAAACCAGACAGAGAACTAACAGAGAAGGAAAACTACAGACCTATCTCTTTGATGAACATTGATGCTAAGATTCTCAACAAAATCCTAGCCAACAGAATTCAAAAACGCATCAGACAAATCGTTCATCCGGATCAAGCAGGATTCATCCCTGGAATGCAGGGATGGTTCAACATTCGAAAATCCATAAATGTGATACACTACATCCAAAAACTGAAAAACAAGAATCACATGATAGTATCAATAGATGCAGAAAAAGCTTTCGACAAAATCCAACACCACTTCCTACTAAAAACCCTAACCAAGGTAGGCATAGATGGAAAAATCCACAACATAATTAAAGCCATATATGAAAAACCCAACGCCAGCATCATACTGAATGGAGAAAAGCTGGAACCCTTCCCACTGAGATCTGGAACAAGACAGGGATGTCCACTTTCTCCACTGCTATTCAACATAGTCCTAGAGGTACTCGCTGAGGCCATAAGACAAGAAAAAGAAATCAGAGGAATCCAAATGGGAAACGAAGAAGTCAAACTCTCACTATATGCAGATGATATGATTCTTTATGTAGAAGAGCCAAGAGACTCAATACAGAGACTCCTAGAACTTGTACGAGAGTTTGGTAGAGTGGCAGGGTACAAAATTAATGAACAAAAATCAACAGCCATAGTGTATGCGAACAGCCCCAGGATGGAAAAAGACTTAACCAGCAAGATACCATTCAAGATAATATTACATTTTACAGGTACTATTTCTCATATTGACATCATTTCTTCTTAAATTAAGGCAAATATGTGGTATCTAACATTTTGGGGTTGGAGGTCATATGCACAGAGCATGGGGGATACCAGAGTGGAGCAGGCAGATATGAGGAGGCTTGTATCCCAACCCTGAAGACCCCCAGATCCTCACCAAGGACTATCAGTACGAGCACCAAGGACTACATCCCAACTGCGAAGGAGACCACGGGGAATTGGAACGCCTTCGGAGGCTGAGAACTCTGAGGTCACCCACCCCTATCTGGATCTACCACATGGGATGGAAGAAGTCCAAATCCTTCCTTGTAGGATCCAAGGACATCGGAACTACAGCCAGGAGCCCTGAGCGGTCTGCAGAAACAGAAGAACAGTAAAGTTCCTTCGGGACTAGGGAAGGGAGCTTTCTCTGGTCCTTGCTTGGTTCCAACTTTGGGTCCCCACCCTCTTTCGTAAGGACCATCAGGATTGCTCCAGAAACCCCTCAAAACAAACAAACAAAAAATCTAGAATAGATAGACAGAGAACAACAAGGAAAGCTTGGAATCAGGCAGGAAACGGTTAGTGTGGATTCACTGATACTTTACTAGGTAGGACACAAAGATTAGTTACTCCTCACTAGGGTACTGAAGATTTCTCTGCGCACCCCTCCTAAAACTGTTCTGCACCTAAACTGTTGACATATGTCTTGTTAGAGTTATAAGCCAGACTAGAATACCCCCCAAAAAAACCAGCTAGGTTCAGCAAAATTATGCTTCAACGCTATAAAATGCTAAATACTATAATGAAAATAGACAAGAGACAGCTGAATAATAATCTATAACCTTTTTAGGTGTATAGAACCCGGTTGTATATAAACTAAAATTGAAATATCAATGAAGAAAGCACAGGATGTAGTTAAGAACTTGCATTTTTTTTCTTTTCTTTCTTTTCTTTCTTCTTTTAATATATTGGCTACTCAATACTATGTCAATTAATTCCATAACATTATAAAGTGTGGCTGATGTTATGTTGGGGCTTTTAATTGATTGGGATGATACTCTGCCAGCTCTACCTTCAGATCAGAGACAGTTTCCCCAAGAGGCCGTTGAACTTATCTGGACAATAAGATGCTGGACTCTATGCTTACTTAGTATATGCTTACAATGAAATAGTCTCAACTGAACTTGAACCATGGTAATGAAACAAGGTGGAGGAATCCATCATGGGGGGGGGTTGGGAGAGGTGGGGGGAATCCCAGTGCTTATAAAACTGTGTCACATAATGCAATGTAATTAATAATTAAAAAAAGAATGTTAGGATTTTAAAAAGCCAAGCAATTACTTGAACTAGTTTCAATAATCTTAAACTTGAATTTGTATTGAAATTAAATTTTAAGCAGAAAAGTTAAAAAAATATTTTTAATGGAAAGTCAGATCTACAGAGAGACAGGTAGAAGGATCATGCATCCGCTGGCTCATTCTGCAAGTGGCTGCAATGGTCAGAGCTGAGCCAATCTGAAGCCAGGAACCAGTAGCTTCTTCTGGGTCTCCAACACAGGCACATGTTCCCAAGGCTTTGGGCTGCCCTTGACTGCTTTCCCCGCCACAGGCAGGGAGCTGGATGGGAAGTGGGGTAGAAGGGATAGAAACCGGTGACCATATGAGATTAAGGAATCCCAGTGAATGCTTGGTGATGACTTTAGCCACTAGGCTACCGTGCTGGGCATTTAACTCATGCCAGAATTGTAGCCCAAAGATATGATAGTTTTAAGCTAATTACTTGGATGTAGGTTCCTGTTTGTCTTAAGCTGGAACTGGGGCAGTGCTCAAGAGTAAAAAGTTTAAAAAAAGAAAAATGGGGCCCGGCGGCGTGGCCTAGTGGCTAAAGTCCTCACCTTGAATGCGCCAGGATCCCATATGGGTACCGGTTCTAATCCCGGCAGCTCCATTTCCCATCCAGCTCCCTGCTTGTGGCCTGGGAAAGCAGTTGAGGACAGCCCAATGCATTGGGACACCGCACCCGCGTGGGAGACCCGAAAGAGGTTCCTGGTTTCTGGCTTCGGATCGGCGCAGCACCGGCCATTGCTCTCACTTAGGGAGTGAATCATCAGACAGAAGATCTTCCTCTCTGTCTCTCCTCCTCTCTGTATATCTGACTTTGTAATAAAAATAAATAAATCTTTTTAAAAAAAGAAAAGAAAAATGACCCCTATTATTTTAAAAACAGGCAAATACGAGGGAAAATGAGTCACTTTTGTTTAGTATTTTGTGTAAAATGTCAAAGACTGACTCATTTGACAAATAAATAGGAGAATGCTGCTCCATACCTAGATTTCAAAGATGAAATGATTTTACCTCACTATGCAGAATGGCTGGTTTTGTATTCTCCCTTGCCTTTAGTTAGAAAGGTTATTTTTTTCCTTTGAATCTGCTGCTGTTATTTTGTTATAGTTTGGTGTAACTTTCAGGAGACTCCAAATAAAATGGCATCTTGATTTTACTAAGATAATTTTAAGGTATATTTTGTGTACATTGAGTTCAAAAGTATACAAATGAAGCAGGTCTACACTTACAGATTAGACTGTTTCTACTTTCCATTACCTGATGATGTCAATGGTTTTGACAGGAATAGTCAGCACTTAAGGAATCTTTTCAAGAACAATTTCCTTTTATGGAATTAGTTTAACCTCTTCCGATCCCTCAGCATTCATCAATTTCAGTGGAAGGAGAAGAGGGGGAACAGAGAAACTGCTTTCTGTAGCTGTTTCATAATTTGCAAAGTCTCAGAAACTCCAAAATCCATCCGAGGAGAATTTTATCTCTGATTTGCATCATTGTCTGTACACAGTAACCAAAGTATTTTCCAATTCATTTTACTTAAATTTCCTCAACAGCAGCTAAAACATGTTGTTTTCAAGGAAAGTCTGTCATGGTAGAATTAATTTTGCCCTGCAGTTTGTAACAGCTGAACTCTCCCTTTTTTTCAAAGGATCTCCAGCTAGTAAAAGATATCAGATTCAGCTCCTAGAATCACTTCTAAACTACTTCTCACCAGGTTCTTAATTATTCCAAATGTATTTCTCTCCAGAAATCCTTGTGGTTCACTTTTACAGGCCATGCATATGAAAACAGCCCATTTTCCTCCCATTAGTGTTTCATAGCTTGCCTCTAAATTTCTTAATATTTTTTTATGATTCCAAAATTTCCATTACATTTTTCTTACACATAGTACACATGCAGGAACATACCAGCTAGTCTATCAGTTGTCACTATATTTTGCCTCTGTAATTATTTATTTCTAATAAACACCTGTGAATTCATATCAAACATGAAATGTAAAATGTTAGCAATATCTTCTGCCTAGCTGTTCTACATTCTTCAACATTTCCTTTTTTATGCCAAGAGGAAATAATGACCTTCCTAAATCTCATAATTTCATTGTTTTGACTATATATGTATGTATGTATGTATGTTTAATGTTGCTAAAAGATACACTAACTTATTTTTTTTGCCCAGAATCCTTTTCTCCCCTATCCATGAATAAGTATAGTCGTAAAACTTAATGAATCTAAATTGATACACCATAGATTTACTCAGATTCCTCCAGTTTTCCCCTAAAGTCCTTTCCCTAGAGTTTCAGGCATCCTTTATGAATATAATAAGTTTAGTTATCAGATCCCTTTAGGTTCCCTTTGGCTATGACCATTTCCCTGACTTGTTAGTTTTGAGACCATTGATAGTCCAGGGTAGTATTGAGCAGATATTTTATAGATGACTCCCTTAATTGGTGTTTGTCTGACATTTTCCTCATGATCAAACTACAGTAATGTGCTTTGAGGAGGTAGATCAGAGGTAGTATTCTACTACTATTGCATCATTCTATGCTGTATACTGTCAACATGATTTACTGATGGACTATTGATGTTGGTGCTAATCACAGGGTTGAAGTGGTATTAGGCTTCTGGATGTGTGGTTAGTCTATTTCACACTTTCCACACTACAATACTTAGAAAGCAATCGGCATGCCCTGCCTAACATTATGAAATGAATAATTATTTTCCTCTCCTTTAAGAAAGATTATTTGCATATACTTGGAATTTATATCTGTGGATGATTTGTCCCTTTACCCCATTCATTAATTTAGCCAGTTCGTTGTTTATTTCAGTTTGGACCTAATCCAATACTACTTTATTTATGATAATTTATTGCTGAAATTATCCCAGCACTGGCCTCTGTGAACTCTGCCAGTTGGCTCTTGTGCTCTTTGATACAATCCATCTAATTTGCTTTTTCCGATTGAGCATTTCACTGCTTTCTGGCGCTGAAAAATCTTCCAACATCACCATGTGCATTTTCTGGTGCAAATATAGAATCAATCAAATCTCCAAGCAGCCCTGATCTTATCATTAGAGGATGTTACCAGAAACAAAGCATGTCCTTTGTTACTGCAATATCACTTATTTTATGCCCTTTTAGTCAATACAACAGAAAAATACATGCATGTACCCTAAGCAATATATACATGCACATTTACAGATATATCCATGTTACCTTCCATATTTGTATCAAACACAAATTAAGTTTATACTGATGTCTGCAAC
Organism: Ochotona princeps; assembly: GCF_030435755.1. Lineage (NCBI taxonomy): Eukaryota > Metazoa > Chordata > Mammalia > Lagomorpha > Ochotonidae > Ochotona > Ochotona princeps. The sequence goes on along the minus strand of NC_080865.1, from coordinate 57,429,580 downwards.
TCAAGTTCATCACCATTTGGATTATCCTAGACTGCACAACTTGCTTATTTGTTTGGTCCCCACTTTCTTCCATCAATTTGCTAGGTCACTCCTCTACAGTATTGGTATATTATAGTGTGAAAAGTCTTAATCATTTACATTTACAGCAAACTGACCAGTCTGTCATGTGGGATTGAGAATGAAGGCACAGACAAGGAAGAGTGAGTGAAACAAAATTAGGTTTATTGAAGGCAAGAAAGGGTCTCCAAAGGAGGAGCTGCTGAGCCACACCAATAATCTGAGGCTGGTGGAAAACTTTGGCTGGGTGGCTGGCTGGGATGCTAACAAGCATAGGAATTAAGAGCATTTTAAATCGGTACCTGAACTAAGGGTGTTAGAGAGGACTGGAGCTACAGCCCATCATGAGAATGGTGCAGCAACTGTTCAGCAGGCAGTGATAACAAAGGCCAAGTTTGTTGTGCCATGATTTAGTTAAGGGACCTTTGCTCAGGCTGTTTGTGATGAGGGCCTTCTGCTCAGGAACTAGCTTAAGCAGTGAGCCAGAAGCCAGTGATTTCTGTAAGTAGATCCAAACATTTCATGTTTTGTTTTATTTTGATTTGATTTGGTTTTGGTGGGTTTTTTTTGTTGTTTGTTTGTTTGCTTGTTTGAGAACAGGTGCCTCGGCCATTCATCCGTGGATTGGTCTTATCCAACAGTTTTCATTCTAAGAGCACAGAACCTGTCTATATCAGATTGTTAACCTTTCTAACTCCTCACAAAATCGCCTTATCAACTCACAGTGTTACATATATGTATGTATATATATATATATATATATATATATATATATATATATATATAACCTTTCTTTTGAATTAAACATTAGCGACTCCACTAATTTCCAAAATTATATAGATTAGGACCTTGTCCGACCCTGCTTTGTAGCTGTATCATGACAGTTGTAACAGAATTAGATTGTTTTGTCATAACATGCATTCAATCCTGGAATAAACTGGCCACTGACTTGATTTCTTTAAAATTTTTATCTGTTACTATTTTACATTCCATCATATAAAATGGTATGGGTGTGGGGCTTGCACAGTAGTTCAACAGGGTAATCCCCCACCCTGTGAGTCCAGCACCCTATATGGCTACTCCACTTCCCATCCAGCTCTCTAATTCTGGCCTGCGAAAGCAACAAAGGATGATGGTTCATGTGCTTGGGACCTTACACCCATGCAGGAGACCTGGAAGAGGCTCCTGGTTCTTTGCTTCAGATCAGCTTAGCTTTGGCTGTTGCAAGCCATCTTAAGAGTGAACCAACTGACAAGAGATCTCTCTCTTTCTCTCTGTAAATCCGCTTTTCAAATAAATCTTTTTTTGTTATGTATAACATGTTATGTTTTGAATGTTATATGTTGTGTATAAACTAAAATTGAAGTATAGGTGAGGTGGTCACAGAAGGTGGCTGGGAACTCGCATTTACTTTTAACATATTGATTACTCATTACTATGTCAATTAATTCCATAATGATGTAAATTTTTGCTGATGGTATGTTGGAGCTTTCAATTGACTGGGATGATACTCTGCTGGCTCTGTCTTCAGACCAGAGAGGGTATACCTAAGAAGCCGTTGAACTTGACGGGACAATAAGATACTGGACTCTATGTTTGGTATACGCTTGCAATGGGGAAATCTCAACTGAACTTGAGCTGTGGTTATGCAACAAGGTGGAGGAATCCACCATGGTGGGAGGGTTTGGGGAGGGGTGGGGAGAACCCAAGTATCTATGTAACTGTGTCACATAATACAATGTAATTACTGAAGTTAAATAATAAATAATTTTTAAAAAAAGACAAAAAAAATTGTGGACTTAGATACATGTACAGTGTTATGTATTCCCCACTACAGTTTTATTCTGCTTTGATTCCAATCTGTGTGTATCACTGTTTGATTTTGATACTACCTACCTTGAGTTAGTGTTAGACGCCAGGTATTTAAGAGCTCAGTCAGCCATAAAGCTGCCAACATTTGCCAAACCTGTCACTCGGTCCTTTGGCTATAAGTCTGTCTGTCTACAAAGTTGGGGTCCTCACAACCATTCACACTTCATAATTTGCTGGAACTGCTTAATGGATTCAAGGAGCATCCATACTAATGATCACAGTGTTCTTTTTTTAATATTTATTTTATTTTTTATTGGAAAGTTAGATATACAGAGAGGAGAAGAGAAGAGAGGAAGATTTTCAGTCCCTTGATTCACTCCCCAAGTAGCTCCAAAGGCCGTATCTGGGCTGATCCGAAGCCAGGAACCAGGAACCTCTTCCAGCTCTCCCATGTGGGTACAGAATCCCAAGGCTTTGGGCTGTCCTCGACTGCTTTCCCAGGCCACAAGCAGGGAGTTGGATAGAAACCAGGGCCGCTAGGATGCAAACCAGCACCCATATGGGATCCCAGTGCTTACAGGGTAAGGAGTTTAGCCACTAGGCTACCATGCTGGGCCCATGATCACAGTTTTACTCTAGCAAACACAGATCGGGAATGAAGAGACAGATATGACAATGTAAATCACTCTGGGCCTTGCCTCACAGGATCCAGGTGCATTATTCTCCTGGCCTATCAATGCATTCTCTAAGTTGAAAGCTCAGTTAAGCCTCGGTAGACCAGAGCTTTTGTTTATATATCATTACATCAGCATGCTTGGTAAATCATAGGCTGTGTGGTTGAAATCAATATCCACCCCAAGTAAAGGTCAAGCTGACTCTAATCAAGACATTGGTCCCTCTGGAGCCACTCTCATATAGCGAAGTTCTCTAGGGGTGTACAATGAGCCTCAACATTAGCATAACAAAGACATACCTCATAGTCAAAAATATAAGGGTATTTGTTGCTCTGTGCTGGAAATGTACAAAAATCATAATATTCTCTTTTAAGATTCTATTATTGTACACATTGAGATACTGCGATATTTCAACACAAGTATACAGCTTGTACAGATCAAATCATGGTATTAACATGCCAGTTTCCTGTCATCAGTTTACATTTGGAAATTTTGATCTTTCTTGTAGTTCCTCATACACTACAAAATGTGTTGCTATGAACAATAGATACTTGACTGCGCTGTGGAACACTGGAACTCATTCCTTTTATCTTACTCTATTTGGACATCTGCTGTCCAATCTGTTTTTAGCCTTACTTCTCCTAGCCTTTTAGGACAGAAAAAAAATCATGTGACTTAACAAATCTTTCTTTTACAGAGAGAAAAAGGTAGCACTTTTCTTTCTGACTCATCTCTTTCACTTGACATGATCCCGCTGTATTACATGGAATCTGTTCACTTTATCCTGAAATGACTTCTACATTCATTTTGCCTGGTTCAAGCTCCCTGCCATTTCTCTGAACTTGCAGAATAACGCTTCAATTGGGTTTTTAAGTGAAAAGCAAAAAAAAAAAAAAAAAAAAAAAAAAAAAAAAAAAAAATTGATTGATTGATTTAGTTAAACATCAAAGTTACAGAAAAAGAAGGAACAAAGACAGGGAGAGATCTTCCATCTGCTTGTTCACTCCTCAAATGGCTACAATGCCAGGGTTAGGCCAGGCCAAAGCTAGGAGCCAGGAAGTAAGAACTTCAACTGGGTCTCGCACATGTGTGCAGGAGCCCAAGCACTTGAGCTATCTTCTAATGCTTTCCTAGGCATATTAGCAGGGAGCTGGATGAGAAGTGGTGCAGCCAGGACAGAAACCAAAACCCATATGGGGTGCCTTCCCTGCAGACACATATTTAGCCTTTTGAGCCATAGCGTATTATTATCTAGTATGCCAGTATTATCTGACATGTAGTAGTATCTGGCTACTGTTGTTCCTTGCATTTTTCTAACAACAAATAAAGCTGAGCACATTTTCTTCTTTGGAAAAACATATGCTATAATCTTTTGCCTATTGTATTTATTTATTAGTCTGAGAAAATAACTTGTAAATATTTTTAAACTAAGCTTTTTTTAGTTTTAAGCATTTTCATGTGTTTCAGCTCAAATTTTAAAAAGTATTTTTTTTTCAATGTTTGTTTTTGTCTTTTAATACTTTTAAGTATCTTTCACACAGAAATTTTATACTTTAATAAAACCTAAGTTTTCATGAATTTTTTATTAATGGTTGGAAAAAGTCACTAAACTCCAGGTCACAGGCATTTTCTCATATTTTCTTTCGCAAGTTTTATGGCATTTCATTTTATACTTACAGGGTCAATTTTGATTTGCTATTTTTTAAACATTTATTTATTTTTATTGAAAAGGCAGATTTTATGAAAAGAAGGGGAGACAAAGAGAAATATCTTCCGTGTGTTGGTTCACTACCCAAATGGCCACGACAGACAAAGCTGAGCAAATCCAAAGCCAGGAGCCAGGAGCTTCTTCTGGATCACCACTTTCCAAGGCCTTAAGAAGAGAACTGGATGTAAAGTGGAGCAGCTGGGACATGAACTGGTGGTGATATGAGATCATGGCAATTGTAGATGGAGGATTAGTCAGTTCAACCAAAGCGCCAGCACCTTGACTTGCTGTTTGGTCTCTAGTTTCATCCTGAAGCATTGCCTTCAGCATTTCAGGCAGGATAGGTCTAATGATAATCAACTCCATCTGTTTTTGTTTATCTGGTATATTTATATGATTTCTGATAGAATATTGATGAAAAAATTATCAATTGACAATGTTTCTTTTTAGAACTTTTCCCTCCAAACATTAATTATTCATGTTCTTGAAAGGACCCCTTGTATATAGTAACTTGCTTTCTTCTTGTTGGTTTCAAGATTATCTTTGGCTTTGGACATTGAGTGTTTGGTGTATGCTTCAATGTGGATCTCTATGGGTTTATCTCTGTTCAAGGTCAGTGAGCTTCTTGGATTTGTAGATTCACCTTTTCTCAAATGTGGAATATTTTCAAGTATTGTTTCTTCAACTATTTTTTTTCTCTTTTCCTGATACATATAATGGGATATATAAATATAAGGAGAGATATAGAGAGATAAATACATACAGAGATCATTTATCTCAATATATATTGACAAACTAGAATTGTATCTATTGGATCCATAATGATATAATGGCTTTAAACAGTGTTTACAATCAGAATTCTTAATTAAGCAAATTAATATATTCATTATTTCAGATATTTACCATTTCCCTAGGAATATATTAGAAACTTTCAGTGATATTTAATGTACATAACTAATTAGCTATATTCACTACATAGTGCAAGCAACTTAATAAGATATAACTTTGTTCCTCTTATTTGATTGCAGCTTTTTAGCTTTTGACTATCATTTCCCAATTTCTTCTATCTCTCAGCTCCTTTAAATCACCATTTTAATCTCTGCTTTTGTCAGTTCAGTTGCTTTACATTGTACATGTGAGTGATACATGGTATTTGTCTTTCTGTGTTTAATTTATTTGATTTAGCATAATATTCTCTGATCTCATCCATGATTTCACAAATAAAAAAAATTTCTTGCAAGTCTGTACAGCACTCTGTTGCATGTATATGTAGTACTTTTTAAAAAAATTATTTATCTTCCACAGAAATTTATCTGATTCTCCAAATTGGCTGTTATGAATACTGCTGTAATGAACATGGGAGTGTAAACATCTCACTGACTCAATAATTTTAAATTTCCAAGTAAATTCCCAGAAGTAGCATTGCTAGATTAAATTATAATTCTTTTTAAATGTTTATTTATTTTTATTTGAAAGGCAGAGTGCAGAGAAAATGAAATGCAGAGAGAAAGACTATCCATCCTCTGGTTCACTCCCCAAGTAGAAGCAATGACTGGAAGTGAGCTGATCCACAGCCATGAGGCAGGAGCTGCTTCAGATTCTTCCACATGGTTGTAAGGGACCAAGGTTTGGGGCCATCCAACGTTAATGTCTCAGGCTACAAACACGGAGCTGGATCAGAAGCAGAGCAGTCAGGATACAAACCAGTGCCACATGGAAGCCAGCCCTTGCAGGTGTAGGATTAGCCGGCTGCCCATCAAATGGTAATTACTTTTGAATTTTGAGGAATCCCCACATAATTTTATTTCTTTTTTTAAGATTCGTTTATTTTTATTGGAAAGGCAGATTTGCAGAGTGAAGGAGAGACAAAGATCTTCCATCTGCTGTTTCACTCACCAACTAGCCTCAATATCCAGAGCTGAGCCAATCCAAAGCCAGGAGCCAGGGGCTTCTTTCAGCTCTCCCATGTGGGTGTAGGGTCCCAAGACTTTGGTCCATCCTCTGCTGCTTCCCCAGACCACAAACAGGGAGCTGGATGGGAAGTGCAGCAGCCAGGATATGAACTAGTACTCATATGGGATCCCGAGCATGCAAGTCGAGGACTTTAGCCACTAAGCTACCATGCCGGGCCCCCCACATAATTCTCCCATAATAACTGTTTCAATATACATTCCTATCATTGGTGTACAAGGATTTTCTTTTTTCCACAGTAAAATTGACCCATTTTCTCTTGTCTTTTTAATATGTAATAGCCATTCTTATATGTATTAGGTGATGTATAATTGTGGTTTTAATTTATTCTTTTTTTTTAATTTTCATTTTTCATGGTACAGTTCCATAGGCTCAGCGATTTTCCCTTCCACCTGCCTTTCCTCCCTCCTCCTCACGGTTTCTCCATACATTATTGAAATGATACAGTCCTTCAACATTTTCTGTAAGTTCTTTAGCTTCTGTTCACCTTTCTTTATTCATGTTTTTAAATGCTATATGTCTACAAAATTGTGTCAAATTTTCCTGCCACAAAAGTAAATTTTTCATTTTTTCTGTGTAGTTTTATCAATTTGTGCATGTTCGTTTTGATGACATTTTAGATATTCATGTAATATGAGCCATTATATTATCTTGATGGATTAAATATTTCATTTTTACATATTTCTATTATATGCATAAAGATAATATACCAAATCTTTTTGCTAGTAGTTTTATAGTATATTGATTTCCATTCTTTTGTTCTCAAAATTTTTGTTTCTGTGTATGTGTAGTTTTCTTATAAGGCACATGGCTGAGTTTCATTTTTGTTGCTGCTGCTAGTATTATTGTATTTTGAGTTATGCATTTATTGGAATGGCAGACAGAGAGTTCCCGTGCACTGGTTTGTCCCCAGTAGCTCACAATGGCTACAGCTGGTGTGGGGCTTGAACCAAGAGCTGGAGGGATGGCTTCCCACATGGCATGTAGAAACCCAATTATTTGGACCATCAATCCTGACTCTCAGGGTCCTGTTCAGCAGGCAGTTAAAGTCAGGATTTGCTCCTAGGTCCTTCAGTTTGGAACATGAGAAACATGACAGGTTAAAGACCTACCAGTATTATTGTTATTAATGCTACTTCTTTCTTTATTTGTTACAGATTTATTTATTTGAAAGGCAGAGTTACTGAGAGAGGGGGGGAAACAGAAAAAAGCGAACACTTCCACCTTCTGACTCACTCTTGAAAGAGCCACAAATTCTGGAACCGGACCCGACTGAAGCCTGCAGTCTGGAATTCTGTATGGGTTTCTCACTTGCGTGGCAAGAGCCCAAACATCTGGGTCATCTTCTACTGCTTTCCTAGGTGCATAGGCACGAAGTTGGAGCATAAGTGGAGCAGCTGGGAAGCAAACCAGCACCACATCTGGTAGCTTAAACATACTCTACCATAACACTGGCCGGGTTTAATTTTTTTTTCAGTGTATTTAGTTTGTTTTGTTTAAAAGACAGGAAGAGAAAAGTAAACAGAAAATCTTTTGTCCACTGGTTTACTCCCCAAATGCTTGCAACAGGCAGAGCTAGGCCAAGCTAAAGCCTGGAGTCTGGAATTTAGTCTTCTTGAATGGCAAGAGCCCAACTGAACAGTCACACCTCCCAGGACACATATTAGAATTAGTGTTAGAACTAGATTTAGAAGTAGTTTCTGGGCTGGTTTCATGGCATAGAAGGTTAATCATCCACCTGTGGCATCTGTATCCCGTACATGCACTGTTTCAAGTCTCTGTGGTTCTACTTTCCATCCAGCTCCCTGCTAATGGTTTGGGAATGTAGGAGAGGACAGCCCAAGTGCTTGAGACCCTGCACCTTTGTGGAAGACCTAGAGGAAGCTCCTGGCTCATGGATTCGAACCAGCTCAGCTCTGGCTGTTGTGGCCTTCTCCCCAAATGGTCATGTAATTCTGACTTTCAAATATAAATTAAATAAATCTTAAACAACTAATTTTAAGAGTCAAACCCAGGCATTTGGCATGTGGTGTGATAAACCAAAGCAGCATTATTACTGCTGGGCCAAATACTGGGTCTTAATCACTGTGTTTTAAACTGTTAATTGAGGATAGTTACTATAAATATTAAAATAATTAGATATGCTTCTACCCCTATGGTTTCTAATGGGAATTTAACTCACCTAATGCATTTTATGCTTATCGTTACTAAACACATGCAAACACAATCAAACATGCACAGATATCTATATCAAATATTTATGCCTTTCCCTTAATTGGAGAAAACTGTTAAGACATTCTCACATCCTTGATCTGACAATATCCCATGGCCCTGATATCGTGCTGCTGTTTTGTATCACTTGAATTCTAGGTAATTATAAATATAATCTGTTTTCCTTCTCTTTGTTGTCAGCAGTATTTTTTAGACAACAAGCTTTATCAAGGTATTTGATTAGCCTCCTTTTGTAACATCTGCTTTATTTGTTTCTGTTAAGTTTTGATTAGATCCTCCAAAGAAGTCATCAGGTGAGTCCTTATTCGCAGGCTTCCGTATCTGGGCCTTGAGGACTGATTTTTCCTGAGCTCTAATTAATAGCTATGCAAGTGCTTTCTAAAGTACTCTAACTTTTTACTTTTTACTTTGTTTCTTTTGCAATTTCTCTTTCTTATACCACTTCTGTGTCCCTTTGAGATAGTTTGTAAATTTGGTTTCTCAACTCACTAGTTCTGTTCACATCTTTATCTTTTCAGTTATTTATCTCATTTCAAAAAATATGCTTTTATGATGAAAATGTCTGTGAATAAATGAATGCTCTTTTTGCTTCATATCACGAAAATTTTCCATTATTATTTTTTAGTATTTACGTATGTGGGCTGTGACAAAGCACCATTAAAAACTTTTTTAAAATCTGGTTATTTATTTGAAAATCAGTGAGTGAGACATGTCTTCTACCTATTCGTTCACTCCCCAGTGAACAGCCGACTGGATGACAGAGAACTTAGCCTCTGGTCGGCCTTACACAGCTTATCCCAAGCCATTACCATGGAGTTAGGTCAGAAGTGGAGCACCAGTACACAAACCAATGCACACAGGGATGCTAGTATTTCAGACAGTGGTTTTACATGCTGTGCCACAAGTCCAACCGCTAAAGTACCATTTAAAAAGACAGATGTGTAATATCTTTCTTTGATATTTGTAATATCATCATCTTCTGAAATAATTGTGTTGTCCAGATTTCTGTTTAAGCCTGTGACACTTCAGTGAGTTTAATTGGAAACAATATTACATCACAGGTCAGCCAGACTCCAGACTGAGTTGTCCACATCCTTCCTCCAATTATAATCTCAGAGAAGGAAAGACAGTTCCTTGGAATGGTGATGCCCAGACATGGTCAACACATTCTTTATCCCTCCAGTTTTGCATTTTTCAGGCAGTACATACCTCCCCTTGAGAATCTGAGATGAAAAGAGCACTGGGAGGTAAGATGCTGTAGATCTGAATACTGAAGTCTGTAAAAAAAAAAAATGTAGCAGTACAAATTCATCCAAGATCTGTCCCTTCAGGAAGAATGGTTGATATGTGTTTAAGAACTTATTAAATATAATAACTTATAACAGAAGTCTGTGATGTTCCAGAAATGCAGTTTTATAAAAAGAAGTTTATTGATTTATTATAAAAGATACCACAAAGCACCTGATGAGTACCAGATGGAAGAGAGGCATAGGATAAGGCATTTCAGAGAAGGTGCATCACCCTCTAGGAATCTCCATATTTTCAGTTATTTCTAAATTACTGCAAAATATTTACTATCTGGACCATTACAGGAAAACTTTACTAAAGTTAACTTTAAGGGTCTGGCATTTTGGTGCAGTGACACCAGCATCCCACACAGGCAGTCGTAGTCTCTCAATCCAGCTCACTGTCAGTGGCCTGGGAAGAGCAGCAGAAAATAGCTCAAGGGTTTGGGCCCATGCCACCCACTTGGAAGACTCAGATTAATCTTCCGGCTCTTGGCTTTGGCCTGCCCCAGCACCGGACATTTAAGCTGTATGGGGAATGAACTAGTGGATGAAAGGTTTCTCTTACCATTTATCTCTGCATCTCCTTTTCTATAACTTTGACTTTCAAATAAATAAATCCTCTAAAAAATTCTGTCTTTAAAATATGAGCAATGACAATAAGTAATCCATAAATTTGTCATTAGAATAAACTGAATATTTGTGAAATGCTTAAAACTGTATAATAAGCTTGTCTTATTATAAGTGCTTATAAAGTGTTTACTGTGTTTATTAAACAAGAATAATAAAGTAAATATAAACAAATTATAGGAGCCAGTGCATCTATTATAAAAATATAACCTTGCCTTTGTTTTCCAGGAATTTAAATATTATTATAATAGCAATGCTAAAAAACCTCATATTTCTTATGTTTTACAATGCTAATTGCATTGTGGTGATTATTATGATTCATAATCCTACCCCCTCTATTTTATATTGCTTTCTTTTGGGAAGTAAAATGTCTTCTGGTTTGTAAATATGAATATCTGTAAATCATTCTTAATTTATAATTATATCTTGTGATAGTTAAGCTTCATGTGCTAACTTGACTAGCCACAGAGTATCTAGATTAAACATTATTGCTAGGTGTGTCTATGAAGGTGACCGTGACAGAGATTTGCATTTAAATCAGTGGTTGGTTTGCCTCCTTAAAGTACATGAATATCTTATGCTTGACTACTATAACCTGCTAAATATAAATATGAAGAATAAAAACACTAGGGCCCGGCGACGTGGCCTAGCGGCTGAAGTCCTCACCTTGAACGCGCCGGGATCCTATTTGGGCGCCGGTTCTAATCCCGGCAGCTCCACTTCCCATCCAGCTCCCTGCCTGTGGCCTGGGAAAGCAGTTGAGGACGGCCCAAAGCCTTGGGACCCTGCACCCGTGTGGGAGACCCGGAAGAGGTTCCTGGTTCCTGGCTTCGGATCGGCACGCGTCGACCTGTTGCGGCTCACTTGGGGAGTGAATTATCGGACGGAAGACCTTCCTGTCTCTCCTCCTCTCTGTATATCTGGCTTTGTAATAAAATAAATAAATCTTAAAAAAAAAAGAATAAAAACACTAGACAGCTCAATAGTACCCTATAACCATTTTAAGGTTTATAGCAGCCATTTATGTATAAACTAAAATTGAGATGTCAATGAAATAGTTACAGAATGTGGTAAAGAACTCACATTTTCTAACACATTGGTCACTCAGTACCATGTCACTTGACTTCATGATGTTGCTAATTTCCATGTTTCTTCTTGTTGTTGAATTTGTGTTATAGCTTTTCATTGGAGGGGATGATATCCTTCCAGCTCTACTTTCAGATCAAGAACAGTCACCCAATGAAACTGTTGAATTTATCTGGACAATAAGATGTTGGACTCCCTGCATGGTCCATGCCCACAATGATGGATTTATGACTGGTTATGAGCTGTACTGCTATAATAATATGGAGGAAATCAGTATGGAGAGGGGGTTTGGGGAGGGGTTGGGGGAATCCCAGAGCCTATGGAACTGTGTCATAAAATGAAATTTTAAAAAAAAGAAAGAAAGAAAAGTGCATGAATATCATCCAACCTTTGCATGAAATGAATAAAACAAAAAGAGAAAAAAAGAGAATTTAGCTCCATTTTTTCTGTCTCATTTCTTGAACTGGAACATCTCATCTCATTTTCTGTAGTCCTCAAGCTGCTCTAAACCACTGCCTTACCTGATTCTCAATATTTTTGTCTTGGTATAAGTTATGATACCAGCTTCCCTGCATCTCAAAATGAGGGCTCATGAAATTTCTCAGCTTCCAGAAATTCCCGAAAGAATTCTCATACTGCATCTTCATTTGTGTGTGTATAGACAGTTATGCATTTAGATAGGCAGATGTATATATATACACCCTATCTATATGAACACACATGAATATATACATTTTACATGTAAGAAATGTAATTCAAAAATGGTATTAGAAGATAAGTTTAGTTTCATGCAAAAATGTTTTTTCACATGAATGTTTTCAACAAGTTCATAGACAATGTGTATTATCAAACTATGAAAGGATTGTAAATATTTATGGGGCAAAAATAATTTTCTAGCTCTTTTTTCTATGAACTCAAGTGTGGGCATGTGTATCCTACTGCTTCTGTTTTTCTAGAGTAAATCAAGAGAAATAGAAATTTATAGTGAATTTTCTGAGTTGGTTATGGAGTTTGGAATTGATTCTCTACCTTGATCATATTCAATGATGTGAAGCACGACATGCAGTGGTAAAGAGAACTCCAATAGTCTGTTCTATAAATTCCTTATAAAGTTATACAAAATATCCACATTGGAAACTGTAAAAACATATTTCATTTGCATTTGAAAGACAGCCTCACAGGGACAGAAAGGAGAGAGAGAGAGAGAGAATCTTCTATCTGCTGGCCCAAACCCCAAATGTCACAATGGTCAGAGCTAGGAGCCAGGAGCCAGAAGCCTCTCAGGTCTCCTATGAGTACGCAGAAGCCCAAGGGCTTAGGCCATGCTCTACTGCTTTACCAGGTCATAAGTAGGGAACAGGATAAGAAGTGTAGTTGCTGGGGTGAACAATGACAGGTGCCCACATGGGATGCTGGTGGAGGCTAAGCCTACTATGATATGATCTACTCCAAATACACTTAAATACATCTACCTCAAATGCACTTAGACGATTGTTTGTGAGATGCAAAAAATTGGTAATTCTATGTGAAATTTCCAAACATGTAGAATACTGACAAATATGATTTTGGTTGCTCTTAATATTTCTGCTGAAAGAGGTAGAGAGGAACTTAGTAATTTAAGTTCGACCTCAAGTGCTAAAATAAAAAATGACCTAAGAATATTCACGTATGCCTTGAAGGAGGCTCATCTCATGTAGACACAGGGCTGATGTTATTGAGAACCAAATACAAACTTCATCATGTGACAAGCAAAAGTACCATAAAAATTCAATTCACAAATTTATGTCACCTGTTACAGTGAGAGCTATGATTAGGAAAGAATGGGGTTCTATAATTTGGATAAAATGTGTGTGGAGACATGTTGATGAAGCTGATTATTAAGCCCATAAATTCAATTGAATCTTCATTCAGTGGAAAGCATCTCCTTCCCCAGTGAAAGAAATTCCTTCACCTCTAGTAGAATTAATGTTCCTGTTCCCAGATAATGGGCCTTTCTAAGTCTATAGGGGTATCTCCCCACCAGCTGTGGTACCCCTTTTGTTAACTCCATTTCTCCATTTTTCAAAAGTTGTGATTTTACTTAATTGAAAGGCAGAGTGACAGAGGGTCAGAGAAATAATTTTCCATTCACTGATTTACCCCTCAAATGAACACAATAGCTGAGGTTGGCACCAAAATTTTTTCTGGGTCTCCCTTAGGGGAGACATGGGTTCAAGTGCTTAGACCATTTTCCACTGATTTCCCAGGCACATTAGTAGGGAGCAGATAGGAAACACAGCAGCTGGGTCATAATCCAGCATTCTAATATGGGATGTTGGCATTGCAAGCAGATGTTTAATACACTGCACCATAACAAAAGCCCCTTCAACTCCATTCGTATGAAATTATCCTTGCATAGGCTGAAGAAACTGTAATTATCTCCCGTGCATTGATACTTTTCAGATCCCATACACACAACCCTTATGGACTTCTAGACCTATAATGAGACTAAAATTTATTCAACTTACTAAAGTTAAAGTATGTTTTGTGCCCCATTAGGAAGTACACTATATTCCAAAAACACTACTTTCATTCTCTAATTTACATAAATAGAAGTATAAGGAAAATTTGTGGGACTAGATACTAAGAATGTGATATATTCGTAAAACAGAAACATACAAAATTGGGTCATACTAGATTTTTTTTGACATGGAACAAACTAAGTAGTAGTAGTAGTAGTAGTAGTAGTAGTAGTAATAATAATAATAATAATGTAGTTCAAGAATTCAAAAGAGCTCTAAAAGTTTGATTGGATGACTGACATGGGGACCACAACATCTTCTATATGCAAATTGGAAATGCTTGATTTCATGCAATGGAAGGAATTGAAGGCTTAGAGATTTGGAATGTTAAAGAGGATTTATCATTCAACACATTCTCTTCCTACTGGAAGTATTCATAAAAGATACTTTTTGCAAATACCGTGAGGAATAAATTTTTGAGGGGAGTTTTTGCATTTTTGAAGAGCTCTGTGATTACCCTTCTCTATACACCAGACCTCACAGTGCAAATCATAGTCACTGAATTGGAAAACCTAAACATAATGGGAATAATTGGATCCCAGGTGGCAGGGGCCATGTGGCAGTACTCAACTGCCAAAGGTGAAGTGGCCATGGCTACCAAAATAGATGACAGAGTCAAAGCAGCAATCAGAATAATCTTACTTGTGCAAACCTAAGGCATTTGCAAATTGGTAGTGGTATTCCTAGAAATGAAATAGACAGGAAACCTGCTAAAACCTCCCTTGATCCATATAAGCAGAAGTGTCAAGGGTCAAGTGAACAAATGTTTAACTTGAATAATAAACTCAGGCAGTTGTGACACCACAAGAATTTCTCATGCTTGAACCAAACAACATACAGCTTCAGAACCACTTGAATGAAGAGAACAGATTTGCTTGATGCAGGACTCTTGTTTCTATTAACCTTCTTCCAAACTTATCCAGAGGAAACTACTGCCATTTACAAATGTGCATTGGAGAAAATCAAATATTCAGATTTTTTTGAGACCTTTGGATATTGACTATAATCTGACACTAATTATAGATCTGAATTACATTAGGGGTGGGCATTGAGTCCTGTAATTAAGAAACTAGCATGCCATGTTGGAGTACCTGAGTTTCATTTCAACCTCTGTTCCAGTTTCTACTAACGCAGATCTTTGGAAGCAGCAGTATGGGTCGAAGGCACTGGAATTCTTACTAGCCATGTGGGAGATATTGAGCTCTGGGCACCAGCTTCAGCTCAATTCAACTTCAGTTATTGCGAGTTTTTGGAAAATGAATTAGTGAATCTAACCTCTCTCTCTCTCTTTATTCCTGTGTGTATTTGTCTCTCCAAAATAATTTTTTAAGATCCCATGATGCCTCATTTTTCAGTGTAGTGGCCATTAAAGGTCCAATTATCAGTGGAATTTTAAACAAAGTCCGTCTCACAATGGGTCCAATATATCCTGAATCCACAGTGTGGGCATTTCTCCAATTCCAGAATGCATAATTGATACAGGCATACTTAGTTACTGACAGAAATCCAGGATTTTTCCCTCTACTTGTGCAGAGGGGGGCTACGATGGTGGGAAAGGTCAAACTTAAGCCATTAGAATTCCCTTTACCTACAAAAATAGTAAGTCAATAACAATACTGCTTCCCTAGATGGGATGCAGAGATCAGTGCCATTGTCAAGGGCTTGAAAGGTTTGGAGGGGTTATTTCCACTGCATTCCTATCAACACTCCTATTTGGCCTTTGTAAAAGACAAATGGATCTCTGAGAATGACAGTGGATTATCTTAAGCTTAACCAGCTTGTGACTCCAATTGCAGCTGCTCTACCAGATGTAATTTCATTGCTTGAACAAACTAAAATATCCCTTGGTACCTGGCAGTCATTGATCTGGCAAATGCCCTTTCTCCAAACCTGTCCATATGGCCCACCAGGAGCAATTTCCTTTCAGCTGGCAAGACCAGCAATACAACTTCACTGACCTACTTCAGGGGCATTTTATCTCCCCAGCCTTACTTTAGAAGGTAGTTTACAAAGATCTTGACTGTGTTTCCTTGTACAAGGCATCACACTAGTGTGTTATGGGGTTTAGTGAGCAAGAAGTAGCTATTTACCCTAGAGTAATGGGTACAACATTTGTGTGGCAGAGTGTGGAAAATAAATTTGAACTTCATGGTTCTTCTATCACAGTCAAATTTTAAGGGATCTATTGATGTGACTGGTGCATGCGGAGATAGCCTTTCTAAGGTAAGTAACAAGCTGCTATATTCAACTCTTCCTATATCCAAGAGACGGGTATAATTCCTAATGGATTTCTTTGGATTTGGAAAATTAATGCTTTCCTAATTTGGCTGTCTTCTTTGAGTTGGGTCTATAATAAAACAAAGCTCAGCAATAACCCCTTAAGTGCGAGTTACTCTGCATTGGCACCATATGATTCATAAGATTCAAGGTTGGTGTAGCTATTAGTCATCAGTAGTGATACTCTTTAGCATGCCTTTTGAATTTTGGAGAAAGATCCTGTCATTTGTTGCAAATAACTGCTCTTCTTTTGAGGCATAGCTCTTGACTAGACATTAGGCTATAGTAACAACTGAATATTTAACTTGGCCACCAACTGCTAATGCAATGTTAGCTAACTATCATGAGCCAAGTATTATCTGAGACACAAAACCAAAAATTTGATGATACATAGCAACATACCATCAGTTGGAATTGCACATGTATAATAGGGTCAAGCAGGCCCTAAAAACACAAGTTACATGAGATGATTCAAATGCTTGCTACTCTCATACTTGGTATGCTGAATTCTGTCTCTAAGCATACAATTTTTGGCCTCAAGGAGAACAATGCTTTCTCAAATGACAGAGGAAGAAAGACCCCTGCCTGGTTTACATTTCTATGTGACATGCAGGCATCATTCCAGAGTGAATGGCTTCAATTCTACAAGCCTTCTCGGGGACATCAGTGAAGGACAAAGGTAAAGGGAAATGTGGCTTTGGCAGTCAGAACTTTTGAGCAGTAGGCTAATTCTTCACTTTGCTTGCAAGAAGAAATGACCAGAAGTGCAATTGTATGTTGATTTATGGACTGTGGTCAATAGTAAGGCTGGAGACACAGGGACTTAGAAGGATTATGATTATAGAAAAAAACAAGAAATGCTGGGAAAGGGATATATGATTAGATTTCTGTAAATCAGGAAAAATATGAAGATATTTATGTTCTGTTGTCAATATGCTCACTAGAGAGTGATCTCAGCAGAAGAGAATTTAACAAGCAAGTGTGGGACACTGTTGTGGTACAGTGGGTTTAACCATCACCTGCAAGGTTGGCATCCTATATGAGTATCAATTAAAGTCCAAGCTACTCCACTTCTCATTGAGCTCCCTGATAATGTGTCTGGGAAGGTCACAGAAGATAGCCCTACTGCTTGACCCCTGTTTCCATATGGAAAACACAGATGAAGCTCATGACTCCTGGATCCTGGCTCTTGACTTCAGCCTGGCCCAACTCCAGGTGTTGGGGCCATATGAGAAGTTGTTAGTAAGGTGATGAAAATTTCTTTGTGTCTCTTTCCTTCCCTCTCCATAACTCTGCTTTTCAAATATATAAAAAAATATGTATGAATCGCCCATTCTATACAGTATCAGTCAGCCTCTTCTAGCTCCCCCTCTCATTTGCAATGGATCAGTCTACATAGTGACAGGAATGGGTGTTTGCTCAGATGTATCTATCACTGAAATAAATCTGACTGTACCTGTATCTTCCAGGAAAGCAAACCAACTTTAAAGCTTCCATATGGTACCTTTCCCAAAGATGACCAGCCAGTTACCTGGTAGCAAAATTGTTGCATGGGCCTGCTTGCATCATGGAAGGGCCAGCATTTTGCTGTTACTAGAATAGAGACTTACTCACAAAATGGATTTACCTTCTCTGCACACAGTGCTTCAGCCAAAATTGCCATCTGTGAACCTACATATTCACTGTTGTGATATTCCACACAGCAGTGCTTCTGACTGCCAAAGTCCCCGTATGGCAAGAAGTGTGGCAATGAGCCCATGCTCTTGGAATTCACTGACTTTACTACGCCCTTTACTACCTTAAAAAAAATTGGCTTGATAAAAGGATGAAATAGTCTTTTTTTTATAATTTCTTAACAATAACAACTAGCTGATAACATGTTATGAGCCAGTCAGGATTCTCTGGAATGCTATCTATTGTTTCTACCAACCCAATGTATATAATATTTCTCCAATCTGCAGTGTTTGCAGATCAGAAATCAAAATCATTTACCATTTCTTTTTATAAATATATTTATTTTTTTATTTCAAAGGCAGAGTTATAAGACATAGAGAGAATCTCCCAGCACTGGCTCACTCCCTACATGGCCACAGTGTCTGGAGCTGGCCCAGTCAGAGGTCAGGAACCAGGAGCTTCTTCTAGGTCTCACACGTGGGTACAATGGCCCAAGTATTAGAGCCATCCCCCATTACTCTCCAAAGGTGTCAGCAAGGAGCTGGATCAGAAGTGGAGCAATGGAGACTTGAAACCACATCAATATGGGAAGTCAGTGCCACAGGCAGAGGTTAAACCCACTATGTCAGGGTGCTGGCCACATTCACTATTACTTCTAGTGACCCACTGGAAAAAAGAAAAAGCTTCCTGTCCCTGGCACTTCATGATCACTGTACTTGTGGTTGTGATCCGGAGCAAGGAATGCTTCCACCAAAAGACACAGCAATCATTCAATTTCACTTAACCTGAAATAATGACTATTACCTGGCAGTTTGGAGATTTTTACCCCTCTGTATCAGTATGTTAAGGAGAGAGAAGTATGGTGTAGGTTGGGATAGTCGATCCTAGTCGCCAAAGGAAATTCATACTGCTCCTCTCCAGTGCAGGCAAGGAAGACTATCCCTGTATCACAGCAGAAGCTTTAGGTTTACCATGTCCTATGGTTAAGGTGAATGCGAAACTAAAGCAAGCCAATCAAAGCAGACATAATCATGGTTGAAGCTTTTCAGAAACGAAAATTTGAGCTACTCCATCACATAAGGAATGGTGGCCAGCTGAAGTTATAGAGAATAAAAAGTGGGAAAGAGAAGGCAGTTAGTTGTAAATATCTGCTATGACTATGTGATACTTTTGTTTTATGCCATAATTTTTAATTGGTGTGAATTTCACATTGAAGCACTTAAGTTAGGATAAATCTCTACTCTGAGGATAGGGTAACTACATTTTAAGTTGTAAGGGTTCTATGCAGGCTAGTTTTATCACATTTGTTGACACTGTGATCTTGTTATTGCCTTTACTTGGGGATTTAGTATGGATTAAAAGAGATAGATAGATAGATAGATAGATAGATAGATAGATAGATAGATAGATAGCAACTGCCAAAAGGTGAATTTGTGATGATCAGTCTAATATGTCATCCTGATTAGCCTTGAGATGTGAATATTAAATTATTTCTGGGTGTATCTATGAGGGTGTCGTCAGATAAGATTAACATCTCACGGATCAGAAAACTAGATTCCAATGTGTAGGAATCATCCAAACTAATAAACACCTCAATAAAACACAAGGTGGAGGAAAACTACTTCACTTCCATTTTTTTCCTGCCTCACTGACAAAGACATCTAGTTTTGTCTACTCCTCACAGTGAATTTCATACCTTTGAATCCCTTGCTTCACATTATTATTCTGTTAGTCTTTCTGTGATTCTAACTTGGAGCTTGACCTTATCATCATGCATGTCAATCACTTATAATAATTCTCCTGAAATGTGTGTGTGTGTTAGATTGACTGATAAATAAAAATAGATAAATAGATTAATAGGTAATAGACTCAAAGACAAGTCAATTGATGAGGATAAAGATAGGGAAAGAAAGAAACATTCCTATATAACCACTAATTAAGTTAACAATTGGTTATTTTTCCCTGGATAATCCTCATTAGTATTGGTCCTAGATAAGCATACTTCAAAAAATTCATGGAGAATGATATTAAAAGACAAATTTAGTTCAGTGCAAAAAAGAATTAGAGATCTATACATATAAGAGATATTCAAAAAATTCATGAAAATGAATGTCATGAAAAAGTCTCTCACAGATTTAAAACAACTTGCACCAAAACAGTTATCTTCTTTTAAAATAATAATAATTTATTTGAAAGGCAAAAAGAAAAAGAGAATCCTATCCTCTGGTTCACTCCCAAATGGCAGAAACCACTACTAGTAACTCGATTTGGGTCTCCCATGTGAGTAACAGGGACTCACCTACCTGAGCTATCATAAAATTCTTCCCTGGGTTAACATTACAGAACTGAGATCAAGAGTGAAGCCAGGGGTCCCGGCATGGTAGCCTAGTGGCTAAAGTCCGCGTCTTGCATGCACCAGGATCCCATAATCCCATGTGGTCACTAGTTTCTATCCTGGCTGCCCACTTCCCATCCAGCTCCCTGCTTGTGGCCTGGGAAAGCAGTCGATGATGATCCAAAGCCTTGGGACCCTGAACCCGTGTGGGAAACCAGGAGGAAATTCCTGGCTCCTGTCTTCAGATCAGCTCATCTCCGGCCATTGCGGTCACTTGGAGAGTGAATCATCGGACGGAAGATCTTTCTCTCTGTCTCTCCTCTCTGTATATCTGATGTTCCAATAAAAATAAATACATCTAACAGAAAAAAAAAAGAGTGAAGCCAGGAGATGAGTTCAGGCACTCCAATGTGGGATGTGAGCATTCCAAATGCTGTATAAAATGCTGCCTCTGAATTTATCTTTAATTTTCTAAAAATTTTTGTATTTTTAATTACACAAAATACATTATTTTGTGACATCTAGTGTCTTACATAAACCTCTTTCTCCTAAACTTTGAGATGTCATCTTTCAAAACAAAGAAATTATTTAATCAGGCCCTGAAAATGATACTGAGTTTGTTATTGATATTCATTGTAATAAATCTGAGAACCAAAAAGCTCTCTACAGATGTCAATAACATGGTCCTGATTATATAAATGAAAGTGGAAATAATGCCTAGTTTTTAAAATCTCAGGATACTCTTATTGTGTGATTTCATATTGTCTAAAAGTTGGGGTTTTTGCCTGTAATATCTCTCATGTAGATATAATTGTGAACTCTATTTTTTATCTTTGTTTAATTTCTAATTTTAATAAAGTCCTAAAACTTATTATTCTGTCAAGCACGGGCATACTTGGATGATTTGTTTCAAAGAATAATGATAATAGCCAACTGAACATGGTAAAAGAAATAAGCATAATAATTAATGACCATTCAATCACACATATAAAACTTATTTCCTAAAAGACTCTGATTACTTATAAATGGCTCTGATTATGTTGAAGTATATAATTTTGGTTCCACGGGAACCATTGTTATTTAAAATCAAATGTGAATATTCAATTTTGAAAAGTAAAATTTGTTTGGCTTTTTTGAATTTAGCAACAAGACTATTATATAACAAGTGTTTCAGTACTCAGCTTACAATAGAAAAGAAAAATAATAAACAAAATCTTGCACTGCAACTGGTATTGATCTTTAATAGTTTTGTTAACATTGATTCTTTATTTACTCAATATATATCCAGTACATTGTATTGTCAAAGGAGGTTGGTGTTCTGCATTGCAAGCTAAGCCTCAACCCGCAGTAACAAAATCTCACATAGGCACTAGATTGAGTCACAGCTGCTCTACTTCCAATTCATCTCCCTGCTAATGTACCTGGGAAGGCAGCAGAGGGTGGCCCAAGTACCTGGGTTCCTGCACCTTCATGAGAGGCCCAGGGGAAACTCTTGACTGGTGGCTTTACAGTGACTCAGCTTTGGCCAATTGAGCACAGATCTAGTGGGGAGAAGGTGTGTGTGTGTGTGTGTGTGTGTGTGTGTGTGTGTGTGTGTGTGTCTTGTATAACTATGCCATTAAAGTAAAAATACACGAAATATTGAAATATTTCTAAATATCTTTTATATCTGATTGGTTAAGTCTTATAGATAACTGTTGTGAGACAGGCCAAAATTTTGAAGGAAAATGATTCAACTTTATTGAAATGACATACTGGGTGTGCTCAACAAAATACTATATTATTTTACGTGCTGAGATACTAGATCTTTGACTGTTCTGAGAAGCTGACCATGTTCTCTGGCATTTTGTATTTTTTCTCTTTTATACTAATTTTTATTAAAATTAGCACAAGCAGAATATAAAATATAACAATGAAGCCATTTGTTTCTAATAATAACTGGCAAAAATGAAGTAAGATCCTAATAATGAAAATAAGTTAGTCTTGATTATTTTGCTGCTGTATCCAACACCCTTTCTGTGTCATATTAAAGTGGGCAGAATATTATCCTATCTGATATATGTCCCTAATCTCTGAAAACAGTAGACACTATGTATCTTATAGGAGTATGAAGAGAATTTCACCAAAATATATCTAAGATAACTAAAGAAGTACTTAATAATCAGTAATGTTTTAGCTATTATTTCTGTTAGATTAATGATATAATGATGAAGATGTGGAGGAAGAGAAAACAGAATTTTACTAGAAATGATTATTTAGCAGTTACTTGGTGTGAATCACTTATTGTCATAGTTGTGCTTTTGCAAACCTTTTGAAGTTCATGAAAAAAACAGAAAAGAAAAAGAGGAAAGAAAAGAAAGGAAAAGAAAAAGAAAACATGTGGGGGCCAGCATTGTAGCACAGTGCAAAATGTTGCTGCATCCCATATAAGTGCTGAATTGAGTCTCAGCTGCTCTACTCATGACCTAGCTGCCTGCTAATGTGCCTGGGTAAGCAGCAGAAGATGACCTAAGTGCTTGGCCCCTTGCCATTTACATGGGAGACTAGGGTGGAGTTTCAGGCTCCTAACTTTGGTAGTTGTGGCTGTTTGGGAATTAAACCAAAAGATGGAAGATCTCCCTGTGTTTCTTCCTCTTTCCCTGGGCCAGGCATTTGAAATAGCAGTTAACACACCTCTTGGTACATCACATCCCATATTGAATACCTGGGTTTGAGTCCCAGCTCTATATCCAGCTCCAGTTTTTAAATAACGTACACCCTGGGAAACAGCAGTTATTGAATATTTCAAGTACTTGGGTCCCTGCAATTCACTTGGGAGATCCAGATTGTGTTTTGGGCTCCAGGTTCCAATCCCAGCTGTTGCAGGTCTTAAGGCAATGAGACAGGCAATGGGAGATCTCTATCTGTATCTCTCCCCTTTGTCTCTCTTTCCAATAAAAATGCTAAGTAAATGCAATTTTAAAAAAATTAAATAATGTAAACGCTACGACTATAAGCAGTTTTTCTTCTGTTTTATTCTATGAATGGTCTTAAGCATTTACTTCAATGCCTAGCAGATAGTAGGCACACAAAACATTTATTGAATGAATTAAAACAAAGTTTTGCAGCAATGAAATTAAAAATTTCACAGGAATGGCAATCAATAGTAATCAATACTATTAATTAACATTATTAGATATACTACAAATAAAATAAATGTTATGCTAGCATCAATGTTCATTCTTACATTTTAATGCATGAATCTCCTAAGAATCTTGCTAAATGCAAACTCTTGTTCAGGAATTACGTGGTCGTGCCAAGGTCTATGGCTGCAACACCCAGCTGTGTATTCCCTCAGTCAGGGCTGTTGTTAGTGATGTTCTGCAACTGGTGTGCAGGGGAGTAATCTCAGAAAGAAGTACCCTGCTTAAAAAATGCTTCTAACCCTAATACATTAAAAGTTTCTGGGTTTTAATATCTTCTGCATGTTTTGTGATCTGGTTTTCTCGGGGTCCTCTGGGCTTTTTAAAACATTTGCTGTCAGAAATACAATTTATAACACCTCCAGGGAATTTCAGAACTGTGAAAAATTGGCGGAGCAAAATTAGTACTCCATTCCTGCAGTTAGGTCTTTAATTTAAATCATTTAAACATATGAATTTTGTCATGAAAGAAATCTATCTGTTCCCAAATGTTACATTAGTTATAAAAGAATAGTATAACCCAGGTTTTCATGGAATTTTCAATTCAGGAAAACTCTTCTTGGAGTAATGTATGATATTTAAATGAACATTCACTGGATGGTTGAGTTTTATATAAGACTCAGGCATGCACAGAACCTTTTCAGTTCACAAAAGTGATGAAATATGAGGTTTAAAAGAGCTGTTCCGCTCTTTATTGTTTCAATAGCTTCAGTCACAGGAAGAATACATTTTGAGAGTATACAGATAACATGTGGGCACTATTGACCTAACCCTTTAACAGACAGCATTTTATATTATCAAGCAAGAAACAAACATGGACTGAGTAAGAGGAGAATTTAATTCAAACGGATTGTTGCAAGATAGGGAAAAGGACTATTACAAGGAGGGTGTGGGGAATGCTGACTGTGAAAGCCCTGGAAATGTCTTCACAGCTAGGTAAAAAAAAAAAAAAGGTTTTGTTTTACAGAGAGAGAAGGTTTTGTTTGTTTTGTTTTTGTTTGATATTTTAATTTATTATTATTAATATTACCCTTGGCCTAGCCTGCCTTCTAGATCTGTTTTCCAGCTGAAAGCTGAAGGTAGGCCAAAATTCTAGGAATTGGAAGAAACAAGGAAGTTTAACAAAAGTTAGTTTAACAGCAATTTTGTTCCTATAGAGCTAAGTGGATAAAACAGTTCAGCAAATCATTTATGAGAATAATGAGAATTTGGTGGGACTGTATCCAATCTTGCCATATAAAAAAGATGATTCTTGGGCCCAGTCCACTAGCCTAGCAGCTAAAGTCCTCGCATTGCATGCACTGGAATCACATATGAGCGCCGGTTTAATTCCCAGCTGCTCCATTTCCCATTCTGCTCCCTGATTGTGGCCTGGGAAATCAGTAGAGGATGGCCCAAAGTCTTGGGACCTTGCACCTGCATGGGAGACCCAGAAGAAACTCCTGGCTCCTGGCTTCAGATTGGCTCACCTCTGGTCATTGCAGCCACTTAGGGCTTGAACCATTGAATGGAAGATCTTTCTCTCTGTCTCTCCCTCTGTAAATCTTCTTTTCAAAAAAAATCAGTATTATCAACTAGACGGAAGGCTCCTTAAAAATAGACCCAATCCCATCCAGCTCCCTGCTTGTGGCCTGGGAAAGCAGTGGAGGATGGCCCAAAGCTTTGGGACCCTGCACCCACGTGGGAGACCCGGAAGCGGTTCCTGGTCCCGGCATCGGATCGGAGCGTACCGGCCCGTTGCAGCTCACTTGGGGAGTGAATCATCGGATGGAATATCTTCCTCTCTGTCTCTCCTCCTCTCTGTATATCCGGCTTTCCAATAACAATAAAATCTTTAAAAAAAAAATAGACCCAATTAAGTTAAATAATATGCTTAAAGTGAGGGGGAAAGTGTCAATTGCCATGCAAAGCTTGACAATTATTCATTTCTTTTTCTTTGGTATGTAGTTTTGCCGAAGAGGATTAAGATTTTGATGGTGTTGATACGCATACATTTTAGAAGTTTCCATCAAGGGAAAGGGAAGAAAACTGCTGAATTTTCATGTGAAAGTAAATAGTTACATGGAGTGAGAAAAAAATACAAAATTAAAATTTTGTTTTCTGCTATTTTGAGATTTCTTTTTATTTGAAAGAGTTACAGAGAGAGGAGAGATGGGAGAAATCTTTCATCCAATGGATATTTCACTCCTCAGATGGCCACAACAACCATAGCTGAACCCATTTGAAGCCAGGAGTCAGGAACTTCTGAGTCTCCTGCATGAGTGCAGGAGCCCAAGGCCGCCCTCTGCTGCTTTCCCAGGCCATTAGCCAGGAACTGGATCAGAAGTGAAGAAGCCATTACTTGACCCAGCACCCACATGGCATATCAGTGCCATAGTCAGCGATTTAATCTACTCACCACAGCGCGGACTCCAAGAAATTACAAATTGTGAAAAGCAGGCAATATCATGATGAGGTGGCCCAGGACTGAAAGCAGGCTGGATTTTCTCCATCCCACAGCTCCTAGCAAGTACACACATTGCTATTTCTTACCAGCATGTGCATACTACACAAAACAGGACAGAAGCTTTTTATAACAAATATTTGCCAACACACAATGAGATTTCAGCTTTGGCAAGAACTAGTTAGAAAGGGGTCCATTAATACTGCTCCAACCTTCACAATAGCTAATACATAATTGCCACTCTTGCTCCTTAGAGGTACTGTGCCAACGACAAACAATACCCCTAGACTTGGAGAACTGAGTGGCTTAGTCTATGTTTTTTCTTCTTATGTAAATAAAATTTCATTTATACTTTCACCCTTGTGTCCTGTCTGGTAAATTGTCATAAACGTGAGGACACAAATCAGGACATGAACCTAGACATGTCTCATTAGTTTTTTGTTTTTTGTTTTTGTGGGGTTTTTTTGTAACTATGATGATCACAGAATCCAGAAAGGGGAATAGCATATTGTTCCATCTGGTCAGAACATCAAATAGTAAATATAACATTTATGGTTTTTCATAGAAATAGTGTTTTAATAATATTCTATACAGCAATTTTGGGAGAATCCATTTCCTGGTATGCTTGATCAGAATTTACTTTTAGTTTCAAGGCTTATTTTTTGAAATGCCAAGTAAGCATTTAAAATTGTAGTCAACATTAATTATCAAACTTAAATATTAGAACGTTCAGAAAGAAAAGAAGATAGTCATTGCCTTGAAATGATTTGAGGGATGCTAGAGGAGAATATGGTACTCTCTATCCATGACACCTTCCCAAATCTTTATCGCCCTTTCACAATGCTGTGTTTTTCACCCAAAAACGATTTATTCTTTTTGATAAAAGTGTCTTATAATTCAGATATTACTGGAAGACTAATAGGAATTCTGAAGTTGAATTCACTTCATCCTTGCTTTCTTCCTGGTGTGTCCTAAAAAATTTGAGATTTTACTAAAGACAGGATGGAGAAGAATTAATGTAGAATGCAATCTTACTCTGAAAATGCAGGTCCAGGTTACACTATGGTGGAGGATCACTCGCCCAGGCAGAGTACAGAATTGATGTATTTGCCATTAATTCTAACTTTGTTTCTTTGATTCAGCCTCAAGAATTGGAAATTACGGGTAGCACCGGATTCACTTGAAGGAGAGTAACTGATGTGGCATATGATCAAATTGGTTTAAAAAGCTACTGAGTAACTTCCTCTGTAGACCACAAAGTAGCTTGAGTATAGATGAACATGCTCCCAGTAATACTCTGCAGTTTTGTAAAAATAAGATTTACTGGTAAAATTAATCTGAACCTTAGAGAAACAAGTTAGCGTTCTTCTCAAATTCTCACTTCTCAAATTAAAATATGAATGTGTGCCTGTAATAGAAATGCTTATAAACATGCTTGCTCTGTGGAAATATTGTAAAGACTTAAAAATAGACAATTGCTCTTCACAACAACAGCAAGCTGAAACATTTGCTTTTTTAATTAGGGGGAATTTTTCTGATCTGATCCCGTAAAAAAAAAAAATGTACAGATTTACGTAATGACTGCAAATTTAGCCAAGAGTTATCAGAAAAATGGCAAAGACACAGAGTTGCCCTAGATTCAATCTGTAATTTTAATAGAACTCTAAAAATAACCAAGACTTCAGTATGTGAAATTAACATACTATATGAGATTTTTTGTATACTATTTTGAATCTTAGCATTGATTTTGTGCAGAAGATTATCTTTTTTTTTATTAATTATTTTGCATTATGTGACAGTATCATAGGCTCTGGGAATCCTCCCATCCCCCCCCACGCCCCTCCCCCCTGGTGGATTCCTCCACCTTGATGTAGTAGTACAGTTCAAATTCAATCAAGATTCTTTCCTTGCAAACATATACCAAGCATAGAGTCCAGCTACTTATTGTCCAGATGGGTTGAACAGTTTCTTGGGGAGAACATTTCTGGTCCAAAGTTAGAGCTGGTAGAATATTGTCCCAGTCAATTAAGAGTCCCAATATAACATCAACAGCAATTTGCAACATTATGGAATTGACATGGTTTTGAGTAACCAGTATGTTCAAAAAAAAAAAAAGCAAGTTCTTAACCACAACTTCTGATTAGCTCATTGACATTTCAATTTTAGTTCATATACAGGACCGGCTGCTATATACCTTAAAATGGCTATAAGGTACCATTCAGCTGTCTCGTGTCTATTTCATTTTAGTATTAAGCCATTTGTTGTGATGAAGTATAATTTTGCTGATCTTGGCAGATATTAGGATAATCTAGACTGGCTTGTAACTCTAACAAGAAATTTGTCGACAATTAAGGTGCAGAACATTTTTTGGGGGGAGGGTGCAGGAAAATCCTCAACACCATGGTGAGTAGTAACTAATCTTTGTGTTCCACCCAGTGAGGCATGAGCCAATCCACGCCAGCTCTTTCCTTTCAGATTCCAAGCTCTACTTTTTGTTATTTGTCTATTTATTTTAGGGTTTTTTTTAATCTATTTTATTGTGTTGTTGTTAGACAATCTTTACATAGTTAATTACAGTTAAGAAAGAAAAAGAAAAAAAAGGTTCAGGGGGATAGGGAAGTGGCTAATACTATTATGTCCATATTGTTTCCATCATGTATCTGAGGTAAAGGGGGATATTGAGGGAGAAGCCCCACCTGGTTTCCCGCCCACCCCGAGTCCCGGATGTGGGGCATGCTTTGAGATATGTGCTCGAGTGGTGTTAATAGTTCTCCAGTTATGAATCGCTGCTAGTTTCACTCGATGAGGTCGTCCACTGATTGATATGGTCTATCATAAAGTCTCTGTTTGCCCCATATTTCGCTGCCAACATATAGCTGAGATTTTTAGTTTGTATGATGTTTGTTTGCTATGAGGGGTTTTCGAAGCGATCCCGATGGTCATTGCGAGGGAGGGTGGGGGTCCAGAGGTGGAGCCAGGCTCAGACCAGAGAAAGCGCTCCTCCCTGGTCCCGAAGGACGTTTATTGTTCTTCTGTTTCTGCGGACCGCTCAGGGCTTCTGATTGTCTTTCCGATGACGTTGGTTTCTGCACGGTAGTGTTTGGACTTCTTCCATCCCCTGCGGAAGCTCCGGTTGGGGGTGGGTGACCTCAGAGTACTCAGCCTCCGAGGGCATCCAAGTAAAAAAACAACCTACAGAATGGGAGAAGATCTTTGCACACTACATAGGAGATAGAGGGCTGATCTCCATAATATACAAAGATCTCCAGAGAAACCAAAGCACCAGAACAAACAAACTGCTCAAGAAATGGGCACGGGAAATGGGCAGACATTTCACAAAAGAACAAACCCAAATGGCAAACAAGCATATGAAAAAATGCTCAAGTTCCCTGGCAATAAGGGAAATCCAAATGAAGACAATAATGAGGCACCACCTAGCTCCAGTAAGGATGGCACACATACATAATACCACCAACACTTGCTGGAGAGGATGTGGGGAAAAGGGAACCCTTCTCCACTGCTGGTGGGACTGCAGACTTGTACAGCCTCTATGGGAATCAGTTTGGCGAATACTCAAACAACTGAAAATCAACATACCATGTGATCCAGCAATAGCACTCCTAGGGATATATCCAAAACATCTCCTACACAAGAAACCAACATGCACGCCTATGTTCATAGCAGCACAATCTACAATCGCAAAAACCTGGAAGCAGCCAAAATGCCCATCAATAGAAGACTGGATAAGAAAGCTATGGTTCATCTACTCTATTGAATACTGCTCAGCTATTTCAAAAAAAACGAAATGCAATTCTTTGTGGTCAAATGGGCCCGACTGGAATCCATCATGCTAAGTAGATTATCTTAAGAATTGGCCAGCATATCTTCATAATAGCAATACAAGCATGGCTAATGAACACTGCAAATAATTCTGAGAGTGTTATTCTTGGGTAGTTTTTTGTGGGTCTTTTTTTGCTTGTTTGTTTAGTTTTGTTTCTATAAGGATGATTAATGGTGAATATGTAATCAAGCAACGACTTCAGAAATTAACAGGAGTTTACAGGTATATTTCTCTCTCAGTTAATGGAAGAATGTCTTAAGTTTTCTCAGATAAACTAACCAAATAAAAAAGGTGATGCTGGGTCTCGACTCATAACAAAGAAGAGTTTCCACACAAACAGGAACTGTGAGAAAAATAAGATTTGAGCATCTTCCTGTCACAACAATCAAAAAATGGTGGTCCAAGGGAGGAGTCACCTCATGAAATTTGCCAGTACTGGGCATTTTATACATAAAAGTGGATACCTGGATTTCCCCATCAGGAGAAAAGCAGCATAAAAGCTAACAGCCAATTAAAGGGTTGGGATAACAACCAATCAGAGGCAAGAACAAAATGGACACTATCCTATTCAGATGTGGGGATACAATGCAGTATGCATCTCTACTTCCAACCAAAGAAAGACTCCCATTGAAACTGTTTACTATGTCTTGACAATAGGATTCTGGACTCTCTGCCATTGTCCATGCCGTCAATGATGGACATATGACTGTGCATTAAGAACTATGCTATAGGGCCCTGCGGCATGGCCTAGCGGCGAAAGTCCTCGCCTTGAAAGCCCCGGGATCCCATATGGGCGCCAGTTCTAATCCCGGCAGCTCCACTTCCCATCCAGCTCCCTGCTTGTGGCCTGGGAAAGCAGTTGAGGACGGCCCAATGCATTGGGACACTGCACCCGTGTGGGAGACCCGGAAGAGGTTCCTGGTTCCCGGCATCGGATCGGCGCACATCGGCCCGTTGCGGCTCACTTGGGGAATGAATCATCGGACGGAAGATCTTCCTCTCTGTCTCTCCTCCTCTCTGTATATCTGGCTGTAATAAAATGAATAAATGTTTAAAAAAAAAAAAGAACTATGCTATAGTAATAATATATGGAAACTCAGCGAAGAGGGAGGGAATTGGGAAGGAGATAAGTGAAATTCCATGGCCTATGGAACTGTATCATATAATGATAATAATAAAAAAGAAGTAAAATGAAAAAGCAAACAAAAAACATCAGATGTCTGCAATTGTAACATTGTCTAGCCTCATGGTGAAAAGCTGAATGCTGCTACAAGCAGCCTCTGGGAGAAGGCAAGCATTTCAGAGAGTTTTAAAAGGCTTTTGCTCCTTTCCTCATTCCAACAAAGACCTGACCCAAGTGCCTATTAGACTGTCTAATACCATGTACTAAAAACAAAATCAAAATAACATACGACTTTGAGTTCAACAAAATCCATACAATACATTCCATTGTGAACTTTATATCTAAAACTTGTTCAATTGCTTTAAAATATAAAAACTAGGAGGAGATGACCTATAGAAACTTTTCCTGGGGGCTTAGTAAAACTTTTAATTACCCTTGAAAGACATATGTGAAACTGTGTGTATTCCTAGATGATATTCACAAGAGTCCCTTTTATAAGTTGTTAAGTTTTTACCCCTGCCCCTCAATGCTCTAGCAAAGCTTCCTATCTCAAAGTTGCTCCTAGTTTTGGTTATTGAACAATACATCAAAAAGTATAGCTGTGTCAACCTTTAGTTTTAGAAAAATGGAAATTCACTGTATCATCAAGACAAGTTTGAATCAAATCCAATGCAGTACTTAACTGTTACATTGGAAAAGACTGAGGGGTCTCTTTAATTGTACACACATCATCTTTTAAAATGCACGTGTTTTCAGAAGTGAGCAAAGATGAATCTAGTGAAATGTGTGCAGCCATGAAAACCAATGTGTAGGAGTCTTGCTAGATTAACTAAAATAAACAGGAAAATCCATTTGCTTCAATTATATTGGTGGATATTAAGGTAGAGAGTGAGAGACACAAACAATCCATGGGCCCAACATTTTGGATAACCATATGTGGGCAGAAATTGGAATACTAACTTGAAAAATTATGAAAAGGAACAAATAAAGATAAATGAAGATAAGAAGAAAAATCAAGGGGCCCAGCAGCATGGCCTAGCAGCTAAAGTGCTCGCCTTAAACGTCTTGGGATCCCATATGGGCGCCGGTTCTAATCCCGGCAGCTCCACTTCCCATCCAGCTCCCTGCTTGTGGCCTGGGAAAGCAGTCGAGTATGGACAGCCCAAGGCATTGGGATCCTGCACCCGTGTGGGAGACCTGGAAGAGGTTCCTAGTTCCTGGCTTCGGATCGGCTCGTACCGGCCCGTTGCGGCTCACTTGGGGAGTGAATCATCGGACGGAAGATCTTCCTCTCTGTCTCTCCTCCTCTCTGTATATCTGACTTTGTAATAAAAATAATAAATAAGTCTTTAAAAAAAAGAAGAAAAATCAAGATGGGCAAATGTGGTGGTGGGAGTAGAGAAATAGTCACATGATTTACATATTCTGATCTGGGCAACGTGAAAAAAAATGTGAAGTAGCCCATAATACCAAGACTTTGGGTAGCTAGCACCTTTCCAACTGGCACCACAGTCTTTCCCAAGGGGTTGTGAATTTGGGACCCACAGGAAAATTTAAAGGATAAGCCAACTCAAATGTCTCAAGCAAAATATAGGGTTTGGCACACACTCTTCTCATTCTCTGTGCTGCATTTCTCTGCTGGCAGCACAGGCTTGGTGGAAAAAGCAGGAGAGCAAGCATGAGGCAGGGATGGAGCACTTATCTCCTGCCTCCCAAGGAGAGTCTGCACAGTCAATGTCAGCAGTGTCAGAGTGGTAATTGCCCTGATCCTGCTGTTGGATGACCTTCTGAACTGCTCTTTATTCTCCTCCAAGAACAAGTTACAGACACTGGGATGACTCTTCACATTTGGTGCTATAGGCATTTTTTAAAAAAGCATGACTTGATAAGGAAGCAGGATAGACTGTGTCTGGAATCTTGAGTTCAGACTGCTGGTGCCAGAGACCAAGTCAAACTGTGCAGGCAATGGTCCACAATAGCGCAAATGTCTAAGACCACGGTCAAGGCCTGCGGGCAAGTATCCATAACTGGGCAATAGTCCAAAGCCACAGGATTGTGTGCTTTAAGATATCCTTGAGACAGTTACAACTGACTTCTGTACTTGCGTCACACCATTCCTGATCATCAAACCCTGGCTGGTTTACACCAATATGTGGCGTAGCTATTCAAGTGTGTGCCACATCAATTTCTGCTGTTTTCTCCCTGCACAAGCAGTTCAGTGGTTGAGGCAGGGAGCTTTCTAGGTTGACCTTCCTTCTTTAGAGAAGGGGGCTTCCCTCTCGCTGCCTGTTTTTATACTCTATCTTGTGTCTGTCTCATTTCTTGTTTTCTCAATTGCACATCACGTCCCTCTCCAACCCTGTTCATACCGCGCAGGTTGCAGTAAATTGTGCCCAAACAGGGACCTCTGGAGTGGAAAAATTGCTTGAATTCAACATCACCATGAGAGTGGCATTGCCAGCACAAAGCATCCAGGTTTGCATCCTGTGGACAGGTAGTTCTCTTTACCAGAGTAATGGAGCATGCTGTCATTACAGAGAGTAAACATTATTCTAGGGTAGGTGAACTATTATTTAAACAAAAGTGAGTTGAAGTTAAGGGCAAATATTTCATAGAGTTTCATTCTCTTATTCTTGAGTTAAATCCTTGGTTTCCTAAATATGATACTTTCAATCTTTCTGAGTGGGAGAAAGTGGGAGTAACATTAAACAAGGCACACCAAAAGAGTGAGAAGTTATCTTCTTTCACTTTTGCTATGTGGGCCCCTATAAAACAGGTCCTGGAACCTTATCAGCTGTAGAAGAGAGGGGCTCCTGTGGCCAACAAATAATGACCATTTCTTCCCACCACTGGTTGTCCACTGCTCTGTATCAAAGAACTCACATTTCTCACTAAATTATGAAAGTTCTTCCATCCACCAACTTCAAATTTTTTGGTTCTTCATTCATCAATATGTTCATTGTTAACTGGCAGAGCTCTCTGATTACTTGCTATTGCATCAAAATGTAAAAGATCTACGATAACCTGCTAAACTGCTGAGTTATTATAGATCATCATTAGTTTAAATCTTTTAAAATCGACAATGATATTCTCAATCATGTTTATGTCATTTAACAAAGTGCTGTTGATACTCTGTATAAAATGTCTTGTCTTCTAAGCTACGCATTTCCCTGAGACTACAGGCATACAATCTTTGGTAGAGAATAATTTTGTAAAAATAATTTACCTATTTGCTTCCTTGTTTCAAAAATTGGTTGAATATTTTCAAAATTCAAAGCTGCTGTAAGGTCTGGGTTAAAATTCTGCATGATCTTTTGAGAGCTGTTTTTCTTTTAATTGAGAGACTTTGAGTCGCGATGTGAATGAATGAGAAGGTAGGAAAAAAGGTTGTGGAGAAAGCTACAAACATGGAATAGTATTCTTGGTGAAGAAAGGTTAAAAGAATGTTTTGATAAAGAAAGTGTTTGGGGCCCAGCGTGGTAGCCTAGCAGTTAAAGTCTTCGTCTTGAGCACACTGGAATCCCATATGGGCACCGGGTCTAATCCCAGCAACCCTGCTTCTCATCCAGCTCCATGTTTATAGCCTGGGAAAGCAGTCAAGGATGGCCCAAAGCCGTGGGACCCTGTACCTGTGTGGGAGACCCAGAAGAAGCTCCTGGCTCCTGGTTTGGAACTGGCTCAGCTCTGACCATTGCGGTCACTTGGGGAGTGAATCATCGGATGGAAGATCTTCATATCTCTCTCTCCCTTTCTGTATATCTGAATTTCTAATAAGAATAAATAAATCTTAAAAAAAACAAAGGTGGTGTTTGATGGAAAGAAAAACTGAAAGAATAAGCATGCTGCAAAAGCTTTGTGAAAGTTGAGTGCTGTGCAAGGTTAATTTGGATGACATTAAGGTGTTTCTGTGTTTTGTAACTGACCTACGTGACTAAGTTTTATGTATCCATGAAAAGTTTTGTGCGATTTCGGTTACATTTATTCAGTTTAACTGCTTTAAAATTTTGAGTATTAAAGAGTTAGCTTTATGACTGGTTGGATCTGTTCTACAGCACTGTTTAGCTCTGATCTAATATTTAATTTGAGCAAATGATTTAAAACTTTAGCAATCATTTTACAAATTTAGCTCTAAAATGGAGCCTTTGACCTTGAGGCTTTCAGATGGATCCCTGAAACACTCAAAACATGAGGCTATCAACTGAGAACGATTATAACATCCTTATACTTTGTGTTACTTAGGCCTAAACAAGGGGAAACCTTTAAGCTCTAGGTGATAGTTCAGGCAACACAGCTAAAAAAAAAACATACATTCTATTAGAGAACGTTGGACCCAACCTCAGAATACCCTACTGCTGTCCAACAAGGACGATGCTCTTTCTCAGCAGGAAGCAGCCAGAGCCATTTTTAATCCTGTATCACCAGCAACAGTTAGGGCCAACCCTTCTGAGGGAGGGAATTCTGCCAAAGAGGACAGCAAGTGGCAAAAAGCAAAAGGAAAAAACCACATTCTGTTTATGCTATGCAACAACAAATGTGGTTATTGCAATTTTTAGAAAAACAGAAAGAAGAGGTATTCCCTCTAAAAACAAAAGATAATAGATAATAAAAGAAAAAATCTGTTTATGCTGCAGATTTGGCTATTGCAACTTCTACAAAAACAGAAACAGTTCTGCATCTCTGAGACTCCCATCGAGGACAACATCTGCTACTGTGAGTCCAGGTGGTTGGGGAATATGTGTGTGTCTCCCAGCTTCCTGAGCTGAGAGTCTCCACTTCTCTTAAGCTTGGCTCAGCCTGCCTGTGGTTATGTGGTAAGACACGTTTTGGTGATTATATAATCTCTGTATGCTTTCACTTCTGCTACAATCCAGAATCTCTTTAAAAAATAAGCTGTTTCCAATGAACACTGTAGTTCATTGGCTTTGAATCTACACATACCTTCAGTTTATCCTAGTAATCATTCTTTCCACAGTATAAAATTGAATTTATACACATTGTTTCCTGAATCTAACTTTTCCAATACTTTGGTTGCTTTTTACTCACTTAAGTTTCTTTATTGTGTACATTATTTCTCAAAACCATTGACTTCATTAGTCAATACCTTTTAAATATCAGTATTGTCATAGTTAATATTCATAATTTTTCTTAGATTCATAAAAATCTAACCACATATTTCACCTTGATGAGTACAGTTAGTATATGCATGTTTGAGAATTCTTTGGTGAATGATAAGCTATTGCCATGTTTTTAATGACAAGATAAATACTGAAACAGTTGGACTAAAAATATTCATGCCATACACAAGCAGACTGCTGCTTCATTATAGCTAAGGCAAGGAGAGGGCTGGCTCTGAAGAGCAGTGGTGGTTGAAAATCTCACAGTGGGTGGAGGCTCAAGCATTTCAATTGATTTTTTTACTTTAAATATGAAGAAAAATAGCCCGAATTTAAGTAAACTGAGAAACTCAAATTGTGTTGAAAGTCTGTGCTGAATGGACACGGAACAAGAAGTAGAACTACTGAAAGTTTTGATGAAGAAGCACAGGCATTTTTATGCCTGTATGGGCACAAGTCTATTAGGACCTATGTGTGTCATTTTAATATTCTCCAGGGCATCCACCACTGAGAAATTACTTAGAAACCAAATACAATGTCTCCTCTGGTACTTTTTAGTTAGCCATTGCCTTCAGCCACTCTAGCACTTGCAAGATAGAGCCATGAATACAATGGATATTTGGAAGCAATGGAGGTGAGAACTAAAGATCAAAATGACCCTCTGTATGACATGGTCCCTCAAGTAAATCAATAAACTTGAAAGATGGCTGATTGCATCGTAGCCTTTCCACCCTGGACTGGGAGTAACTCATCCTTACAAGTATGTGATGCTTACCCTGAACAGTTTTGATTTTCCAGCCTGCTTCATGCTGTTAAGTTTACCACCTGAAAGCTGAACAACATTATCATGTGTAACACTGCTTTAAACTAAAGCACTGATTTTTAGGCCAAAGGATACAAAACAATAGACACATGCCCATCGGAATCCTTGATCCAAAAATATGAGTACAATGATACAATGATCTATTCAAAGTTCAGTTAAGTTATCAATACTGGGAAAACTTCCTGTAGTTCAATATATTGTCCCTAAAGTCTGATGGATAAGCTAAGCAATGGTTATAATCTATTTCCTACACCTGAAGTGTATAGTCTGGGCAATAAGTGATGGAAGTAAGACTAGCTGCTCTGCAAACCACTCTGCATAATCATCTTGTGAATTTGGCTTTATTTACTTCTTCACTTATTTTTACTATTTTAATCTCATTTTTATGGGGGAATAATATTGTTTCCAAGTGTGACTGGAAAACACTTCTATCCAAACACACAGTAAATTTCCTTTTTGTCCAAACTGAAGATGAACAATTTAGGTTCCTCTTACTGGTGCATCCATAGGGAAAATAACTTGGTGCAGTACTGATGAGGCAGATTGACATTAATTATCATATATAATTAACTTAGTACTATTCAGTGAAAACTGGAATGAGTATGTATCGGACATCAGAAAACAACTGAAGCACCCCTTGTTTATAATGCATCCAGTAGTGTAGAAACAGAGAGAAAAACAAAAAGGCATATGAATTCCACAACTGAAATGGAAGTGATAAGAGACATTTCTTTGGCATTGAATGTTCCCAAGGAAATTAAAGAGATTAAACTATGTTGTACGAAATTCCTGGTTCCTGGTTTTGTGCTGGCACACATTGAGCTATTGTGACCATTCTAGGATTGAACAAGCAGATTGAATATCTATCTCTTTCACTGCCTCTTTCTTTTTTTTTAAAGGTTTATTTATCTTTATTACAAAGTCAGATATACAGACAGGAGAGACAGAGAGGAAGATCTTCCGTCCAATGATTCACTCCCCAAGTGAGCGCAACGGCTGGTGCTGTGCTGATCCAAAACCAGGAGCCAGGAACCTCCTCCAGGTCTCCCACACGGGTGCAGGATCCCAAAGTTTGGGCCATTCTCAACTGCTTTCCCAGGCCACAAGCAGGGAGCTGGATGAGAAGCAGGGTCGCTGGGATTAGAATCGGTGCCCACATGGGATCCCGGCACGTTCAAGGCGAGGACTTGAGCTGCTAGGCCACACCACCGGGCCCGCCTCTGTCGTTCAAAAGAATAAATCCTTTTAAAATAAGCCACATTGACATTGCACTTATAAAATAACAGGAATTTTTAAAAAGGCTTGTAGTACTGATTATATTAAATTGAGGCACCATTCTTTGTTTCTGTGATACATCACTAATACTTACATATTTTGTATTACATAATGTAAACAATTCCAGGCTATGATAGGTACTAAAAAGTCATCTAGACTCTCTTTATGCCTCAGAATACATTTGCTGAAGGAAGCAAAATGAGAAGTCCATCTTCAAAGTAACAAAACTAGTTTGGCTGTGAAGAGTAATTCAAACCCATGTCTATTGAGTTCTGAATATGTTTTTTCTCATAATTTTTTCTTAGGTTCATCAGACACTGGAGAAATTTTTTTCTCCAGATGTAATTACACAATACTCAATTGTGTTAGTGAGATGTAATGGTGGCTGAGCTCGGCTCCATGTATATACTGATAATATAGGGAGGGCAAATGACAGGGCAGAAAGCAATGTTCAAATTTATACTCATGCTATACTAATAATCCAAATGCACCAATAAGTTGGGTAATAAAGATAACATTTAGGGAGAAGTAAAGAAGACATCATGAAAATTAAATTATGCTTGGTATCTTAAAAAAAGTTCATAATGCAGTTCAAAGAAAAATATTTTGCTAAGAACTCAGTTAATAGGGTTTTTGAAGATTATGTAAAACATCCTTACAGGTGCTCTACATTTTGAAAAATTCTTACATTATCAGCATTTCTGATTTCTTCTTTTTGATTACTGACACCTGCCTTTCTTTTGAAACTTGGGCCTTTAACTAGGACTAGTAAGAAAGTTTATTCAATGACTCCGAAATGTGTCCTAACTAAAAGGATATCTGTTTGTAGGACAATCCAGTGTGCTGCGTTGAAAAAGGCCGGCAGTACTTCAGATTTTTCATTTGTACTAGCACAATAAGTAAATGGCACTAAGGGGAGAAAAATCCCAGAGCAATTTAAATATCTTTGCCTTGAATATTACATCTATATTGAGCACTGCCTTTAAAAAGTTAAAGTAGTGAATTACCATAGAGATTTATTCTCTTTAATAAGAATTTGCAGTCTCTAAAATCAGACTGCGCCTCAGAAGCAGCCAGGTAAAGCCTGAATTAACAGAGCAAACTACCAGAATGGTCAAAAGCACCACAAGTACTGCTCTTTTAACACAGTTTAAAGTTTTATAAGGTTAACAATTTTTATCCTATGTATTCAGTAAGATGCTATATAAAAAAACATTTAATTTTGTTAAGAGTGATTTTGTGACACGTCTTTATTTATGGCCATATGTACAGACATTTGTGTAAATCAGTGTTGGAACAGAATTTATAGATGCTGTTTAGGAAATGAGCAAAAAAATAAGTATTTTCATAAAACAGAAGCACAAAAATTCTTTATAATTTGCCATCAACTAGATTTATGGGAACTTTGATTTAATTATTTGAGGTGCTTATAATTACTTTAGATTGAGGCATGGTACTACTTAATACCTAAAAATACAAAAATGAGAGCAATACTTCAAAACTACAATGAATAGATGTGTTTATCTTGCTGCAAAAAAAATGGCACAGAGATGGACTTTCTATATAAAGTGGTTTCATATGGAGAATTGCCACTCATCAGTTTTCTAGAATTTTTTATTCAGAAACACTATACAGGTCATGCTTACACTCAAGGAGAGGATGTAGGGACAGAACTGCATAAGTAAAATCTCCCTCCACTTTGATCCCATTTAGGAGCTAGTTCATATTCTGGCTGCTTCACTTCCAACTCACCTCCCTATTAATTTCCTGGGAAGGCAACTGAAAATGGCACAAGTGTTTGTTATCTTGTACTCATATAGGTGAACTGGAAGAAGTTCCTGACTCTGGATTCCACTTGGCCCAACGCTGACTGTTGGACCATCTGGGGAGTGAAGCAGCAGATGGAAGATCTCTTTGTCTCCTTCTCACTCTCTCTCTCTTTCTCCCTTCTTCCATCCTTCCCTCTCTCCCCCTCCATAACTCTGACTACCATATGAATAAATGAATCTAAAAAAAATTACAGTGTATTACAATATGATATGAACAACAGAAAGGTCTACTTACCATAGAGTGTATATGCAGAATATATACATTGGCATTATATTAGGATTTGAATACAGTAAAATATTACTTTGGTTCTAAATGTATGTTTCTTGTCCCATTCAATGGTTTTAGGTGATCCTCAAAGTCAATGATTATCAGATTTGACCCATTCTGCTCCAAATTTGATCTTATATCCTGTTTTAACACAAAGTGATTTTTCTTTATAATTAAGTAAAATTAGGATGAAACTCAAGCTTATTATCTGTGGCAACAAACATCACATTCATAGTTACATCCTATAGAAAAATGGTAAATAAATAAATGTAATTTGTTTTCTTCACAAATTACTGTTATTACATAAAATTTTCCACTTTCTTGCTGGGCATTTATTTGCAAGAAAATGAAGAGCATTTTTTTTAGTTTAAACCCAAGCATATTGATCTAAATTTTTACTGCAAAATATATCATTTTCTTGTACTATAATGAGCACCAAGTGTACATGTGTTATTGTGCTATAATCTGAATTTCAAACTCAGTTTATTGGCTATTTTTAACTTAAAGCTTAAGATCAAGACTATGGGTGGGAGCAGGGGTGAGACAATGAGCAGACTACAGGGAATTTTTTTTTTTATAAGAGAGGAAGGTTTTTCTGAATAGAAAGAATCTCATGGTGTCATTGAGAGGGTCATTTAACCAAACAGAACTAATATGTGCTACATTATTCTCCAAGGATATGAAACTTTAAGTCCTACTAAATTATTTAAAGGGATCCTCCTTAGTTCATCAGTTATTGATTGAATGTCTACTAACTAAGAAAAGATCACTGTTCATTACAGTCTTATCTTCGGACAAATTTGCGCACCCTTGAATAATGTAATTTTAAAAGAGGAAACTGATAAGAATATTTTCTCAGTGCCTTGACATTTCAAAAGGTCACAGGAGAACGAAAGAGTAAACATATTATCTTTCTGTAAGAACACAATCGCATATTTCTCTGTCCATTTGTTTTAAGATCATTCATCCTCATACTCACCATTACATTTGATGTAAATCAATTATGCAATGCTTATTTGGGGGAGGAAGAAGCAAGATATAAAATTAAATGCTTGTTCATATTAAAATTACTTTCTGTGTTTATCTATGAAGTAAGTGGTTTGAATAGCAGTGTGTTTTTCTCTGATGTTTTCTCATGTTTATGTTCTGATGTTATGTTTAGTTCATGCTTGAACTAAAAATGAGGTGACCTAAACTGATTCAAAATTTCCACAGTTGATTTAAACAACTTAAAATAATTTTTAAAAACTCAGCATGCTATGATATTTCTTGTGCAGTTACTTGAAATCCTGGTGAGAATAAAATTCATAAAGTAATATAATGTCAGTTACTTTTAAAGCTCTAGTTGATTACAGTTTTTGTAAGACAGACTTAACTTTGAATCCTCTCATGATTCACAATTTACTCCTGAAAATCTCCCTAAATTTGATCTGATTTTTCTGCCTATGATAGTTGCTGATTTTCTCAAAGGTATATAATAACAAGTACATTTAATATTAAGTTAAATTGATATGTAAAGAGTGTATTGATGGTACTCCCACATAAGCATTCATGGAGTAATATCATGAATAACATTTTCCCTTTGCAATGTAAGCTGAATAACATAATTACAAATAGAAATGTTAATATAAATACGTAAGTATTGTTTTATGATGAAAAATTTATGAAAGCTCATGAGAAATCTTCATAATTTTCTCTCTGAACCTCACTTTTTTACATATTATTTGTATTACATATTATTAGCTTTTTTATTTCATTGGAAATGCAGATATACAGAGAGAAGGAGATACTGAAAGAAATATCTTCCATCTGTTGATTCATTCCCCAAGTGGCTACAATGGCTAGAACTGAGCTGATCTGAAGCCAGGAGCCAGGAGCCTCTCCCAGGTCTCCCACATGGGTACAGGGGCTGAAGGGCTTGGGGCATCTTTTAATTCTTTCCCAGGACATAAGCAGGGAACTTCATGAGGAGTGGAATAACCGGAATATGAACCGCCACCCATACGGAATGTCATTGTTAATGCCACAGGCTGTGAATTAGACACTGTGCTGGCTCCAGCTTCATAATTTTTTTTAATCTGAGAAAGAAACAATCTTAAGGCTCTATAAACATAAAACTTTAATATCCTTATGATTTAAAAGTTAGAACAATTCAAATAACAGAGGCTAAACTCTTTGTAATTAGTGTAAGTTTAATGATTACTTTATTTCTTGGGCCTGGGACAGAAGACTACTAGTGGCTAAAGCCATTGCCTTACATGCGCTGGAATCTCATATGTGTACTGGTTCATGTCTCAGCTGCTTCACTTATCCAGCTCCGTGTTTATCGCCTGGGAAAGCAAAGGAGGGTGGCCCAAAGACTTGGAATCCTGCATCCAAGTGGGAGACCCTGAAGAAGCTCCTGGCTCCTGGCTTCGGATTAACTTAGCTCTAGCAGTTGCAACCACTTAGGGAGTGAACCAGTGGATGAAAGATTTTTCTCTGTATTTCCTTGTCTCTGTAAATCTGACATTCCAATAAAAACAAGTGAATCTTTAAAAATAATTATCATCATTATTTTATTTCTCGTGATCTGAAAGTTCATCAAAGTATTATTTTATATAGATTCCCACATCAATGATGAAATGCATTATATTACTAATTTGTAAGATCAGAATATACCCACTATGAATAATAAAGGAAAAAATGTGTACAAATACATGAACACATCTACACTTACATATGCATGCAAATGCATATACATACCTGTGCTTAAAACTCTACTATATTTTAATCAATGA
The DNA here is from genome assembly GCF_030435755.1 of Ochotona princeps. Lineage (NCBI taxonomy): Eukaryota > Metazoa > Chordata > Mammalia > Lagomorpha > Ochotonidae > Ochotona > Ochotona princeps. Next base: position 57,386,599 of record NC_080865.1, on the reverse strand, counting down.
CTAAGGTGAATAATATTATTTAGAGAAATTATGAAAATTATATGCTTCATTAAAACACTTTACTATTTTCTAAGAAGGCTCTTTTTATAGTACAGAATTTCCTATTGTTCAACAAAGTTTTTAATCTCAAACCCTGTTAGGCTTATTTAAAAAGATCAAGGCAGTATCTTTGTCAATTAGAAAGCTGATTCAGGTTTCAAAAGGGATCAAGTGATAGCAAAATCCCAAGGGTTTTACTGAAATGTTGGGAGACGTCTGGCTTTGGGGATTCTGGGAAAAGCAAAATTGGTTAACAGGTTCTCCTCCTGCAAGTTTTATGTGCATGTAAATGAGTATGAAGTAAAAAAAACAAGACTGGTGAATCAGGTACTCTGTTGGCTTCATACCTGTATTATTTAGTTTAATCACTTTGTTCTTTAAAATAACTCTCTTATAGAGCCGTGAAGTGGGAATATTATAATGCAAAAAGTTTGGAGAACTGCAAAAACCGTGTTTTTCCAAGGCTGGAGTCTATTATAATACCAAAATGTATACATAGCTCCCAGAAGAGATACTTCCTAATATCATGTTAAAAATGACTAATAGAAAAGCTATGCATTCATTTTCAGAGTATAAGTTCTAAAAATGAAATTACATAGCCTAAAGCTATAAGGCCTCAAATAAATGGGGTAGAAACTTTAATACTGTTCATTGGTTATATGCATGCTAATTGAAAAATGACAATATTTAGTTATATAAATCTAACATTTGCTCATTGTTTTCTTTTATAAATGCAATTTTTGTCTGATTTGAGTGAAAATTTTGAAAGAATGCTTTATTAACTGAAATGGCATTATAGAATGATTTAATGATGAGTTATTTTGTTTACTGGCACATGAAGTTTCAATATTCTGTGACATAAATCAATTTTTGATTATTTTTTTGTGATTGGAGAAGATACATTTAACATATTACATTGTTCTGCTTGACAAGTATAAAACAATTACCCAAAACACATAAAAAATAAAACTTGCTTTAGTTTGATATATTGGTCATATTTTTGCATAAGATCAAACATTTTAGGATTTTACAAAATTCAACATTTACATAAAGATTTTTGGAACAAAAGACTAATCATCAGTTTAGTTTGCAAAACAAGTAGCCATGGCATCTCTTGTTTGTATGTGGATTCATCACACCTGAATAGAGGGGAAGCATAATAGAAAGGAAAAAGAGTGCTTCTTTTAAAAAAAATTATCTTTATTGGAAAATTAGATATACAGGGAGGATGGGAGAGTCTGCTGATTCACTCCCCAGGCCAGAGCTGAGCTGATCTAAAGCCTCGTCCAGGTTTTCCAGCTTGTGCAGGGTCCCAAGGGTTTGGAGCATCCTGGACTGCTTTCCCAAGCCACAAGTAGGGAGCTGGATGGGAAGTGGAGTAGCCGGGTTTAGAACCGGTGGCCAAATGGGATCCTGGTGCATTCAAGGCGAGGACTTAAGCTGCTAGTCTAGTGTGCTGAGGCTACCATGCCCAGCCCAAAAGAGTCCTTCTTTATGGATGTATTACCCTATGTGAACCCTTAACTTCAGGGCACCGCAATCTCTCCCCTGATAAAAAACAAAATCTAAGCATCACAATGCCTTTGGTCATAGACAATGCCTTGTGAAATTATGATTTCTAATTGAAATGTCGGTTTTGTGCCTCTGTCTATGAGCAAGATGAACCACAACTTTGCACTTGTCCCTTTCCTTGCAGTGGTATTTTCAAGTTCATATATTGATCCTACTCAAACATTAGATTCAACATCTCCTGGTTGCGTATTTTTATCATGAAATCTCTCAACAAAACATGTTACCATCCCTAGGATGATTCCTTTTAGTAATTTCAACAAGTGTGTGGTAATGATTGTCAGTGTCTCCTCTTGTTTAGTCAGATCCTTTGGAAAGAGCATCCAGAAATCTCTATAAAAAATGTCTTCGTGGTCTATATTCCCTTCTTCCTGATGCTGAGAAGAAGGCTCCATTTATTTAAACATTCGCTTTTTGAAACTTTGTTTTACCATTTTATTACCTTACTGTATTCTGTTTGGCAAGTTGTATAAAAAATTTAAAAACATGCATCATTTACCAAAGGAAAGTACTAAAGATGAATATGAAGATTTAACTGCAATTTAATTTGTTATTTATAATACTCAAACTAGGAAAAAAAGTCCAAAGATTTGTGCAAAATTGATAGCACCATTACGAATAGGGGTTTTAAGAAGTTCACAAGAAATTATAATTAAAAGATAATGTGAATTTTCTATGAACTTTTTGTAGGCCCCTTGTATTTTACTCAAATGTCATCCTCTGGCCTGGAGCATTTTTTTATGTGTGTGATTTTTATGATGAATCACAGTTCATTTGACAAATATTAAATGTCACCTTTAAACTCATTTGATTTGTCAGTCTTGCTATAAACAGAATTCCATGCTATAAATTGTGTTTGCTCATTTTCACTCTCTTTTAATTAAATCAGTAAAATAACTGGTGTTTCCACTCTGAGGCCACTGAATAACCTTTGAAAAGTTTTGGGAAGAGTTCCTAATAATTCTTAAAGATAAAATAGAAAATGTATCTGAAATATAAACAGAGCAACAGGCAGTAAGAAATATAGCCAGGACCATGAAGCTCACCAACAAAGAACATAGTTCCCATAGAGGAATGTAAATTGGATTTTCAATTGGCTGTTACTCATATTAGGACTTAGACTAATTTTTCAGTATTTACTGAGAACAAGGAAAGGTAAGGTATAAATGGGTTTACAGACCCATGTTTTTCAGAACAGTAACTCACTTTTTGAAAAAAAAAATACATATATTTCTTTCAGTCTCTTCTCATTTTTTTACTCCATGAAGTCAAGCCTTGCCCTTCTTTAACTCCTTCTGCATCTCTATTCTTTTACAATCTCTTGCATATACTGCCTGATCTTAACTCCTTTTACAATGGAACTACAAATGCAAAGAAGAGCTACACCCTTTGTTATTAGCTCTCCTCCTTTATCTAAGCATTTGTCTGCCTTTTTACGAAGACCATCCCCTATACTTTGTTTCTATACTTCAGCATTCCTTTGTTTGTTTATTTTAGCTAATAGGTGCTATTGTTTGGTTCAAATATTTGTTATTTCTTGACTCCTTTTACCTTGCCAAAATTTAACCTAACCAGGATTTCTGTATATGCAGACACCTGGTTGCTTCTCAGAGCAGTGCAGGTTTGCTTCTTCCTTCCATCAAAATAAACAAATGATGAAGCAGAACAAACGTAAAACAAAATCAAAAGTACTGTTATAATACTGCTTTCAAAATGTACCTGTCCAATGGATTCAAGACCATGATAGCAATATCTGTTCCATTCTTGTCAAGAAGTCATGGTGGATGGCATGGGTGCAAGCAGTATAAAGGGATATGATAAAATAGGAAGCTAGATAGATTCAGAGACAGTGTCAGTTGTGATTACAAAAACGTCCTTTTGGGGAGTTCTTGCATGAACAAGAAAGTATTCTAACAACAAATCACTTATCTCTGTTCAACATCTAATCCCCTCTTACTAGCCTCCGCTCCTTAAGTGTTCTACCATTTTAGGTCTGGTACTGTGGTTTCCAAGGTTAACCTGCTGTCTCATACATCAGCATCCCACATAAGCACTGGTTAAATTTCAACTGTTTCGTTTCTGATCCAGCTCCATGCTAAAGGACCTGGGAGAGCAGCAGAAGATGATCCAAGGGCTTGAGTCCCAGACACCCACAAGGGAGAAATTAATAGAATTCCTGGTTCCTGGTTTTGGGCTGGCCTAGCCCTGACCAAGGCAGTCATTTGGGAAGTGAACCAGGGGATGGACAATTTCTCTCTCTGTATGTCACTCTGTCTTTCAAGTAAATAAATTAATCTTTGAAAAAATGTTCTCTTCTCTCAACATTCCCACACTAGGGAGCAAGCTTTCATCATAAAACTAGAGGGTTCAAACCCTAACATTCTACCCCATAATGCCATGATTTTAAGAGTAAATGGTTTGTTGAAATGTCAATGAGGTGACCACAGAATGTGGTTAAGAAATCGCATTTGTTTTCAACATACTGGTTACTCAATACTATATCAATTAATTCCACAACGAAGTTAATTATTGGGGAGGGTATGTTGGAGCTTTTAATTGATCGGGATGATACTCTGCTGGTTCTGCTCTCGGACCAGACAGGGTCTCCCCAAGAAGCTGAAGAATTTGACTGGACTATACGATGTTGGACTCTATGTTTAGTTTATGCTTTCAAAGAGGGAATCTCAACTGAACTTGAACTGCGGTCATGCAACAAGGTGGAGGAATCCACCATGGCGGGAGGGTTTGGGGAGGGGTGGGGAGAAAGAATCCCAGTACCTATGAAACTGTGTCACATAGTACAATGTAATCAATGAATAAAAAAAAAGAGTAAATGGTTTGGAGAGACACAAATATTCATACCATAGTACAATGAAAGATTATTCAACAATACAAATGGAAAGAAATATTCATACATCTTTCAAATCTTTGAAATCACCATCATGACAAGTGAAAGAGTAGTAGAAAGGATCACTTATTGTGTATTTCAATTTGCATACCAGTATATTTAAGAAGATTGTGAAAAACAGAATTAAAACCTAATTTAATTTGGGACTGAAATCTTGAAAGTCATAAATTTGTTATTATATGCATTTTTATGAAACATATAACAATATCTTTAATCCAGAGTAGAAAAAATATTTAATTAAAAAAGTCATTAGTATTAGCTTAGGACTAGGGTGAAGGGAAAATCTTCAGGAACTAGAATTTCTTTCTGGAGTAATGACATGCTCTTGAACATTACGTATGAACAACTATTTGAATGTACTGAAAGTCATTGAACTGATGGAATAGAAATCAGGCTTCAACAAAGCTGTTTCAGAACAAAACAGCTACAATGTGTCAAAGCTTGTCCAAGCGTTCATTACCAACTTTACTTTTCTAGCTATAATGTGTCTATAACAAAGGCAAAGTCCAATGAATCTCTGAAAACTGATACATATCGTCTGTATGCAGAGGCCAATAAAGAAGCTACAATCTTTTTGGGATTGGGTACATCATACTAACTGGATTATATTCATCTAACCCTCAGGCAACAAAGGAGAAAGTTTCTCCAGATATGACAATTTACTCAGAGTTTAGAAGATTCGTGCAATGTTCAGGCAATGACCTTCTGCTCACAATATGCAATCTTCAAACTCCAAAATGGCCACCAGTTTTGTGATATTTTTATTCTATAACTCAAAATTATCCTTGATTCTAAATCCCGATGTTTTTGTCTGACCTAGACCTTAAATATATTAATTATTCACTTGTCATTTCTAGTGACTATCTCACCTCAAACTCAGTAACTTCTGTAGCTGTATAGTTAATACATTCTTTAGTTAATAGTAGCACTTTATCCTCTTAGTTTTCTAAGTTTATTATTTTGACTTATGAATTAGTTTTCAAATTAATCAAAATAGTTTGTGATTTCTTGGAGTAATTGACTTTTTCTCCTTTACTCTTTTAATATCGTGAATTAGGTCAATGAATATTTCTAATGCTGAAACATTCTTTAACTTTTGTAACGATGTCTTATTCTTTTAATATGCTGCTGAATTCCATTTTCTATCACTTGAAATTTTCAGGCCTATGGTTAAGAGATAGCATCCTCAGTCTTTCTTCATCTTTTATGTGAGTTTTATGTGTGCATCTATTTCTTATTCTCATTCCTTTAAGTAGTAGTAGAATTATGCGTTAATCATTATCAATTATTATATATGATTCTATGGAAATCCCATTTCTACCCATGATTTTAATAATGATATTCTGATCACTTCAAAATGATACCTTCTATTGCATAGAACTAAATTCTCACATGCACATTTATATATATGTATATATTTTTAAAAATATTTATTTATTTTGACTGGTAAAGCAGATACACAGAGAGAAGGAAATATAGAGAAAAAGATCTTCCATTCCTTGATTCACTCTTTAAGTGGCCACAATTGCCAGAGAATAGCCAATCCAAAGCCAGGAGCCAGGAACCTCCACCTGGTCTTCCCCGCAAGTGCAAGGTCCCAAGGCTTTGGGCCGTCCTCCACTGCTTTCCCAAGCCATAAGGAGGGAGCTGGGTGGGAAATGGAACAGCCAGGATATGAACCAGTGACCATATATGATATTGGTAGATGCAAGTCGAGAGTTTAGCCACTGGGCCATCACGCTGGGCCCTGTACATTTACCTTTCTATTAAGTGGAAAATGTCTTATTTCCCTCAAAATACCTTAAAGTTAACATGGTACAAATCAAATATGTTTATTTCGTTATTTTTCCCTTGTGTTGATAATCACTTCCTGCACTGATTCATTTAGGTAACAACCCATATATAATTTTTTAAGATTTTATTTTTATTGTAAAGTCAGATATATATACAGAGGAGGAGAGACAGAGAGGAAGGTCTTCTACCCAATAATTCACTCCCAAAGTGACCGCAATTGCTGGAGCTGAGCTGACCCGAAGCCAGGAGTTCTTCCAGGTCTCCCATGCGGATCCAGGGTTCCAAGGCTTTGGACTGGCCTCTATGCTTTCCCAGGGCATAAGCAGGGAGCTCGATGGGAAGTGGGGCTGTTGGGATTAGAACCTGCGCCCAGATGGTATCCCAGCATGTTCAAGGAGAGGACTTTAGCCACTAGGCCACCGTGCTGGACCCAAGTAACAACTCATACTAAGCCATTCTGTAGTTACATGATACCTCATCTATCATATTAGTTATTGTATATAAGCAATTATGTTTTTCTGTCTTCAATAGATCATTGCCTCTTTATGACTCCAAGAGTTAAGATCTTTGTAACATTTCATCTATGCTACTGTAGTGATCTCCTTTCTCCAGATTTTATTTTTACCCTTTTGACACATCTTCCAAACTACTACCATAATAATTTTCTAAGCTGAATTACAATACTGATTATGCTACTTGACTGCTTAAAATTCTTCAGTGATTTCCCATTGACTTGAGGATGAAAATTGATCTCTACACTTATGATGAAAGCCTCTTTCTTTTCTAGGCATTATTTAAATTTCCAGTTTCAACCCCTGTTGATGCTTTTCCCAGATGTAATAATAATTTGACTTCTTTGAAGAAGGAATGCTTTCCTTTGACTTGTTATTTTAAAGCATACTTTTTAAAAATTTTTCAAATAATTTTCTCCACTCCTTAAATCATACCTCACAATTCACCTGAAGCATAATTGAATTTTAGGGCCATTTTCTTACTTTCCTCACAATATTGAGGAATATGATTTTTGCTGATGCTCTTTTTGATTCTTTCATGTTCAATATATTTGTGATTTTTATATGAAAATGCTCAATTGCTTTTGCCTTTGTTCTCCAATAAACTGAAATTTTTGAGAGTGTTTATCTTGTATGTGTCTGTATTTCCAAATGTACAACTAATCAGAATACAGTAAGTCTGTTCTGGAGCTCTCTGAAGGTTTGCCAACACTCGCTCAAATGATAATGATGAAAAGAAGTCAATAATGGTCATTAAAATGCACCAAGCATTATAGCTCAGATACCATGATAGATAATTTGTACCAATCGTCATAGCCTCATATCAATAATAACAAAATCATATCCCCGAGAAAATTTAAATTTGGAAAACAGTTTAAATTGCATGGACCGGATTTCCTGTAGGTTTGTCTGGCTTCAAAACCTCTGCTTTTGATATATACCACATAATATCTGTTGCTACTTTATTCTTCTGGGCCAGTAATTGGAATTACTACGGCAACAGAATATTTTCTTGTCATCAGACGTTATCTGGAGTAGTATATGATTACACTGTAAATCTGACTGGGGACTTTTATACAGAACACTGATTTTTCTTGTTTACTGTACCTCATTGTAGAGTTATTTAAAGATGCATTTTATTTGAGAGTTACAGAAAAGGAGAGCAGAAATAGAGTTCTTACGTCTATTGGTTCATTCCCCAAATGGCTGTAACAGCTAACAGCCATTGCTGCATCAAGCCAAAGCTAGAAGAGAGGAGCCCGGAACCTCTTCCAGGTCTTTCAAATGGGTGCAGGGCACAAGAACATGGGGCATCTTACAGTACTTTCCCTGGTGCAGTAGCAAGGTAGTTAGATCAGAAATGGAACAGCTAGGATTCAAACCAGTGTCCTTATGAGATGCTGGCACTGCAAGTGGGAGCTTTGATAGCTACAGCACAGTGCCAGACCCCATTAGAACTATTTAAATTGAAGTTCTATTTAGGAATCCCGTGTGACACTTTTCAATAACTGCCAAATTATTGCTGAAAATAGACATCAATGGTTTGAATAATCTGATTTATGGGCCATATGTGTGTCATTCCTCACTCCACATAAAATGTGAATTTGAAAATGAATTAACTACTCCTCTTTGGAAGGGCATCTGCTTGCATGTCTTTGCTATTGTAGATTGTGCTGCTGCAAATATAGGATTACAGATCCCCTTCTCATATGCAGATTTCATTTCTATTGGGTATATTCCTAGCAGTGGGATAGCTGGGTCATATGGCAGGTTTATTTGCAATTTTCCAAGCACTCTCCATACTGATTTCCACAGTGGTTGTACTAGTCTACATTCCCACCAGCAGTGAAGCAGGGTGCCTTTCTCCCTACATCCATGCCAGCAGGTGTTGCTAGTAGAGTTCTGAATGTAGGCCAGTCTCACTGGAATTAGGTGGTACCGCAATGTGGTTTTCATTTGTATCTCCCTGATGGCTAGGGAGCCTGAGCATCTTTTCATATGTCTGGTAGCCATTTGAATCTCTTCTTTTGAAAAATGTCTGTTAATTTTCTTGGTCTTTTTTTTCACAGGTTTTTTGTTTGTTTGCCTGTTTGCTTGTTTGTTTCTGTCCCTGGGTTTCTGAAGCTCTTTGTAGATCCTGGATATTAGTACCCTATCACCTGTGTGATGCGCAAAATTTTTCTCCCACTCTGGTGGTTGTTTTTTCACTTTGTTAATTGTTTCTTTTGCTGTGCAGAAGCTTTTTAGTTTGATGTACTCCCATTTGTTTTGTGCTGGTTATTCATTGGCACATTTTTCAACTCTATGGTGATTTCTTAGTTTTGTCTTTGTTTAAAACTTCAAAATTGTTGTCAACCTTATTTTGTGGCTTCTCACTTAAGGGAATGTATACTGATGGAATAATAGATACTACCATATCCATATGTGAAGACACAATGCAATATGCACCCCTACTTCCAAATCAAAGGTGGACTCCCAATGAAACTATTGGTCATGTCTAGACAATGGGATGCTGGACTGTCTGAGATTGTCTGTACCAGCAATAACAGACTGAGTGAATCATAACTTGTTATGAAGGGCTATTCTATTGCAAAAGTAAGGGGAAAATGAGTCAGGGGAGGGAATTTGGGGGGAGGGGAATCCCAGATCCTACATAATTGTACCATAAAATTCAAAATCAAAATAAAGAAAATAAATTAGCTAACATGGATATTTTCCCTGAATGCATTTTAAGAAAAGCTTGTCCAGGATGAGTCTGTTGGGTGAGATTTAAAATGAATATATTTATTCCCCACAACTTTGCATTACCAAGCTGTTGTTCTAATGCCATTGGAAAGCAGATTTCCTTCACAGGTGTATACTTTCCTTCTAGAATACAGAAGCAATATTATCATCTACATATTAAGCCATCATTTGGGTGATACATTACATATATGATTCAATCTGAGGGTTTCTGAAGACAATAAGATTCAATTCAGGGTAACATCTGGATCTTGTTATTTGAATAGCTTTTCTCAGTTGTAAAATGCTGCCTAATATGCATCTTCTGTCATTCTCATTGGTTTTGTTGTTTATTGTAAGCTCCCATTTTTGGAAACTCAGCTTTGAATCTAGGTGAGTGTGAGAGTGACTTAGAAACCTACAACTACACAATTTGTAACTCTAAGAACAGAGGGCACCTTTTGAGTACAATTTCAGCCTGCTAATGTGATTTTTGGCTTATATATTTAACTCATTCTATCCCAAAATAACCATTTCATTTTATCTCATTTGGCAATAATAATAATTGGGTTTTTTTTAGTTCCAAACATTAATTGGTTGCTTTAAAATTATGGCAGATTAATGATAATATATAGGGGCCCGGCGGCGTGGCCTAGTGGCTAAAGTCCTCGCCTCAAATGCCCCGGGATCCCATATGGGCGCTGGTTCTAATCCCAGCAGCTCCACTTCCCATCCAGCTGCCTGCTTGTGGCATGGGAAAGCAGTCGAGGACGGCCCAAAGCTTTGGGACCCTGCACCCGCGTGGGAGACCTGGAAGAGGTTCCTGGTTCCCGGCATCGGATCGGCGTGCACCGGCCCGTTGAGGCTCACTTGGGGAGTGAAACATCGGATGGAAGATCTTCCTCTCTGTCTCTCCTCCTCTCTGTATATCCAGCTTTCCAATAATAAAAAAAAAATGATAATATATAACATTTTATTATTCAAGTGTACAGGTCAATAAGATTTAAATCTACTTGTATTGACTCACAAGCATCACCACGATCCATCTCCAATATTCTCTTCACCTTTTAAAACTGATAACAGGGATGGCATTTTGGTGCAGTGGGTTAAACCGCCTTGTGCAATGGCCTCATCCCATATTGGGATTTCTCTTCTAGTTCCAATCCAGCTTCCTACTTATCTGCCTGAAAAGGAAGTGGCTCAGCTCCTGCCACCTATGTAGGAGAGTGACTCCTGGTTTTAACCTGGCCCATACCTTGCTGTTGCAGCAATTTGAGTCCTATACCAGAATGTAAAACTATAGTGTGTACATCTCTTTCTTTCTCCTTGCTCTCTCATTCTGCTTTAAAATAAATAAATAAAGATTTGAAAATAATAATTATACCACCGTATGAATATTGGATGTCTTTGACTTATTGGTGTCTTATTAATTTACTTTGAGCAATATTTGGTGCAGCTTTGCGCAGTGGAATTATCATAGCCAATGAGGTTTATCCAAGGTGCGATTATTGCTAATTGAAAACATTTGCTGTTTTTCAGTGTTCAAATCTTTTATTTATTTTGCTAAGCTTATGCCTGATATTTGTGTTAATATTATCTTAAATAGAATTATTTCCTTAATTTTCTTTTCATATAATTGTTAATATATAGAATGCAACTGATTTAGGCTTATTGTTTTTGTATCATAAAACTTTGTCAAATTTATTATTTCTATTATACTTTTACATACATATGAAATATTAAAATGTTCCTATATATAAGGTCCTATCTTCTGTGAAGAGAGATAATTGTACTTCTTTTCTTCCTATGTGAATATCATTGATTTCTTTTTCTTACCTAATTGCTCTAACCAAGAATTTTACCCTATGCTGAATAGAAATGGCCAAAAAATTTTTGCTACAGTTGGAATGTGTTCCCCCAAGTTCATTTGTTGATCCTTGATTCTGTTCTCCCTCCAATGTAATCATAACTAGTTATTTAGGTAGTGGAAGTAGCACTTTCCTGAAGAGAATACTGCCAAAGTTGTGTACATGAGTGCATTATTGCAGGAGTGGGATCCTTATAAAAGATGAGTGTAACCCTTCTGACTTCTTCCTCCTTGAGCTTGTGCTGTGTGATGCCTGCTACCATGTGATGACACAGTAACAAAGCCTTTACCAAATTCTACCACTTTAATGTTGCACTTTCCAACGCCCAGAACTGTGAGGAAATCAATTTTTGTTCTTTATAAATTGCTTAGTCTCAGATATTCTGGTATAGCAGCACAAGATTGACCAAAAAAAGACCCTGTCTTGTTCTTCACCTTATAAGAACTTCTTGAGTCTTTCATATATAGCTTTACTTTTTTGAGGCAGTTTCCTACTATTTCTGTTTCTCTAAGTGTTCTTCCCATTTCTGTCAATTTCTACTTCTGTATCAATTTAGATGATTGTTTCCTTTTGTATATTCATGGTTTACATTGGTAGATGTTTTGTTATGAACTATCATTGTATTCTAACAATAATCCAAATTTCCTATGGCATATAATCCCTTCGCACTATTTAATTCTGCCTGTCATTATTTTGGTGAGGTTCTGCATGAATTATGGTTTGTTATTTTCTTGTAATTTCCTTGCTTTCCTTTGGCATCAATATAATGTTGACCTCATAGAATGAATTAAGCAATAATTCTTCCAGGTTTATGGAAGTGTTTGAAAATTCATGTTAATTCTTTTTTATATTTCTGGTCAAATTCCCTGGCAGACCTACATGCTCTACAGACTTTCTGCTGGGGAGGATTTTGATTATTTATTCAATGTGTTCAAATTTTCTGTTGCTTTATGATCCAACCATAGTAGGCTGTACTTCTGGAAATTTTTCTTTAACCAAAAATTATGCACTAATGAGAAAAACTTGGAGATTAACAAATAGATACCTATCTTCTTGGTCTTTTTTCATGATTATTTCTGACATTCATTCTTTTTTATTTCAAGCAAATACAGATTTTTTTTATTTCTACAACTCTAATATTCTAGAAATCTAGGCTAATAACAGAAAAAAGACTCTGTTGGGGCTGAATAATTACACAGCGATTGTTTACCTAATATAAATTTATGTATCTTATTTTTAATTAAATTTTATTTTATTTGTAGTAGGCAGTTGCAAATACTGAAAGTTATGGTAGTAAGCTGAATCCATGACTAGTATTCCTGTACAACAGTGTGGGGGATGGGCCCCATCCAGTGTTTGCCAGATAGCTGCAAAAGAATTTTCAAACTTCCTATAGATTATTGTTTCCCACAAGAGTAAATAGCTTCACATATATATGAAAGTATCTACTATAGTTCAGATAAGGTGAAGCTGAAAATTGAGCTTTACATAGTACTATTTATGGGAACCATATTAGAACAAGAAAAGTCAATGCTATGTCATCTAATATTAAAGGTGCTGGGCTTCATCAAATACCCCAAATATAAATCCAGCTGTATGTTTTGGGACCTAAGTCAATATTCCTTTTGAGTCCTGGCTACCAGACAGTTAATGTATATCTTGCTTTCCACTCAAGCAAAGAAACCCGCCATCACGATTCCCAGCTATGAGAAATTTGCTTAGCCATCTCCTGATCCACACTAACCAGCTTAAAGGTCTTTAGTGCCTCTCATGCTTATGTTAAAATAAAAGACAAAATTTCTATCATATACTATGAAACTAAATGATCTGGCCCTACCTAAAGTTACTCTAAAAAGAGAAAGTTTCTTTTAATTGTTTTAAAATTGTATTTTTGATTATATTTTCATAGTTGATCAGGGTGGGAACGGTTAAGGATGAGGGGACAATAAACAAGACCGTTTTTTGCATATTTTCTTTTTCTTCTTGTATCTGTGGGAGGGGAGGACACAATCAGAGAGACCACTCCGTGCCACTCCAGTACCTGATGTCATCCCAGGGTCAGTGTTATTGAGCATGATCTGAGGGTTCAACTCAAGTGATTTCTACAGTTCTGAGATGCTGTTGATATCACCACCCCAAGGATGAGGAAATACTTCCAAGGTCAGTTAGCTGACATAGTGCACCTCAGAGTCTCCATTTGCCCAAAAGTTCACTGTCAAGTTTCACTGGGGTAATGGAGCAATTTATTCTACCTTCCTTCCTCTGCAAACCAATGGGTACTGTGGCCCAGCCCAATCCTGACCACCACATGCTCAGGCCTCACATACACCAGGGAGAGCTGAAGCCCAGTCAGAGCTACCCCCAGTGACCCTCACTGGATTGGCCCCCTACTTTGGTTCCTGTGCCTGACAATATGTACAGTGGACTGATCCAGTTTGTCCCACATCACATTCAGCTCTCGTACACATCATTGGGCATTAAAGCCTAACTCAACACAACCAACCCCACCCTCTATACCACATTCATGTCAGTGGGTGCCATTGCCTGTCCAGCCAGGCTTGCTCCCAGTCCTGGTTCTCACACTCACCAGTGGGAGCTGCAGCCCATCAGAGAGCTGCCCACAGATCTCCCCAATGGACCCAATTCCTGCTCCAGATCTTGCACACTCCAGATGGTTATTCAGTCTAGCTCGACAGGATTTGCCCCCAGTTCTAGCACTTGCCTGCTGATGCTGTGGTAAAGCCCAACCCACATACTCTTATTCCAGCTCATGTCTGTACCAGTGGATACAGTTAGTCCAGCCTGGCTTTCCCCCTAACCCAGTTCACATATAAGCCAATAGGTGCTTTAGCGCTGTCCAACCTAGTTTGCCCCAGTGCCAGCTGTCATGATCACCAGCATGAGCAGTGGCCCAGAGAGGAATCCTCTCTACTTCCTTACCAGACTTGCACACCTACCCCCATCTCGTGTGTTCTGGTGGGTGCTGCAGCCCATCTCACCTCAGCATTTGCCAGCGAATGCTGTGGTCTAACCTGGCCTGGCATGCCCCCAGTTCCAGCTCATACTGGTGGGTGCTGCTGCCCAATCAGGCATAGTCAGTCCCCAATCCCAGCCCTAATGTGAACTGGCTGGTGATGTGGCCAGACCCAGCCTGTCCTGCACCCCATCCTGGTTCTCAGATCTTCCATGGATGTTATGAACTGGCCCAGCCTGGTCCACTCCTGACCTGAGCCACACATGTACTGGCAGATACTGTAACCTAGTCTGGTCTGGACTGCTCCTTGTCTTGGATCTTGCATTCACCTGCAGGTGTCGCACTGCGACAAAGGGGTTTTCTAAGCTCCTTGTTGTGTCTCTGACCTGTAGCAGTTCTTGCTGTCACCAGTGGGTCCTTGGCCTGGGCTGTCTTAGTCCACCTTCTGTTCTGGCAGGAACAATATGCTTGTCCAACTGGCCCTTACAATCCAGTTCTTATTGTTGGTGCTATAGCTCAGCCACACCCAGTCCACACCCTGACGCAGCCCTCACATGTCCCAGTGAGAGCTGAGTCTTAAGCCCAGGTTGTTCTACACCTACTCTGACACTAATGAGACCAGGCTGGTGCACCCTAGACCCAATCTATACCCATGCTGAGCTAGGCTGCAGCCATGTCCAGCCAGACCACCACCCCGATTCTGGCTCTTGCATTTACCAGTGGGAACCATAACCCAGCTGAGTCGTCCCTTTTACTCCCCGGCCACGCCTGCTCCCAGCCATAGATTTTGCACATGCCAGTTGTTTCTCTGACCAAGCTCAGCATAGCCCATGCCCTGTCTTAATGTTTGCCATCAGATGATGCAGCCTGGACTAATAAAACCCACTTTCAGTCCCAACTCTCACTGGCGAGTGCTACAGCCTGGCCCTGCCCAGTAAGCTCCCATCCCTGACTCACACAAACCAGTAGGTGTAATAGCCTAGTCCTGCATGCCCCACATTCCAGCCTGGTTCCTGCATTTGCCATTGAGCTTAGGTTGGCCTGGCCCTGCCTGGTCCACCCCCTTCCAAAACCAACCCACACATTTGCCAACGGGTGGAGCTACCCTGCCCCATCAGAACAACATCCAACCCTGAATCACATGCTTACCAGTAGAAGCTATGGCTCACCAGGGGAGTTTCCTGAATTTCCCCCACCAGACTCACCACCGGATCCAGATCTTGCACATGCCAGTGGGTGGTAGATCTTTACCAGTCACAGACTACCCCCTCTGTCTCAGCCTATGTACGAGTGGTGCATATTATGGCCCAGCCCACCTCACACTGTATTCTTGGATATGCCTGCAGGTTCTATAGCCTGGGCCAACCCAGCCTGTGCCCAACTCCAGTACAGTGTTGGAGTACCCAGTACAGATGAGTGTTGGAGGGTTCCATGGTCATGTCTAGCTCAACCTGTCACTACCCCCAGCTCCCAAGAAAACCAGTTGAAATTGCAGCTCACAGGAGTGAGCCCACACATTCCCCACAGAATCTGCCCCTGGACCCAATTATCTCACATGCTGGTTAGTCCGTGGCCCAGCCTAAGAATTCTTGTACTTTTTACTACTCTCATTGGCAGGCAATATGATCTAGCCCTGCCAGATAGGCCCTCAGACCAGGTTTTCTTGTGCACCAATGAGTGGCATTAGGCATTGGTAAGTCCTAACTACCACAGGTATGATCTTCCATAAGGGCCAGTGCTTCTGCCTGATATTTAAAGTTCCCTATGTTCTCCCCTCTAAAATGAGCGCTTGGCCCAACACAATTGGTGCCAGAGCCACCTGACCCAAGCTCCACTGCCTGGGACCACTGCCACCAGAATGAATTGACCCACTTGGTTCCAAGTACACGGCCTCCAGAGCCTCTATCACACGCTGCCTGGGAGCCCCCCCACCCCCCTGGAAAGGTCAGCTTCTCTGAAACCAAGCTTTTAGAAGGTCAATGGGCCTAAGCGTTCAGGCTCAAGCCATGCCCCTGGGACAAACCAACTCAATTGGCTCCTGAATACATGGCAGTCCAAGCCTCTGGCCTGAGCCATGCTGTCTGGGAGCCAGCTCTCTGGGGAGGCTGGTTGCTCTGGCTCCAAGCCTAATCTAAATTTTATTAATGATACAAATATCCTTCTGGGAAATTAAGATTTATTCTTTCTGGGGCCACATGGTGATGTACTGGGTAAAGCTGCCACCTATGATGACTGCATCATACATGGGTGTTGGTACAAATCCAGGCTGCTCCACTTCTTACGCAACTCCTTGTTTAATGTGTCTTGGAAAGCAGCAGAGGATGGGCCAAGGGCTTGGGCCCCTGCCATCCACATGAGAGACTTGGTGGAAGAGGTTAATGGTTTTGGTTAGGCCCAACCTTAGCCATTTTTGTGGCCATTTGGGGAGTTAACAAGTAGATGCAATGCATCACTCTGTTTCTTTCCCTCTTTACAACACTGACTCTCAAATAAATAATTTTAAAAATCTATTCCCATATTTTCAGGGGAAAAGACTGTTAATGTGTAAGACTCTATAATATTCTCCACATGTATAGCATATGTGTTTGTATACATACACAAACATAGTCACTCTCCACAGATGGTCACAAATTACATTAATACAACATGAATCACGGTTTTTCTAAAAACATATTTCCCTTGCCTTGTGTTCTTTTTCTTTTTCATTGTTTTTATTTGAAAATACTTACCAGAAGTTGTAAAAATGAAATACTCCTGAAGTTCAAATTACAGATGGGTTTCTTCATTATAGATAATGGTTCTACTTGTTCATCTCTTCCTTTTAGGTGAATCACAGCTGAGTTTTTCACAGAAAACCAGCGAAAATGGCAGTGAGAAATAGAACTGACTGACCCTGTGGTAGGCAGAGTGGCCTCCTGATAATGTTCATGTTCCAACCTCTAGAACCTGGTACACGGCAAGGCAAAGGCACTTGACAAATATATTTAAGAAAGGGATATTATCCTCTATTATCCAAATTGGGCCCAATCTAATCACTTACATCCTTAAAAACATGGAATGATTTCCAACTGTTGTCTGAGAAGCAGCAGCACAATTTTAAAGAGGATTAAAAGCATGAAAAAGAATGTGAGGGCCTCTGGAAGCCAAGTAACTCTAAGTAACAACCAGCAAGGATGTGAGATCCTTGAAAATAAAACAGTCAAGGAAAGAAATTTGTCCAGCAAACTGAACTGGTTTGAAAATGTAGGGATTGGGTGTTCGGTACAGTGGTTAAGTTCGCACTGTAGATCCTGTCAGATCTCTAAGTTGAAATTCCAGCTCTGCTTCTGATATAGCTTCCTGCTAAAGCACAGCCTGGGAAGCAGCAGCTATTGGGTCAGATAGAAATTTTGTAAATGCATGCTCACCATTTATCGTATGACTGCCAGGAACACTTTGGAAAGACTCAAAGATGACGTTTAGTCTCTTCTTTAAAAGAGTTTATAACTCATCAAAATTTGTGTGTTTTAAGTGTTGATGGTCATTCATCTTAACTAACTGGATATCACAGCTAACATTTATTAAAAATTTAGTAGTAACAACACAAATCTGAATGCAAAGTTGGTTATGGCAGGTGGTTGAGAACCTGTGATTTGTTAGTTTAATTAAAATGCCTGTCTAAACCACTTTCAAATGATTTTTCAGTGCTAATATACAAAATACGCACTTTGTGATTTTTTTTTAGATATTCAGGTAATAATGTATGTGTTCTTTATGAAAAAGGAATTTGAGGTGAACTATCATGGAATGATTGCAGCTTCATTTGCACTGCCACTACCCGGCAATCACCCACAAACTCTCTGTAGGCTTTCCCATCTCAAACATGGCAAGTGCCTAAAGCTACCCAAATTCCCACAGTAATTAGCAGAACAAAATCAGTGGATAAATCCTACAAGAAAAATAAAGTAGAACTGCAAAGATGATACATGCATTAAAGCTCTCTATCCACTCTCTTCGTAAAAGTACCATTGGTTAGTAACAAACACTTACTACATGGTCTGTATGGTCAGTCACACCCATAGATTCCATAAAGTTACATGTGAATTTTTAAGCACATATTTCTATTAGCCAATTTTCATTACTAGAAGAACAGTTTGTACACAATGAGAAAACTGATTTGACGTCAACTTAATTTACATGTATAGAGAGAAAGAGAAAGAATGCTTCTAAAATTATAAAAAAAAATACTAGAATTATCAGCCTATTAGCCACTTAACATCTGATAGTTAAGGAACTAATGGTTTGTATTTTTGATGGACTTTTAAAAAATAGAAGTTATGCCCCTTTAAAAGATAATAGCATTAGTATTTCATTTTGTAAAAGAGTTCATGGATTTTCCTGTTAAGCATATGTTGGAGGTTGAGGCAGTGCCATGGTTCTATAGGCTAATTCTCCATTGCCAGTATCACCATCCCATATGGGAACCAATTCATGTCTTGGTTGTTCCACCTCCCCTTAAGTTCCCTGCTTGTGGCCTGGGAAGGCAGCAAAGGATGGCTGAAGTCCTTTTGACCCTGCTCCCATGTGGGAGACCAGGAAGAAGTTCCTGGCTCCTGGCTTCAAATCAGTTCAGCTCTGGCCATTGTGGTCATTTGGAGAGTGAACTAATGGACAGAAGTTCTTTCTCTCTGTCTCTCCTTATCTCTGGAAATATGCCTTTCCAATAAAAATAAATAGATCTCTTTTTTGGAAAAAAAAAGTATTAATAGCTAGGAAACTAGCTATCAAACAAATACAGATAAAAACCACATTCAGGTTCCACGTATCTCAAATGAGATTGGCCTACACTCAGAATTCTACTAACATCTTCTGGTGTGGATGTGGCAAGAAAGGTGCCTTACTTCCATGTCGGTAGGAGTGTAGGATCATACAATCACTATGGAGGTCACTATGGAAAGTGCTGAGATAACTGAAAATTGATCTACTGTATGACCCAGCTATTCCACTTCTGTAAACATATCCAAAAGAAGTGAAATCTGCATATGAGAAAATGACCTGTAATCTTATATTTATAACAGTACAATCTTCAGTAGTGAAGACAATGGAAACAATCCAGATGCCCTTCAAATGAGGCATGGATATATGAACTGTGGTAACTCTGCTTTGTGGAATACTAATCAGCCATTAAAAAGAATGGAATTCAATGAGAAACAAAGTGTTGTGAAGAGATGAAACTAAAAAAAAAATCAAAATCCATGATATGGTGTGTAACAGAGACTATAATATCCAGCTATGAGCATACAATCAGTATGCATAACTATTTCCAGATTAAAGATGGACTCCCAATAAAACGGTAAACTGTATCTTGACAATAAGATACTGGACTCTGACATTGTCCTTGACCACAATGATGGACATATGACTTATCTGAAGAATTATACTATAGTAATATAGTATAGGGGAACTCATTGGGGGGGAGACTTGGGGAGGGGACAAGGGAAATCCCAGAGCCTCTGAAACTGCATCTTAACATGATAATAATAATAATAAATAAGTTAAAAAATGGAAAAATCTGGAATAGAAAACACTTCTGGTCCCAAGTATTTTGGATAAGGAATACTCAACATGTACTAAAAAATATCAGAATTTGCTAGTAATAATTAATTTGGAAATAGCTAATTTTAATAAAATAAGACTCATATAGGAATATTATTGCTATCCCATTTAAATAATAGATATTAAAATAGTTTAAGATATCCATTATAAAATCTTTATTTGTGTCTGACTCTTTCACATGAAGAGTTTTTAAATTAATGTAATTTTGTTTCTTTAAAAAAATGGAATTCTATGATTTGCAACAAAGTGGTCCCAACTGAAGGCCATTATGTTCAGTAAAATAATATCCAAAAGACAATATTTTCTCTCAGATATAAGGAAAGCTTCATGAAAAATTCAAGATCAATAGATATATAGGTAAACATGTATGTGCATATATTCACCTAGAGGAACTGTATAATAGAAACTATCATATCAAGAAGTGAGTTGCAGTAAGCATCTCTACTCCCAAATTAAAGATAGACTCCCAATGAACCTATTAAATATATCTTAACAATAAGATGCGGGACTTTCTGTCATTGTCTATAATGTAGGATATACTTAAAAAGCGGAAAGATGGAATTATAACTGTTTTGGAAGGAGTATGCTATTGTAATAATATAGGGAAAATCAGAGAGGGGAGGACAATTGAGGAGGGAGTTTTATGATAAATAAAAAAATATTCATTTTTAAATGTATTTATTTTTATTGGAAAGGTAGATATACAGAGAGGAGAGACAGAGAGGAAGATCTTGCATCTGATGATTCACTCCCCAAGTGACCACAATGGCTGGTGTTGCTCTGATTTGAAGCTAAAAGCCTCTTCCGCTTCTCCCTCACAGGTGCAGAGTCCCAGGGCTTTGGGCCGTCCTCAACTGCATTCTCAGGCCACAAGCAGGGAGCTGGATGGGAAGCGGAGCTGTCCGGATTAGAACCAGTGCCCACATGGGATCCCGGGTGTTCAAGGCAAGGACTTTAACCGCTACGATATCGCATTGGGCCCATAAGTATGTGTTTTTAAAAGAAATGCACTTACTCATGAATAAAAATATTTGAGAAACTGTTATTGCATATGTCCTAAGCAAACTGTCCTTAAATCAAAAATATATATCCTTACAATTATAAAATAACATACTCCAGTGATATTATGCAAACTGAATTTCTTTGGACTATTCCACATAATGTTGAATAAAATACAAAAAGTGTTTATAATTGCATAATAATCCATATAATGGAATAATTCAATTAATTTATTCAGTGGCTATTCAGATTTACTTCTGTAGGATTTTCCATGATATTAATGCTGAAACATGAATTGAGGCATAGTGGCAGCTATAAAAACATGTACCTGAGACAAAAGGATTAAAATCCACATAAATCAGTCTCCAAGCCTATACACCGGCAATGTTGCAGAATTAACACTCAATGTGTTTTAAATGCATAGCATTTAAGAGGTACCTCAACAAAAATCAACCTGCTTTGCCGATTGTAATTCTTCCTTATAATGAGATTATTATTGAATGATATTTTGAGTCTGTATGGAATATAAAATTTTCTGTGCTCATTCACATCTACTATTTCAGTTAATCCTGTGAAACTAATGTGGAGTTGGCACAGCTATAATTACTCCTGATTTGTTTGTCAAGAAAATTATAGGAAAAGTATGCAGAAAGTTTGACTTTCTCAGTCATATGGCAGTAGATTTGTGACTTAAATCTCTTAAGCCTGCTGTTTCAAAGGCTGCTTCTGTTATTATGCAGCACTGACATCCTAGAACATATAAGCACAATTGGGAAAGAATGTATCCAATCATATGATCTGAAATAAAACATGAACATTCAGCCAACTCAGAAAGGAATTTGAGAAGACAATGAAGCCAAGCTCCTGTACAGTGCTTTGAATGCAAATGGTAAAATACCACCAGATCCCAGTCCCAGAGACTTTTTCCTGTAGTTTGAAGTTTACTCATCCTGCTTGTGAGATTGCAAATCAGCCTCCAAATAACTAACATTAACATACTAATTTGAACAAGTGGCACAGCCTGCTCCACATGGTTCCTGATCAACAGACTCAAGAAGTCATTGATTTCTCCTATAGATAATATCTTTTTCTAAAATAGTTATTTTGTGTTATTTGTTTGAAAGGTTGAATGTTAGTGAGAGGGGAGGTAGAGAAAGATTTTTCATGCACTAGTTCACTCCCTAAATGTCCACAAATGATTGGGACTGACATATTGGCTTTTCCAAGAACCTCAGGCCCTGAGGAAAATAAAAGGATCTACTACCATGTGCTGACTGAAGCCCTAAAGCACACACTATCCCTGACCACCTGAAGGGGCGCCATAAGCACTAGATCCCAACCAGGAACTGGAAGATGAGCAGAACACGCACCTTATAGTCCCAATGCCTCTGTCTAAAGCCCTTCACTCCTAATAAACTCTATAGAAACCTGGGCTAGTAAGATACAAGCACCTGGCTTCTCACCCTGTATTTAACAAGAAACACCTCCTATCTTCTACCTACTTGGTATCAGTGATTGGTTTCTGAAGGAAAGTGGCCTCATTTGGGAGTTCTATAGCAACTCCTTCAACTAGTTCTGGGGGTTATTCTATCACAACATGTATTAGCTCTTGTTTTTCTTTAAAGGGAATGGACTATAATTTTCATGGAGTGAATGATCCACGCTATCTGTTAGTATATTAAGTGAATGACAGCTTAAATGTATGTGTCCCCAATTGAGTAAAAATCATGTGCTTCCTTCCTCTTTTTTTCTGAAAATTTAGACCATCAGCAATTATTAAAGATCATTTAAATGTAATACCTTAACTCTTAGCTTTTTATTTTTTGTTTAGCCTCATAAATTGGATGTTTATACAGCATATGAAGTGATTTTCATCATTACATCCAATTTGCTTTGTCTAAAAAGAAGAACAAGATAAAAATAATGAGCACTTTTTTATGGAGTCTTTTCTCTGATAAATTTATTTCTTCAGTAAAGTTGAGTTATTATCATACACTGATAATTAGAGTTAATCAATGACAACCAGAGACCAAATCACTGCTCACATAGAGCCTGGGATTCAGCCTAAAGATAATGATTTGAAATGGGGCTGGAATTGTTCTTTGGAATTTCAATGTTCTTTGGGATTTCAATGCCAACCTCAGTACAGTCATCTTTACTAACAGCAACAAAAAGTTCATAAGGGATCTTATTTAGATAAGTCTTGCAGGTAAATAAGACAACATGGATATCATATTGATGTTTTAAAAATATTTTTCTTGAGAAAGGGAAATATTTTTATGAATGTCAAGCATTTTTCATAATAATTATAGTACTCAAAATACAACTAATACTTTTAACTTACCTCAGCAATTTGTTAAGACATACTATTCATATAGCCAAGTACTAAAAATATCACCGCAGCACTGTCATCTCATATGGGTGCCAGTTCATGTGCCAACTGCCCAATTTCCAATCCTGTACCCTGGGAAAGCAACAGGGATGGCTCAAGTCCTGGGACCCTGCACCCACGTGGAAGGCTTGGAAGAAGCTCCAGATGCCTGGGTTCCCAGGGTTTGCATTATCAGGAGAGCTAGTATCAGGAATTGAACCCAAGCATTCTGACCTAGGACATGTAAATCTTTATATCAAAAACACACTCATATGTATAGATCTTATTGTTGGGCATTAAGCATGGTGTAGTTTGGGTTATGTGAATAGCGTTGTGCTGAATATTATTTTATGTATATTTTGGTTAGTAGATAATGCTAAACCTTTTTAAAGTTACCTCAGATATGTTCACGTCCACATATGTGAGACATCCAATGGCCCAATATTCTTACCTAAATTGTTAACATGGGCGCTGCTGTAGTGACTCAACAGCCTAATCATCCACTTGCAATTACCAGCATCCCAAATGTGTGCTGGTTCATGTCATGGCTGCTCCACTTCCTTTCCAGCTCCCTGCTTAAGGAATGGGAAAGCAATAGAGGATGACCCAAGTACTTGGGCCCTGCACACACATGGAAGACAGAAGAAGCTCCTGGCTTCAGATCAGCTCAGATCTGACCATTTTGGCCATTGGGAGTGAACCAGCAGATGCAAGATCTTTCTTACTCTGTCTCTGCTCTCAGTAAATCCCTCTTTCTAGTAAAAATAAATAACTTTTTTTTAAAAAAATCGCTATTATGCTCAAATTGCTGATCAATCCAGAGGGTAAAATCACCAGGAAAATATAACAATTTGTAGGTAAAGAATAGTGGGGCTTCAAAATACAAGCCCATTGTTTGACAGAATTAAAATGAATGAATCCATCATCATATTGGAATACCTAATACAGTACACCTACTAACTGTTAGAACAGAAAGAAGAAACATAAAGCCTTTAGAAGAGTCAAGCAACAAAATTTATAAAATTGTCCCTCTTTACATATTTAGAATATAGCAAATGACTATTGAATCAATATTCTTCTAAAACCCAGTTGCAGGCCTGGCACAGTAGCCTAATAGCTAAAGTCCTCGCCTTGTATGCACTAGGATCCCATATGGGCAACAGTTCTAATCCTAGCAGCTCCACTTCCCATCCAGCTCCCTGCTTGTGGCCTGGGAAAGCAGTGGAGGACAGCCCAAAGCCTTGGGATCCTGCACCCGTGTGGGAGACCTGGAAGAGGCTCTGGGTTCCTGGCTTCAGATTGACTCAGCTCCGTCCATTGCTGCCACTTGGGCAGTGAATCAATGGACGGAAGATCTTCTTTGTCTCTCCTCCTCTCCATATATCTGACTTTCCAATAAAAAATAAAATAAATCTTTAAAGCCCAGTTGGATTTTCACATAAATTGAACATGTACAAGGCCATAAAACAACTTTGAAATTATTGAAGCATACTTTTTGGCCACAGTGGAATTAAGCCTGAAATAAATAATCTAATGAAAAATATCCAGATAATTATAAAATAATCAACATACTTCAAAGCAATTAATCAAAGATGAAATGCTAATGAAAATTAGTAAATATTTTGAGCATAGAGATACTGACTGCGGGATAGCGAAACTTGTGGAATGCTGAGAATCTGTGTATAGAATTTATACTTACTATATTTAAATATTAAGAAAGAACATAAATCACAAATGAATGACCAATATTCATCTCAGAACTTTTACAAAAGAACATCATATCACTTGCCAAAAAGGGAAGAACAAAAACAATAGACAATGAGATATCAAAGTGCAACAAATGAAAGCCTACAATAAAAATAATTAACAAAGTCAAATGTGAATTATTTTAAAAACTAATGTTGTGGCTCAGATACTCTGAATAGAATGCCTCAGGAGAAGACAGAGGAAGTGACATTTTGTCTGATATCCACCTGCCTTTCTTTCATTCTCGTCCAAGGCAAGCCACAGAAAGCAGAATTCCTCTTTCCTGAAGCAGGTCATAGAGTCCAGAGTCCCTTTTCTCTACTCCAAATGTCAAATATTGCTGCTAACAACTTTATTGTTGATCTTCCTCTCATAATACTCAGACACCAATTAAACTACACTCACATCTTCAATGAATATGCATAATGTGTCAGTGACTCCCAAACGTTCTTCACCAATATTCTTCACCAGCTACTCTTACCACTAACTTTTGATATCCACCTTCTGTAGTGCCTCTCCATTTGACTCACTCAGGCAGCTCAATTCAGAAGGTTCCTTTATGAAAAATTCACTATTTCTTTAAAATCTGCTCTTCTTTTTATAATCTCTATCATAGTGAATGATAGTCTCAACAATAACCTCCATGCAGAAATTCTAGGAGTTGCCTCATCATCTGTGGTTTTCAATAAAACCGCAAATTGTAATTCCTCAAATTGATGCCTCTTCAATCAATTATCAGCTCTTCATTCTCATGGTCAATAACTTAGGTCATGCAATGACTCCTATGTTTTTGATTTATTGATAAAACCTCTTAAATGTCCTCCTGCCCTTGTTTTTGCATATCATCCAATCTGTCTCCCATTAGATTGTTAGAAAAATGTGTTCCAAATAATCTATTAGCTGAGGATAACTGTTTTTAGGTTAACTAATTTCTTTAATTGGTGCTCTCAAATAACAACATGGGAATATATTATTAAGATTTATTTATTTTTATTGGAAGCTGAGATATGCAGAGAGGAGGGGAGACAGAGAGGAGGAGAGACAGAGAGGAAGATTTTCTGTCTGCTAACTTACTCCCCAAGTAACCGCAACGGTCGGAACTGGTGCAATCCAAAGCCAGGAGCCAGGAGGTTCTTCAGGGTCTCCCACCCAATCGCATGGTCCCAAGTCCTTGGGCCGTCCTCCACTGCTTTCCCACGCCACAAGCAGGGAGCTGAATGGGAGGCAGGGCTGCCGGGTTTAGAACTGGCGCCCCTATGGAATCCCGGTGAGTACACAGCAAAGACTTTAGCCACTAGGTAACTACGCCAGGCCCAAAAGCGGCTTTTTTAAGCAGGCAAATAATCCATGCTCAAGATAATGATTCTTAGTCACCAGACCAATGTTGTTGTATGCCCAGGTAACTCCTTGTCAAAAACTGTGTAAGATACACAATACGGAATGCCAAGGTGAGGTTGCCTGTGCCAGATGTGACTGCAGCACCCAACCAGCACACGTGAGAACCAGGAAGGGAGGGGGCAGTACCAGCAGGGCAATAAGAGGTGGTTCCCTTGCGGAACAGCTACTCCCACTGGAAAGCGTGGGCTGGAATGGGGGTAGCCAGACTAGGCAGGGCTACGGCACCTGTGCACCTCATGTAGACCAGATCAGTGAAGAACCAGGCTGGGCTGATTTTTCCTACTGGTGCAATCTACAATTAGAGTGGGTGAGGGTTGTTTGGGCTTTGCCACAGCATCAGCTGGCAGAAGCTGGCACTGGGGGCTAGTTCTGTCAAGTTAAACCACAGAACCACCTGGAGAGTGCATAATCCGGGAGTGGGAGTGGCCTGGAAGGGAAATAGTGGGCTCCTCTTTCTTAGGTTACCACCCCCATGGGATGGCACGAAAACTAGGACAGGGGCTGGGGTGGCTAGACAGAGAGACACCCAACAACATCCGTGAAGGCTGGATAGCTGAGCTGGTTAGATGGGACATGGTTCTCATACCCATTGACATGTATGAGAGCAGAAGGGGATGTGGGACAGACTGGACTAGTCTGCCACACATACTGGCAAACCAGGGGAGGGGTCAGGCCTGGTGGGGTTATTGTGGGTCGCTCCGGCTGGGCTGCAGCCCCCACTGGCTTTAGCGAGGGCTGAGTATGTGCTGGGCAGAACCAGCATGGACTGCAAACACCCATTGATTCCAGTGGAACACAGAGATGGAAACAGAACCAACCCAGCAACTGCAACCACCAGCTGATCGTGGCGATGGACTGTACCAGGCCCAGTTCTCGCCAGTGCATACAAGAATCTGGTATGGGGGCCTGGCGGTGTGGCCTAGAGGCTAAAGTCCTCGCCTTGAACGCCCCGGGATCCCATATGGGCGCCGGTTCTAATCCCAGCAGCTCCACTTCCCATCCAGCTCCCTGCTTGTGGCCTGGGAAAGCAGTCGAGGACGGCCCAATGCTTTGGGACCCTGCACCTGCGTGGGAGACCCGGAAGAGGTTCCAGGTTCCTGGCATCGGACTGGCACTCACCGGCCGTTGTGGCTCACTTGGGGAGTGAACCATTGGACGGAAGATCTTCCTCTCTGTCTCTCCTCCTCTCTGTATATCTGACTTTGTAATAAAATGAATAAATCTTTAAAAAAATAATAATCTGGTCTGGGAACACCTCACACAATGTTTCTTTGGGGA
The DNA here is from genome assembly GCF_030435755.1 of Ochotona princeps. NCBI lineage: Eukaryota > Metazoa > Chordata > Mammalia > Lagomorpha > Ochotonidae > Ochotona > Ochotona princeps. The sequence continues at coordinate 57,358,827 of NC_080865.1, read as the reverse complement.
TCCCCCCAATCAAGCTTTCAGACTCAGAACGCTAACCATCAAATGACAGAGGACAGAACAAGTCAACCATCTCAGCTATATGTTGGCAATGAAAATGCTGAGGAAACGGAGACTCTGTGATGGACTGTGTCAATCAGTGGATTCTCTAATGACCGCATTGTGCTTGGAGTGGTGAAAGTGGCAGCAATTCAGATCTGTTGAAATATCAAAACCACTCTGCCAGCTCTACCTTCAGACCAGAGATGGTCTCCCCAAGAAACTGATGAACTTATCTGGACAATGAGATGCTGGACTTTATACCTGATAGATTCTTCCAATGAAAGAATCTCAACTGAATTTGAACTGTGGTAATGCAACAAGGTGGAGGAATCCACCATAGGTGGGGGGTTGGGGGGTTTGGGGAGGGGTGGAGGGAATCCCAGTGCCTATAAAACCATGTCACATAATGCAATGTAATCAATAAAAAAATTATTAAAACAGCAAAAAAAAAGCTGTGTAAGAGCTTGAAAATGTTCTGTAGAAATTTTTACTGAAAACTGTAACATTAAAAATAAGCACATGTGCACACTCCTACAAACACACACCTACACAGATGCCAAAAATGATTGGATTAGATTTGATTGTTTTTAAAGTGCATTAATATAGAAACTCAATTTCTACGCACTGCCACAGTAAACAGGAAGTGGTTGTACATGGGTCTTTTCACAAATTATAAACATGTTACTAATGGTTGTGTCAAATTAATTTGTGGTGAGAAATAGATAAAATGTCATCCTGTTGAAAGAAAGGTATGAATAAGTAAGGCCAGAAGAGTCAAGCACACCAGTCACTCACGGGTTGTCTACCCTGTATCACAAATGTCAGCAATACTGGTTCCATGACTGCCGGAAGTTTATCTCCAGAGTTTCTCTTTAAATTATGAATATATGAATTGTATTAGCTTCTGGTTAATATGTTCACGAAATATCACCTATGCACATTTATGTTTTCACAGTTCCAGAAGTCATGTTTCTGAAAGGGGCCTCATGGAGCTCTTTTCCCCTTGTGGGATCTAACTGAGGGATCCATTTTGCTGCCTTTTTATGCTCTGGAAGCCTCACACGTTCCCTGACACTGAACCAACCTTTACCAGCTTCAAAGGTAGAAACAACAAGACTTATTATTTTTTAATTTATTTGGGGGCTGACAGGAGGGTTCAACTGGTTAATTCTACGCCTTCAAGTGCCATCATCTAATATGACTTTCAGTTCATGTCCCGGCTGTTCTACTTCCGATCCAGCTACCTGCTGGTGGCCTGGGAAAGCAGTAGAGGACAGGCCAACACCTTGGGACCCTGCACCTGCATGGAATATCCAGAAGAAGCTCCTGGCTCCTGGCTTCAGATCACCTCAGCTCTGGTCATTATGCCATGTGGGGAATGAACCAGCAGATGGAAGTCACCCTCCTTCTCTCTCTGTGAAATCTGACCTTCCAGTAGAAATAAACATTTATTTATTTATTTGAAAAGTAGAACGTCAGAGAGATATAGATATCTATAGAGAGAAAGTTTCCATCTGATGGCTTGTTCACCAAATGCCAGCACCAATCAGACTAGGCCAGACTGAAGGCAGGAGCCAGAACGCTCAGATGAATGGCATGGATCGAAATCTCGAGGCTGTCATCTGCCGCCTTTCTGGTGCATTGCTACAAAGCTGGATCTGAAGCCAGGACTTATCCTCTGACAAGGGATCCAGGCAGTCCGACACTGAAGCTTAACCCAGTCTGCCACAACATCCATCTCAGGATATGTTTATCAATTATTCTGCTTTTAAGAACCCTTGAGATTACATTGTGTCTTTTAAAGAATTCCTGATAATCTCTGTATTTGAAGGCCAACTGATTAGCAGACTTAACTCCATTAATTATCTCAGTTTACTTTTTGCATGAGACATTTAATCCCATTAAAAGTTCTGGGATTTGGATTTTGGCATCTTGTGGGAGGCATGAGGCTCATTCTTGTTCCTATCGTAAGAACATCTTTGCATTTGATTATAAATGTAGCATGATATGTTGATTTTTTTAAAAAAACACACAACCTCAAAGTTAATCTTTCTGTCTTTCATTCTCGTCCCACCCCACCCCCTTTCCCTTTCTTAACCCATAGAATTGCTAGTAGCTTGCAATCACAACAATTTAGCAGTGGTCTTTTCTAAACTCTCACGGGCTGTTTGTATGTTAGTGATTTATTCATCCATCGTTCTCTTTCACCAGATAGTGAGAATTTTGAGAGCCGAGACCTCAGGCTTCTGTTAGTCTCATACTCTTTGTTTCAACATGCTGCCAACAGGCAGAGCAAATAATGAGTGCGGTTCAAATGATTTAAAGACTTTATGGACGAATGGAGGCCTTGACAAGCTAAGCAACTTGCTTAAAGCCCCTGAGCATATTCTCTGACTTCTGTCATACTATGGTGTCCTCAGTATCATGGGAGAAAGCGATCAAATACTTTGCCATTTAGTCATGAACAAGAAAAAAAAGTTTAACATCTCCTATATGCCAGGCCCTTTTTTTTCCCTGAGTTCTGGGACTACATCCAGAGTTGGAATCGATCGCAGTCATGGAAATCACATCCTATTGACTAGATATTTCAATAAATAAAACAACAAAATACTTAGTGTTGTGGAGAAGTTTGAGCAGAGTAAGAAGGAAGCAGGGACTTGGGGACAATATTACAGTGGGTGGAACTTACAGTACAACATAGTATACACATACAGGGCACCCCTAACTCGGATGGTGAGTTGGCCTGCACATCTGTGCCCTTATAACACTAATAAGTGGGTAGAAGTATAAGGCAATCAAAATATAGTCAAGAAAGAACAAAACATTCTTTTCTTCTTTTTGACCTGTCATAGCTTTCAAAAGTTTCAGTTTGTTGTTATCACTCAACAACCCAAAGATTTCACTTAATAAAGCAACATTCTATTTCCTTTGAAAAGATCAAATAATTGGACATATATTGTTCACATTCTGGATGGCGACAACCAGCCAGGGCCTGGCACAGGTAATTGCCCACTGTAGGTCTTGTGCTCTCTGGCTCAGCCATGTGACTTCCAGAATGGAAAGGATTGAAGCCACATCCAATGGCAGTTGGTCTATTGAATCCCAGATCTGGAGCCCTGTGCAGGATTTACAGAAAGCAGCAAACACTGCCCAGCAGTGGAGACCCTACAACACATCTTCTCAGCGCTCAGGGGCTGACTCTGGAACAAAGGCCCGAGATGGGCCTGGAGTCCATCTCCCTTCTGCTAGTGTCGCCTCACCGCAGCAACCCAGCTGCAGCCACACTGACAAGAAGGAAACCAGGAGGCCACAAGATGTAAAAACTGAATGGAAGATGGAGCACTTTTGCAAGAGGCCACTGGGGAGCAACTCGCACTCAGGGTCCTCCCAAGGGTGCTTTTCTGCTTTTCTCCATGGTTCGGATAGGCAGAAATGCAAGGGGCTCCAGTTTGTAGCCCAGCAATCCAGCTGAGGTCTATACAGTCGAAGAACACTTTCTAGTTGTACTTACTCCTGGGCATGGCAGAGAAAAGGATGAGATATGACACAGCTCCTGCTGATCCATGTGAGAGATCTGTCTAGGCATGGACCAGGTATGGCTGGGCTGCAACACCAAACAGTAAGAACTGGAAAGGGTATGGGCCGATCATGCAATGACACCGTTCCTGCCAGGAAAACAGGTGGACAAAGTCAACCTGAGCCAAGGACCCACTGGTATGTGCAGGATCTGCCATGGGGAGGAGACCAGATAGAGAAGCTTGGTGAACTCCTTTGTCAGTTTGCAGTCCCTGCAGGTATGCATAACAACCAACGCAAGGACCAGCCCAAACCAGATCAGATTACAGTACCAGCCAGCATACATGTGGGTCAGGTAAAGGACGGGTCAGGCTGGGCCAGTTCATAACATCTACTGGCAGATCCAAGAACCAGGATGGAGTGTAGCAGGGGCAGTGTTGGCCACAACACCAACCAGTTCATACTCAGGCTGGGACTGGGGTCTGACTGGGCAAGGCTAGGCTGCAGCATGAACCAGGACAAGTTGGAACAGTGAGCAGGTTGGATCAAACTAGGCTGAAGCACCCGCTGGTGGATGCTGAGGAGAGATGAGCCATGCCAGTCTGGCGGCACTGGGTCCTGGGTCCATCCATGAGCCCCAAGAATGGGGATACAGAGGAGCCTGGGTCTCCTGGCCCAGGCCACTGGGCCTGCCTGCATGGTGGACACCAGGTACTTGAGACCTGGGTCCATGAGCCCTGGGGTTAGGGTGTCTGGGGTGTCCAATGGGTCCCAGGTCACATGGCCCAGGGCCTTGGCCCCACCTGCGTGGTGGGTACTGGACCCATGAGCCTCAGGGGTGGGGGTTCTGGCTGGGCCCTTGGTCTCTTGTCCCAAGTCCTAGGGCCCACCTGTCTGGTGCGTGTTGGATCTGTGAGCCCCAGTGGTGGAGGATCTGGCGGGGTCTGTGTCTCCTGGCCCAGGTCCATGGGCCTGTCTGCACAGTGGGCGCTGGATCTAAGAACCCCAGGGAAGGGGGTCTTGAGGAGCTGGGTCTCCTGGCCCGGGTCACTGAGCCTGCCTATGTGGTGGGAGCCAGGTCCATGAGCCCCAAGGGTGGGAGTCCGGCTTGGCCCAGGTCACCTGGCTCAGGGCCATGAGCCTACCTAGGAGAACTGGGCCTCCTCAGTATAAAAGATGGACTGATGGATGGCAGATCATGGTGCACATAGAGGACATGGCAGCCCATTGGGGCTTGCAGAGGACATCTGCTACCACAGTAGAGAATGAAAAACAGAACATAGGGATAACTACCCCAGCCAGACGATGACAGCAAATATCTTCGCAAATGGATACTATAAAGGTTGACTGCGTCAGCCAATGAATATTGGAAGGGATTTCTCATCCATAGTTGGGCGAGACTGACAGCATTTCAGAGCTGTTACACCCACCGAGGCAGAACCCTTGGAGCATGCTCTACATTGTGACCTTGGGTTGATATTGGGTGGCCTTTCCCCATCCTACGGTACTGGAATGGTTGAGAGGCTGGGTATGGCCCATCCCCCTATTTCTTCCACTCCCCCCAAAATGGGAAGAGTAAAAAGAAAGTTTGGAAGTAATGATCACACCCACTTCTCCCTAACCTTAGATCCGCTCCACCCTGATCAAGTATGTAAATATCATCTAAAAAATAATTAGGGCCTGGCGCGATAGCATAATGGTTAAAGTCCTTGCCTTGCACACGCCGGGATCCCATACGGGCACTGGTTATAATTCCGGCTGCCCTGCTTCTCATCCAGCTCCCTGCTTGTGGCCTGGGAAAGCAGTGCAGGACGGCCCAAAGCCTTGGGACCCTGCACCTGCGTGGGAAACCCGGAAGAGTTCCTGGCTCTTGGCTTTGGATTGGCTCAGCTCCATCCGTTGCAGCCACTTGGGAAGTGAACCATCGGAAGGAAGATCTTCCTTTCTGTCTCTCCTCCTTTCTGCATATCTGCCTTTCCAATAAAAATAAAGAAATCTTTAAAAATAATAATAATTAATAAAAAATCTGCTGCAAAAAATGAGATATCACAGTGATTCTCTGTGGGTGGGATGAGGAAATTGGAAGGTTTTGGGGTATTGTGTAAACCTAATTTGTACCTTATGAATGAATGACATACACCATTCTTCCTTCATTCCAGAATTGACTGATATCCAAAAACATGGAATTGGCACATAGTAGAATAGTTTCAGTTACAGATCCTTCCATTTTTGAAGAAGTGACTCTAAGATCTCTTTCAATATTACCTCAAATATTTAGGAAGAGGCATATAGGTTTCGACAAAGACGTAATAATTATTATAGTGACTGGGATGCAGTGCATGAGGTGGACACTAGCTTTAATGATAACTTTTTTGGTTCAAAGAAATGTGATTTATTGTGAATGAGATGATCCTTTTCTTCCATGTATTTTTCCTACTGATTTTATTCTTTCATTAAAACAGTTTTCAAATCATTTGCTTATTAATGCCATCCAAGTGCATACATAAACTGGGTGAAGATACAAACAACTAGTAAAAAGCTAGAAGCATCTCAATGCCAGTATGCAACATCAGCTATACTTACTGTTTGTTCTTCTTCTCCCATAATTGAATTTATTAATCAAATTTAGCTTTTTCCCTTGCTATTTGCTTCTATTTGTCTAAATGTCTTTACACTGTTATTTCCTGGAATACGAATTTCCAATACTTTATGCTAAACTCTTTTTGTTAAAGTCATTATCCTCAAATGTCTTCTCCCACATACTTTTACATTTTCAATATAGTGGCACTAAGTTTTTAAAATCAATATCCAATGTTTAACTAATGAGTAAAGTGTGAGTATTTGATTACGCTTTTTTTATTGACAATATTTTTGTTAATATTACCTCAATCATTTTCATATATGTAACCTTTTTGAAAGTGAGATCAGTTAGTTAGTTCTATCACTAGTATGTTCCAATTTGTCAAATGTATATTGTAGCATATTTCTTGACTAAATTTTATTCCTCTGAAATATCAGCTCAGCTGCTATCGAGTGAACCAGCAGATGGAAGATCTGTCTCCTTTTCTCTCCCTGTAAATCTGTATTTCAAATAAAACCAAACAAATCTTTTTTTTTAAGTCCACAGAAAAAGATTAGGAATCATAGGCATATTTCTAAACAGCAAAACTGTCTAACTAATGACATAGTTAAGCCCAAAAACAATCCTGAGAGAAGAGTGCTCAATGTAGAATTAAATATTTAAAGCAAACCATCAATCTCATTCATGAAATGATGTTTCTCATCTTTCCAGAGAAATTTGGATGGTCGTTTTTGGATCTATCACACAATTGTCATTACTACTCTACATTTCTCTGTAGTATTCCCGGTTTTCTGAAATTTATGTCGTTATGTTTCTTAACCTAGAGGTTTTCCCTCTCTCCCACTTCACTGTTGTGGAAACACATTATCTCATTTCCTCTAAGAATCCATGAGATGTACATTTCATATCTGAAAACATTTGTTATTTTCATCAATGTAACTTGTCATTTTTCTTTCGGCTGCATATCCTGGTGGAACATCTCGTTTGGAAGTCAAAATGATATTCTCTTATTTCTGTTACTAATATTAGCTATTCATTTCTATGATATCCCAAATATATCTCATATTCTTTTTTCCATATTCTATATTTTTTCTATTTTTCATGAAATTTTGTTCTTTCTAAAATATTTGTTGAGGTTTTTCTTCTGAAGCTATCATAATTTTTCATGTCTAAGAGTTATCTTTTATTTTACTGATTTTTTACATATAATCCAGGGATTAAGTATATGTGTGGATGTATTTTTTTAAAATTTTTATTTGTTTTGAAAGTTCGAATTAGAGAAAAAGAGAATATTCCATCTACTCACTGGTTTATTTCCCAAATGGTTGTAATAGCCAGCACTGGGCTAAGCTGATGCCAGAAGTAAGTCAGGAACTTCATCTGGGGAAACAAAGACCCAAGTATTTGTGCTTTGTTTCACTGCTTTTCCCAGACTAATAGTGCATAGCTGGATTGAAGGTAGAGCAACTGGGTCATTAACCTGTGTTCATATGGCATGTATGTGTTGCGGGTGGAGGCTTTGCACACTATGCCGCAATGCTGGCCCCGAGGATGTAGTTTCCCAACGATTTTTTTTTCTGTTCCGTGTATCAATTCTAATTCGTTTGTTTTGCTTGCTATTTGCTTCGATTATGTATTTACTCTTGGATCCTCTTTACGAGGAAATCTGGTGATCTTGTCATGTCTGTACGTATTTGATGACGCTTGTACAATTTTGGGACACATTCAAATAATGGAACTTCATTCCAGAATGAACAGATGAAATATGCACCATTCCATTAACAAACACCAAAACCAAGTTCTGGAGCTGCTTCCTCTGAGCCTATTCAATTTTTCAGGAACAAAATGTATATGCATGCTTTCTATAGCCTTGGGGACAAAGTGAGGTACTGGGATAGTCTCATTTGATACACACTCTTTAAGTAACCCTTCTGGCTTCCAGTACCTTACTTCAGCACATGTGACTGATGCTTTTTAGTATTTTTAATGCCCAAGTTTTCATTTTATTTCCTTTATATCTATTTGTTGATAAATATATTTCAGAATTATCTTCAGCTAAGAAACATAATGGAAAGAGATTTATTGTGAACTTTTGCCGTCAAAAATATAAGGGAGAAAGGAAATTCCCCTTCTTCCCTCCGGTTCAGTTTCAGTGAAATAAATTAAGAGATTAACTGGACAGGAGACATGCAAGTTTGTTACACGTGTGAAAGCTATCATCTAGTGCAATAACTCTACATCTAATCAGGATTAAGAAATTTATATGACTGCTTTTTCCACAGGGAAGAGGGAAACTGGGGAGTTTTTAGGGGGAGACTAAATGATTTTTAGGAGAACTGAGTGAGCTTGAATAACACACAAGGACCCTGAACAAAGTTCATTGGGTCCACAGAACAGAAAATATATTGCAAATGTTTCTCTATGGAATCAAAACAGAGATCAATGGTGTGTTACAGAATGTTTATTCTGGTCAAATTACAGTGCTGAATATTTATTGCAAGTGCAGAAGTTTAGTTTAGTTTATGAAAGCTCAGGAAAGGCAATTGTGGTAACTGTTTCTCCTCGGACAAGTCTGAATTTGAGGCAGGTAATGAAATCTCACAGGAAGCTTCTGCCTGCATGTGGGAGTAGATGAGAAACGAGTTTACAAAGCTGTTGATCTAAGAATGGACTTAAAATATTTTAATTTCCTCTATATTAAACTTATCAACATGCCTCAATAATGTTGCATTGGAGGGTTTCACTCTCTGAGCCCCAACAAAGCTCTGATAAACAAATTGTCATATCCAATGGTCAATACAAAATTTACTTTTCAAATGAAAAAATAAAGGATGTTGGTTCAAAACTTAGAAACTTAGTGACGTTCTTACAGTGTGCATTTTTCTTTAGACTGTCAAAGCTTGATTACTTCAACTTGCAAAACGAATGAAATATTTCCAGTATGAATATTTATGATTCAATCTAAGATAGGAAATAATTTGTTGCAGAATAAGAAGTGTTCAGTATTTTCTTAAAGCGGTTTCAGATATATTGACTTGAAAACCAGAGTTACAAAGAAAGAGTAACAGAGATAGAGATTGAGGTGGAGGAGGAGGGGGGGAGGAATCAATCATCCATTTTCTTGTTCGCTCCCCAAATGAATGTAATGGCTTAGACTGGCCCAGATCATTGCTGAGAACACTTAGTTTCATCCTGGTCTCCCATGTGGGAGACAGGGACCCAAGTTCATGGGCCATCTTTTTACTGCACTCCAGGTACAGTACCAGGAGGCTGGATTGGATGTGGAGCAGCCAGGACTTTAACGGTTGCACATGTGGATGGTACGCAAGAGTTGTGGATGCCACAACACCAGCAGCATTTGTTTTTGCTTTCAAAAAATAACATATATACTCATTAATTCAGATGATATGGATGGGATTCAGTGATTTTTGATAGAAAATGGTAATAGATTTTGTCTAAGAAATATGAAACCTATGTCCAGAGGCTATGGTGCCAGTATGGTTGTATAGGAGGGTACTGTATAATTTCTATGGAAAGGTTGAATTAAAAAATACATTGATTTTGATCATTTTTTGAAATACATACGTATTATGAGTTTTCAAACAGTTTATGGAAAATAGGTATTATGAAAAAACTGTATGTAAATATAACTTAATTCCATTTTCCACAAATATTTGGAGCAGGATGTACCACCATATATGATACAGTGATGGAGTTTGAACTCGATGAACAATAGAGAATATTTACAGATATAAAATGAAGCTGATGGATGAATTACACTAAAAATTACAGTGTCATTAATGTGATGAGTACCAAGGATTTTTTGACAATGGTACTCAAAACTGAGTTGTAAATCTGAATATTCCCTTGTTGTTCTTGTGCAGGTAATAGAATATCTGAGGAGATTAATGAAAGGTAAAGAAATGCATACATATTAAAAAATGCAAGTTTAAGTGTTTCCAGTAGCATTTTTGTATTGTCCTTAACAAATACATTATTAAGTTCTTTATAAATATTTCTGAGCCTAATCATTTCAACATGTTCTCAACTGTTAGGGGCAATACTATGTCTAATCACCTTGGATAGCATGTTCTCGTCTACCATTGTTTCTGAATTCACATAATACATTTTAGCTACGTCATTAGTTTAATTTATCTATTATTTTTGCTTGTAGCTAACCCTTCAAAAAGGTTATAATAGAAACACACTTTAAAAACTGACATACTAAATATGTTCTGAGATATTAATCTTTTGCAGGACAAAAATAAGCATCGAAGGAGCAAAATGTAATTGTTTAACTAGATGCTCCATGTTATAATGCATTTGGATTATAGCACAACAGAAATGCCCTAAAAGGCAATAAAATGAAATAAAATAAAAATAAAATAAAATACTGAAATTTTTGAGCTTACCTTGAAAACTGATAGAAAACTTTACTGAAACTCTTCAAGGTGTTCAGAATCTGTCAGAATTGCAAGAGAACAAAGAATTCATGTGCTACTGATAGGGGCCATTTAGGAATCCCACAGGAAGAAACGGCAGATAGCCCAAGTCTCATACAAATTTACACTAAGCAAATATCCCAAGTACCAGGGACCTGTTTGAGCCCATTGCACAATGTAAGTTAGTGGAGCTCTGATCTCTGGGTGACTCACCATGAGTTTTCAACTCATTTTCAACTTATTCACATCTTAGCTCTTACCTTTGGTTTGTCTGACATATGATAACAACATGAAACTGTCAACCTATCTGTTTTTGCCTCCTTCACATGTATGTCGCCAATCAAATTACTCCCCAATTTACAAATGCATAAAAACCACTAGACACAACCTTTTTATTGGCAGCTCCCTTTTGGGACCCTTCTTGTCTGTCAAGAGTTGTTTCTTTTGTACTATAAACTTCCTCTTCTTTGCTTGCCCTTCCTCTCCCACGTGCCTCATTCTTCATGGCCAGGAGACAATAAAGCTGGTGGACACAAAAAGCTGTAACATAGAAAGCTGTATATTTCTGAAGAATCTCACAGAGAAGCATCTGAAACACTAGTGACCCCTAAGTGACCCAAAATCTCCACACATTGGAGCTGCTAATACTGTTGTGGTTTCTTGTTGTTTTTAATTTGTGAACTATTAAGAGGAATGTAGAAAGCTTAAATATTTCCCTTTCCTTGTATGACTAATCATCTTTATTTACTGATCCCCATAGTTTGCTTCCTTCCTAATAAATACTTCTTGTAAATTCTGTTCAGGCCATCAGATCAGGGTATTGCTACCAGCTCCTATCATGCTTGAGTCCCAGGAAACTTTCTCTCTGAAGAACACTGTAGCTTTGATGCCTGTATTTGTCAACAACACAAATTTATAATGGGCCAATAACAACGGCTCATGATTCTTTCTACATGGCACTTTGCTAAATGTTTGGAGTGTGAAATCTGTGAAGGCCTGCCAGAGAAATTTGCAGTACCTATCAAATAGATATACACGCTACCTTAAAAACTTCAGTATCCTTTATTATCGTCATGTCTTTGCCTTCATAATTTCCCATACACTATATCATTATTAAAATATCTTTAAAGAAACATTGTTAATGTCTCTTTGAAGCATCTGCAGCAAGCATAATGGAATGGCCGCAAGAGTCAATTCTGTTTGATGATTGACAAGAATAGTTTATCAAATGCTCAAAAGTATTTGCTACATAATAAATAATAATGACTAACTACAGATGGGCTTCTACTCAGAAACAGCCAGTTTTTGTTTCAGTAACAGCCAGATTTAAGGTATGTATAATTCTGTAGTTTAATCGTTTCTGTCAATATATTATTAATGTATTATTTTATGTGTTCCTTCTCTCCTCCTTTTCTCTCACTCTGTTTCTCTCTCTCTCTCTCTCTATCTCTCCCTTAGACAACTGTGAATGACCCTTTTGGCTAGTGAATGAGGCATAGTATATTCAAATAGACATTAAAATGGGATTTCAGCTAATGTTCAATAGCCTAATTTCTGGGTCTCATACATGTAATTAGAATTCTGATGAGAATCCAATGCCCTTGAGTATACTACAAAGTTCATTGAGATTTCCTGCTTCATTCTACTTCTTTTGCCTCTCTCACAAATCCTGGAGAGAATTGCTGCTGGGCATTTTCTCCTCTGAATGATTAAAACACTTTTTTACCATTTGTAGCCATTCCTTAAATTTTAGGAAAAAAATGCACTAATGAAAAAATTGAAAACAAGTATAAATTTGTTGAATTTTCATTTTGCCCAGGTAAAGAACACATACAGAAACACAGTAATCACAATATTAGTTATTATGCTAACTATAGCATAAAAACCAGATATGTTTTTTTTAGTTTTTCTCATGTCTTTATTTATTTTTTTTAAATACCTTTATTTGCTTTAAAAACATAAAATTTCTTGTACAATAAAGCATAAGCATGTTTCATCTACGAAGTCAGAATATCTTCCTCATGGAACACGCAGGAAGAAAGGAAAAACACACACATGGCAAAGTAGTCACAGATTACCTCTAAAATAATTAAGACTTTCGGCCAGATAAATTAATCTTTTGAAAACAAAAGTATAACAATAACAAAAAGCCATATTTCACACCTGGTACTAACAGTAAACATTCATAGTACAAAATTGTCTGTTAAAATCAAATTCCTGTATATTAAAAGTATTAATATCATCAAAATACCCATCATACTTAGAGCAATTTACAAGCTTATTGCAATCTCAAAATACCAAAGACATTTTTTTTCTCATATCTAGAACATTTTTTTTAACTATTTTTCGGATTGACATCATTTCATAACAGCCACATCAATCACAGCATGAATAACAACAGCAACAACGTCAACAACAAATTGTAGCACCTTGATTAAGTAATGTGCCACTGAGTAGGCAGCACATGCTTAACTAAAAGGAAACACAGAAGTCTCTTAGGAACTATGTTGCCATTGCATACTCCATGGGCACTTGATGAACTCCACTAGAGAAAAGAAATTATTTGGAAGCAAATAAACTGACATAAAAACATCAAAACATCTGAGACACAGCCAAAACAGCCAACAGACGCTCAATGGACTGTTGGAGTTACCCTCTCCATGTTGGCTTCCTTATATGAGAGAGAATATATGGTATTTATTCTTTTGTGATTGACTCATTTTGCTGAGCATAATGGTTTCTAGTTGGGACCACCTGGTTTTAAATAGAATAATATCGTTCAGATGTACCACAGTTTTTTTAACCATTCTTCCTTAGATGCACATCTGGTTTGTTTCCATGTCATTGCTATTGTAGATTGTGCTGCTGTAAATATAGGATTACAGATTCCCTTCTCATATGCAGATTTTACTTCTGTTGGGTATATTCCTAAGAGCAGGATTGCTGGGTCATATGACAGGTTTATTTGCAATTTTCCAAGCACTCTCCATATGGATTTCCACAATGATTGTACTAGCCCACACTCCCACCAGCAGTGAAGCAGGGTGCCTTTCTCCCTACATCCATGCCAGCATGTGTTGTTTTTCAAATTCTGAATGTAGGCCAGTCTCACAGGAGTTAGGTGGTACCTCAAGGTGGTTTTCATTTGTATCTCTCTGATGGCTAGAGAGCCTGAGCATCTTTTCATATGTTTGTTAGCCATTTGAATCTGTTCTTTTGAGAAATGTCTGTTCATTTCCTTTGCCCATTTTGCTACAGGGTTTGTTTATTCACTATCCCTGGGTTTCTGAAGCTCTTTGTAGATCCTGGATATTAGCCCCCTGTCACTTGTGTAGAATGCAAAAATTTTCTCCCATTCTGTTGGTTGCTTCTTCACTTTTTTTAATTATTTCCTTTGCTGTACAGAAACTTTTTAGTTTGATATAGTCCCATTTGTTCATTTTGGATTTGATCGCCGTTGCTTTAGGCGTCTTTTCTAAAAACTCTTTCCCTGTTCCTATATCTTGGAGTGTGCTTCCTATGTTTTCCTTTAGTAGTTTAATGGTTTCTGGGTGTAGGTTTAGGTCCTTGAGCCAATTAGAGCTGGTTTTTGTATAGTGTGACAGGTGCGGGTCCTGCTTCTTTATTCTGCAAGCTGCTATCCAGTTGTCCCAACAGCTTTTATTGAATAGACCAGGTTTTTTACCTGGATTATTTTCTGTTTTCTTGTCAAAGATTAGTTGACTATACATGTGTGAATTCCCTTCTGGTGTTTCTATTCTGTTCCACTGATCTTCTTCTCTGTTTCTGTACCAGTACCAGACTGTTTTGATAACCACTGCTCTATCATATGTCTTGAGGTCTGGAATTGTGATTCTTCTGGTTTGATTTCTATTTTTCAAGACAGCTTTAGCTATTCGTGGTCTTTTGTGATTCCAGATGAACTTCTGTATCATCTTTTCTATTTCTGAGAAGAATGTTGTTGGGATTTTGATTGGGATTGCGTTGAATCTATATATTGCTTTTGGTAATATGGCCATTTTGATAATGTTGGTCCTGCCAATCCAAGAACATGGTAAGGTTCTCCATTTTTTAAGGTCTTCTTCTATTTCTTTTTTAAATGATTTATAGTTTTCATCATAAAGGTCTTTCACATGTTTAGTTAACTTAATTCCTAGGTATTTAAGATTCCTTTCCTCTATTTTAAAGGGAACTGTACTTACAATTTCTTTCTCAGCAGTGGAAGTATTTGTATACACTAGTGCCATTGATTTGTGTTCATTAATTTTGTATCCTGCTACTTTGCCAAAGTCTCTTATGAGTTCCAATAGTCTTTTGACTGAGTTTTTTGGTTCTCCTATGTAGAGAATCATGTCATCTGCAAATAGCAATAATTTCAATTCCTCATTTCCAATTTGTATTTCTTTAATTGCTTTTTCTTGTCTAATAGCTCTGGCAAGGACTTCCAAAACTATATTGAAGAGTAGCGGTGAGAGTGGACATCCCTGTCTAGTTCCAGATTTTAGCGGGAAGGCTTCCAGTCTTTCCCCATTTAGTATGATACTGGCATTGGGTTTATCGTAAATTGCTTTGATTATGTTGTAGAATGTTCCTTCTATGCCTATCTTATTTAGGGTTTTTAACATGAAGTGGTGTTGGATTTTATCAAATGCCTTCTCTGCATCTATTGAGAGGATCATATAAAAACCAGATATGTTAAAACCACAAAGAAGGAAATAAACTCAGAGAGTAAAAAGATATATACTTACATTAACATAGGAAAAAACAAGGTCTGTAAATATAAACTTGTCTATATTTGTGCATATATAGGCAGAAAATTCTGAGACTTTAGTCTAACTTTACTTACAAAGCCTAGGATGCGCAAGGGAGTTAACAACTGTGAACCAAGCCAACAAAAGGACTTTTCCACATTCCATTTCAAAGCCTTAACTTACTGTTTCCCTCTTTCTGTCTCTGTGGTTTAAATGAACAAATAAATCTTGATTTAAAAACAAAAAGGAAAGCTGGTATTGAAGTGCAGCGGGTCATGCACACCATTGTCCTGGCTGCTCTGCTTGCTGTCTCGCTTCCTTTAATGAACGTGGGAAAACAACAGATGCATAATCCAAGTGTCTGGGTCCTTGTGAGCCATGTGGTAGATCCAGATGGAGTTCCCGGTTCCTGGATTCAGCCTGACTCATACCACCATATGAAAAGCCCTATTTCACCATATTTTTGTCACATTGCCTTACAAAATAAGTAAATAATCTTAAAAATCCAAACCTTGATTCAATTCCCTGATAACTAATCATTATGACCCACCTACAATACTAAATCCAAAATAAGTATTTTTCCTTAGGAACTCTTTCATGCTTAAATGTTCCTATTTTGAATTGGCCATACCTCTTATACTTTTAGTCAACATAGGTTCAAGTATATACCTCACAATTTTATTCCTCTAGTTTTCATTATACAAATTTTGTTGGGGCCAATGCTGTGGTGCAGTGCATTAAGCCACTACTTGCAATGCTGGTATCCCATGTGGGCATAGGCTCTTATGCCTACTGCTTCACTTCCAATCCAACTCCCTGCTAATGTGATAAGGAAGAAGTGGAAAATGAATCAACTATTTGGGCCCCTGAAGCCACTGTGAAATCCAGATGAAGTTCCTGACTCCCAGATTTAGACTGAAACAGTCCTGGCCATTGTGGTCATTGGGGGAGTGATTCAGAAGATGCAAAAGTGCTCGCTCTCTCTCTCTCTCTCTCTCTCTCTCTCTCTCACACACACACACACACACACATATACATATACACTTTCAATCTATAACTACCTTTTGAATAACATAAATCATTTAAAAAGCTCCTTGCTAAAAGAAAGTTTTTAGGTCTAAATCCATAAGCCCAACAAGCACTTTTCTTTTTTAAAAGGTTTATTTGCAGTGACAGAGAGAAGGGGAAGAAACAGACACTGGCGGGAGAGAGAGATCTTTCACCTGTTCTGCGTGTCCCCTCTATGTGGCAGGGACCCAAGTATTTGAGCCATCACCTGTTGCTCCCTAGGGCATGTATCAACAGAACGTGAATGCAAAAATAGAGACAGCACTAAATTGAAGGCTCCGATTCGAGATCTAACAGAGCAGCTTAGCTTCTGAGCCACCATAGTCACAAGATCATTTTTCTAATTGCTATGCATTGTTTCTGCTGGGTATTTTGGCAATTAGTCCCAAGATCTAGTTATTTTTCTGGTTAGCATATGCAAATCCTCAATATACTTTTTTATTTCAGAAAACCCTGTTTTGTTGCAGGCTTGTTTTAACAATAAACATACATATGTGAGTGTGGGCACACTTAAAATTAATTAATAAAATTGCATCAAGTCTTAGCTCTGTATTGTTGCATTGTTTTCTTGAAAGCAATATGTTGAAGCTTACAGTGAACTGAGAAATAATGGAGGATCAAGTTTAAAAATATAATTTTAGAATTTCATTGTTCTTAGAGTTACTATTATAAACCCAAAGTCATGCATGTGGGTGGATTAAAAAGTTTTGTAACACCTTTGATTCAACTGTGTATGTTATGCATGTGCCCTTTCAACTGAAGAGCAAAAGCAATTGTTAAAAATAAATATGATGCTTTTGAGATTGCTAGATTGTTACAATCACCAAGTGCAGGGTCAGAGAAACACAGCAAACATTGTTATCTGCTACATTTCACTTGAAAACTGGCCTGTTGC
This sequence comes from Ochotona princeps, assembly GCF_030435755.1. Classification (NCBI taxonomy): domain Eukaryota; kingdom Metazoa; phylum Chordata; class Mammalia; order Lagomorpha; family Ochotonidae; genus Ochotona; species Ochotona princeps. Next base: position 57,341,535 of record NC_080865.1, on the reverse strand, counting down.
AACTTATAAACATTGTTCCAGAGAGCAGAGGTCTTTGAGGAACGCAGTAACTCCTGAGACATAAGAAATCTTTCCAAGTATAACAGAAATAATAAGTGAGCAAAGTGATAGAAACCCCTGATGACAACAAGAGGGAAATGCTTAATAACCCAAATTTAATCACTACATCTATTGTATACCTGTTTCTTTGTTAAGAGTATTGTATACCTGCATTGAAACTGCACAATATACCTCCAAATTATGTACAGTTATTGCCCATCTAGAAATATTTTTTCTTTTCAAATATGGTATATAAAATGTTGAAGTTTATTAAAGCACAGTAAATAACATTTGACAGCTATTTCAGAGAAAAAAAAGAAAAAATGCTGAAGAATGTGCACACAAAATTTGAGATCATCAAGTCATCTTCATCATCATTCCATCCTCGTTCAGCAGCCCAGCTGTGAGTACCAAGGGATGACGGCGCTGAGAAGAGGGCCTGAGTTTGGGCTAGGAACCTTTTAGCTTCTGGGTAATGTCAGGAGATCCAGCCATTCCCACAGTCTGAGGTAGGACTGCAGAGGTGCTGCGGGCAGTGGCTTTGCACGGGAGGGTACACACATTAACTGAGAAGATATAGTGTTAAGAGAAATGGTTTCTCTCCTACTCCTCTTTGAATTCTTTACTAAAACTGTTCAGCCCATGATTAATCGGCTATCTTCTCTGCCTCCTCTATAATAACAGCTGGCACTCAATTTAACAAACGTGAATATTTTGTAACCATCTCAAATACTAAATGTGACATCTTGCTTCAAGTCAAGAAAAAAAAAGGCACGCAGAGAGGACTTAATATAAATGTTGTTTTGGAAATTCTAGGATTTTAAATAATTTGGAAGGCCAAGTAAAGTTGCATACTATGCTATTTTATCAATTAGTTTTGAAGACTATTAAGAGGCTAATGCCCTAGCTCAACAGGCCAATCCTCCGCCTCTAAGCATCGGCATCGCATATGGGCACTTGTTTAAGTCCCAGCTGCTCACTTTCAATCCAGCTCTCTGCTTATAACCTGGGAAAGCAGTAGAGGATGAACCACAGTCTTGGGATCCTGTACTCATTTTGAACAACTAAAAGAAATTCCTTGCTCCTGGCTTTGGATCAGCTCAACTCTGGTCATAGTGGCCGTTTGGGGAGAAACAAGCAGATGGAAGCTCTCTCTCTCTCTCTCTCTCTCTCTCTCGGTCTTTCCTTCTCTCTGTAAATCTGCCTATCCAATAAAAACAAATCAGTATTTTTAAAAAGAGAAGACTATGAAATAACTAAGTAACATTTTAGAAGAAGACATTTTGTTCCCATCAATGACATTGCATATTACTTCAAAATTTATGCCCATGAAAATATGTAATAATGAACCCTGTGTGTAAGCACATGAAGTAGTTTACAACATTTTTAAAATAATGTTTTCTATTGGTATTTATTATTGTGAGTCAAAATGGAAGTAATGTTACCACACTGATTTATGCTTCACATCTTGGTTGTTCCACTCCTGATCCCACTCCCTGCTAATGGACAGGGAAATCAGAGACGGTGCCTGAAGCCCTTGGTCCCCTGTATCCACACGGGAGACCCACAGGATGTATCTGGCTCCCAGCTTTGGATGGACTCAGCTCAAGTCATAGGGACCATTTGAGAATGATAGCAACTGGCAACCATCTGTGTCTCTTAGACAAAGAGTTTTGTGTTGAGTCACATTCCTGGCTCTGTCTGTACATTCCATGTGATCTTGTTAGTCCAATCTCCTTATCATTGTTCTGAGCACTTTGTGGACATTGTTGTAAGAATCATTGTCCCCAAATGGAGTTCACAAAGCAATCAACACCAGTATATGCAAACTGTCTCTCCTTTTGTGGCCAGTCCTTGCACATCCAAATTAAACTCCACCCCTCTTGCCTTCTTAGGCCTAACTGCACTATGCATGTTCCATAAACTCCCCTGTAGAATCAGCTTTGTCATTTCAACAATATTTAAAGTTGAGATTTTTAATGCAAAACTTCATACCACAAAGCTTGTATCCACACAAAATATTATACAGAATGATGTCAGCAATTATAAATAATAAAATCAACATCAGAGACTTAAAATTTCCAATCCTTCATTTTTATGGATGTTGTATTTTTCAGTTCCTATACTTGTCACATGTATTTGTGGAGCTGTATTGTGGCACAGTAGGTGAAGTTTGCAATGCTGACCTTATACTTTGGAGTAACATTACAAGTCCTGGCTGCTGCGCCTCCAATCCATCTCCCTGCTAATGCGCCTGGAAAATCCATCTGGAGAGTTAACCAAGAGATGGAAGATATCTCTCTCACTCTGTATCACTCTCTGTTTCAAATAAATACATGAATCATTTAAGAAATATCATTTGTAATCCTAAAGTCCACACTAGCAACACTTTCACAAGTATTCCTACAAATGTGTGGGTGACAAAAAATTGGGGTCATGCAATGTCCACATTCCTAGCTGAACCTGAAGAGGCAAATGTTCTGCCTTCTCATTTAGACTCTAGTCCTTGGAACAAGTGTCTGTGCACTGTGCAAGTACTGAGTGCCAAGAGTTGTTTGTTTCGCTTTTGTTTGGTCTTCTGTTTAAAATGGGTCCTAGCATAGTGCAGAGGCTCTGTCTACTATTCATCTATTTAAGAAGGCTATGATGTATCTGAATGAGAAAATAGGATCATTAAATTATGCTTCATTCAAACATGAATTATATTGCAGCTGACTGTGATTTTGAAACTTCCAGATCAACAGTACATGCATATCAAGTAAAATGTCTATTTTACAGTTCTCTCGAAAAACTGAATACATAGGATGTATGTGCATTTATATGTATGTACATACATTTATGTGTGTGCCAGATAGAGCTGCTGTTTGCTAGCTAGTTCATTCTTCAGATGGCCACAGCAGCTGAATTGGGCCAAGTTGAACTCAGGTACCAAGAACTCTGTCTGGGACTCCAGTATGGGTGGCAGGGATCTAAGAGGTTAATGTTAATATCATCTAAGGATAGCTTTAAAGCAACTTCCTAATGTATTTGCCCAATCATATGTGGCATAGTGAAATTGACAAATGAAAACTCAGGTTCACAAGTCCAGCATTTTTCAGCTTAGCATCAATACACATCTCCTTAAATAATATTTAATTTTCAAATGGAGAAAACTGTGAAATCGTGGATCAAAATTCTACCATATATTATATACATATTAAAAATTCAGTAATGCTTCCTTTAGAAGAGGATGTAAATATTTGGGTGATAATTTTTCTTTTTATCTCATTATTTAATTGCTAGATTCTAATGTTAACAATGCTTAATATGATGATTAGAGTTAATACATATTATATATATGAGGGATCTTCAAAAAGTCAGAGAAATATGTATAAAGAAAATGATGAAATGGATTTCAAAGATTTTGTGTCAAAATATACTTTTGTTTTAATCACCTTTTCTGCAACTATTTTGGAGTACCTTCATATAGGTATATATCTACAACAAATATATTCATAATAAGTTAAGATGTTTTCATAACAGTTACAAGCCTCCCTTCTACATTTTGTTAAGTGATTATAGCTGCCATTCTCCCACTACTCCTTGTATATTGCCTTTGGGTTCAGTAAGCACCTCAGTAGATTAAGGTTCTTCACCAGTGGAATGGAATAAAACCTTCTGTACTTAAGGGTCTCACTCATTAATACCAGCCATGCCTGGATTGGGTCATTTGAATTTTTCATTGAGCATAATCACAGGCGTAGTAACACTGAGACACACAATAAAGAACAGCCTGTGGGCTTAGTGTGGTAGCCTAGCAGCTAAAGTCCTTGCCTTGAACGTGCCAGGATCCCATATGGGTGGTGGTTCTCATGCCTGCAGCCCTGCTTCCCATCTAGCTCCCTGCTTGTGGCCTGGGAAAGCAGTCAAGGACCCTGCCCCCACATGGGAGACCTGGAGGAGGCGCCTGACTCCTCGCTTCTGGCTTCAGTTCGGCTCAGCTCTGGCCGTCGTGGCCGCTTGGGGAGTGAATCATTGGAGTGAATCATCTTCCTCTCTGTCCCTCCTCTGTTTTGTATATCTGTCTTTTCAATAAAAATAAATAAATCTTTTTTAAAAAAGAATATCTTCCAGTTCAGACACTTTTTATCTGCACTGTTGAAGCAGCACCTCAGTAGCCACTTGGTCGTCAGGATCTATCACTCCAGCCAAAATGGCAACTCCATCTTTGTCTATTGATTTAGAGAACAAGAAGCTCTTTTGGCATAGGGCACACTCCTAACTTCTAGTCATTGCATTTCCCAGTACAACCATTGCTTTTAGACTCTGACAATCACACTGTAGACTCTTCCTGAATTTCAGGGATCTAGCTTCAGCCTGGGCCAGTCTTGGCTTTTGTGGGCAACAGATGAAAGGTCTCTCGTTTCAGTGTTACTCTGCTTTTCAAGCAAAAATTTATATATATAAATAAAACCCTGCACTAGATTCTGTGAAGCACGTCAGGATTTATCATCCTAACTCTGCCTTCACCCCCAAACAAGGCACAGTCTTAACTTTATATTGCTACATAATCACTATGAAATTTCTCCTTCTCAGTTTATCCAAACTTCTTCAAATTTTAATGAAAAAGGCTCTGCTTAAAGAATTCTTGCATTCAGTCTTCAGCCAAAAGGAATCCCAGTACTCTAAAACTCTCAACGTCATTAATAATACATTCCTCCGTAAGTGGAGTAGGGATTTTCCAATTTTTCTGTAATAGAATCTTAGTTTTATACCAGAAATCATTATCCATTCTTGAAATTGACTCCTTAATTCCTAAGTACCACAGGGTGCTGGCTCCCCTCTTCCCTGACTCTGTGGTCCCCCATCTTATCAGCCCATTCCTTCTTTTAAATATTCTGCAAAATGTCTATTTATTTGTACCCATTTCTTTTACAGTAGTTAAGGTCTTAAAAATAGAAACAATGTCTCCTAATATGTGATGCAGGACACTCTGCAGTCTGATCTCTGACTACCCTGACATCTACATATTTCTCCATACCCTTTCAAAGATTTTATTCTCTGGACATACTAAATGCAATCGTCATCTGCACATATCACACTCCTTGCTCTGTACCTCTTTTCCTAGGCTCTTCTATGCTGAGAATGTCCTCCTTCATGCTATGTTGGTACACTTAATCTGGTTAAATTTCCCATCTGTCATAATTCAGCCCAGTTAACCCCCTACAGATTCTTTTCCTTGACATGTTCGCTTTCATAATCCCCAAACCTCCCTTTACCCCAGTGAGATTCAGTAATTGATTTCCAGGATTCAGTACTATTTGTTACTTTTTTGATATTTGATATTTTTAAGGATTTAGTTTTTATTTTTATTAGAAAGTTAGATATACAGAGAGGAGAGACTGAAAGGAAGATCTTCCATTGGCTGATTCACCGCCCAAGCACCCGCAACAGCCGGAGTTGTGCCGAGCCAAAGCCAGGAGCCCGGAGCCTCTTTCGGATCTCTCACACACAGGTGCAGGGTTTCACAGCTTTGGGCCATCTTCGACTGCTTTCCCAGGCTACGAGCAGGGAGCTGAATGGGAAATGACCGGGATTAGAACTGGTGTCCAGATGAAATCCTGGCACGTGCAAGGTGAGGACTTTAGCTGCTGTGCCCACTATTTGATACTTAAATTTCCTTGCATTTTCACATGGATTTTTATGCTGATCCAGTTATATAATAGTACACCCTTTTAGAGTTACAAAGTACTGGAAAAGAAGGACTAGGTCTAACTATGGTATGAAGAAATAAAACCCATGTTACAGATCACAGTTAAAGCCTACTAGAGTACTGGGATTGGCACAACAGCTCAACTGCCTTATCCTCCACCTGCGAGTACTGGGATACCATATGGGCACTAGTTTGTGTCCCAGATTCTCAACTTCCAATTGATTCCCTTCCTTATGGCCAGGGAAAGCAGCAGAGGACAGCCCAAAGCCATGGGACCTTGCACCCACATGGGAAACCCCGAAGAATCTCCTGGCTCCTGGATTTGGATCAGCTCAGCTTTGTTCATTGTGCACGTTTAGGGAGTGAGCCAGTGGAGAGGAGATCTTTCTCCATGTTTCTCAGGTCTATCAATCTACCTTTCCTGCAAAAATAAATAGGTCTTAATGAAAAGAAAATACTGACTAGAATGAAAACGACTCAATAATACTGGCTTTTCCTATTCATTTGCAAGGCTTTGCCCATGAGAACAAAGTTTGCACTGCAATATTAGATGTAATTTTTCAACATTGCTTGATTTTTTTCCCTTAGATTTCCCACAATCAAATCTACCAGTGGATGCTGTCTTTGCAAACATCTTTCTAGCTACATGTCAAATTTGCCTGGCTATATTACAGCCAAAAGATCATACTTTTTTAAGGAATAAATTTTAGCCACAGAAGTCAGCAGTAGACAATTTCTCATAGCTCTTCTTACTGTGATTCTGAGCCAGACTTTTACCTTAGGGGTAACCATCACCATCTCCACACAGGTCATACCATCTTAAAACATATTTGATCCTTTTTAAAATTCTACTCTTATTGCCGTTAAATGTGAAAAAATGGGTTATTAATTAGAAAGGTTATTTGAATATTTCCATAACCTTTCCTGAATTAAAAAAAATGTCTCAAAGTAGAGTTTTGGAAGACAACCAGTATCATTCAAATGATTTGTATGGACTACTTCTCTGTTATAGAAATTTTTGAATAATACAAAAATAAAGGAGTTGATGTAATTTATGTAGATTCCTGCTAAGTGGCAGATGATGACAAGATTTTCCTTTCGTTCAGAGAGAGAATGATGACTGAGTTTTGGTTTCAAAAAAATTGTTCCCAAACCACATACTGGTTTTGAAACTTTTTCTCACATTTTGTTTATTAACAAGAAATATCCTTCCATAATACTATATGTCTCTTAAACTAAGCTAACATTATATGACTGTTATTGTAGGGTAAAATATTCCTATGTTACTTTCCAGTCACATCCTCACTGTAGTTTTCATTATCATAATTTTGTCCTAACATGGTTTCCTGAGAATTTAGTGTCTACAGAGTATTTGGACGCATTGGCAAAGTTTTTCAAATAGTAAAGCAGAAAACATGCCATATGCCTTCTGCCGTGCTGCTGCTAAACAGCTGGTCAGTTTACCAAAGGAAAGGTAATTTCCTCACTGTCAATTGTCATCACTTTTTCCAATAGTGACTCATCCTCTAATCTAATGGTGATGTCAGAAAATTCAATTTCAGTATAGTTAGACAGGCATTATGTTTGATGTCTCTATGGTTCTCTTAAAGCTTGCCCGAGGAGAGTGACTACCTTTCCTTGATTCTATTCCCTCCAAATAATGTCCATTATCTTTAATTTCTTTGACAGCTAAACTCTGAATGAATGGTCTCTGCCTGCACTCTATATTTCCTCACTACTCATGTCCTCATTAACTCTCTGAAAATCTGATTTTGTCCTACCATTTCACATAAATTGCTTTCTCTAAGATCACCGATGACCTCCTTCTAGTCAAATCCAATGACATGTACCCAGATCCTTTTTGACCTCTCTCTGTTACTTGACACAATTGATTATCTATACTTCAAACTCTTCCTTACCCTGGGGTGCCCTAACACATTACTTTGTTTTTTCACTGCTTCTTTGCTAATATATATTTTGCTTGATGGTTGTTTAATTTCCTGCAGCCATTCACTGAACAAGTGCAAGCAGAGTTTAGATATTGTTATTCTGGAACTGGATAAATATCTTGGAATACACAGGGAGATACATGATGGCTAGGCCTCTTCTTGCATATACAAGATTGTGACACACACAATCACATCATGATAATCTACTAATATGAAATACTATGAAGTCAATAAATCCAAGCAGCATGGCTATAAAGATGGAGAGGGTTACAAGCATTGGAGGTGAGGGCAGACTGCTTCAAGATTAGTTACCAAGCAAGAACAATTTCGGAAGGTGGCATTTAAGTAGAGATCAGAAATTCTAGAGAACGATCAATGCATATATATGGATATATAAGAATATGTGCAGCACAGAGAATCCCAATGCAAAAATGAGAATGGTTTTCCTCATGATAGGAATTGAAATACCACTGAGGTAGATTGAAGTCAGCATATGGAGAAGGAACAGAAGGTGGAATCGGAGAAGGTAGCAGCTTACCTCCCTGTGCCCCTGGTAGACTACAGTAGTGTGATTTCCATTCTGTTTTTCTCTTTCTACTTTTTCTTTTTTCTTTCTGTTTCTTTTTCTTTCTTTCCTTCTTTCTCTACAAAATCATGAATAGATTTAATAATAAGTATTGGAAGAAGAAATGAGCAATATCTAAAACTGAAAAAAGACTGATAAGTATTAAAACAACAACGGAAATACACATAAACACCCAGATCAAGCCAAACATATTATTTTACATCATTTAGATGACTGTACTATGTGTCTTCAAAAATTATAGAGATACTATATTCATGCTGATACTCTGAAGTATCCTGACTTTTCTGTCTTTCATAGTTAACTTATATTTACAGTAGAAATCACTGCATTTATTCCTTCAGTAGACATGGAATAAAATCTCAAAGATGATGTTAAACAAATACACGGTGGGAACTTCCTTTGGTTTTGGGACCAGTACAATTTAAAAAAACACTTCATTTACTTCATTTTTTAAAAATTTTACTTCTTTTTATTATTATCATGTTATGACACAGTTCCATAGATCGTGGGATTTCCCTTGTCCCCTCCTCAATTCCCTCCCCCCTCACTGAGTTCCCCTTTATCATTACTATAGTATAGTTCTTCATACTCAATCATATGTCCATTATTGCGAACGTGGACAATAACAGAAAGTCCAGCATCCTATTGTCTAGATATAGTAAACTGTTTCATTGGGAATCCATCTTTGTCTGGAAGCACAGATGCATAATGCATCGTATCCTCACATCTGGATATGATAGTCTCCATTACACAGTTACTATATCCTCTTTTTTTTTTTAATGAAAAACATCAAGATTATTTATTATAAAAGCCTTTGAAGATTCACATAAAAACTCTTTAAAACTCGAGTTTGCAATAACTCAAGCCACGGCAGAATTAGACTTTACACCTATCTCCCACCAGCACCACCACCCCCTTTAGAACTGGACTCTCGGCCAAGAGTCCTTCTGCCAGGTACGACGCAGTCCTGGGTTCCCGCGCCGGCCAGCGCAGCTTGGAGAGCAGGTTCCAGACAGGCAGCAGCCTTAGATGAAGCCCCTGGAGACCCTCATGCGGCGACCCAGGTCTCTGGCGATTACTGCAACTAGAAGGCGGCGGGCACCGAGCTGCTCTGTTCTCGACTGAATCCTGAACATTGCAAGATCTCGCCTAGATATCCGTCCACGAAAGAAGAGCAGGAATCCACAGTGGAAGGCGTCCGTCCAGACCTCGATCTTGATTGAACACCACCTCGCGAAGTAGGGCAGCAATTCCAAGTTCAAGCCAAACATCGCGAACAAGAGCCACGAGTCGACGTAAAGGCCCAGTGGTTCAGTGGAGTCCTCCACGACCGGCCTCAGCCTATTGGTTTCCCCGGGTTCATCCTCCATCCTGCGGCCGGCCGGCGGAGCGCGGAGAGCCAGGAGGAGCGCCGGGACTATATCCTCTTAAATGAAAAGCTACAATACAAAATCAACAACAGGAAGAAAAACAGAAATTTACAATGCCATGAAGTTCAATAACATGCTACTAAATATGATAGTCTCCATTACAGTTACTATACATCCCCTTAAATGAAAAAGCCAGAAAACATAATAACAGGAAGAAAAAATTTATCACCACCATGAAGTTAAATAACATGATACTGAATGATGAATGTGTCGCTGAAGAAATGAAAATCAAGAATCTTCTTGAGGAAAATGATGTTACTGTATGATCTATGAGTCATTGAAGAATTTAATCAGAAGAAATGTGCATGTGAAAAAAATCTACTGACATACACAGGAATACCAATGAAACTCAGAGGAGATCTTTCTTTTTTTTTTTAATTATTTATTATTTAACTTCAGTAATTACATTGTATTATGTGACACAGTTACATAGATACTTGGGTTCTCCCCACCCCTCCCCAAACCCTCCCACCATGGTGGATTCCTCCACCTTGTTGCATAACCACAGCTCAAGTTCAGTTGAGATTCCCCCATTGCAAGCATATACCAAACATAGAGTCCAACATCTTATTGTCCAGTCAAGTTCAACGGCTTCTTAGGTATACCCTCTCTGGTCTGAAGACAGAGCCAGCAGAGTATCATCCCAGTCAATTGAAAGCTCCAACATACCATCAGCAAAATTTACATCATTATGGAATTAATTGACATAGTAATGAGTAACCAATATGTTAAAAGTAAATGCGAGTTCCCAGCCACCTTCTGTGACCACCTCACCTATACTTCAATTTTAGTTTATACACAACATATAACATTCAAAACATAACATGTTATACATAACATCATATCATCTTAAATTAAGGCAAACATATGGTATTTAACCTTTTGTGATTGGCTCATTTCCCTTAGCATTATGGTTTCCAGTTTGGCCCATTTGGCCACAAAGAACTGCATTTTGTTTTTTTTAATAGCTGAGTAGTATTCCATGGAGTAGATGAACCATAGCTTTCTTATCCAGTCCTCTGTTGATGGGCATTTTGGTTGCTTCCATGTTTTTGCAATTACTGATTGTGCTGCTATGAGCATAGGAGTGCATGTTGGTTTCTCATAAAACAAGTGTTCTGGATATATTCCTAGGAGTGCTATTGCTGGATCATATGGTATGTTGAATTTGAGTTGTTTGAATATTCTCCATACTGATTTCCATAGAGGCTGTACCAGCCTGCAGCCCCACCAGCAGTGGAGTAGGGTTCCCTTTTCCCCGCAACCTCGCCAACAAGTGTCGTTGGTGCTTTTATTCATGTGGGCCAGTCTTACTGGCATTAGGTGGTACCTCATTGATGTTTTAATTTGGATTTCCCTTATTGCCAGGGAACTTGAGCATTTTTTCATATGCTTATTTGCCATTTGGGTTTGTTCCTTTGTGAAGTGTCTGCCCATTTCCCGTGCCCATTTCTTGAGTGGCTTGTTTGTTTTGACATTTTGGTTGTTTTGTAGCTCTTTGTATATTCTGGAGATCAGCCCTCTATCACCTATGTCGTGTGCGAAGATCTTCTCCCATTCTGTGGGTTGCCTTTTTACTTTGTTGATTGTTTCTCTAGCTGTACAGAAGCTTCTTAGTTTGATGAGGTCCCAATTGTTTATTTTGGTCTTGATTTCTACTGCATCTGGAGTCTTTTTTAGGAAGTGAGGGCCTACCCCTAAGTGTTCCAGTGTGTTTCCAACATTTTCTTCCAAACGTTTGAAGGTTTCTGGATGTAGGTTTAGATCTGTTATCCATTTAGATCTGATCTTAGTGTATGGTGAGAGATGTGGATCTATTTTTTTGTTTCTGCAGGCTATTAACCAGTTGTCCCAACAGCATTTATTGAACAGACCTTCCCATTTGCCTGGATTGTCGTTTGTCTTTTTGTCAAAGATTATTTGGCTGTATCTGTGTGGGTTTCCTTCTGGTGTTTCTATTCTGCTCCATTGATCTTCCTCTCTATCTTTGTGCCAGTACCACGCTGTTTTGATAACCACTGCCCTATAGTATGTCCAGAGGTCTGGAACTGTGATTCCCCCTGCTAACTTCCTGTTCTTCAGGATGGTTCTAGCTATCCGTGGTTTTTTGTGCTTCCAGATGAACCTTTGGATCATTGTTTCCAGTTCCATGAAGAATGTTTTGGGCAATTTGATTGGGATTGCGTTGAATGTATATATTGCTTTTGGCAGTATAGACATTTTAATGATATTGATTTTACCTATCCAGGAGCATGGGATGTTACTCCATCTTTTGAGGTCTTGTTCAATTTCTTTTTTAAGTAGTTTGTAGTTTTCTTCAAATAAGTCTTCTACATTTTTGGTTAGATTTATTCCCAGATATTTCATACTTTTCTCTGTTATTTTCTTGAATGGTATCTTGCTGGTTAAGTCTTTTTCCATCTTGGGGCTGCTCGCATACACTATGGCTGTTGATTTTTGTTCATTAATTTTGTACCCTGCCACTCTACCAAACTCTCATACAAGTTCTAGCAGTCTCTGTATTGAGTCTCTTGGCTCTTCTACATAAAGAATCATATCATCTGCGTATAGTGAGAGTTTAACTTCTTCGTTTCCCGTTTGGATTCCTCTGATTTCTTTTTCTTGTCTTATGGCCTCAGCGAGTACCTCTAGGACTATGTTGAATAGTAGTGGAGAAAGTGGACATCCCTGTTTTGTTCCAGATCTCAGTGGGAAGGGTTCCAGCTTTTCTCCATTCAGTATGATGCTGGCGTTGGGTTTTTCATATATGGCTTTAATTATGTTGTGGATTTTTCCATCTATGCCTACCTTGATTAGGGTTTTTAGTAGGAAGTGGTGTTGGATTTTGTCGAAAGCTTTTTCTGCATCTATTGATACTATCATGTGATTCTTGTTTTTCAGTTTTTGGATGTGGTGTATCACATTTATAGATTTTCGAATGTTGAACCATCCCTGCATTCCAGGGATGAATCCTACTTGATCTGGATGAACGATCTGTCTGATGCGTTTTTGAATTCTGTTGGCTAGGATTTTGTTGAGAATCTTAGCATCAATGTTCATCAAAGAGATGGGTCTGTAGTTTTCTTTCTCTGTAGGATCTTTGTCCGGTTTTGGGATTAATGTAATGTTGGCTTCATAGAATGAGTTTGGAAGGGTTGCCTCTTTTTCTATTGTTTTGAAGAGTTTGTAGAGGGATTGGGGTCAGTTCTGTTCGGAATGTTTTGTAGAATTCTGTAGTGAAGCCGTCTGGGCCTGGGCTTTTCTTTGTTGGGAGGTCTTTAATCACTGATTCAATCTCTACTTCAGTTATGGGTTTGTTCAGGTCGTTTGTTGCCTCTGGGCTAAGTTTTGGCAAGTGGTAGAAGTCTAAGAACTTTTCCATTTCTTGGTGATCTTCTGATTTGTTTGAGTACAGTGCTTTGTATTAATTTCTAATTATGGCCTTAATGGATGCAGTGTCTGTTGTTATGTTGCCTTTTTCATCTTTGATGCTGTTAATTCTTGCCTTCTCTTGTTTTTTCTTTGTCAGTCGGGCCAGCGGGGTGTCTATCTTGTTTATCTTTTCAAAAAACCAGCTTTTTGATTCATTGATTTTGTGTATGGTTATTTTTTTTATTTCTATCTGGTTGATTTCCTCCCTTGTTTTGATGATTTCTTGTTTCCTGTTGTGTGTGGGGCTCTTCTGCTGTTGTTTTTCCAATTCCTGGAGGTGTGTGTTTAGTTCCTGTATTTGGCACCTCTCTTGGGCCTTGACATGAGCTCCAATTGCGATGAGTTTACCCTGTAGCACTGCTTTGGCAGTGTCCCACAAATTTTGGAATGTTGTGTCAGAGTTTTCATTGGTTTCCATAAATTTTTTGATCTCATCTTTAATTTCTTCTCTGATCCTTTGTTTGTTTAGTAGCATATTGTTCAGCCTCCAAGAGTTTCTGTATTTCCTGGGGCATTTTGAATTGCTGATTTCCAGCTTCATTCCGTGGTGGTCTGAGAGGATACATGGTATGATTCCTATCTTTTTGAAGTTATTTAGGTTTGCTTTGTGTCCTATCATGTGGTCGATCCTGGAGAAGGTGCCATGCACTGCTGAAAAAAATGTATAATCTGTGGACTTGGGGTAAAAAATTCTATAAATGTCAACCAAGTCCAGTTGTTCTATTGTTTGTATGAGTTCTGTTGTTTCTTTGTTGAGTTTTTGTTTTGTTGATCTGTCTATAGTTGTTAGTGGGGTGTTAAGATCACCCACTATTATTGTGTTCATATCTATGTCTCCCCTTAAGTCCGTTAGTAATTGCTTCACATAGCTAGGTGCGTTTGAATTTGGTGCATATATGTTCACAATGGTAATTACTTCCTGATGGATCAGTCCCTTCACCAATATATAACATCCTTCCCTGTTCTTTTTGATGTGTGTCAGATTGAAGTCCACATCATCTGAAATTAAGACAGCTACCCCAGCCTTGTTTTCTCGTCCATTGGCATGAAATATCTGTTTCCAACCTTTCACTTTCAGCTTCTTCGAATCTCTTCTGGTTAGATGTGTCTCTTGTAGGCAACCGATAGTTGGGTACTGTTTGATAATCCATTCTGTTAATCTATGTCTTTTTTTTTTTCCCTGTCACCTTCTGTGACCACCTCACCTATACTTCAATTTTAGTTTATACACAACATATAACATTCAAAACATAACATGTTATACATAACATCATATCATCTTAAATTAAGGCAAACATGTGGTATTTAACCTTTTGTGATTGGCTCATTTCCCTTAGCATTATGGCCCATCAACAGAGGATTTGATAAGAAAGCTATGGTTCATCTACTCCATGGAATACTACTCAGCTATTAAACAAAACAAAATGCAATCTATGTCTTTTGATTGGTGAGTTCAGGCCATTTGTGTTAAGAGTTAAAATTGAGAGGTTGTGATTTTGCCCTGCCATACTTGTTTTTGTGGGTGTTGATATCTGTGTTATTGCCCTTCCTTGTGTGGACTTTAGTGGGGAGATCTTCCTGTTTGCCATCTTTGCTTATGATTCGCCTCTTTTTTTTCTAGATTTAGTGCATTTCTAAGGAGATTTTGTAGAGCTGGTTTTGTGCTGGCATATTCTTCTAATTTCTCTTTGCTGTGGAAGTATTTGATTTCGTTCTCAAATACGAATGAGATCTTTGCTGGGTACAATAGTCTTGGTTGACAGTTGTTCTGATTCAGGATTTGGAAGATCTTTGCCCATTCTCTTCTTGCTTGTAAGGTCTCTTCAGAAAAGTCAGCAGTGATCCTGATTGGTTTTCCCCGGTATGTGATCTTTTCTCTGCTTCGTACTTGTCTCAGGATTCTTTCTTTGTCTTCGTTGGAGTGAAACTTGAGCACCATATCTCTGGGTGAAGATCGCTTTGGGTCAAATCTGCTGGGAGTCCTCTGACCGTCCTGGATTTGAGCTGGATTCATGTTCCAAGTGTTTTGAAAGTTTTCCTGTATAATTTTGTCGAGCACCATTTGCATTCCTGATTCTTTTTCCGCTCCTTCAGGAAGGCCAATAATCCTAATATTTGATTTTCTGAGGTTGTCTTTCATTTCTTGTATGGTCTTATTGGCTTTGTTCAGACTTGTCTCCAGCTGTTTAATGAACTGGGTATGTTCGTTTTGTGTGTCTTCCGTTTCAGAGATCCTCTCTTCTGCTGTATTTGTTCTGTTGGTTAGGCTCTCAATTTTGTGCTCTAAGTCAAGGATTTTACTTTTCATTTGTTGTATTTCTGAGGCTATGTGGTTCTTGAATTCCTTGAAGTCCTCCCAATTCTTCTCATTGTCTCTGACATATTTTAACATTATTTTTTTGAATTCCTTGTCTGGTAGATCTTCTATGTCTTCATCTCGCATCTCCGAAATAGACATTGGCTTTCGATCCTTTATTGGTAGGGTGTTGGCACTCTCATCTGGATCATTACCTTTTCTGGTATTTCTTCCCATTGTGTTAGTGTTTCTTTTTTGAGAGACCTAGGCACCAGTGTGCTGAGGGTTCTCCAAGCACTATCCTGTAGAGATCGGAGTCTGCAGGCGTGGAGTAGCAGGGTGTGGGAATTTTCAAGGCACTTTTGGTGCGTCTCCAGAACACTGGACCTCAGGGCGCCACTTCCAGGGCCCAGAGGATTCAAAGCGCACTCTCAGCTCGTCCCCTACAGGTATGCTACCACAGGGCTTGGGGGAGTGAAGGCACTCTCTGTGAGCGCCCCCTGAGCGCTGGATCACAGGGCTCGGAGCAAGGGACTATAGGGCGTGGGGTGTTCCAGGTGCTCTCTGGAAGCGCCTCCTGCACAGGCCCGCCCACCCCAGCACTTGCAGGGGACCAACCGCCCCGGCGCTAGCAGGGAACTGCCCAGCCCAGAGGCGTGCTTGGGTTCCTGTGGGATAGCACCACCCAGCTGAGTGCCAGACCGCAAAGGCACGGGGTAGTATCCAGTGTGCCTTTTGCCTTTCTCCCAGACACAGTTTTGGCAGTTTCAAGGTACTCGCCCTGTGTCTCTAGACGCTGGAGTCTGGGGGGGGAGGGGCGGGGAGACGAGCACCAATTGTGTTCTGGCTCTGTGCGTGCTCCTGGGGGGCCAACTCCCGAAGCCTCCAACCCACCACTGTCCCCACCCAACTCACTCAAACCTCAGGTTCTTGCAGTCTGCCTCTTCCTCTGGTGGGAATCCTGGCCACCGGTGCGTCTCCCGACTGCTGCGTCCGTTGCTGGTCCCAGTGGGTCGCGATGAAGCCTGGAGGCTGCGGCTGGTGCAGGTCCCGGGGCTTGGCGACCAGGGTGGGCAGATGCCGGCGGGTCCCGGTGATTCAGGGTCCTGGTGTCCACAGCGGGGCAGGTCCTGGCGAGTCCTGGTGACCAGGGTGAGCAGATGCCAGCGGGTCCCAATCACAGCCAGTCCTCACGATCACTGCGTCTGCGGGTCGTTCTGCTGGTCGGTTTGCGGATCGGTCTGCGGCTTTCAGTGTCTGCACTCAAAGGTGACTCAGCAGGTCAGGAGCGGAAAGTCGTCTCCCCTGTCCTTTGCTTTGTTTTTCCCTGGTTGCTCTTCCGAGTTGTGTGGATTTTTTTGGCTCCACACTGTCCAGGGAACTTCACGTTCTTCTCCCTGTAGTTCTATGCTGCTCCACTTACGCTTTTGTCGCGTTCTAGCCCTCTCTGTCTGTGAGCTCTCTCACGGTCTTCCTCCTATGTCGGCCATCTTGCGAGTCTAAAGGAGATCTTTCACAGGAAACTCTATAGGCCAGAAGAGAATGGAGGCAACATATTCAAGACTCTAAAAGCAAAAAAATTGTCAGCCAAGGATAACATACCCAGCAAAACTTTCCTTTGTCTCTGAAAATGAAATAAAATTCTTCCACAGTAAAGAAAAATTAAAAGAATATGCCTCTTCCAAACCTGCCCTACAAATGATACTTAAAGATGGCCTCTTGACAAAGAGGAATAGCACCCACCAAAACCAAAGGCAAATGCGAAGAACATCCCAGTAAAGTAACAACAGAAGACTAAATCAATGAAAAACCCACTGCTAAAATGGCAGAACCAAATTACCAGTTAATTGTATTAACCCTGAATTTAAATGGCTTAAACTCATGAATTAAATGTCACAGATTACTAGACTGGATTTAAAAAGAAAACCCGTCTATTTGTTGTCTACAGGAGACATATCTTACCAACAAAGATTAGTGCAAACTGTATCTCACTTCATTTACTTCAAAGGCAGAGTTATGGGGGGA
Organism: Ochotona princeps; assembly: GCF_030435755.1. Lineage (NCBI taxonomy): Eukaryota > Metazoa > Chordata > Mammalia > Lagomorpha > Ochotonidae > Ochotona > Ochotona princeps. Next base: position 57,324,086 of record NC_080865.1, on the reverse strand, counting down.
TATGTGATAGCAAGATTATCTTCCATCCACTAGTTCACTTTCCAAACAGCAGCAATGGCCAGAATTGAGCCAGGCCAAAACCCAGGTGTTTGGAATTCCATCAAGTTCTTTCAGGAGAATCCAGGGGCCCAAGCACTTGGGTCATCTTCTGCTGCTTTCTCAGATACATGCATGGGGAGCTGAATTAGAAGTGGAGCAGTTGGGTCACAAACCAGCACCCACATTGGCAGGAGCTTTACCTGATGTGCCACAGCACTCAGCCCTGAATCAAATCTACAAGCTGACGGTCTCATGTATTTAAGATGCTAGAAAACTGATGGATTTTTATTTGTATAATAAGTAATAAATGTATGATTGAATGCATAGTCTTACACCACAGTAAATAATTTCTCTATATAGGAATCCACCGGTCTTTTTAAGGGATGCCACTGAGTTTCTGCGCTCAGGGGTCTCATCAAATGTTTCTGCTCTTTTCAAGCCACCTAAATCAATGAGCCAATTTAGTTTGCTTTGTGAAAATGAGTAATGTACTGTCACCATGGTGATCCTCCTCTGCAATCTCCTGGAACTGACTGCTCTTTGGGCCTGCCTGCCCTTTTCACAAAACATACCCAATGATTTTGGTCACTATAACTCACAGGAATGCCATACCAATAAAAGAGTCTATTTTATATTTCAAATCTAGGTTACCAGGAACATGATCTCTCTAATTTCAAAATACATCCATTATATTAAACTGACCTTTTAAAAATCCATCCCTTTAAAAAGCTCCCTTTCATGTTTATTGACAATGATACCCACAAAAAAATCCAACCTCACTTAAAGACACATCACTACTTTCATAGACATTTATATATAACAAGCGAATTTGCCATCATTTAACAATGATTATAGCTTCAAATATGCGACCAAGCACCTTATAACTTACTTTTGACAAGGCATGACAAAATGCAAAGATTAAACAGTCTCCCATGTTCAGTCTACTATACCAACATAATTTGCAGAGAATAAGTTTCATTCACTTCTCAACCAGATATTCCCCTGAAAGTCCTAGTCACAGAATATGGATTTAAGAATGTTACAGAAGAAGAATGTATCCAGTCAATTTGTTATTCCAGAAGCACTTAAAACCATGCTTCACTGTGACAGACCCTTTGTGGTTGATGATTCCTTTTCTTCCATGAGATAGTTTGGGTTTTTTAAAGTATCTTCTGAAACATTCAGAAACCAGGTACCAAAAAGAAATAAATTCTATATTTTATGAATTCTTGTTTTACTCATCTCTGCTCTACACTTTTCTAGGTACAGATGGCGAAATAAGAATAAAAGGGGCAAAAAAAGCAGAAATTTTCACATTTATCCATTTTTATTTGAAAAGCAGGTTTATAGGGAAGAGAAACTGAGAGGAAAAGACCTGTGAGCAACCTCTGGCTTACTCCCCAGATGGACCAAGTGGCTGGAGCTGAACTGAAGCCAGAAGCCAGGAACTTCATTTTGGTTTACCGTGGTGGTGCCAGTCCCCAAGGCTTTGAGCCACCCTCTGCTGCTTTCTCAGGTCATAAGCAGGGAGCTGAATTGGAAGTGGATCAGCTGGGACACAAGGTGGTGCCCATATTGGATTTCAGTGCTTGCAGGCAAAAGATTAGCCAATTGAGTTATCGCACCTGCCCAAAAGTGTACCTCTTACATAAAGGCATAAATTCTTGCATTGTAACATTTACAAGTGATTTTAAAATGATTGCTACAAATAATAGAGAATTTTGAAATCCACAAACTCATGATGGCACTTCAAAAAAGTCATGAAAACTGAAATTAAGATTGCTTTGATACAAATTTTGAAACATGCGCATAGATTTTTTTAAAAAATAATGTACATTTTCACAACTTTTTTAAGACCCTGGAACATTGAATCCTGCTTGAATTGTGTGGGCAAGTCATTATAAGCAACATGCACTTTTGGGAGGAAAGATTTATTTTAATTGAACGGTCAAATATACAGAGAGGAGGAGAAACAGAGGAAGATCTTCCGTCTTCCGAGTCACTCCTCAAGTGGCTGCAACAGCCAGAGCTGAGCTGATCTGAAGCTAGGAGCCTAGAGCCTCTTTAGGGTCTCCCACATGGGTGCAGGGTCCCAAGGCTTTTGGTTTCCTTGACTGTTTTCCCAGGCCACAAGCAGGGAGCTGGATGGGAAGTGGGCTGCCAGGATTAGAAACTGTGCCCATATGGGATCCTGCTCAATCCAAGGCATGGACTTTAGCCACTAGAATACAGAGGCTAGGCCTGCAACATGCACTTCAATTGTGATTGCTATCATTTACTGTTATACTACTGTACCTAAATAAATTATACATTGTTTCAGTAACTTTAGCAATGGTTTCATCTCTGTACTTCAAAAAATACATTAGCTTCATTAAATTGACACTTTCAAAAAATCAAGTATCTTTCTCGTTTAAGGGGCTTTTTCATGTCTTTCTGAATAATTCTTTCCATGACATCTTCTCCTAATTTTTAAGAAATGCCACCTCTCCAAGCTACTTTGGTATAGTATAGTAATGAATCGCTAAATGTGGCTTCTCAACCTTAATTATTATAAATACCCTCAAAATAGGGCCATTTTCCACTATAAGTTCAAAATGTTAATGTATAAGAACTAATTCAAGGTATAATAAATGTGTGACTCTTTCTTTATTCACTTCGAATGAATAATAGCATCTGTGAGTTTTCTGGTGGTAAAATATTATCAGATTCCTAGTGTAAAAACTACTTTGACTTTTTTTAAACTTATGTATTGATAGATTAACTCTGTCTTTTGCAAATTTAGGAATTTTAAATCTATACATTAGGATGTAATTGACCTGTACTGTTATGTACTGTCCTTATGTGATATTAACAACAAGGTCACGTTACTGTCATAAAACGAATTGGATAGCTTTCAACTTTTTAAGTCTTCCTGGAAACAAAACTGCAGGCATGAAACAGCATTGTGGCTTTGCTTGAAAGATTTGGAATTCCCTTTCAGAATTGTTTCTGTATAAAGATGCTTCTGAAACAAACAGAATGATTTTAAACATATTTTGGGGAAAATATCTGTTTGTTTGTTTGTTTGTTTGTTTAGAAGAATTACAGAAAGAGATTGGGATAGTCAAAGGCAAAGATCTTCCATCCCCTGGTTCCATTCCCTTAATGAAATAGCAAATGTTTGAGTTGGGACAAGCCAAAGCAGGAGCCAGAATCCAGGAGCTTGTTCTGGGATTCCCTACATGGGCCATGTTTCACTGCTTCCCTAGATGCTTTCACAGGGAGCTGGAACAGAAGTGAAGCAGTTAGGATGCAAGCTGCTTCTCATATCGGGTGCCAGTATCTTAGCTGGTAGCTTAACCTGCCAAGCCTCATGCCTGTCCCAAACATTTGGAATTCTTAGGGATTCTACTATTCACAGGGTTTAAGAAACGTATTCATTCATTTCATCATTTGAATATATAAATATAGATTTCCATAATACTATATTATATTTTTAAAGTCACACCTCAAATAATTTTTTCTGTGCTTTGTCCTTCCTCAATTATTTCTTATAACACTCTCATTGAAAAACTATTCACATGGCAACAATTAACACATTTTAAAAATCTATCATTTAATACTTGTGTCTATTTTCGCAGCATTGTGAAACAATCACCCCAACAAACCTGAAAACATCTTCATTATTCCATAAAAAATTCCTTATGCAGAGCTAATACACAGCAACTCCTCCATCCTCCCCATATCTAGGCCATCAGTAACCTACATTCTGTCTCCACGTATTTGCCAACTAAAGGCATTTCAAATAAACTTGCATACAATATGTGGTCTTTTGTGAATGATGATATGCTTGTGCTATCATTGGGTCCTTAGTAGAACATTATGTCATTGCACATATCAGGACTTATCCTTATCACCAAAAAATATTCTTTTATAACATGTCAACGTCTATGTTCCATCCATCAATTGAATATTTGTGCTGTTAATCTTTGGTTGTTATGAATAATGATGCTATAAATATTTTTGCATTCTTTTATATAAAAATATACTGTTGATTTTCTTGGTTTTATATATATATAGTACACATCTAAGAGTACAATCTCTATTATATTGCATCTTTATGATTAACTTGAAAGAATTAACTATTACAAGAGTGGCTACACAATTTCATATTTTTGTCAACAATTCATAAGTATTTTAATTTTCCACTTGCTTATCAACACTTATTATGGTTTTTGTATCATTATACATGTGTGAATGGAATGTTATTTTAATATGATTTTAATGTGCATTTCCTTCATGACTGATGGTACTGAGCACTAAGTGTGTCGAAGTATTAAAAATTTACACATCTTTTTGGAAAAATATTTATGCAGTTGTTTCACTCTTGAATGGCATATTGATCTTTTTTAGTATGAAATTAGTTTTTATTTTTAATTCAAAACAAATGCTTAACATTTTGGCAAAATCCAAACACTCAGAAAAAAATGTCGAAGCAGGTTTTATTTTTCCTCTCTAGAGAAGCTTAATATGGCCTTTTTTTTCTCCCACAGTGCTAGTCTGGAAAAAACAAAACAAAACAAATAAAACAAACAAAATCCCTCCCAATTTTTTTTTAAATCATCGCCTTTATCCACGAGGGCTGTGCCTGGCAGGAAGAAAACCCTAAAACAACACTTAACAAAATAAGGCATTAGAAAAGTTGTGAATAACATCTGAATATATCTATATAAAATATGTTTATTTGTTTATTACAAAGTGTAATAATGACAATATTTCTTTTTTGAAATCATTCTATGATTTTAACAATGGCTTTATTATCATGAATGATGTCTGTTCACAATGTAGTGTTCAAGTTCTCCACATGAATCTTTCTATAATTTGAAGAGAAATTACTTAATAATTATAGTCCTATAAACTACTGACCGCTAATAAGAGACTACTAGTTTAATGATAAATTATGAGTATATTATATAATCATATGTAAGTAATTATGCTTTTATTTTATTGATTACCACAAACACTATGAGCATATTTTTCCAAATCCTGTATCTGAACCTCCTGTCATAGACAACTGCACTACTGGGCAAAATATGTGATGCAATTGTCTTCTGGCAGGGTTCAACAGACAATTCCAGATTTATTCAATGAAAAGCATATCAGAAGAACTCAATAGTCACTTTAGATTTATCCTTGAAGATACTTTGTTAGTTGTGGCACAGGGAAATGGAGCCAGTCCAGACCACCAACAGTGGTCCCACAGAGCAAAGGAAAGAGAGTAAGTCTGTAATTTTTGAATACTGTAGAGGAAGAAGCTGGACAAGAAGGGGTTAAATATATATGCGGTTCTTTGATATCTGGGGCCCTATTCTTTGGCTGAATGCAAGTTGGTCTATGAGCAGAAGGAAATTCAGTGACATATAGGATAGAGCATACAAATACAATGTTACATGAGCAGAAGTTTAGAGCTCACAGAACACTACAGATCATTTAAGCTCCAAATACCCTTAGTTCAATACTTGTCAGTCAGTATAACCCCACGAAGGACACAAAGTAGATGAACTACGTTAAATTTAGAGTGAGAGTTATCAGATATTATAAGTTCTAAGTTTAATCACCAACAAAATAAGGGGATTCACTATTTGCTAGAACAAGATTCAATTCAGTCAGCCTTCAAAATCTATGTATTCTACATGTATGGTCTTAATCAACCGCAACTCATAAATATTTCATAGAAAATATGTACCCGGGCCCAGCGCAATGGGCCTAGCGGCTAAAGTCCTTGCCTTGGATGCACTGCGATCCCATATGGGCGCCAGTTCTAATCCCGGCAGCTCCACATCCCATCCAGCTCCCTGCTTGTGGCCTGGGAAAGCAGTTGAGGACGGCCCAAAGGCTTGGGACCCTGCACCCACTTGGGAGACCTGGAGGAATTTCCTGGCTCCTGGCTTCGGATTGGCTCAGCCGTTGCAGCCGCTCAGGGAGCGAATCCTCAGACAGAAGATCTTTCTGTCTCTCCTTCTCTCTGTATATCTGACTTTGCAATAAAAATAAATAAATCTTAAAAAAAAAAAGAAAATTTGTACCTGTACGAAATATGCACAGATATTTTTTGCTGCCATTATTTTCTGACATGATAAAATAACAGATATTTACATAATATTTACATTTTAGTAGTTATTATAAGTAACCTAGAGCTCATTTAAAATATGAGTGATGATATGCACATGTTACATACAAATAATACTCCTTAAATGGCTTGATTTGTCACAGATTTTGGTATTCATAAGGAATGCTAAAGCCAGTGCCCATACTACCTGAGAGATGGCACTATTACTATAAAAGAGGATTCGTTATCAAATGATGATTCATATCATTTCCAAACGATTCAGCATGCGAGTAAGAAATCATCAGACATACCAAGAAACAGAGCAGAAAGTTGTATCAAAAATTTCTGAATTGAAAGGTTAAAGATATTAGCTATCAGAATTAGTAGCAAATAGCACTAGCACAAATGTGTTCAACTAGGGACAAGTGTTTGGTTTAGAGGTTAAGATTTCATTTGTGGTATCCTCATTCAGTATTGGGGTACCTGGGTTTAACTTCTTGCTGGGCGTCCAAATTCTCACTTCAAACCAATGCAGACCTTGGAAGGCAGCAGGGGATAGGTCAAGCGGCTGGGCTCCTGCTACCAGCATGAGAGAACTGAATTGAGTTTCGAGCTCCCGGTTTTGGCACCAGTGTAGCACCAACCATTGTGGACATTTGGAGAGTGAAACGGTAGAATTAAGCTCTCCCTGTCTGTCTTCATTTTTCACAGTCTGTTTCTCTGACTTTAAATTAAAGAAAAAATAGTGAAAAAACAGTGATTTAATTGGAAAGATTAATAAAATGGATAGAAAACAATGCAGAATCTAAATAAAGATGTCAAATTAATGCAAAAATATCAATGAAAACTTTGGATGAGTAAAACACAATAGCTGATATTTAAAGTCACTGGATTGGCTAAAAACAAAAAAAAAAATACAAAGATGACACATGAATTTGAAGACAAGTTGTAAGATTTTAAGGAGCATAGGGAAAAAAAATCAACCCAAAAAATTGAATCACCAAATCATGATTCTAGATCAAATGACCTAAATGTTTAATTGGAATTTTAGGGAAAAAAGAGAAAAATATTTCCAACAGAAAAAGTCCTGTGGATGCATAATGCCAAAATACTGAAATTAGTTGAGAGGTATAAACCCACAAGCGATTTCACAAAACATAACTTAAGCTCAAGGAAAACCACACCAAGGTATACCATAGTCATATTTAATTTTCAAACCAGTCAAATGAAATAAACAGATTATTTATAAGAACGATCATAATAGTCTTACATCAAAAACACTACAAATTCAAACATTAGGAATTTCAAAAGTGATGAAACAAAAATATTATGTAACTAGAATTTAGCATTCAGCAAAAATACTGTTTAGACATGACAAAGACCATTTAGTACCAACAAAATATTGTAGTTCAGCACCAAACATCAAAAGATATAGATATATTTTTTACATTTTTAAAGCTTTTATTGTATCACATAGGGCATAACCTCAAAAAGTCCCACCTCTGCTCACTGGTGTTTCATTGTTTCCTTCCTGTAGAGGCTTTCTCTGTGCAGATCTGCCGCCAGGGCACGGTTACTGGTAACAAAGACCTTGCTCTAAAGCATAGCTCCAGAAAGCAGCTGACAGTAGCATGGGACCGTGCATGCCACAAGGGGTGCTGCAGAACAAGGGTTAAGACTCTCAGCTGAGGGACCCCTCCCCAGCAACCCCCCCCGCAACAGGTCCATGGCTGCCAGGACACACGGCACTATCGGAAAGCTCAGTGGCAGGTGCAGGCACAGGCTGGCCTACACTGCCAAAGGCTCTCCAGGTTGCACTCCCATGCAGTTGGAGATCCCGTGGCTACAACTAGCCATAGCCTTTGGAAACATGCTGAAAATATTTTTAGGCTGAATTTAAATGATATGAGATGGAAATTCAGATACGTGCGAGGAAAGAATTTCAGAAGTTGCAAATATGCAGACAAATACAACAGAAATACTGCTTTCTAAAGAATTAATTGTGAAATTAAAAGCAAACCCTCATGGGGTTTATAACATGGAGGCAAAATATATGATAAAATATGGCAACATGAAAGAGTTCTTGGAACTAAGCTATTGTCAAATTCTTATAACTTTATAAGAAGTTTTTACAAAGCAGTGGGTTTTTTAAAAGATCTATTTATTGTTATTGGAAAGACAGATATACAGAGAGGAGGAGAGACCGAGAGGAAAATCTTTTGTCCGATAGTTCACTCTCCAAGTGACCGCAATGGCGGGTGCCGCGCCAATCCGAATCCAGGAGCCCAGATCTTCTTCTGCGTCTCCCAAGTGGGTGCAGGGTCCTAAAGCCTTGAGCCGTCCTCGACTGCTTTCCCAGGCCACAAACAGGAAGCTGGATGGGACATGGAGCTGCCGGGATTAGAACTGGTGCCCATATGGTATCGCAGTGCATTCAAGGCAAGGACTTTAGCTGCCAGCTCATTGCATCGGGCCCTATAAAATGTTTTTATATAAATTCAAGAGGAACAAAATTCAGTTATGTGTATTTCAGTATTGAGTGTGCAGCTATGTAATTTTTAAAAGATATGCAGCTGAAAAACCAGTTAGTAAAATACAGATTTATATATACACACACAATTTCATATATATGTGCACAATCAAAATCTGTGCAAGATTGATTTTTTAAATGAGCAACTAGGAATAATTAATAACATGCAGCTACAAGATAGGCTTAGAAACAACCATACCAATAACTACGGAAATAGATAAAATATCTTTTTTGAAGCATCAGTTTAAGTCTGCAAAACAAAATAAGATCCCATGATACATTAATGCACACGACATAGAACCATTTAAGGTATTCATTGTGAATAGGAAGTAGAACTGTTTCCTGTGATGTCACCTTCACATATAGATGCCAGGTTTGACCTCTTTGCTGATATAGGAAAAGCATTGGAAAATGGCTGAAGTGTTTGAGCCAATGGATGAATCTCCCGGTTGCTAGCTTTAGCCCTTGGGGCCTCCTGGGATTGAGCTATCAGACAGATGATCTCTCTTTCCCTCCTCCCTTCTTCATTTCTGTAACTTTGATTTTCAAAACAAATGAATACTTCATCAAAACAAGGAAAACAATTTCAATATAAGGACTCGGTTAATCTAAAATAATCTCCAAAAGATATATACCATTACAAATAAGAATCATTAAAAAACCAAAAATGGCTCTATTAGTATCTTCAGAAGTGTATTTCACTGGGGCCAATGTGGTATAGCAAGCTAGTGCTGGCATCCTGGTTCATGTCCCAGCTACTCTACTTTTGTTCCAGCTTTCAGCTTATAGCCAGAGTAAGCATCAGAGGATGACACAAGTCCTTGGGTCCTTGTACCCACAGGAGAGATCTACAAAGAACCTCCTGGTTATTTTTAATTTTAAGGATTTATTTATTTTAATTGGACAGACAGATTTACAGAGAAAAGAGAAACACAGAGACAATGATCTTCCATCTGCTGATTTGCTCCCCAAGTGTCCACAATGGCCAGAGCTGCACAAATACAAAGCCAGGAAGGAGCGACGAGACTCTTCCAGGGCTCCCACATGAGTACATGGACCCAAGAAAATCCTCTACTGTTTTCCCAAGCCACCAGCATGTGGTTGGACGGGAAGTGTAGAATTTGGGACATGAGTTAACACCCATATGGGATACGAACATTTTCAGGTCAAGGATTAGCCAGTTGAGCTATTGCATCAGTCCAAAAGCTCCTGGTTCTTAGCTTTGGATCAGCTCAGCTCTGTCCACTGTGGCCCTTTGGGGAGTGAACCAGCTGATTGGAGACCTATATCTCTCCATTTTTCCACTGTGAAATCTGCCTCTCAAATAAAAATAAATAAATATCTTTTAAAAAGTGTATTTCAGGATCAGTAGTGTGATTAAAGAGAACAATTTCATGAAAAATAACATGGCTATTTCATCATCAAGACACAGAAATCTTAAATTTGCATGTACTTTAAAATATAGCTTAAAACACATACAATAGAAGCTGAAGGAATACAACGTTGGGAAAGAAATGTTCCTGCAAATCGCTGGAGATTTTGACACCCCTGTTGCAGTAACTGATAGACAAAATCAACAAAAAAAAAAGAAGGCTATATAGCACCTTATCAAATTGTTTGAACTAATTATCTTAGTTGGCATGTTTGTAAGATAGGATAACCAGTAGCTCAACTTGTATATGAAAATTCGCACAATTAACAGAGACCATACTCTCAGTTGTGGGTGAAGCGAATGAACAGACAGTTTTCAAAAGAACAGATTCAAATGGCTAACATACATAAAAATGCTCAGGCTCCCTAGCTATCAGAGAAATAAAAATCATATATATATATATATATATATATATATATATATATATATATATATATATATATATAAGTTCCGTGTAACTCCAGCGCAATTGACCTACACTCAGAACTCTCCTAACAATACCTCTTAGCATGGATATGGGGGAAAAGGACACTACTACACTGTTGGATGGAGTGTAGGCTAGTACCAACTGCTACGGAAGTTAGAGTGGAGAGTACTCAAACAACTGAAAACTGATCCGCCATATGACCCAGCTATCCTACTTCTGGAAACATATCAATGAATTTTAAAGATGAAATCATACAACAGCAGTTCTCTGAACAAACGGCATCAAACTGGAATGCAATAATAAACTTCTGTATTTGGAAAATGAAGTAGTAATTGGGAATGAATTAACATATATTGTAACTGTAGGTAATTTGATGAAGAATAGTAAAAAAAAGCTATTTGTACTATATCTTCTTTAGAACAAATCTGTTTGCAAAATTCAATTTAAGCAGGTTTCATTTTCTAGAAAAAATTCTGATATTCAGCTTATATATTATCAAGTGGTAGGAAAAATTCAGTTTAAAAGGGTTTTTTTTGTATTTGCTTTTTGCTTGTTTGTTTTTTAAGGGTTGATGCTATGGTACATCAGGGAAAGCCAATGTCTATAATACTGCCATCCCTTGTGGTTGCCACTTTGTGCTATGGATGCTCAATTTTCAATCCAGCTTCATGACAATGGCCTAGAGAAAGCAACAGAGAATGGCCCAAATACTTGGACCATTTGCCACATATGTAAACGTCATAGAAATTCCTGGCCAGTGGCTTCAGCCTCATTCATTCCTGACATTCCGTGTGGCATATCCCATGCAGGTTTAGGGTTCCAAGGCTTTTGGGCTATTCTTTACTGCTTTCCCAGACCATAGGCAGGGAGCTGGATGGGAAGTGGGGGTGTCGGTGTTAGAACTGGCACCCATATGGGATCCCGGCGTGTGCAAGACTAGGACTTTAACCACTACACTATCGTGTCAGGCACTATATCTGACTTTCTAACAAGAATAAAATATAAATTCTTTCAAAAAATATTAAATCAACTAAATCAATCTTAAAAGAAAAAGTTTTAAAAATCTTAGGGTTTTGAAAACACTAACAATTCGCAAAGCTGCATTTATAATGACAAAAGAAAAAAGAAAATTTATCACTATTGTGAATAACATATATAACTATATATATACATTATAATAAAGGCATTTTTTGAAGAAGTTTAGGCCAGTAATGTAACAATCTAGAAAAGGCAAAAACATTCTCCGAAAGAAGTGTCAACAGAACCAACAGATTAAAAACTAAATAGTTCATCAACTCTTGTAGGAGTTGACCCTATAATTTTGTATTTCCCCAGAGAACAAGAAATACACAAAACAATTATTTGATGGATTATATCAAATATTTTAGTAAACATTTTCAAAAAGTAGATGAAAAGGCACTTTTGACTCATTGTATAAAGTTCGCATAAACCTGGCGCCGATACATACAAAAATATTCTTCACAAAAACAGGACCCTAATTTCCACTGTGCATAGAATGTGTGATTCAGCTAATAAATTGAAAAATAGCCAATGTTCTTTAGATCCTTCAGACATGTGAGGTCACAGGGAAATATGCTATTCATAAAATGAGAGAGAGAGAGAGAGAGAATCAGAGAATCCCAAATTGTGTTGGTGAAGTTTTCCTTGAGGAGAAATCTCTGTAGGAACAAGTAGTGGGGTAGGACAGCCTGAATTGCAATTGGCAACTTGCACAAGTGTCAGTGTGGACAAGTCTAGGGGTTAAAAGCTACAGGGAGACAACTACACAGAAGGGAATTTTTTTTTAACCTTAAGAAGCTCAAGCAGCTTCTCATAGTGAATATGGGAGAGGAGTCATCCTGTGATTTCAGCAAGGGAAGGGCCAAAAGTTGTACCAAATCATGCTTAAAAACAAAAGAGCAAAATAAACAAACAAAAAAAGATGTTTTTACTTGGAAGTCACAGTTATGGAGACAAAGAGAGAGATAGATCTGCCATCTGATAGTTCACTCTCCAAATGGCTGCCACATCTAAAATTAGGTCAAGTCAAAGCCAGGAACCAGAAATGTCTTCGTGATTTCCCATGGAGTTGCAGGGACCCAAGACTTGGCCCTTTCTGCTGCTTTTCCCAGGCATATTTGCAGGGACTTGGTTGGAATAGAGCAGCCAGGACTTGCAAAGGCACCCATGTGGATGTTAGTATTTCAGGCACTAGTTTTATCTGCTTTACCACAACACCGTCTCCCAGATTATTCTTAAAGGATCAAATCTGGTAATTCATAGACAACAGATTCAAAGCGGCACGAAACAATAGTAAAACTACTATACCAATGCATGAGGGGGGAATCGGGTGTGATCCTGACAACCTCTTAACAGGAGGTCATGTGCGTGGAGCAGGGGGGCACTCCAGGGTGGAGCAGGTGGCAAGGAGAAAGCCTGGATCCCAACCATGAAGACTCCCAGACCTTCACCACAAACTATTAATATGAGCAACAAGGACTATATCCCAACTGCCAAGGAGGCCACAGGGAATTGGATGCCCTCGGAGGCCGAGTACTCTGAGGTCACCCACCCCCAACTGGAGCTTCTGCTGGGGATGGAAGAAGTCCAAACACTACCGTGCAGAAACCAACGTCATCGGAAAGACAACCAGAACCCCTGAGCGGTCCGCAGAAACAGAAGAACAATAAACGTCCTTCGGGACCAGGGAGGAGAGCTTCCTCTGGTCCGAACCTGGCTCCACCTCTGGACCCCCACCCTCCCTTGCAATGACCATCAGGATCGCTCCGAAAACCCCTCATAGCAAACAAACAATCATACAAACTAAAAAAACCTAAAATAAATAGACAAACAACAAAAAGTAGAGCTTGGAATCTGACAGGAAAGAGCTGGCATGGATTTGCTCATGCCTCGCTGGGTGGGACACGAAGATTAGTCACTCCTCACCATGGTGTTGGGGACTTTCCTGCACACCACCCCCCCCCCAAAAAAAAGTTCTGCACCTTAATTGTTGACAAATTTCTTGTTAGAGTTACAAGCCAGTCTAGATTATCCTAAAATCTGCCAAGATCAGCAAAATTATACTTCAACACAACAAATGGCTAAATACTAAAATGAAATAGACACGAGACAGCTGAATGGTACCTTATAGCCATTTTAAGGTATATAGCAGCCGGTCCTGTATACAAACTAAAATTGAAATGTCAATGAGCACAGCATAGGTTGTGGTTAAGAACTTGTTTTTTGGGTTTTTTTTTTTTTTGACATACTGGTTACGCGAAACCATGTCAATTCCATAATGTTACAAATTGCTGTTAATGTTATATTGGGACTCTTAATTGACTCGGATGATATTCTACCAGCTCTAACTTTGGACCAGAAATGGTCTCCCCAAGAAACTGTTCAACCCATCTGGACAATAAGTAGCTGGACTCTATGTTTGGTATACGTTTGCAAGGAAAGGATCTTGATTGAATTTGAACTGTAATACTGCACCAAGGTGGAGAAATCCACCAGGGGGGAGGGGCGTGGGGAGGGGTGGGGGGATTCCCAGAGCCTATGAAACTGTCACATAATGCATAATAATTATTAAAAAAAAACCAAGGCCTGTCTCCAACATAAATTATTCTATCATATCCCAAGGAAATTTGGCTTACCAGAACCTATTAGGCCTGGAAAAGGGGAAGTGGTCAGCTTTATCCAACTCTAATCATGCTCCCCCCCTCCTAAGAGGGAATAGGGATTTTTAGCTTTAGCTGTAGCCTGGTTCAGGCTTCACTAAGGCCTGATTTTAGGGTAGGCCACAGTCAGCTCAGTAGGTGGCTTCACCTTACTAATTGAGACTAGGTTCTTAACTCTCTCATGCTTATTTATGGGAACAAGATTAGGATGTAGGCACGATTCCTTCTTGTAAGGTCCCCGCCATGGGTAAGGATAGATTTTGGAATGCTGGCATATAGGCCTGGTTGTCATAAAGACCATGAAGCACAGGCCTGTGTACATGAGGGGTCCTTCACTTAGCAGCAGACTGCCCAGCACCTAGGAAGACAGCAACTAAAACAATTCATCAATGAAAGTGCTCACTAAAGATTGTTGTCATAACCTCCAAGAATTCTCAGACTCTTAGATTTATGTCAGGTTTGATTTATACACATAGAAGGAGAAAATGGACTCAACGAGTTGCTCTGTACTCTGGTGCCTGGCTCATCTACCAAGAGTCAACTCTGGTCCCTGCTGTTTCTTTATCTGGTGCTATTCACAATTCTTCTTATTTCTAATTAATTCTTTCAGTGCTGAACTCTCAGCCTTGTACCTTGTAGGATTGTTGCATGCTAGCATTCAAAAAGAGGCAGGAATTGAGAATTAGTTGTGAAGTTCACAATGCAGCATCACAGATTAAGTGATTGAAATTTAATCAAAGAACTGTCAGATGCGTATCATCTCCCCATATCTTACCTCCACATTACTAACGACCAATATACTGCAATTGATTTTACTAAGTATATCATGTCTAGTTACTAAAAGCAATTGGGCCCGGCGGCATGGTCTAGCGGCTAAAGTCCTCGCCTTGAAAGCCCCGGGATCCCATATGGGCACAGGTTCTAATCCCGGCAGCTCCACTTCCCATCCAGCTCCCTGCTTGTGGCCTGGGAAAGCAGTCCGTGGGAGACCCGGAAGAGGTTCCTGGTTCCTGGCATCGGATCGGCGCGCGTTGGCTCGTTGCGGCTCACTTGGGGAGTGAATCATCAGACGGAAGATCTTCCTCTCTGTCTCTCCTCCTCTGTGTATATCTGGCTGTAATAAAATGAATAAAAAATAAATAAATAAAAGCAATTACGCTGGGAAAAACACCAAGCCAAGCAGTCAAAATGTCCATTAAGATGCTTTCATTCCTCTTTGGAGTACCTGGGTTTAATACACAGCTTTGGCTTCTGAATTCAGCTTCCTGCTCATGTGCATCCTGGGTGGCAGTCATGATAGCTCAAGTAATTTGGATTCTTGTCATCAGTGTGAGAGATTTGGATTGAGTTCCTGACTCTTAGCTTTGAAATTTGTCCAACTCTGACTGTGGTAGGCATTGGAACAATGAGGAAGTAGGTGTGAGTCTCTCTTTCTTGCTTTGAATTAAAAGGAGAGTGAGAGAAGAAGAAGAAGAAGGAGGAGGAGGAGGAGGGGGATGCGGAGGAGGAGAAGAAGAAGAGAAAAGGAAAAAGAAAAGAAATGAAATGGTGGGGTAAGGGGATATTCAGCTTACTGATTAAGACAATTGTTCATGCAGCTCATATCAGAATACCGATTTGTGTCTTGGTGCCACTCCCTCCCAATTCCATTTTTTTGGTAATGCACTACATGGGAAATGACAAGTGATGATTTAGGTAGTTGGATCGCTGTCATTCACATGTAAGAGCTGTATTGCGTTCCTGGCTCCTGGCTCCAGGCTAGCACACTCATAGATGTTGCAGCACTTGAAAGATCCCTGTCAATCTCCCTTTGTGTTTCTCAAAGAAACAAAATCAATGATTTTTTTTTTTAAATCACGTGTCAGGGTCCAGTGTAATGGCTCTGTGGATTAAGAAGCTATTCATGACTCCAGTGTCTCATACTGAAGTGCAAATTTCAGGCCCAGCTAGTCCACTTCTGATTCAGCAACCTGATAATGTACCTGGGAAAGCAGCATAAGATGTCCCAAGTACTCAGGTTGCTACCACCCATGTGGGAGACTTGAATGGAGTTCTAGGCTCCTAGCTTCAACCTGGCCCAGTCCACAAGTGTTTCAGCCATTAGGATGCGAACCATAAAATGGAAGATCTGTGTGTGTGTGTGTGTGTGTGTGTGTGTGTGTGTGTGTGTGTGTGTGTGTGTTTGTCATCCTCTTTCTCTATAACTCTACGTTTCAAATAAAATTAATGCATCTTTTAAAAAACAAAAAGACAGCCTACCAGAAAGAAGAAATACAGTTAAAAGAGCGGAAAAAAAAACATGGAAATGGTAATAATGTTGGCATTATACGACTAAGGATTCCAACAAACTGTGATAAATTTACTGCAGCTATTAGCAGATATAAGTACACAGCATGTAAGAAAAAATAAGTAAAGAAAAAAATGTTAATTGTAAAAAAAAAGGAAATAAAAAGAAATGTTAGAGGTTTAAAAAAAAGCAAGAGAAATAAAGAATGTCTTTCTTTAATAAATTCCTTTGTAGGAGACTTCATTGTGACACAGCAAGCAAAGCTGCCAACTATAACATTAGTAGTCTATATGGTTGTCAGTTCATTTCCTAGCTGCTCTACTTGCAATCCAGCTCTCTGACTATGGTCTGCGAAAAGCAGTGGATGATGATTCAAGGCCTTGGTCTCCAGCACCCAAGTAGACCTGAAAGTAACTCTTGGTTTCAGCCTGGCTCAGTTCTGGACATCGTGGGCATCTAGGGAGTGATCCAGCAGATGGATGATGTGCTGTTCTCTCTCTCTCTCTCTCTCTCTCTCTCTCTCTCTCTCTCTCTCTCTTTCTCTCTCTTTCTCTCTCCATCTTTTCCTCTCTATGTAGCTCTGACTTTCACGTAAATAAGCTTTAAAATAAAAACTAATATAAATAATTTCAGTAGCAGACTGAGCATGGCTAAGGAAAGGAATCTCTGCATTTCAGGACATCTCTGTAAAAACTTGCACAATTGATAAAGCAAAGAGAAAAATACCTAAAAGAACAGAATATTCAGAACTGTGGGACACTGCCAAGAGGTATAACTTGTGGGAATATCAGGAGGAAAAGAAAAAAAAAAGATAAAATGATTGAAGCAACAACGCCAAAGAATTTCTGTAAACTAATTTGAGGCACTAAACTACAGATTCAGGAAGCTCACAAAATACCAGAGAGGAAAAATGCCTAAAAACAACTATACTCACCCATATCGTATTCAAACTGTAGAAAATGAAAGATAAACAAAAATGACTTGAAAGAATTCAGAGGAAAAAAAGACATCATATTCAGAAACAAATACCAAAGTTACACAAGTCTCTCCTGTGAAACTCTGTAAGAAGAAACTATAATAAAATATTTAAAGTATTGAGAGAAAGAAAATGTAGAATTCTATACTATGTATAATTACGTTCAAAGCTGAGAGACATAGATTTTCTCAGATGAACAAATACGGAGGAAATTTCTTCCTAGTAGACCTAGCTTGCAAGAAATGTTAAGAAGAAGCTCCTCAGAAAAAAAGGAGAATGATATAGATCAGTAACTCTCAGGCCTATGTAAAGAAATAAAGATTACGGGCCCGGCGGTGTGGCCTAGCAGCTAAAGTCCTCACCTTGAACGCCCCGGGATCCCATATGGGCACAGGTTCTAATCCCGGCAGCTCCACTTCCCATCCAGCTCCCTGCTTGTGGCCTGGGAAAGCAGTCGAGGATGGCCCAATGCTTGGGGACCCTGCACCCACGTGGGAGACCTGGAAGAGGTTCCTGGTCCCGGCATCGGATTGGCACGTACCGGCCCGTTGCGGCTCACTTGGGGAGTGAATCATTGGATGGAAGATCTTCCTCTCTGTCTCTCCTCCTCTCTGTATATCCGGCTTTCCAATAATAATAAAATCTTAAAAAAAAGTGAATAAAAAAGAATTAAAGAGTACTAGAGAAGGAACAAGTAAAGGTAAATAAAACTTTTACATTTCTTATTCTGAATTTAGCTTACAGATAACATTTTTGCTCAAAATAGAATATAGCACATACTTGATTATGCATATATATAATATATGCTTAGTTATATTTAAGTAAAATTTATCACTGCAATTATATAAGAGCCGAGAGGGAGGAATTAAAATTATTTTTTATTTTAAGAAATCCAAACTACCCATGAAACGGCACAGTGTTCTTTGGAAGTGGATCGGAATAAATACTGTCAAATCTAGAGCATTTGCAAAAAAAATAAATAAATAAATAAAACCAATATTCTAAACAAAGAAAAAAATGAAGTCATGAATGACACACAAAAACCATAAGAAGCATGAAGATTGAAAAAACTGAAAAGATCATGGAAAATGGATAGAAACATTATATATACTAATATGCCTACATTAATAACCACTTTAGATAGATACCAGTGATCTCAATACAGGTGCAGTTTGCCTTAGCAGATTCTTTTTAAAAGATCAAAATGTATGTTACTTTCAGGAAATTCACTAAAAATATAGATACCCATAGATTAAGGTAAGTGGAAGGCCAAAGGCAGAAATTTATGCCACACTGTTTAAGTCAGAATTCTTTACAATCAGAGCTGGTAAGATCTATGCAAGAATACTTTTTAAAGCTCATGAGAAATTGAAATCAGAACCAAGTTTGTTTTGGTTGAAAATAGCTTACAACATAGTATTTTCATAAGAAGCATTTTCAGCAACCTTTTGAACTGCCCTCATAGAGAGTTACATGAAAAGGGATTTACTAACAGAATCAGTGCTGGCTTTGTGGCACTGTGGGTTAAGCTGCCCCCTGCTATTTCAGAATCCCATATATGCTCCAAGTTGAACCCCAACTGCTCTGTTTTCTTTTTATTTTTTCTATTTTGATAATCTCTACATAGTTGATTAGATCTCAATAGTCAAGGGCTATAGAAAAGTTGGTAAGACCATTGTTTCCACATTCTCTTTTTTTCTTCCTGTTCCTGGAGGAGGGGGAGAGATAAAGAAAGAAGCCACACTCATCCTCCCAACCATCCCAGATGTGGGACATATTCTGAGAACACAGCTCACGTGGTTTTGATGGTTCAGCTGTTCTGAATTTCTGCAGATCTTGCCATTCCAAGCACGATAAAATCTCTTCAGAATCCACTGATTGACATAACCCACCTTAGTGTCTCCACTTGTCCAGATTTTTACAGCCAACACTTGGCTGGGATAGTTGATCAATTTTTCTGTCCTCTGTTGTGGTACCAGGTGTCCTATACAGGCTCCAATGTGCTACCATATCCTCCATGTGCACCTAGATATGCTGTCCACTGCTCTGTTTGAGCCACTGAGGCTGCTCAGCTTTGACATATGGACTCCATGGTCAGACCATGGAACCTGCAATTTTCTTCATAGTTGGGGTTCTGAGTCTGGCAGTTTGATTGGGGGGATCCCTAAAGAAACTTCATCTGAAGTGATCCCAGACCAGATTCTTGAGTGTGCTCATCAGTACAGGGTCCAGCACAGTCTGTCATCCCTATCAACCTATGCATATGCTGGTGGTTGCAACTGTTGGATCAGTTCTGCCTCCAACACCGCCTTCTACACAAACCAATGGGTGTTGGAGCCCTTCCCACCCCTGCCCACCACATGCTTGACCATGTAAACCAGTGGGAGCAGCAGCCTGGTTGGGGCGACCCCAATAACCTTCACCAGGCCCGCCCCCTGCTCTGGTTCCCATGTTTTCCAGTATGTACAGCAGACTGGTCCTGTCTGTCCCACATCACATTCAGCTCTCATACATGTCAATGGGCATTGGAGCCTAGTTCAACTCAATCAGCCCCATTACACAGCCCACACACCTGCCAATGAGTGCCACTCTCTGTCTAGCCATGCTGGCCCCACTCCTAGTTCTCATGTTCACCAGCTGGAGTGGGAACCCAGGAGGGAATTGCCCACTATTTCCCTACTGGTCCCACCCTCACTCCCAGATCTTGCATTCTCCAGGTGGTTCTGCACTTTGGCTTGACAGAATTAGCGCCCGGTGCTAGCATCTGCTAACTGATGCTGCCGCAGAGCCCAACCAACCCACATCCACTCTGACTTATATTTGCACCACTAGGAGCAATTAATTTGGCCTGGCTTTTCCCTGGTCCAGATCACATGAGACCAACAGGTGTTGCAGCTCTGCTGGGTCTGGTCTGCCCTCATCCCAACTCACACTCTCCAGTGGGAGTGGTGATCCCGCAGGGGAGCTCTCCACATCCTCCTACCAGCTTTGCCCCCTCCTGTCCTGTCCAGCAGGACAGTCAACGGGGTCGCAGTCACCTAGGGGAGAATGAAGGGACAAGAGACACGAAGAATGGACAGCAAGACAGTAGGTCTGATCAAGCTGTCAGTTTATTGATTTCAACTGAGGGTTTTTATATTATTCAGTAACTAAGGCTCAGAGAAAGAGAAACTGGGACGCAAGCCATGGTCTCAAGACCGATTGTTCTTAAGCAGCCACCATATCAACAATAGTAACCAGCATATCAACAATAGCATAGGTAATCAGTAACAAGATGTCGGTAAGTACAGCATCAATCATATTCTGAAACAGTTGCTAGGAACAATTGAAGCTAAGCGTGTGATTAGTTTCATAACTTCTTTCCCAAGCATCTAGCCAACCGGGGGTTTCCACTGTCCCATAGGTCTATATTCAAAATGGCTTCAGTGTGGCTATAGTGCACGGCTCCTGACACCCTCCCAACTGGGTCCTTCATGTGCTGGTTGGGTGTCGCGTCCCGGTCTGGCATAGCCAGCTTCACCTCAGCTTTTCCTAGTGGGTGCTATAACCTGGCCTGGCCTGGCCCATGCCCAATTGCAGCTCAGGTTGGTGGGGGCTTCAGCCTATCCCAGCCTAGCTGTTGTGAATGATCCTGGCCTGACCCACACTCCATTCCGGTGCTCAGATTCACCAGTGGGTGATGTGAACTGGCCCTACCTGGTTCGATCCCGACCTACACCAAATGTATGCTGCTGGGTACTGTTCCCTGGCCCAAGGGCTCCACTTTCGATTCAGTTCCCTGACAATGTGCCTGCAAAAACAATGGATAACAGCTTAAGTACTGAGGCCCTGCTACCTAAGTGGTAGATGCATATAGAGTTTTAGCTCCTGGTTTCAGCCTTGCCCAGTCTCAGCTGCAGTAACCATTTAGAAAGTGAACCAACAGATGGTAAGATCTCCGTGTGTGTGTGTGTGTGTGTGTCCCTGTCTCAGTAACTGTACTTTTCAAATAAATAAATATATTTTTAATAGACACAAAGATAATTAGTCACATCATTTTGAAGACTGAGAAATCCTACAATAGTTCTTTCACTAGATGGAAATCCAGGAAAGCCAGTGACATTGCTCAGTGTAATCCAGAGAGTGTAGAATTAAACACATGGTGTATAGCTCAGTCCAAGGCCAAAGACCCCCACAGCTCCTGGGGACACTGACATGAATTCCAGAGTACAAAGGCCAGAGATTCTGGAGCTCTCCTGTCCAATTATAGAAAAAAAAAATGACAACCTATCAGCCTTCTTTGCCTTTTGGTTTCATCTAGTTTCCAGCTGATCAGCTGGTACCAACCGATATTGACAGTGGATTTTACACACCCAATCCACTGATTCAATGATACCTCTCTAAAAAGACCCTCATAGATCCTGGAGCATCCAAATCAATCATTCCAATGCCAAACTACTTCATTTGCTTTCTCACGCAAGAGAGAGTGGCTTGGAACTGACTAAAGCACTAAAAATAAATAAGGCTTTGCCAACTGTACAACTTTCGCTAATCCAGTTAAAATCCACCATAGCAAGTCAGTTCCCTTGCAACTCAGTATGAATAGACATCTCATTAAAATATACTTATTCCAAATAAAGAGACCATGATTCCACCAAGCAAGGTACCGCTGTCCTATGTACAGCCAATATTGCACTATGCTGCTTTCAAGAAAATAAAAATTTCTTGAGTGATGTTTATTCATTTTTAAATCTTCATAACTTAATTCCTGTGATATAAAAATTGATAATACTTGAAAATTTATGTAAAGTCAATGCATCTCAATTCATCAACATAGGTTATGAGAAGAAAAAATCAGTTACTGTCTTCACACACACACACATGCATACATATAATACATGCACATACACTCATACCAGCACATATTCTTTTTTTTTAATTACTTATTATTTTTAAGTCATTAATTACATTGTATTATGTGACACAGTTTCATAGGTACTTGGGTTCTCCCCACCCCTCCCCAAACCCTCCCACCATGGTGGATTCCTCCACCTTGTTGCATAACCACAGTTCAAGTTCTGTTGAGATTCAATCATTGCAAACATATACCAAACATAGAGTCCAGCATCTTATTGTCCCGTCAAGTTCAACGGCTTCTTAGGTATATCCTTTCTGGTCTGAAGACAGAGCCAGCAGAGTATCATCCCAGTCAACTAAAAGCTCCAACATACCATCAGCAAAAATTTACATCATTATGGAATTAATTGACATAGTAATGAGTAACCAATATGTTAAAAGTGAATGCGAGTTCCTAGCCACCTTCTGTGACCACCTCATTGACATTTCAATTTAGTTTATACACAACATATAACATACAACATAACATGTTATACTAACATCATATCATCTTAAATTAAGGCAAACATGTGGTATTTAACCTTTTGGGATTGGCTCATTTCCCTTAGCATTATGGTTTCCAGTTTGGCCCATTTGGCCACAAAGAACTGCATTTTGTTTTTTTTAATAGCTGAGTAGTATTCCATGGAGTAGATGAACCATAGCTTTCTTATCCAATCCTCTGTTGATGGGCATTTTGGCTGCTTCCATGTTTTTACAATTACTGATTGTGCTGCTATGAACATAGGAGACCAGCACATATTCTTGCCATAAGGCAGGAAAAACAACCTGCATTAATGTAAATAGTCAAATGGTCTTAACTGGCATTTGTAACTGTCTTCTCAAACTATCTGGCCTATATTGCTGGTAACATAGTTTAGACTTTCATTCCTGAAGGGTTTGAGCCATTTGGTGTCCTGTTTACATTGGTTTGGCATGATTTCCCATTGAGTTTAATTATAGGGAATGGTAAGATAAAGAAATGAGAATGGGATCTACTGTATCACAAAGATTCTTCCTTACCTCAATTGTGGAATAGTAGCGTCTTTTCCCCTTGGCAGACCAGATAAATCACCCTAGCCAACATTATTACTCCTACCCTAGCCTGATGACTCGGGCATGAGGAGCTCAATGTGACCAGGTAATAGCTTAAGTTCTGATCCAATGGAGTCATTGTTGTGTCACCCAGTAGAAGCATTCTCTTAGCACTGGTGTTATGGTATAACAGGCTAAGATGCCAGATGCTAGTGAGTCATAGGGTTAAAGGTGAGGGAGATGACACTTCCACTTCTATGCCTTTATTCCTAGACCCATAAATCCTGAAAATGGGAGAAATAGCACCAGATTTTAAGCACTGATTCAGAGCATATATGGCCTTCTACAGTATTATGCCCCATTCTCCAAAATAATATGCTCTATTTTCTACAGAACTGTACCCCATTGTACAAAGTAAAATCATCTGTCTGGCACTGTAGCTATGTCCTCAAAAAGACTACTACACTGTTTTAGCAAGCTAGCCATTGCAAGGCGACAGGGTTCATGGTAAGATGAGTGAATCGCAGGGGTTTGAGCTCATTTTAATACTACTTTATTTATGAAGCAAGTTTACCCATATCCAGACTAAGTGCTATTCCAGTGAGGACAAAACACTGCACCTTCCATGATGGAAGGGTCCAAAACAACCTGTCAGTACATAAATACCTGTTCATCCTGGAGAATGGTACCATAATTAAAATGGTACCTATACCTGCTGCACTACGTTAAATCCTGTTAACACTAGTAAAAAAGCAAAGCAGGAGCTCCTGTACTAATTTCAAGACTAGAAATCTTGAAAGCTAGGTAAGTTAGGAAGAGTAGCACTGTATAAGATCAATTCTTCAGGAAAACATAAAAACACATGTTGTATGTGCACCTCAAATAGTACATTAAAGTCGATAACACGAAAACTGATAGAACTTCAAAAAGGACTAGGTACATTCACTATTACAGTTGAAGACTTCATTACCTTTGTTAATAACGGACTGATTCAGCAAATTGTTAGTAGGACATACCCAAATTCAGTGCCAGGTTATTCTACTTCCCATCCAGCTCCCTGTATATACAACTTGGAAGCAGTAGAAGATGGCTCATGGACTTGAGTACCTGCCATCTAAGGGGGAGACACAGTGAGAGTTCTTGCTCACAGCTTCAATGTGACCCAGCCAGGATTATTGCAGGCATTTAGAAAATATATCTCTCTGTCACTCTGCCCTTCAAGTGAATAAATCTTCCAACAAAATGTATACAAGAGCAACATTTAAACCAAAATAAGTTATTTCAGTAGAAATAAAGTTTCTACTAAAATAAAAAGGCAAATATGTTCAAAACCATAGTAGTAGACAAAGATGACTGAAACAGACACAGAGGGCCAACATTAAAATACATTTTAAGTAGACATTAACCAAACATAATTTTCTGATCACCTAAACCTGCCCTGCCATTTAGAAAATGAATGGGGGGGTTGTATGATGGCTCAACTGGCTAATCCTCCACCAACAAGCACCAACATCCCATATGGGGGTCGATTCATGCCCCAGCTGCTCCACTTCCAATACAGCTCTCTGCTTATCGTCTGGAAGAGCTGAAGAGGATTCCCAAGTCCTGGGACCTTGCACCCACATGGTAGACAAGGAAGCAGCTCCTGGCTCCTGGCTTTGAATCTGCTCAGCTCCAGCAACTACAGCCATTTGTGCAGTTAACCAATAGATGGAAGGTCTCTCTCTCTCTCTCTCTCTCTCTCTCTCTCTCTCTCTCTCTCTTTCTCTCTCCTTCTCTCTGTAAGTCTGCATTTCCAATAAAAGTGAATAAATCTTAAGAAAAAAATGAAAAAGAAAATGGGGCATGGTGCTGTAGCCTGGTGGCTGAAGTCATCCCATATGGACGCCGATTCATGTCCTGGTGGCCTTGCTTCCCTTCCAAATCCCTGTTTGTTGCCTGGGAAAGCAATTGAGGATGGCCTAAAGCCTTGGTACCCTACACCCGCATGGGAAACCCAGAAGAAACTCCTGGCTTCTGGCTCCTGGCTCCTGGCTCCTGGCTCCTGGCTCCTGGCTCCTGGCTTCGCATCACCTCAGCTCTGGCCATTGCAGCCACTTGAAAAATCAACCAGAGAATGGAAGCTCTTTCTTTCTGTCTTTCCACATCTCTGTATATCTGGCTTTCCAATAAAAAAAACGAATGGTGATACTACATCTTATTTTTTTATTTTATTTTATTGTATTGTATTGTATTCTATTGTATTGTATTGTTGTTGACAATCTTTACATAGTTCATTGCGGTTAAAAAAAAAGGTTCAGGGGATATAGGGAAGTGGGTAATACTATTATGTCCATATTGTTTCCATCATGTATCTGAGGTAAAGGGGGATATTGAGGGAGAAGCCCCACCTGGTTTCCCGCCCACCCCAAGTCCCAGATGTGGGGCATGCTCTGAGATATTTGCTCAAGTGGTTTTAATAGTTCTCCAGTTATTAATTGCTGCCAGTTTCGCTCGACGAGGTCGTCCACTGATTGATATGGTCCATCATAAAGTCTCCGTTTGCCCCATAATTCAATAATAAACAGAAATCTTATTCTAATATTAAAGGAACTAAAAACACAATTCATAAAGACCATATGAATAATCTACATGTAAATGAAAAAGTGTTGAAAATTATTAATCATCAGAGAGTTGCAAAATAAAGCAATGATACATAATCATTCACTGACTCTGATTGGCTAGAATCAAAAAGATTAACAAACTTAGTGGTAGAGGAACCAAAGATCTTACATGCTGCTGTTGGCTTTATAAAATAGTATGAATACTAGGAAAGTTGCATAATCACTTTGGAAGTTTCTAGTAAAATTAAGTATATATTTATCCTGTGATAGGGATATGAAGAATTTTTAGGAATTTATTTAAGCAACCTGCAATCAATAATGTGTAAACAGATCGGCATGTGAATGTTTCTAGCAGCTTTACGGCAGCTTTAGTCCCAATACCGAAATCTAGAAGCAAGCCAATACACAATGGATAAGCATTTTGTGGTTTATTGTTACAATGGTTTAATATACAGGAGTAAATAATGGCATTCCCATACATGTAACAACACGACTGATTCTGAAAATACTAAGTTACATAGGAAAAAGGCACAAAATAGTACATACTGCAGGATTTTATTTATATAAAAATTTCAAATTGGAAAAGTGAAATGTAGTAAAAAGGTAAAACATTGATTTCTTAGAAGTGATAGTTCAGAGACTGACATGGAGAAAATCACATAGAAATTTCGGGTGTGATGGAGATAGTTTGTAACAATAGGATTATGAATTACATGAAAATATGACTTTGTTGAACTCACTGGATGACATATTTGTGTCTTGTGGATTTCATTGTATTTAAATTATGCAGATATAGATTTAAATTCAAAGTCTATGAATACAAAATATAACTTCAAATATAAAGATTACAGACAGTAAGAAAACTACATTTCCTTATTTATAACACATTATCAAAAAGGATCTTTCAATCCCATTCATAACTCATCTTTCATATCCCAGACAGTTATTACTCAGAATGAATTCTGCTAAATTTAAAGACAGTCCATTTATGTAAATTGAACTCTACAAAACTGGAGATTTATAAGGGTTCTGAGGAGTTTTCATCCTTTCGATTAAATTAATTTTCTAAATCCTATCTCTAGCTCATCACCGAAACCAAACATTTAACAAGGACTCTCTATCTGGAGTGCTACAAATTCAGCCAAAATATGTCTCCTGCTCACACAGTCCTCATGAGTCCAATGAATAACACAAATTCATCTTTCAATCTCATAACCCCATAAACGAACCTCCAGCCTATTGCAGACAGCAAATTCTCATCAGGGCTACCCATTTTATAGAACCATAATCCTTGTAAATATGGCTATAGCTCGACAAATGAGTTAATTTGTAAAAACCTCATTGTCAACTTAACTGGATTGAAATGCATTTTGAAACCATGTGGAGTTTCGTACATGGCTATTGCACGTGTATACCTCTTGATTAACCAAACTCTTCCAAGTGGATTTGAAAATTTCATGGGCCTGGAAGTACTATAATATTTTTTTTTCACAATATAAAGTTAGGTACACTTTTCAAGGCAAACTTTGACCCAATATTCTAACGCAGGTGTTTAGGTTTCTCTACGTGAATGGCCTACAGCAACCTGAATTATGATATTGAATTCTTTCTTGTTTCTGTAACATAAATTTGTGAAGATACAGGGGTAATAAGTATTTTAGAGGTGAGTTTGTGCTTTGTTTAAACCCATAGACAAACATTACTTTGCTGGGTAGAGACCATTCAAGACATTTGACATTGACATTGCAGTTACAGGCTGAAGATTTTAATGGTTTTTACTACTATTTATACAGCTTTTTACTCATTAAAGGTGATTAGCAGTCATCAAATTATATGTATTTCATTCAATCTTCACATCAAGGAAAATGGAAATACTACTTCAGTCAGTGGCGTTCAAGTTTTTGTATGTTATTAATGAGTTATCTTTCTGCTTAAACTTATAACACAGACAGCAGTTTTTCTAAATGAATATTTATGTCTATTAGAAAGACAGATCACTTTATGGAGAAAAGGGTAGACAGAGAGAAATCTCTTCCATTTGCCAGTTCGTTATCCAAACGGTTGTAACAGCTGCAGCTAAGCAGATCCAAAGCCAGTTGCCAGTTGCCAGGAGCCTGGAGCCAGGGGCTTCTTCCTTGTCTCCCACATGGGTGCAGGGTCACAAGGCTTTGAGCCATCCTCAACTGCTTTCTCAGGCCACAAACCAGCAGCAGAATGGAAAGTGGAGCAAATGGGAGCGTGAAGCGGAACCCACCTGGGATTCCAGCGGGTATAAGAGGAGGATTTAGCCATTGAACCATTACAACCGACCCACCCCTCAGGTTTTAAATCCATTACTCCAAATGAGCGGACTTAATGTTGTGGAATTTCTTCGTATCTTTGGGATACTTGAAGTTCAAACATTAGTCCTAAGCATCTCACAGTAAGTATTCCTGAAAAACAAACAAACAAAAAATTCCAAACAAGCCAAACAGCACAAACACCTACCAAAAAAAAAAAAAAAAAAAAAAAATCCTACAGGGCGAACCGGCACTTCCATCCCACCAGTTGACGCTACAAGTGCAGGTTAGCCTCCTGATTCCAGAATTTCAGCCTGGCAGCTGCTTAAATAAGGCTGATGCTATCTTGGGTTGGGCAGGGCAGACGAACAGAAGCTTCCACCCGACCAGTTGCACATAATTTTGGCTGTTGGGAGGGAGTGCAGCCTAAGCTCCTGACCTGGGAATTTCAGCCTGTCAGCTGCTTTAATGTGGCTGACTCCATCTTGGGTGGAGTCAGGCCAGGGCGCCAGTGCATATGGCAAAGCCATCTGGCTGCCTGGTGATGAGCTCTGGGTACTTGGGGGCTTCAGCCTATAAGGGACCTTCTGGTTTGCACAGGTGGGGGCATGTAGGAAACAGGGAGTTTATGTCCATGTAATGAATGACTTCTGAGGGATTTCCATGGACATTGCCACTGTCCTATCAGGTAAGCAAAGATGCTGAGACTGAGTTGTTTGGAGTAGGGAATGGTAGGACCTTTAGGGATCAAAGCGGAGTACCATTTCACCTAGGAGACCTGAGCTGGAGCAGTTAGTATCGACCTTAACCAAATACCACTCACAGGCACATATTGAGGCTGGGATGTAGGACTTCCTGTAAGGGCTGGATCCAGGTGCGCACAAGTGAGAGTTGGAACAGTGAATGGGTAATGTCTGGCTGACCATGATACTGAGCATCACATGAGAGAATCAGGACTGCAGGCAGAATTTGTGGTGGATATGTATTCTCACTCCTGTGGAACATCAATCTCCATTGGCATATACAAGAGCTGTGGCTGGGAACAGGCTTGGTTTGGGTACTAAGGGGATTCCCTAGTTGGGTTTGAGTTCCCATGGTAAGCATGAAAGCAAAAATGGGGGAAATGTAATAGGCCTGATATGGCTATAGTCTGCCTTGGCATAGGTGTGAACTGAGTCTGGGGAGCGCCAGACTGGGCGCTGGGTCTGAGAGCCTCAGGAGTGGGGGATCTGGCAGGAACCGAGTTACCTGTCCTATGTCCTTGGCCTGCCTGTATGGAGAGGGGGCGTGGATCCATGTGCCCTGGAAATGAAAGGGTTCAGTGGGGCCCAGATCACCTAGTCCAGGTCCTTGGCCTGGCTACGTGATAGGGACTGTCCATGAGTCCTGGGACAGGGAATCCAGCAGGGCCCAGGTTGCCTAGCCCGGGTCCTTGGCCAACCAGTGGGGACTGGTCCATGTGCCCTGGGGGTGGCTGGTCCGGTGGGACCTGGGTTACCTGGCTCAGGTCCTTGGCCCACTTGTGTGGTGAAGACAGGGTCCGTAAGTCCCAGGTGTTGGGGGTCTGGCGGGGCCCATGTTGTCTGACCTGGGTCTTTGGCCTGCCTGCACGACAGTTGCCAGATCTGTGATTCTGGGGCCAGGGACTTGGTCACATGGTTAGGGTCCTTGTCCCATCTGCGAGAACTGCTCCTCTTCAGCGGAAAAGACGGGATAGAGGACAGCTGGCCTAAAAGGAACTTGGAGGATATGGCAGGGCATTGAGCCCTGCAGGGAACATCTGTACCATCCCAGAGGAAGGACGACAGGACAAATTGGGCAACTACCCAGCCACAAGATGACAGTAAACATCTTGGTGAATAGATATTCTGAGGTCGAGTATGTCAGTCAACAGACATTAAAAAGGTTCCCTCATACTTGGATTGGTGTGATGACACATTTCAGAACTATAGAAGCAACCTGGACAGAACCCTCGGAGTATGTGTTACATTGGGTCCCTGGCTTAATATCGAGTGGACATTCTCCATCCCTTGAAACTGGAGCAGTTGGGAGGCTGGGTATGTCTTCTCCTCTTATCCTT
This sequence comes from Ochotona princeps, assembly GCF_030435755.1. Classification (NCBI taxonomy): domain Eukaryota; kingdom Metazoa; phylum Chordata; class Mammalia; order Lagomorpha; family Ochotonidae; genus Ochotona; species Ochotona princeps. The sequence goes on along the minus strand of NC_080865.1, from coordinate 57,293,755 downwards.
CAGCCCCTCTCTGAAACAAGGAGAAAAAGAAAACTAGGAAACACTTTTCCCTAACTCTTGATCCATCCCACTCTGATCAACCATATTAATATCATCTAAAATTAAAAATTAAAAAAATGTAAATCCCTTATCAATATACACAAATACAAATGTTATTTTTTAAATAAGTGCAAACTTATTGGTTAGTTTATATCTTAACTAGCTGATTTTATTCGCCTAAATAAAAACCATTATTAATTTTTACAAACAGAATGATTCTCAGCTTCTGGAATTGGATATTGCAATCCTTATTAAAGGAAAAAAAATCTCATACTTGATACAATTGTAAGGAAAGATTTCTTTAAGACTATTGCAATAGATGCCAAGAATATTCTAAGAGGAAAGAAAAATATTAAATTCCAAAGACGATAAAAACAATAGAGGACTTATAGCTAGTTAGTACATTGAGGGAGTCTGTGGATAGAAACTGTAAGAAGGAGACAGCAAGGATAGAAACATACGTGCTAAAGGGAACACACAACCAAGTAAAAAGGCAACAGATAGAATGGACAAAATATTTGCAAATTATACGTCTGATAAGGGACCAATGTCCAGGATCTATAAGGAACTCTGGAGCAAGAAATCCAGTTAACAAAGTGTTCTGTGACTTATTTTTCATTTTGTAGATGAGATCATGGACTCCGTGTTTGTATTTTCAAGGCAAAAAGATGAGAGAAACCAGGCCTTGATTCAAAATAAATGCATAACTTCTGTAAAACTGATGTAAAGTAAAGGTAGTTGGCTTTTGTCTGCATTGGTGAGGTAAAATCAATATCTATGTGCTTTTCAAGAATATTTTTGTTTTAAATCTATAATTTCATATTCCCCAGTTATGGATTGTGCAAAATTCCATGTGACTTTTTCATAGTTCTGTTTGATTGTGGTAAAGAAAAATGAAAGCATCTTAGCAAATTCATATTTTATATGCAAATACAATATTAGCAAATTCGTATTTTATACACAAGGCCTATACCTTGGAGAGTGGCATGAACAGTAGCAAATATAAAGCTCATATAAATATAAATATAAATATAAATATAAACATAAATAAATATAAATCCTCCCTTATCATAGTTTCAGTATGGTGTGGATGAATTTGAATTGGCCTATGTCTATAAAGGAAGGGAGTAGATAAATTAACAGCCAAGAATGGAATCAAGAATGAAATTTTAAAATTCATTTTATGAGCCACGGGATTGTTTGCGAATACAAATGCTGTTGACTTTTGCGTGTTGATTTTATATCCTGCAGCTTTACCAATTTCTTCCAAGAGCTCCAATCATCTCTTATCAGTCATTTAGTTCCCCTATATACAGGATTATGCTATTTGTAAGCAGGAATCTCTTGACTTCCTCCTTTCCAATTGTTATCCCTTTGGTTTCCTTTTCTTGCCTAATGGCTTTTCCAAAACTTACAGGACCACATTGAATTACATTGATGAGAATGAGAATCCTTGTCTGCTCCCAGATACTGGTGGAAATGCTTCTAAGTGTTCTGCACTAAATATCTTCTGCTGTGGGTTACTAATATATTCCATTCATTGCATTGAAGGATATTCCTTCCATACTCAATTTCCACAAGGCATTCATCATAAAATGATGCTGTTTTACCAAATACTTTCTCTGTATCTAATGAGATAACCATTAGTTCCATTCACAATAGTGGCAAAAAATTAATATGTTGGAATAAATTTAATCAAGGATGTGAGGGATCTCCATGATGAAACATTAATGAAAGAAATATACAAAGACACCAAAAATGGAAAGTCTTCCATGGTTACGGCTTTTTAGAATTAATCTAATCAGAATGTTATACTTCTGATAACAATTTCGAGATTCAGTGGAATCTCAACCAAAATGATTTTGACAATCTATTCAAATCTAGAAAAAATGAGGCTAAAATCCATATGGAAACATGAGAAAACCTGAATAGCTGAAGAAATCTTATGCAATAAAACAACCCTGGAGGCATCACAATATTAGACTTCCAGAAATACTACAGGACAATTCTAGTCAAAACAGTCTGATATTGGCACAAAAATAGACAACATGTGAATCGTGTAAGTAGTCTAGAAATGAACCCAGATATATACAGTGAACTAATTTTTGAGAATTGAATTGAAATCAATTCAGGGAAAAAAGTTTCTTTAACAAATGATGCTGGGTAAATGTATCCACACATGCAAAAGTATGAAACATGATGTCTGCACAACCTATACAAAAATCAACTCTAAATGGGTCAGCAATCTCAATCTATGACCCAATTCCATCAAATCACTAGAAGAAAACTTTGGGTAGACTCTGCAAAACCCCAGAGGAACACACAATTAAAAACAAAGATAGATAAATGTGATCACTTCAAGCTAGGAAGCTTCAGCACTGTGAAGGAAACCATCAACAAAGAGACACCCAATAGAATGGGAGAAAATATTTGCAAATTATACAACTGAAAGAGGAGTGGTATCTAGGATCCATAGTGAACTCAAGAAATTCCACAACAAAACAAATAAGCCAGCCAAGAAATGGGAAAGGGAAGTGGAGAGGCATTTTTTCCAAAGGATGAAATAAAAAGGCTAACTGACATATAACATAATGCTCAAGATCTCTAGCCATTAGGGAAGTGGAAACAAAAATCAGAACCAAAGTTCACCTCATCCCACTTAGAACGGCTATCATATGAAAATCAAAAACAAATGCTGCTAAGGATTTGGAGAAAAAGGTACCTTAATTCACTGTTGATAGGAATGTAAACTAGTTCAACTATTATGGAAGACAGTTTGAAGATGCCTCAGAAATGTGAAAATAGATCTATAATATAATTCAGCCATCCCATTCATAGGAACTTACACAAATGAAATTGAAATTAAATCAGCTTATAAGAGTTATCTGTATACCCATGTTTATTGTAGCTCAATTCATAGTGTTAATACACGGAATCAACTGATATGTCCAACAACAGATGACTGGATAAAGAAAATGCTGCATACGGAATACTACTCAGCCATAAAAAATAATGAAAATCTGTGTTTTGCAACAGAATGGATACAACCAGAAACCACTGTGCTTAGTGAAATAAGCCTGACCCAAAAAGAAAATATCATATGCTTTCCCTGATCTGTGGTATCAGGGTTAACCACTATTCTAAACCTTTTTACTCCATTACTGTTTTAAGTACTGCATTCTTAAATGGTTAAATAATGCAAAATGTAGACAAGCTCAGTAAAAATTTTATCACATTGTAAATGCACTGGATCTTTTCTTGGTTTAACATTATGTTTCCAAGATTCTTATTGGTATTATACACAATAATATTTCACTTTGAGGTGAACAACATTCCACTGTCCAAGAAAACTATTTGGTTTGTTTATCCCAATTGGTGGATATGTGTGCTGTTTTCATCCTTTTGCTATCGTAAATTTTGCAGCAATGGAAATCAGCATATCGTTGTACCCACTAGTGTTTTTCCAGTATATATTTAGAAAAGGGGAGTAACAATTTCGAAAGTTGTGAACGTGTTCAACTGAAAAAGATATTGGCAGCTTTCTCTTTTATATGTGTGCTGTGTGTATTGTTTTCAAAGGATTCTGCTTGGTCCACCAACACATCTATGGTTAGACTCCTTAGCGGTTTGCCATACATCTGAATTTTAAATAACATTTAACTGTGAGAGTCAAATTAAATTGTTGACTTCCAAGAATGGTCAAATATGAGCTATTTTGAATACACCCACAAGATTGTTATTTTTGGTTGTTGTTTTTTTTTTTTTTTTTTTTTGCTTCATGTCAGTTCTTTACATACTCAACATGATAATTTTGTTTTAGTGATTTGCTTCGTAAAACATTTATCCACTTAGTAGCATGTATTTTGATTTTATGATGGCTTTGTTTTGCCATTTAATATAATTAGTATTTTATTAAGAAAAATTTCGAATTTGTAAAAGCGTAAAGGAGTAATGAGTTCATATCCTACAGATCCCATGAATATCATCAACATATTAACAATTTTTGGTTTATATTTTATATACTCCCAACAAATGGTGAAGAAGGAAAAACACTTAACAATATTTATATATTAGTTCAAACATGAATGCCTCAGCAATTAAAATTCTGAAAGTGTCATATTTCTCCATATGTACTTGCATGGGATTATTTGTGTTTATATGCTTTTTGTTGTTCCTTTGTTCTGCTTCAGGACAGCATTGTAGGATAACATCATAATATAATGATATCAGAACTATATGGAAAGTTGTGAAATCCCTAAAATCAAATTTATTCTACATTTTTGATAGATTTGCAGCAAGAGCAATGTTTTAGGAGAAAATGTTTTATAATACTATTATTCTAAACATTATAACATAATCAATAATAAATAAAAGATACCTCATTTTGTTAAGAGTGTTTGTTGTATGTCAAATTACGATTACAAGAGCATAGACTTATGGAATACGGAAATTTTTCGAAGGCAGGTTTATATGGAGGTTACATGTACTGCTAAAGGTTTTTTAATCTTTATGTATTTATTTGAAAGTTAAATTGGGCCCGGCAGTGTGGCCTAGTGGCTAAAGTCCTCACCTTGAAAGCCCCGGGATCCCATATGGGCGCCAGTTCTGATCCCGGCAGCTCCACTTCCCATCCAGCTCCCTGCTTGTGGCCTGGGAAAGCAGTCGAGGATGGCCCAAAGCTTTGGGACCCTGCACCCACGTGGGAGACCAGGAAGAGGCTCCTGGTCCCAGCATCGGATCGGCGCGTACCGGCCCGTTGCGGCTCACTTGGGGAGTGAAACATCGGATGGAAGATCTTCCTCTCTGTATATCTGGCTTTCCAATAATAATAAAATCTTAAAAAAAAAAAAAAAAAAAGAAAGTTAATGTTACAGAAGGAGGGATAATTAGAAAGAGAGGGAGAGAAATCTTTCATCTGTTTGTTCATTCCCCAGACTGCCACAAAGGTCAGGGCTGAACCAGGCCAAAGCCAGGAGCCAAGAGCTTTATCTGGGTCTCCCACATGGGTAGCAGAGACCCGAGCACTTGAACAACGTTGTGCTGTTTTTTCCCAAGTGCATTAGCAGGGAGTTGGATAGAAACTGGAACAGTCTGCAATTGAAATGGCACCCACATGAATGCTGCAGTTGCAGGCGGCAGCTTTACTCATAGCACTACAATGCCAGTTCAACAAGTACTAAGTTTTGACCTGGTGAAAATTAAGGGATGAAACCCAGACTTTTTTTTTAATTGTAAACTATTTCTGCTTTTTATTTAAACATGTATGTATATAGTTTTCCTACTTTTTCTGGTAAGTGAAATCATCAGCTCTGAAGTATTAATGCTGAACTGAAATCTAGTAGAAAATTTGTATTGTGAGTTACTTCAACTTTTGACTGATTGCTGATTAAAACACTGATTCATATTAATAAAAGAACGTACTTGTTCTTTAAAATACTCAGTGCTTCCCTTAACAAAATCATTCATAAATGTAGCAATACATTAAAAAGCAACAACAACAAATCTGAGATCAATTGTATGAAGAGCATTGTTTCTCAATAGTAATAAGAATGCTAAAAGAAGGACATCGTATTTTTCAAGATAACAAGGTATTTGTTGCTCTTCATAGAATTTTGATATTCAAAGGGCAATTTTGAATAATAATTGATTCATAGGACCAAGGAGAAAGGAGACAGGAGATATGTCGAAGCATTTATCGTGCTGTGCTTCCAATTTCGCACTCAGTGGGCAAAGAGCCAACAACATTTGGAAGCTTGCTCTGAGAATTCTGCGTCACTAAAGCAAACGCAAGGAAAGTGTAGAGCTGGTCTACCCATCTGCTTATATTATACTAGGAGAGAATCACATTAAGTATTCTGAAATTAATACCACTTGAGGTCTGCCCATTATATTAGAAGACTCCACATAGTAACAATCTCTTTTTATCTAATATCCAACATGTTGCCTTTTAATTTTTAAGAAAACTGATCTCGATTTACTTCATTATAAGTAATCATTCTTTAATTACCTTAGAGGTGATTTAATTTTATAAAATGAATCAGCTCTCAGAAAATGACCAATGACAGATCTGGATTTTTGCTCCCCAGGAAGACTTTAATAAACAAAATGAAATCAAACAAAGAAAGCAAATATGTGCTTTTAGTATCGCATTTCTCATCTCAGCTTACCTCCAATAGGTGTTGGTGGATTTTAAGACTAAATTTCTTTTAGCATTTTATGCTGAATTTATATTTCCACTGTTATATTTTTGAGAGAGTTATTTAGAAGTCAAGAAACCCAACATGAGATCTCCTCTTGGTTCTCTAGTATCTATTCTTATATTCATGTGTTTTCTTCTATGTTGAAATGAATTGATAGTTACAGTAAATCAGTAAATCTCAGAGCTTTTTTTTTCTCTAAAGATTTTTCTAAGGTGTCTTTTCCACAAAGGCTGCTATAGCAAAATACCACAGACCAAGTAATTTATTATTTTTTTAATTTATTTATTTTTAAAATGATCTTAGTTGATTAGGGTACAAAGGGTTAAGCGATACAGAAAAGTGGGTAATACCATTGTCTCCACACTAATATCAATTTTTCTCCTGTATCTTGGGTCAGGGGAGAAACAAAGGGAGAAGCCCCACCCAGCCTCCCACCCATCCCAGGTCCCCGATGTGAGGCACGCTCCGAGGGTCCTGCTCAAGCAGTTTTAATAGTTCAACAGTTCTGAGTTGCTGCCAATCTCTCCATTCCAATCGCAAAGAAACCTATTCAGAGCCCACTGGCTGACATAGTCTCTTCATGGTTGGTGTTCTGAGATCAGCAGTTCAGTTGGAGGGATCTCCAAAGAAACTTCGTCTGAGGTGATCCCAGACCTGATTCTCATGTGAGTTTGCCAGTACAGGGTCTGGCACAGTCCATCATCCCAATCAGCTTATGCACATGCTGCTCCTGTCAATTGCTGGGTCTGTTCTGTTTCCAGCCCTGTCTTCCACTTGAATCAATGGGTGTTGTAGTCCAGTTCGAGCCTACCCACTTCAAAGTAATTTATAAATAATGGAAATCTGTTTCTCACTGTTCGGAAAGCCTGAACCTGAGGAACAACAGATATGGCATCTGGTGAGGACATGGTCCCTGTTTTTGATGGGGCCGTGTGCTATGTCCTCACCGAGAGAAGGTCCAAGAGAAGTTCTGAGTGAAGACAGTCAGTTTTGGAGTTATCAAACCAAAGAAGCCTGATTGTGCTTTGTTTTGTTTTCTTTTCTATCTTACAGCTGGCTTTGTGATGCAGCATGTTAAACTGTCAGTGAAACCAGCACCCCTTCAAGCGCCAGTTCGAGGTCTGGCTGCTCCACCCCCAATCTAGTTCCCTGCTAGTGGGGCTGGGAAGGCAGCAAGTAATGTATCAAATACTTGAGCTTCTGCCACCCATGTGAGAAATCATGATGGAAGTTCTGGCTCCTGACTAACCTGGTCCATCCCTGCCTATTGTGCTGGTTTGGGGAATAAACCAGCATATGCAAGATCTTCCATTGTCACTTCCTGTCTCTGTTATTATTAGAAATAAAGTAAAATAAATCTATGGTTGTTTTCTATCTTGATGAGCATAACAACATATATAATAAGCGCTACTGGAAGCCATGTTTCAAACAAGAACTTAGCTGCCAAGATTTCTCCTCTTAGAAAAATCTGCCAAGTCACAGATTTTTCATTTTCTTAATCTCATTGAAGGAGGAAAAGCAAATGAAACTCAAAACATGTGTAGTACTTTTTGAAAAAATGAGTATGAGAACTCATCAGTCAGAGCTGTAGACAATGTCTGGGGATAAAATGCTTATTAAGCAGTCATACATGATACTACATCAAAATTCCCCAACAGCATTCCAATTTTTGCTGTATCAATTTGCATATCAATTGGCAAAGGAATTCCGGGAAAATCAACAAATTAATGTATCTTCTAAATAATTACAGTTTTGAACTCTTTGCCAATCAACTCTGGATATTTTCTAAAAGATGTTTTTAATATGTAATGATTTACAAAAAAAAGAAAAAAAATTAAAACAACTTTCCTTTCGGAAAGACTACATCAAAGTATTTTGACCAAAAATGTATCATCATATCATCTTGGTTGCTTAAATTGAGAAACTTTGGTTATTATCATTATGAATAAAACATGATGATAAGACATTGAAAATTCTGTGCCTTTTTTATTTAAAATATACTCCCTTAGATCTTGATATCATACATAAAATCCATCCTCATGTCATCACTTATAAATTATTTCCTCATGTGCTTTATAGTCTTCACTTCTGAAGAATTAAATAAGTCACATATGAAAGAGACATCTGGTTTTAAGAACCTGTTAGAATAGCAGCTGTGAACAGTGTCTTCATCATGAATAAATAGCATTTTATAGATACAGTGGGATTCCTCCCTTTTATATATATTGGGGGCTGAAGTTCTTCACTGGGATTTCTTTGCAGTGATTCAAAAATTGAAGAGTAGTGGCTGACATGAAGTCATCACCTGCAATCCCAGCATTCCATGAGTCCCTGTTCAAGTTCCAGGTGTTCCATTTCTAATCCAGTTCCCTACTAATGAACTTTGGAAAGTGACGGAAGATGGCCCGAGAGCTCTGACCCCTGGAAAATGTACATGGAGTTCCAGACTTCTGGTTTTTAGCTCGGTCCAGCCCTGCCCATTAAAAAGAGCCAATAAAAAATGGAAAAATATTCACTCTCTCTCTGTCTCTCGCTCTCTTTCTCCTCCTCCTCCTCTCCCTCCCCCCTCTGTAATCCTGCCTTTCAAATAAATAAAGAAATCTTAAAAAAAAAATAACCTAGTATTGGCATGTAGCCTTACACAAAATGCTTTAACTTAGCAGTGCAGTATAATCACGATGAAATTTGAACTGAAAGATAATCAGTGTACTGGGAATGTTGCATCATTGTTCTTAGCCCTGATCTCAAATGATATTCAGGTTTCCTCACATCTAACAATGTTTTAGTATGGATCCATACTTAGTACTACTTTAATCTTTCTTTTCCACCAAGCTGCTGATTTAATATGAATAAGCAAATATGCAAATAAAGACTGCAATGAAAGAAAATAGAATAATTGAAAAGAATAAACATCTGTTGGTTAAAAATAATTTTAACTCCAAAAGTGTAAGAAAAATGTGACACATATGGGTACTTCAAAAGGTTCACAAAAATAGAATATAATATGTTTATTTAAGGGTATGAAATTTCAAAATCCACACATACAAGTGATATTCAAATCTTCATGGAAGATTTATATTATGAAAAAAACATGCCTGGATTTCAAAAGATGTACCAAATTAAACATTGTTTAATTTCACTTTCCCACAAACCTTTTGAAGTCCTTTCAATAAGGATACTGCATATCCAGAACAATAATCTTTTCTTTCTAGCTCCATCTTAATTCAAAAACCAGAATGTACATAATCCTAGGTCAGGTAATACTACAATGCTATGGTTTTGCTTGTGCTCTTCCTGCTATCTATGATGTTCTCATTTGTCCCTGGAAATCTTTACAATGTTTTAATATCAAGTTTGAGTATCCTGTATGAAGCTATCTTAAAGTTTCCTGCCCTCCAACACTAGTGTCTAGTCTTCCATTTTATAGTGATTTGTACATGTTTTAACTGTGTGTCTCTTCAGTTTCATTAAACTTCTTGAGAGAGGTGTTTCATTTCCTTTTTATCTATAGCACCTAGCAACCTCTCACATACTGAAGATAACTCAGTTGAAATATGTTCAATGAGTGCACTGATACGTGAATTAATTAAAAGAAAATTGAAACTATTTAAACACATGAATAATTCAATCTTCCAAGAGAAACATTTAACTCTCCAGGAAATTTAGCAGGTTCTAAAAACAATGGAATTCATTAAGATTTTCCTCATTAATCTAGCATACCGATTTTAAATGCTTTAATATATTAATTTATACAATAATAAATCTCATTTTATTTAACCTGGTAAAAGGAAATGGAAAACCAGTTATAAGATTAAGAAGATTAGAATCATATTCATATCATTTTCTCCAGTGTTTCATTCTTCTTTCAATATGAAAATATTATATTTCATTGCTTTTATTGTCCTTGCAATTTGATTTTCTGTTTCTTTTGTTGATTGTGAAAGTACTGCGTGATGGTCTGTTCCCATTCTTTGATACAATCCAATATAGTCCCCATTTGCTAAGTTTGTGAGCCTGAAATTACTTTTTTCTCTTTAGAACTGGCTTCCGGGACATGCAACACATGTTTTTACCTAGGCCCTTACCTCTAGAAGCACCCAGGCTTGCCATATGGCTGTCACATAGCTGTGTTGAAATTCTTAAACAGCTTTTTAATGAGAGGCTTCACATTTTCAATTTGCACAGAGCTACAAAACTAAAGTATCTTATCCTGGTTGCCCCAGTTTGTTCCTGTTGTTAGTTTAAGACAGCATTCAATTATTTTTCAGGCATGTTTCAGGGAGTCTTACTCATTATCAGATAGCATTTTACCCCTGCAGTCATCCTGGGACTCAAAGTTTCCATTGCTTTTCCTTAACCACAAACAAAATGAGAAGGATGCCAGTCTGAGAAAGTGGCCACAAACCTCTAATATAAAGCTAATATTCTGATACCTAAAATACAAAGGATAGTCTGATTTTTATTTAATTAAACACAAGCCAGATGATCAACCTAAAGAAGAGACTTCAAGGGTTTCTCCCCAACATGTGCTTCCATTCAGATGAAAAAAAAAGGGAGGGGGCAGCATATGTATTGAACACTTTGATCCAGCAATTTTTTTAATCTGATTTTTTTCTGATAATGAATCTTCCTATAGCTCAGGACATTTAACCTTTTGTTTGTAAACTTCCCATGACTTTTGAGTTGAATCAAGGGATCTTTCTTGTTCCACCAAAGCAACCCTTTCAAGGCATTTTTTATGGTAGAGGCAATTGGAATGATTTAAGGGGGCTTTTTTGTTTGCTGATTTTTAGAATAATACTTAAGATACTTCCTTTACTACATATTTCACCAACATTTGAATTGTTTATCATAATAATAACTTTATCTGCATATTAATAAATATGTGAGATCAGAAAAGAGGAGGTCCCTTGCAATCTTTTTGAATGTTCCTACTACAACATCCTTACTTCACTGCCAGAGACACAGGGGCTGTCACTCTCCTTGGGTTAGTGTCAAAGGCCAGAGGCAGCAAGGGTAAAAGTGCAGGATGAGGAGTTGGCAAGCCCACAGCCTTCTTCATCTGCTTTCACTTCTTACTTCCCTAAAGTCAAAGTTAAGTACACGCAAGTCACTCTGCTCATATTTCTGTTTTCCCTTACTCTTCGTTGAATTGTTTTCTTATTGTCTTGCCTCCTACATTCTCTGCTGCCCCCAGAGAAGCCATGTCTGTTGAAATTAACATTATTATTCCAGTTCACTATATCACTAACATTTACCCATAACTAAAGTAAACAGAGTTAGGCTTTTCTACCTCATGTTTAAAACATTGTTTTTTCTTTATCTGTGCCTTATACTTGCACTCTTTTTCTTCCAGTTCAATACAATGTTAGTTTAACTGTAAACCCGCTTTTTAATGAACATGATTGCTTTAAATGAAAACTGTGAGACAAAAAATCATTATTCATGAAACTATTATGTAAACTGGCAGTGTGTGAGAATGTAAGATTTTAAGGATAATTTAAAGCCCTTCCCAAAATTTTAGTACTTTGAATATGAACTGATGTATGTAAAGATTAACAATACTATTAGGCAATACTATTTAAAATGTTGAAACAGTGATTTGAATTTTCTATATGAATAAACTAGTGGATAGAAAGTTTCCTCTTTCTATTAGTATCCTGTTTTCACTGATTTCCTAAAATAATGACTTCACAGAAAAGAATAGTTCAATGAATCTCTGTCAAAACTTTCTAAAATATGACAGAGAAAATTTGCCAAAGAAAATTACATGTTCATATGTGCGACCCAATTTGAATTTGTTAAAAACAATTAGTCAGGCAAAATGTCCTTTGAAAACCAACCATCTAATTGACAATAATAAGTAAAAAATTGAACAGCTCCTCCCTTGAAGTCAAATAAATGAACCAACAAACAAACAAAAAAATGCTGTCTAAACATTCAATTGCAAAGAGGGTAGAATTCTTTAGAGTAAAATCTGTGTGCTATTGCCATTGATACTGTGCTCAGGAGAATTTGGTTGCAGATGGAATTTCCATCTGGAAACTGTCTTTACTGGTAATCTTGCATAGTTCTATTGACTTAATCCTCTAGAGACAAGTAAATCCTCTAGTTGGCTACTTAGGATACAGCTAAATTCAAACTTCTCCAGAGTCTCTCTAATGAAGACATGGACTAATTACCTTTGAAATGATGGTGAAGTAAATATTATACATCTGTCATGAAGGACTCAGTAATCACTTTTATCCTCAATTTTAATATCATATGCAGGAAAAGCACTATGAATCACAGCACTACACTATGATGTGTCATAAAAAAAAACTGTTTCATTATGATCCTGTTAAGGAAATTCTATCAGTGATAATTTATTTTTTTCTACTCATAAATTGCAAATATACAACTTAATTTCTGTCTCAGGTGAATGTACCTGCTATCTTTGCATCTCTTTGGATGTTGAAAAAGAAAATAATTGCTCTCCAAGGTATCTGGGATTCATAATATACCAGGAAATTAATCAACCAACAATCCAAAGAGGTTTTTTAAAATTTTTTTGAAATGTTACATGAAGATTTAATTGTGAGAATCATTAGTGAAACTTTAAAGTCATTTAACTTAGTTCCATATAATAAGCAGGGGTGTGAATGTATGTAGGAATATCAGTACTGTTAACTTGCCTACTTTTGCCATAACATGGTTGTGTTGCAAAGCAATCATTAGCACTTCCTGGAGAGTTCAGGTTGTGCCTGTGTCTAATAGGGTGCATTTTTCATTTAAGCTTAGTTAGACAAGAAGCAAAGTAGAAAAAATAATTTGGCACTAAATAATTTGGAAAAAATATTTCAAACTCAGGCAGTTAATTGTACAATTTCAAACAAATTGTCAAATCAATTTATTACTTGATTTTGACCAAAAAAAGGCTATTAAGGAAAAGGAATTGTTATAAGTCTAATGAATTGTTATTTTAACATGACTAACTTTAAGTTACTGAATCATATCAAAACCAGAGCTCTAAATATTTTTATATTTAGGATATTTGGTGATGCTTTTAATTGTGGTTATTTTTAGTTTTCCTCAAAAAAGGAAGACAGTGAATCAACAGCGGAGAAAGCAGAAAGAAAGCTCCCTAGTACAAAGCCACGGTTTCACTGTAAGACAGTCTATCATTATTCTTATTGTCACTTTTTTCGCATGACAAGATGAGCATTAAATCTGAAGAAACTTCCAGAAGAACAATAGAAAGAATGAAATCATGAAATTAGAAGCAGGAGCTTTTTTGCTGAAGACTGGGGAGCTAATTGTGAGACAAATTTAAAAGATCAAACTGCTGGCAATAATTTGCCAAAAATACATTTTTTTTCCTCCAGGGGTGAAATGTATTGAAACTACCAACAGATGCCAACAGAAAAACTCATGAATGATAAATTCATAATGAACTTTTAAGCAAATCTAATATGTTTATAGGACAAAATGTAATATTTCTAAGTATAAAAATATTAAAAATATCACTACTAATTTTTTCAATACTTAGAAAAATATATTAAAACAAAATACCTAGACATAATATTCCCCCAAAACATATATTTATGATTTTTTTATGCTCTCTATTTCTAATTTTCTTATTTCATGTTTTCCTTCCATTTATTGACATCAATATTAACATCAGTCATAACATTATTGTCGTGCTGGAAAGAAATGGGCTTATTTTCTAATTGAGATGAAAGAGTGCAGGAATTTGTGGTCTTTGTGGTCTGTGATATTCATTTGCATATTTTGCTAAGTAACCAAACATTTTGGATTATTTTTGCATACAAATATCATATACTGGCTTAAGATTTTTAATTCCCCATGTCTTAGGTAATTGCACTAATATAGCAGATTTATAATAATAAAATAGCTTAAAATATTTGTAGCATGAAAAAACAGAATAAGTTACAGATTTTCATGGTCAAAAAACTTAACTTTTAAAGTACCCCTTATGAGCAAGTGTTCCCTAAAGTTCTCATTCTCCAAAAATGTATCCTGATGTATCTAATTTGAAAAAGCGTCAATTTGAAAAAATGTGTAGATAAAAAAAATCGAGATTTATGATAAATAAGCATTATTATTTGGTATCCTGTCCATAATGAGAACAAGGTTTTGGTGTAAAGAAAACAATCTGTACACTGATGAGAGTGTAGCAAATCTTTGGGTCTCAAAAACCATTACTCTGCTGTATGAGACTGGGGATTTTTTAACGAGACTATAGGGAAGGGGTACTGGTACGGCAAAAATCACAAAGCAGCTGCAGCTCTCTGGTGTCAGGTGCAGAGTCTTGTCACTAGATCCATGACAATACATTTCTCCTCTGTCTGTACATGGTGATCCTTGAGATCAAGACGAGGTGAGATTAAAATCTATCATGATCTGTCTTCCTGCTCTGCCAAAGAAGTTGAGATAAGAAAAAGGCCAGATGAGTGGGAAGGCAGCAGTCCCAGCCTTGGAGCATCCACTCTTTAACTTTACGTTTAATTCAAATAGATAAAAGGGGTAGTCCATGTTATTTTATATCTGGGTAAAATATTACATACATATCATATTGGCTGCCAGGTCTCAATGTATTCTAACTGGTAAACATTTTGTAAAATAGATAACATTGCTGAGTTAAGACAGCTAAGATAGGAAGGATATTATTCTTTACTCAGGGTTTAATTTTTTAAAAAATTGAAACAACTAATTGTATTTGGCATAATTTGTTGTCAAAACTCAATTTGTTCCTGGTATTTTATATGACTTTGATTTAAAATAAACCATATAACTCAGAAATCATGAAAAAAGCATCCCATATTTAATAGAGATATATTTGTTTTTATATATTATAGCTTTATAACAATGTCTGCCAAAATAAAAAGCATCATTACTTTAAATTTCAAAAGAAATTTTTAAGTAAAATTGAAAATGAAACATCTTCAGAAGATGTAAGTTCTTGCACTTCTCTCCAATAGTTATATATTAGTAATGGACTCATTTTGATATAGATATTTAATGTCACCATTGTTAGAGTGACTTTGGAAAATGGCAGTAATTTTTGTCTCATTAACTTGGTATAGCACAAAAAATATGTCTTAAAATAAGTCATGGTAACAATGATTAATTTTGTCATTTATGTGATAGATAACTTAATGAACACTGTGATTAAGTTTTCTACTAGCAAAAAAAAATCATCCAATATTTTCAAATACTTTAAAAACGGAATCTAAGCATGGTCATTTGCCATGAAGTTTTTGATTCCTCTTATTCTTTCCTATCTAAAAAACAAACTCATTTTTCTCTCTTAATTATATATAAAGCCATAGAGATGGTGATAAAATAACCCCAGGTAGAAACTGACTTGGCTGTCCCTCAAGAGAGGTTTAAATTGCAAATCACTGGTATTAGATTGATCACAGGCTAAAATTGAGCATTGAATGCTTTGTGGTCATTAAAAGCCTGTCACATATAAACCAAATCTGTTTAGTGAGGAGACATGTAATTCAATCAAAAAATCACTTTGCAGAAGTGTTCTAATTCAATCAAAGAACTAGTTACTAAAGATATTTTAAAGGATAACATCCAGCAATGTTTTCAAATCAGTTAATGTAGTGGGTGCAGACATTTACAAGTCCCATTGGCAATAGCAATGAGATCTATTTGCATTTCTAATTGAGAATCTGGTTGCTGTCAAGAGACTTGTTCATTTCTGAACTGATCAAAGAGTGAAACCACACAGCTAGGTGTCATTGAAAAGACTCATGGAATAAGCACATTACTTTGGAAGTATTAATTAAAAATTAATTTTTAGGCTGAGTTCCAGCTTGGGGGCTTTTTCACTATCTGTTTATAGTTGTTTGAAAACTATTTACTTTTAAACTCTGATTTAATGATACCCTTTTAGATTTTTAAAACTGCACCGTGTGTAATAAAGCAACTTAATAGAACGTGCTATTAAATTTTGGCTGGGGCAGGGGAGCTACAACAAGACTTGAAATTCCTCTGCAGTTATATTAAAGGTAACTTCAAAGGCTGAAATAAAAAGAAAGAGAAACTTAATGAAATAGGTAATAAAATCACACAAAAATAATTTTGCCTGTACTTAATGAGGCCATCATTTCAAAATGCATAAATATACAGTATTTTATGGTAGCCTTCTTTAGAATATTCTGAATTGTACACTAAATGCATGCACTTTATAAATATGATTGCTGTTGTGTATGGATGCCATGTTTGGAATGCAGTTAGAAACCATGTTGAGGGATTTTTTAGTCTTCAGTATATTATGATGCTCCCGTGAGGTTAAAAAAAAAAAAAATCCTTAGGGCTGGAAACCAGAGGCAAATGTTTTTTTAAGTGAAGGGATGGTGTCTTCTACCATAGGTTTTTATATTTTATTTCATTTTTAGTTTTAGTTTTAGTTTTTTTGCACGCTGTACTTCCTTCGAGGAGATCTTTTCTTGCCTGCTCAAACAGATGGTAGAATCCAAAAAAACAATTCATAGATTTGATCAGTTGGGGCGTAAACCACTGTTGAACATGGACAGTTCCCTGCCTTCATTGAACAAAGCTCAAAATGGCTGTCCTGGAAAGAGAAAGGACATGAAAGATTTGACAGCATGTATTGAGAAAGGCCATCTATAAACTTTGATCTGAGAACTGTGTAAACTCCAATTGTGTTCACCATAGGACAGAAAACAGGGAAAGTGAAACGAAGATTATTGTTTGGCATCCACTGGTTAGACAGTATATTTTAGCAAGAGGGAAGGGACTAGGTGAAAATTGTGTAGGTTTGCATGATTTTCACAACAGCTAGTGGAACAGGAAAACAAATGGGACTTTAGGGAGTTGCTATGTAAGGGGAATATGAAGAGAATAGAAAGAGGCATCAGGACATGGGGTTCCAGGCAGTGTAGAGAAAGCTCTGAGAGACAGACGAGGAAACAGAGGAAATCGTGCAAATACACATTTCAATCCTCATATCTTCCTCTGCTTAGCTTGATTCTTCTTTACCTCCCTTCCTTTCTATGACTTGTTTCACAGCATCCATGAGTGATTCAGATGAAACTGAGTTTAAACCTACTTGGTTGAATTTCAAGGGAAGAAAAAAAATCAGAAATAGGCCTTTGATTAAGTCCAAAGTGGAGCCACGATTGGTTGCCTTTCGAAACCACTCTTGGCTAGCAGAATATGCTTTCAGGCTTGTGTTCTGCTCTGCTCCCTTAAAACATGCTTCAATTTTCTCTCAAGGAGTCTTATCTCACACACTAAAACTAGACACTGAGGAGTTAACAAAGAAATCGATAAAGAACTAGATTTGTTCTTTATACTAAAGGCCTTTCTATAACTCTGATACCTTAGGGATTTTTTTTTTCCGACTTCAGACTTCTGTCACATTTATTGCCACCAAACCTCAGCAGCTTTGTTTGTTTGTTTGCTTGTTTGTTTGTTTTCTTCTTCGATCCTTTAAGGTCAAAGCCTGTAGCAACTTTTATTCATTTGTCACATTTGCCCTGTTTCTTAGTGGCCTCATTTATTCACTCCCTCACTGATGCCAAGCATGTTTTCTGAATAAGAATAGGTGCCCCGGGGGTACATAGTGCCAGGACATTAGTCTAGGAAAGAGTACCCCTTTTCCGCTTTCCTCTTAAATGTTTCACGTGTAAGAAGATGCTGGCTGAGTTCACTGAAGTGCTCCTTCAGCAGCCGCCAGGGTTCCAGGCTCTGCCACAAAGCTCTGTGGATTGCCTGGACAGCTCTTTGCAAAGCTAATTGCAAGCAAGTAGAGTTATTGGTGAGCTTGCCCGCTTCCCCTAATAATGCACTCACATAGTGAAATGACCCCTTCCGGTTGGCCTGTGTGATATTGCGTCCTTCCTCTGAACCGGTAGCTTTCTCTTTGAGCATCTCTGTAGGATACATTCCCTCCAAAATGTGAGCATTTTAAAGCATTTACTACACTGATTACATCCCCCCCTCAGAGGGTGGACTAAAAAAAACTGGGAAAAGATGAGTTCATTGTGGCACTCTTAATGGGGTGATTTTTCAAGGTGAGGGGGCATACACTCAAGCCAAGTTCACTGATTTATAAATCCTTCAAATTTAATTAATGTATTTCCACCCAAGTAAATGTCTTCTCTTGACCTCAGAGCTGCAAAAATCCATGACTGTTCCTGAATATACAGAGTTACTAATCCTGAAAAATAAAAATTACCTGTCAATGTGCTTCACATTCACATATTTTAAGACTGTAGATTTTAAAGTAATCCACTAGAAGGTAAGAGTTGATGACTTTTAACATATATTATGGATAGGGTGGATATGTTTTCAATGTTTAAGTCATAGAACATGTATTAATCAGTGTTATGTGATGTCATAATTTGTGACTATATTTCTCCACTAAATATTAGGATGGGATTTCAGAAAGTTTATGGAAAATAGAATTAAAGATAAAGTTTTTGGTGCAGCTAATTTTTCAAATGTATTTGTAGTTTTTCTGTAATATGATTTTTTCATCAACATTTTGAAGATCCCTCACATGTCATGTATTAAAACATAGCTTATACTATAAACTTTTTAGCATTATTTTTTCCAGTATTAATTGTAAAAAAAAAAAAAAAAAAAACAGAAAAGAAAGCATGGGCTATGGCTAATGTTATTGGACAGCAGATTGGCTGCTATTTACAACAGCAGCATCTTACATCAGGGTACTGCTGGCTCAAGTCCCAGCTGTTCCACTTCCAATCTGGTTCCCTATTCATCTACCTGAGAAGGCAACGGAAGCTGGATCGTGTGCTTGGAACCCTGTAACCCATATACAACACCTGGCTGGAATTCCTGCTTCCTGGATTCAGCCATCTGAGGAGTGAAGCTGAAAATGAAAAGAGACTTTCGCTCTCTCTCTCTCTCTCCTCACCTTTTAAATATATATACACATGTATGTATGTATATATACATATGTATGTATGTATGTGTGTATGTAAATATATGAAGAAATAGGATTTGCCTGATGTCTGGCTTTGTTGGACACTCACCCACTTGAGTCCTTTGCTCCTTGATCTTCTCAGAACTCTGTGCAATTTGACACCATAGAAATAAGAAACATCTTTACCCTCTCATGATCAAATCTACTAATCTATGGATCTCCGTAATTTTCCATTCTTTCTCACTTTTTTTCATATTCTTTTGGATATGAAGCTTTTTGGAGATGAGAATTTTGTGAGTTCTCCTTTCTCGTTCCCAGAGCAGTGCAGTGACACAAATCTAGTTCAGTATAGGAATTCTTCCATACCCTGTCAGATTCAAAATGCCAAATTGAATTTACACCTCAACTCTTTGTATATAACAGTCTCCAGAACACAGTCTCTAATACCAATATAAGAAACAAAATAAGGACTATTCAAATAGGGAAAAAAACATAGCATAGAATAGAATGCATTAGTATTAAAATCTGGACTCTGCCATTCATTAGCTATACAACTTTCGGAAAGTCATTTGGCTTTTCCTGGCCTTTTTCCCTATATTTATACACTGGGTACCATGAAATCTAAGTTTTGTTTTAAGTATAACCTCCTCACAGTATAAGTCTTTTAAATTATTTCAGTGAGAAAGCTGTATATACCTGATTGATAACCCATTTGGCAAACACAATGCATAAACGAGGACTCTAAAAGCAGAATTTCAGAAAAAGTCTCCTCACTACTCCACATTTTATTGGGTGTGGTAGTTCAGTGAAACAAAAGGTCATCAGCAACTGAATTCAATAAGATGGGCTTCTGGACATGTGAATAATAAACTATGCTCTGAAAGAACTACTAATATTTGGATTACCGGAAACAAGGAAGAAAGGTGCACTGTGTGATGTAACATAAATGCCAGGGGATAGGAATAAATATCATATATACTGGATGTAAGTTAAATGCAAAGTCCCATTGAAACAAAAGATTAATATTTGGCAGTACAAAGGATCAATTTCATTCTAGGTAATACTCTGAAAACTATTCAATAACTACTCAATATCAGAGGATCCATGTGGTTTTAACAGCAGGATAAAAAATATTTTGCAGATTTACTAAATAGTTATGACCTTGGTTTCCTTTCAGATAGAACATTGATCCGCTCAAAATGCTTTCCAGGGGCACGCATTAAACAACAACTATTTGCAGGCACTCTGCTAATTGCTCAAAATACAGTTCTGCTCTTCGCTTATAAGGAATATTGATGGAAAGGTATTATTACACATCCTGGGGAAATATCAACTCTAAAATTTATAGTGAATATACAACTAGATTTCAGCATTGTGATAAACTAACGTAAGCTCTCACAACCCTTGTCTTCTCTTCTTCACACCTTTATGTAATACTCTTGTTCCTAGAATACAGGTGAGACATGGGACTTACTTATAAGCAAAAGAATGAGACAAAGATGATGGGCTCCTATTTGTATTATGTAACATTATACCTTCATGTTAATAGGCCCCTTTGCTAGCTTTTCTTTTTAAGGTTTATTTTTATTGGAAAGCCAGATTAACAGAGGGAAGGAGAGACAGAAAGATCTTTCATCTGCTGGTTCACTCCCTAAGTGGTCACAAAGACCTGAGCTAAGCTGATCCAAAGCCAGGAGCCAGGAGCTTCTTTCACATCTCCCACTTGAGTACAGGGTGCCAAGGTTTTGAGTCATCCTCTGTTGCTTTCTCAGTCCACAAGCAGGGAGCTAGAACGGAAGCACAACAGCCAATATTAGAACCAGCACTGATGTGGGATCCTGTTGCATACAAGGCAGGACATTAGTTACTGTGCATCAGGCCCTTCTTCGCTGGTTTCAATTCAGAAACTTTCATGTTCTGCATTGTCTATCACAAACAAATGAAGGCAAGTTCTGACCAAAAACCACAAAGGAATTCAGTCCCAGATTCCAATAAGCTGTAAGAACATGAGTCCTATCGGAAACCATTTGAGTTTGGAGGTGGAACTTACTTTCCCCAGTCAAATTCTGAGGGGAAACTGCAGCCTTGACTGGAGCACTGTGAAGGACCCTGAAGCCAAGACACAAGTTTAGCCTTTCTGCCTTTTGGACAAACTGTGAGGCAATACATATGTTTTGTTTTAAGTAGAGGGGTTTCTGGTGTCTTCTTAGGTTACATGATGATTTGACACTCATAACAGCACCAAAATTGTCTTCCTCACAGAATACCCAGAAGCAAATTTACATACGTTTAGAATTGAATCATGAAAAAGCAAGTTTTTGGGGCCCGGTGTGCTACCATAGTGGCGAAAGTCCTCGCCTTGCACATGCCAGGATCCCACATGGGCACCGCTTCCCAGCAGCCCTGCTTCCCATCCAGAAAAGCAAGAAAGTGACCACTGCCCCTGTTGTACTCTCTCACACGTAGCAGTGCATGGTTGAGGCTCAGTTGGATGAGTGCAGATTGAAGGGTGGTCTCACTGTCGATGGAGCCCCCAGCCAAATGCTCTGGCAGCTCAATGGACTCAGGGCCAGGCAACTGGAAAAGAGAAGGGGTCTGAGAGTAGAAAAGTACTAGGCTGTAAGAGCAGACTTAGTGCCTACAAATGTTCTCCCTTTCAAGGCTAAACCAGCCAGACATGAGTTAAAAACAAATCTGATTCCCTCCTGATAATAGCACTAAGAGCTGAGTTCCATTCCTATTTCAAAGAGAAAGAGAGGAGGTAGGGGTTGGGGGAAGGGTGAAGAGCCCAAGTGGAAAGCCGCAAAAGGTCCACGTAAATATGAGTAGGCCAGCTGCATATTCTAGCTGGGCATTACTGAACCTACAATTCCATCTTCCCATGGAGAGCCTGAGACTCTTATGCTTGTGCTTATGCTTCTTGATGATTGCATTTCAAAGGAATGGCTCTCAGGTCCTTGAGAGATACATATTCACAATCGCAAGCCTTTTTAAGTAAATGTTCTGAGAAAGGGATGGTAGGGTCTATCATCAGTTATTGACTAGTACAAATAGTACATTTTCCTGGTAGCTTTGTACTGGCTCAGACAGGCATTGTCATGCAGGGCTGTAATCGCCTTCCTTGGGATACAGACTCCGGCTGCTAGAAGCCATGCTGAGTAGTTGGTGTTTTCACAGTGTGGGCATTTGCAAGGAGGTGGCGTGTGCCCGGATCCTTCACTCCCCATAAGGAGGTCCTGGAAGAGGCCCCTGCAGATTTCCACAAATTGTCTCATGTAAAGAGACCTAGGAATGAAGGCAAAGGTACAAGAAATGAAAAGAGGTGGAGTGCATGGCTGGCCAAGCAGTCCAAAAATTTGAACGCACCTGACTTCAGAGCCTGCCCCCTAGTGGCTGTGCCTCATGTCTGGAGTGCGAAGGACAGCCTTCTCCCTGTGAACACGAGCACAAAAAGTCCCTGTAATTGCTTATGGTTAAGCCTGAAAGGTCAGACATAGGTTTCCAATCAATTGCTCAAATCCTCAAGCATATCAAGCATTCAGAATATGCATAATTGAAAAAGAAACAAAATAAAAAACCTAATATACCTGGGAAAATTAAAATCAAACAATGGTGATCATCAGTGCAAATTAAATTGTGCATCCCTGGGGGAATAATTTGTGTAAGTAAAAACAAATGGTTTGAAATTGGACGGAGTGATACCATATAGGCAAACTTAAAAGGAGAAAGCATATAAGTATATTTTGTGAGTAGTAAAACTCTATCATAAAGAATGAATAGGTGAATATATGCCCTTTTCATTATTTGTTACTTCCTGGGAGGGAGGTTGGGAAACAGGATTACAGTTATTTGGCTTTCCCGATGATATGACATTTTGTTTAATCTGCAGCAAATGCGGGAACAGTCATTTAACTCTGGGTGGTAGGTTAATGGTGGGTTGTTATTTTGCCTCTGTACTTTCAAGTGTATTAAAAATGCTTGCAAAGGTAACTGGCTGCATATATGTATACACATCATGAATGGTAAACTGTGAGATAAGAAACTTTTTCCCGAAATGAAATATTGAGTTGCTCCGTATGGTGCACACATAATCCAAAGAGTTTGTGGGAGAGAATTTGCCTCACAATATTGTTGGCAGCAAAACAGCAACAGTGACTTGCTTTTAAAATTGAGTCTTGACTGTTGATTTTTCCTCTTCCTAGGCTTCCATTTGCAGAATTTGCATAGAAGTATGAAGGAAAGAATGACGTCAAAAAAAGACATATAAAATCCTTTGCAATTAAAGATACATTGTGTGATTGGGACCTCATCAAACCAAGAAGCTTCTGTACAGTGAAGGAAACAATCAAAAAAGTAAAAAAGCAACCCACAGAATGGGAGAAGATCTTCACGCACTATGTAGGTGATAGAGGGCTGATCTCCAGAATATACAAAGAGCTACAAAACAACCAAAACGTCAAAACAAAGCCACTCAAGAAATGGGCACGGGAAATGGGCAGATATTTCACAAAGGAACAAACCCAAATGGCAAATAAACATATGAAAAAATGCTTAAGTTCCCTGACAATAAGGGAAATCCAAATTAAAACATCAATGAGGTAACACATAACGCCTGTAAGAGTGGCCCACGTGAAAAAAAGCACCAACAACACTTGTTGGCGAGGTTGCGGGGAAAAGGGAACCCTACTCCACTGCTGGTGGGGCTGCAGGTTGGTGCAGCCTCTATGGAAATCAGTATGGAGAACATTCAAACAACTCAAATTCAACATACCATATGATCCAGCAATAGCACTCCTAGGAATATATCCAGAACAATTGTTTTATGAGAAACCAACATGCACTCCTATGCTCATAGCAGCACAATCAGTAATTGCAAAAACATGGAAGCAGCCAAAATGCCCATCAGCAGAGGATTGGATAAGAAAGCTATGGTTCATCTACTCAATGGAATACTACTCAGCTATTAAAAAAAAAAAAAAAAACCAAAAAAAAAAAAACAAAAAAAAACAGTTCTTTGTGGCCAAATGGGCCCAACTGGAAACCATAATGCTAAGGGAAATGAGCCAATCCCAAAAGGTTAGATACCACATGTTTGCCTTAATTTAAGATGATATGATGTTATGTAAAACATGTTATGTTATGAATGTTATGTTATATGTTGTGTATAAACTAAAATTGAAATGTCAATGAGGTGACCACAGAATGCGGTTAAGAATTCGCATTTGTTTTTAACATATTGGTTACTCATTACTATGTCAATTAATTCCACAATGAAGTTAATTGTTGCTGATGATATGTTGGAGCTTTTAATTGATCGGGATGATACTCTGCTGGTTCTGCCCTCAGACCAGACATGGTCTCCCTAAGAAGCCGAGGAACTTGACTGGACTATAAGATGCTGGACTCTATGTTTAGTATATGCTTGCAAAGAGGAAATCAACTGAACTTGAACTGTGGTTATGCAACAAGGTGGAGGAATCCACCAAGGGGGGAGGGTTTGGGGAAGGGTGGGGAGAATCCCAGTACCTATGAAACCTTGTCACGTAATACAATGTAATTAATGAATAAAAAAAGATACATTGTGTGTATTTCAATATATATTCCTGCTTTCCAATGCTGGCCTCACATTTAAATCACGAAGAAACCTGTTGATATAGCAGAGCCGAGGTGATTCCTTCCTTCGAGGAAGGACATTAGTATCTTGATGAAGTTAATGGTGTCTGCAGTGGGAAGGACAAGGTCACACTATTTAGGAAGTTTTATGGTTTCATATGGTTTCTTCAATGTGTGGGATTAGTGAGGATTACAGCACGATCATGTGGTGATAGCAACTGAGTAGTAGTCACAGCAAGGTGAGACTTTAAGGCACAAGATTGAAGAGTGTATTGTTATTTGATGCTATCTTCGAAAACAGAGTGACACCAAATAGGTCTGGAGGAAGTTCTGGTAAGGGACAATAGTGTTGTTTGTATTATCTTCCTGCATAAGAGCTGGCATAGTAAAGTTGTGTTACTGAGATTAGTTCAAGATAAACTATGCAACAATAATCTATTAATGTTCACAATGATCTGTAGATGTTTTGGGTCTCATGTATGTGATACTACTCAAGCTCCCTTCAATCTTATGCTAGGACTAATTTCTACTAAGCGGTTTGTGATGAATTGTGAAATGTAGATGTCATTATTTAACCTTATATTTAAATGTTACTCTTGAACATTCTCTATAATTGTTTCTTAATTAGATATTTTCCTTTAAATCTATCACTTATAAGAGGGGTATTTATCTTTGTTATTTTGTTATCGATTTGTCATGAGGCTTTTTCCATTTTATTAAGTTCTTCATCTGAGCTTATTAAAGGTGTTTGGTAATGAGAACCAAGGAGAAGTAAAAAAAACTAGTATGCTTTCAGATTTTTGCTTTTGATACAGTTGCAGAGAAAATTAATCAGAGCTATAGGTAAATTAAGACTTACATACATTTTAGGGTATATATTAATTCACTTGTTAAATAATTCGATAAGGTAATTATGCAAAAAACATAGTAGGATGTCTTTGTGGATGTGAGACATGAGTTTCAATCAGCAGTAATTAAAAAAACAGAATTAAGTTTAGAAGTTTGGGTGTGTATTAATTAGATTTTTATCTCCTATAGTTTTGGCCCATTATTCTTTTGGGGATTTACTTATTTTTATTGGAAAGTCAGATATACAGAGAGAAGGAGAGACAGAGAGGAAGATCTTGCGTCCACTGATTTACTCCCTAACTAGCTGCAATGGCCAGAGCTGCAGCAACCCGAAGCCAGGAGCCCGGAGCCTCTTCTGGGTCTCCCACATGGGTGCAGGGTCCCAAGGCTTTAGGCTGGCCTTGACTGCTTTCCCGGGCCACAAGCAGGGAGCTGGATGGGAAGTAGAGCAGCTGAGATACCAACTGGTGCCCATATGGGATCCCGGTGGGCCCAGGTTTGGCCCCTTTGCATCTCCCTCCTAAGCACATATTTTGAGTATGTTTTATTCTTAAAGTTCAATAACATGACCAAATCAACTTACTTTGGCCTCTTGCCTTCTGTATTTTGCTCCCCTCACCTCCCACCTCCCAACTCATGGCCAACTAATCTGGAGCCCAGGTTGCCTTACTCACATTGATCACATCAGGGTCAGTAAGAGATAATCATACATTGTCCCTCTGCCTCAGAACCTATAGAAAATTATTAAGTGAGTCAGGCCTGATTTCACTTAGTAGAATTATTCATTCCCATGTAAACCACAATAAAGGTGTAGGTCACAGTCTCTCCCACTCTCTGTGCCAACTGACTGCCAGTGGTGTTTCCTGGTTAGTTCTTCATGACCTGTTACCTCTTCTTGGGACTGCAAGTTATAAACTATCTCTTCAATGACAATCACTTCCTGCTCCTTTGACCTTGCTATCCATCATGTTTCCTGTTAGTGCACTATAATTTACAGTGGAGGATAATGTATGCTCATATACACTTTTTTCCCCAAAGCATACATATGTATTTTAACTCCATCATATAGCATTTGACAAAGAGAGAAACCACTCCAAATACAGGGAGAAAGCCACAGTTAAGTAAATATGAAGCTTTCCTCCAAGAAATAACAGCAATATGGTGATTGTCATTTCTATTTTATGGAAAAGAAGCTAAAGTTTTAGGATGTTGGGCAGTGTGTACAACATCACATTTACAAAGACAGAACTGAAACTCAAAGTACGACAAAGTGAAGCCAAGAACATAAACCCTTAACAAGAGCTCACAAACCTTTTCCTAGAATAATAAACATAAAATTATTAATGGTAAATACAGATCTTTTGCATACTTTCATTCTTTAAAAGTTTAGTAGAAATATGGACAAAAATGTTAATATCGGTGCAAAATATTTCTACATATTGTTTCTGTGATATGCATAGTCCATTAACTTTTAGAAGACTATTTGCATGGATGCCAAATTTTTGTACCCAGATAAGGCTTATTATTAATTCCATTTTCAAAAAACTGTGAAGCAACCGTGTGTGTGTGTGTGTGTGTGTGTGTGAGAGAGAGAGAGAGAGAGAGAAAGAGAGAGAGAGAGAGAGAGAATGAGAGAGAGAGAGAGAATGAGACAGAGACAAAGGGAGATTGTGACACAAAGAGACATTGATGGAATTGTTATCAGGTGTTAAGTGATATTACAAAGCTTTTGAAGTGATGAAACCAAGATTCAAGCTAACAAATGTTGGCATTAGAGCTTGATTCTTACAGATATCAGGGGTTTTTTTTTTGTTTTGTTTTGTTTCCTTGGGTCCTAGCAGATCCTACATCACTGCAAGTATTTCGCAATTAGCAAGATTTTGCGTGGTAATAAAGTTTACTTAAGATAGACTTAAATATGTTAATTTAAGCAATAACCTGGTTCTAGCTATAATTTTTAAAGTTATTTTTGTATTCATGTCTCCCAAAAAAACTTCTAATTCCTGAACTGCAAAATCAGTTTGACATTTGGAATTATTTCTGTCAATCCTAGAAAATGAAGAACTCTCTTAAAAACAGAAAATCCAAAGTTTGAAACTATGAGAAAGCAGGAGACTCTGGTACCATTCCCGAAATGTAGTTTGTCAATTTTTTCCAACTTAAATAACTGTAATTGACAAATTAAAATGATGTATATTTAAAGTATGCAACTTGATATGTTGATTTATGTGTATTTTATAAAATGATTGTCACAATCAAACATACCCATAAACTCAGTTATGTTTTTGTGTGTTATGATACATAACTTCTGCTAATTTTTTAATAAATCTTACGTGCAAAGTACAGTACTATTAACTATAGTCACAAGGCCTGGCACAGTAGCTTAGCAACTAAAGTCCTCTCCTTGCATGCACCGGGATCCCATATGGGCACCAGTTGGTATCTCAGCTGCTCTACTTCCCATCCAGCTCCCTGCTTGTGGCCCGGGAAAGCAGTCAAGGCCAGCCTAAAGCCTTGGGACCCTGCACCCATGTGGGAGACCCAGAAGAGGCTCCGGGCTCCTGGCTTCGGGTTGCTGCAGCTCTGGCCATTGCAGCTAGTTAGGGAGTAAATCAGTGGATGCAAGATCTTCCTCTCTGTCTCTCCTTCTCTCTGTATATTTGACTTTCCAATAAAAAATAAAATTAGTCTAAAAAAATACAAAATATATTACTATTAACTGTAGTCATCATGCTGTACATTACGTCTTCAGAAATCACTCACTTCCTATCCAAAAGCCTATACCTTTAGGCCAATATCTCTGCATTACCCTAACATCAATGCAGCTTGTCTCTATTGATGAATTTAACTGTTGATGATTTCACCTGTGACAGAGATCATGCATTATTTGTCTTTTTTTCCTGGCTTATTTCATTTAATATAGTGTCCTTCATGTTCATCCATTTTGTCATAAATGACAGGATTTCCTTCTTTTATATGACTGAATGAAATTCAATTGCATATTCTTTCCTGGACACTTAAGTGCCTCTTGATTATTGTGAATAACTATTGTAATGAAAATGAGAGTAGAGCTCTCTCTTCAACATACATATTTCATTTCCTCTGGAGTTATATGCAGTGGTAAGGTTTCTGAATCATAAAGGGATTCTATTTTTAATTTTGGGAGGAGTCTCCACACTGTTTGTCCAAAACTGCTTACATACTGAATAGCAATAGATAATAGTTTCTGTTTATCAACATCCTAACCACTACTTGTCACCTTTGATTCTGTTATAATATGCATATTAATGGGAGTGCAGTAATATATTGTGGATTTGACTTGCATTTCCTTGATGATTAGTTATGTTGAGCACCTTTTCATATATTTATTGGCATTTTCTCTTATTTGAAAAATGTCCATTCACATTCTTTAAACCATTTTGTAAATCAGATCATTGGTTTCTTTGCTGCTCATTTATAGGGTATATTTATAATTTGGATGCTAGTTCTTTATCGTTTCTATGGTTTGCAAATAATTATTTTTCCTATTTAATAGACTACATTTTCATTTCATTGATTTACATTGTATAAGCTTTTAAATTAGTTATGGTCCCATTTATTTTTGCTTCTATTATCTTTCCTTTTAAAGTTATATCCAAAAACTCATTGTTAAGATCATTCTCATAGGGCCTGGAGTGATGGCTCAATCCTCACTTTCCAAGTGGTGGGATCCAGTACTGGCACTGATTCTTTTACTGGCTGCTCCATTCCAGCTCCTTGTTTATGGTCCATCCAAGCACCAGCATGGGAGGCCTGGAAAAAGTTTTTGCCTCCTGGCATTACATTAGTTCAGCTCTGGCCTTTGCAGCCACTTAGGGAATGAAACAGTAAATGGAAATCTTTTTCTCTTTCCTCTCCATAAATCTGATCTGCCTTTCCAATAAAAGTCAAATAAATCTTTTTTTTTAAAGATAATTGTCATAGACTTTTTGCTCTATGTTTACTTCTAGGAAATTTATAGTTTCACATCTTTATGTTGTTAGCCCATTTTGAATTGATAAATCCTTTCACATAAAGGCTCATCGAAAAGTGCATGATAAATGTGCATTATGCAAAAAGTATGCTTTGGTTTAAAAATGTTTTTACTACAGGGCCTAGCACAGTTGCCTAGCAAGCAAAGTCCTCACCTTGCATGCACCGGGTTCCCATGTCAGTGGTTCGAGCCCCAGTGGCCCCGCTTCCCAACCAGCTCCCTACATGTGGCCTAGGAAAGCAGTCGAGGATAACTCAAGACCTTGGGACCCTGAACCTGTGTTCGAGACCCATAGGAGGTTCCAGGCTCTGGGCTTAGGACCAACTCATCTCCAGCTATTGTGGCCAGTGGGGATGTGAATCAGCGGTTGGAAGATCTTCCTCTCTGTCTGCCTTTCCAATAAAAATAAATAAATATTTTTAAAATGTTTTTGTAATAAAATAAGCTGATCTCTTATTTTAATGTTTTTCCAAAAACTGTTTGAAATGCCATTGTATTTAATCTCCGCTCCTTTCTTTGGGTTTGTCCTGTTCATCGTTTCCAAGTTTCTTGAAGAAAGAAGTCTATATCTAATGTAAAGATTAATGCTATAAATTTCTTTCTCAGCAGTATTTAAGTTCCTTACCAACATATTTTAAATTTTTGTTTACTTGAAAGGTAAGGTGGGAGATAAACAAAGACAAATACAAAAGGAAGCAAGAGAGAAAGAGAGTTGAAAGAACTATTGAGAGGGAGTGAGAATGTCTTCCACCTGCTGTTTCATTCCCCCAAAAGCCTGTAACAGCTGGGTCTGAACCAGGCCATAGCTGGAATAAGGAACTAGACCAGGGTTTCATATGGGTGACAGGTACCCGAGTTCTTGTGTTACCTCCCAGGAACATTAGTGGGAAACAAGAATTAGAAACAGAGTAAATGTTAGTTGAATTGGCTCTCTGATAGAGATGTTACTATACTGCTATACTACAACATCTGCTCTCCATCACATTCTGATATTATTGCATTCTCATGCTTATTTGTGTATGTATATAAGAATTTTAAAGTTATTGTTTCTTAGAACATTCCATTTTTGACTCATGAACTATTTGATAAGCATATTGTTCACTTTCCAAATGACTGGTACTTTTTGTATTTTCTGTCATTAGTTTCTGATTTGAATTTGTTATAGTCAAAAAACATACTTTATCCAGCTTATATACATTTGTCGTGTTTTATTGTATGATCTATAATAGAACCTATTTTGATGAATTTCTCAAAAGATTTTTAAACAATATAATGCTGTTGTTGGATATGATCGCCCAAATGTGCCTTATATCTCAAGGTTTTTTTTTTTTTTTCTAAATCCTTGTTGATTTTTAAATAGCACTTTTGTAAATTTCTGGGAAATGAGTTTTGAAACACCAGATATAATGATGGACTATTTTTTCTCCATGTTAAATCCATTTTTATTTTATACATTTCAAGATTTTTTTTTTCATAGATACACATTCATGGCTTGTGGTTCTTCCTGGAAGATTGACCATTTTATGATTATTGAGTGAGCCTCTCTGTGTCTAGTAACAGTTTTTATTCTGAAGTCCATTTTATCTGGTGTTAATTATAATGTATTTGCTTTTTTCTTCAAAAGCAAGCAACATTTCCTTGGTATATATTTCTGTTTTACTTTCAGTTGGCAAAATTATTATTTTTAAAATTCGTTTCTTACAAAGAGAAACGAATTTGTTTCTTTATTCTACTCTCCCAAAGACCATCTCCTTATTGCTGTAATTAGGACATTTCCACTTAAGATAATTACTGTTTAGAGCTCAAGTCTGTTTATTCTATTTTACAGAAATATTTATCTATTTGAAAAGCAGAGATGCAGAGAGAAGGGGAGCTCAGCAAGTGGGCCACCTTCTCCTGCTTTTTCCAGACCAACAGCAGAATGCCAGATCATAAGTGGGGCAGCCAGTATTCAAACTGTCACATATATGGGATGCCAACGCTGCAGGCAGTGGCTTAACTGCTTGTACCCCGGTGCTAGCCCTTGTCATTTTCTTACAAGTTTTCTCTTTGTTTCCCTTTCATTGTTTGCCTCCTTTTGTATATTTTTGTGAACTACACGAACGTATTTCAAAGACTTAGTCAATTTATTTCTAGCACTTTTAAGTATTTTACTTCACATCTATTTCTTGCTGCTTTGTCCTGCTATTGTGATCTTCAATCATAACACAATCTATTGTTATCAAAGCTTTACCACATTGAGTGAAATCGCTCCCATTGAGAAATGTCCAGCCTCCCGATTTTTAAAATACAAGTAGATGAGGGTATTCAATACAGCTGAATGAAGATGCCTAGCATCTGCCTCCTCTTACTTCTATGAAGAGGACGCAAATTATTTTCATCTCAAATGAGTGCTCCAGGAATTGCACTTATACGCAGTATGTGAACAGTGGGTAATACAGCAGCAAAAAGAGATCAGGCAAAGTAGCTAAGAGAGAGGAACAAAACACCAGCAACAACCAAATCAATTGCACCAGTGCTTGGGCATCCCCTGTCATAGAGGAGAGGGAGAGCAAGTATGCCTCAGTGGAGCCATCTGCACAAATCCTGTATGTACTCCATCCTCAGAAGAAAGGAAGCCAGTCAACATAGACTAGCTGCTCACTTTGGAAAGCTGCCTGGAAAAAGTCACAACCACTTTGCTTCCAAGCAGCAGCTTATGCTGGCCTCTCCCCCAATGCCCAGAGCACAGACTATAGCATGATGGATCATCTTGAGAATGGAGACAATGTTGGAAGGCATACTACACTGGTAGACAGAAGCCACTGCTTATTTCCTTTCCAGAGACCCCACAGAGTCTTCAGAATTCTAGCAAGGAAGACTGAGGCCCAAAGACCCAGAAGGTCCACCAGTGTAAAGGGTAACCTCAGCATGCAAGCCCACAGAACACTGTGCCCCTCAGAGGACATAGAAGCAGGGAAACAGCTTGCTGGCATCTAGGACCACAGAAGCAGGAATGCCTGCCTCCATCAGATTTGGGGATCATCCTCTCTTCCACTGTCTCTCCTTCCAAAACCATTCAGTGTGTCGTCGTTTCCTATTGGACACTGGGAGTCAAAACTTTGAATCATGTTTTAATTCCTCTCCCTGGCTCACCACCTTAATAAATTTCCACACTTGCTGACCCTTCGATTATCTTATTACTTCCGCTGACCCTTGGTCCCTACATTTTTAATAAGCTTGTTCAGTTTATTCAACTGCACTTTAGAATTGTGACCCTATTGGCCAAAGTGATTGATGATTTGGCTGCTGTTCACTGCCCATCCAATGCCTGGATTCATGCCGCCCTTCAAGAAATTGCTAAAAAGGTCTAGCGCCCCATAAGCCCCTTAAGTCCATCTCATAGACTTGGCCGGCTAGCCAATGACGGGTAAGATCCTTCAGTATGGGGCTTAGGAGCGAATGGGTACTAATTCGACAAGATGCCAACTACTAGTCAAGGTCACTGGCGAACAGGATGGCAGCCAAGGGCAGAGCCCTGGGCGTGAACCAGGGTGGGGGTCAAGTTGTTTCAAAGAAAGAATGATTGGCCAGGGCTATTTTTCACCTACCCCTGGCCTATGGGGGTGGTGGTGGTGGAAAGGGATGGCTTTCACAGTCGTGCTGATGACAATTGGTTCCTAATTCTCCCCTCCTGGAATTCCTGGTCTTAGGCTGTTTGCTAATCTATATAAGAATTTGTATTTCCCAAATAAACTGGAACTGCTTAGACGGAACCCCTGCCACATCTGTTTGTCTCCTGCGCGCCGGGAGACTGGGTGGTGGGCAGCAGGATCGCCCCCTCAGGCAATGGGGTACTAGAGGAATCTATGGGGGAGACCCCACAGAACTGGCTCCCAACATGGGGCATGAAGGCTAAACCTTCTGGCCCCTCACGGTACAGCTCTAAGAGAGGAGCGAGGAACCGCTGGCAAACAGCTTCAGTGCAGAGTTTTCCCAAGAGAAGCACATTGCGGAAGAATGGTTTTGCTTCAGGTGAGTCCCTAAGAAAAGAAGGCAACGTGAGGTAAGTATTCCTCCTCTCCAACAGGAGTGTACCCTGCAGAAGTGACACTTGGCACTCCCCCAAACGCCTATAGTAGCCAGGGACTGAACCAGGCTGAAGCCACGAGCAAGGAATTCTGTACAGGTCTTCCACATGGGTGGTAAAGATCCAAGAACTTGGCCTATCATCTGGTGTTAGCCCTCCCAGTCCCGCCTGATTGCTTTAACAGATAAACAAATCAAAAGTTGAAATGGAACTCCATTCTAGGCACTCCAGTATTATATGCAAACATCCAAAGCAGTGTCTCATTCACTTCTCTGAACTTGGTTTTTTGTTTGTCTGTTTGTTTTTAAATTTGTCTTTAAACATTCCTATTTGTTAGTAGTTTCTGTAGTCACAGTCTGAAATGAAAAAGCATTTTTTTACATAGATAACTTTTCGAATAAATATCTGCTTATAATTAAAGCCAGCAAGAATCAGTAAAGAAAACCTGAAGAATATGCAAAGCATCAAAGTAGCAAGGTGAACTGAGGAGCAACTCGGTCACAGGAAGAAGAGATGACATTATTTCTGTGATGTAGGTGACAGCTTTGTCGGAAGAGAAAAATCCATGAAAAATCCATGAAAGCATGGGCTTTCAGAGAAGTATGGTTTACTGCCAGATCTCTTGTAGAATTAAGCTCAGAAGGCAGAAAGTTAAGGCTCTTAGAAAACAATGAGTCTGTCTTGGAGTAAAGCCAGAGTTCTTTCAAAGATATTTCTTACCTTATGGATCTTACTCCCACTTGGTGCGATTTGTTAGAAATGAGAGATAACATGCAAGGATGATGGGACAGGACAGGTTCCAGATTGAGGAAATTATTATAAATAATATCTGAGAAACATAACTCTTGATTATGAAGACCTGTTAACACTAATGTGTCAAAAAATGTTAAAGACAAGCTTTGATTCAATATGACATTAATTAATTAGTTAAGTTTTATTTAAAATTGTACTGCATTAGAAGTGTGTAAATGAAATATGCAAATCTCTTAACAAATATAAAACATTCTAATTAGCACATGTGGTAAGCACTTATAACAGGTGTTTTTGCAACTGTTTAAGAGTTAACTATTTTCATCCAGAGAGTAAGAAATGCAGCCATTTTAACACCAAACTAATAATGAAGAATGCTCTGGGAAATGAACAGACTAATGACTCCATTTGGATTGTTTGAAGTGTGAAGACTGAAGAGCTGCCTGTAGGACACTTTGTATTTTTGGGTAATTATTTTCAAAACGAAGAACAGCAACTGATAGGATACTGAGCTAAGAGTAATAGTAAATTATGTCCTCACTACCCCCCTTTTTTCAGTTACAAAAATAATGAGGTTATTCACACAATTCTTGAGAAACATCTGCTTCTGTAGCACTGAGACAAACATTGAATATCCTCACACAGACCTTATTCAACAGGCTTCAGGCACAGTGATCATAAAGAGTTCATTCTTAAGGTTAAATATGAAATCTGAACAACATAGCTTTGGCTGTGATCTAAGAGAAAAAGTCCAGCTGAGTGAAAATGGTGTATAGCCATTGGTTTTTTTTTTTCTCCTAGAACATAAGCTGACCTATTGAAAATGCCATGGGATCACAGGGTGGTTATATGCTTGATAGGATGAACATATGTGTTCTGAAATCCTCACTCTAAAATATTTCCATGTGTTGTAAAATCCAAGTCTCACTGATTCTCAACAGAGCTTCTCCATATAGGATGGGATTAACATCTAATCTGTTTGGGCTGGCATCCAAAACTCTTTCGTGACAAAAACAGAATTGGATACAGCCAAAATAACTGACCACTGAGTCTTTCCAGACTAATATTTGTCTGATATTGCAGGAAACAGTGAACAGATCACTACTAAGCAATCTCATTTTTCCTTTATCTTATCTATCTACTTTAATGCTGGAAAAGGTATAAAATTACCCAATATCTAAAAAAGCATCAAATCAGCAAATATATTTATCCTTATATTAATACCTCTCTAATCTATTTTAAAAAGGAAAGAAAATATTTAATTGACAAGATTGTGACACTGATAATTACTATCTTTCTATCATCTCTCATCCTTCATTTATAATTTTGAAATCTAGTGGATTTCATATATGTGGTATGTGAACTTCACTGAAGTTTATTTTTCTGGTTGATAAATATTATATTAGAGCCTCTTCTAGGGCTAAATTGCGTTCATTATTTAATTAGATATGGATTGTATCATTATATAGAGAGAATATTATACTTATTTTTAAATTTTTTTCATTGCAAAGTCAGATATATAGAGAGAGGAGGAGAGACAGAGAGAAATATCTTCCGTTGGATGATTCATTCCCCCAAGTGACCGCAACGGCCAGAGCTGCACCAATCCGAAACCAGGAGCCAGGAGGTCTTCTGGGTCTCCCACATGCAGGTGCAGGCTCCCAAGGCTTTGGGCCATCCTCTACTGCTTTCCCAGGCCACAAGCAGGTAGCTGGATGGGAAGCGGGGCAGCCGGTATAAGAACTGGTGCCCATATGGGTTCCTGGCATGTTCAAGGCGAGGACTTTAGCTGCTAGGCCATGGCACCGAGCCCTATTATACTTCTTTTAAATTTCCAGTTTCTATCTGTTGTCTACAATGACAGGTCCAATCTACAACACAATTGTGACATATTTTCTTTTATTTAAAAAATAGCCCGGTCTCAGAATTTACATCGTACTTTTTGCATATAAAAATCAATTTGAAGATTGTGCATTGTCACATTATATTATTTTACTAAAATCAGAGCCTATCACTTTAATGATAAGCTACTTAATGATAAAGATTATGCTGTATAAATTCAAGTAAACAACAATGATTCAATACTTATTGTGTATTATTCTTAGGGAGAACTAGCACATTTCGCATACTTACTTAATAGCTAAGAAGTATCTGGTTAGTTGTCAAATACTGTGAAGTTTGTTCTCTTCCAGCAAATATCTAAATTAAATCTGAGGCAGTTTTAGCAGGAAAAAAAATTAAGGCCTTTTTAGAAAGAGGTGATGAGTACAAATAACCCCTCTTAGGAAGATGTTTTCTATATCGATATTTAAGTAAACAAAATTTTGAGCCAATCATATAAATAACTCATTGTTTCAGTAAAGAAAACTTTTCTAAAGCATTAAGAATCTCGTCCTCCACGCTTTTCCAATTTCTTTCATGCCAAAACGCATCAAAACTATGAAACTATAGATTTATAATGGTAGTAGCAAAGAAGTTTAGATTATTTTGATAGTTTTCACTCATACTCCTAAAAGTGGAAATCTTTCTAATTGGCTACGCTCTCCATGATTTATGGCTAAGAATATTTTAACAGCTGAATTTATGAAGACAAAGACCCTTGTTCATGTATCGTAAATTACAAATGTGATAATAAAACCAAATCTTGGTCAACTTTATATTAATATTCAGAATACTGCATATTTCACTTGCAGAATATGAGTATATATTATAGGTCAAAATCTTCCTTTTACTTTTATAGTCTATTTGTGTAAATGAAGTTTCATTTATTCATTAGTGTGATATGAATAAGGAAAGCATTACTGGAAATAAAGTCACAGAGAAAAAAATTCCTTTGCTGGGAAAGCTTTGCTTTTTAACATTAAGGTAGCAAGCTACTTAGCTTACATCCTTCCTACAGTGTGTGGTTTTAAACTAGACAATGTAAATAACTTAAAAGCCAAGGTCAAAGGACCTTTATGATTTATGCCATCATTATGAAGGAACATTATTCAGAAGCAATTAGAAGCTTTATGGTTTTCTGGTTGAAGACATTCCTGTTTCTGAATAGAAATGAACAAATTCAGTGAATGTTTACAGCTTAATACAAATGAAAATGAAACTGGTGGGAATACTCACTTGAATAACCCTTACTATGGAATGAGCTTGCTATTGTTTCCAGGGCTTTTTAATATTCCGCTTTGAAATGACGACAGTATAAACAATCTCCCTCAATGGAAATGCCATTAATATCAACAAAGCCAAATGCAAAAGCATATGTTGTAAACTGTCTACAAGTTAATCTAATGGTACAGAGGAAGAAATATCTGTTTAAAACTCAGAAAGACTCTATTCTCCATGGTAAAAACCAGTTTACTTATGGCCACTCTCAATCCTTTTAAATAATCTCCCAGCAATCAAGTCTCTTGCTTTTAAAACTATTCAATGCTGTTCAAGAGAAAAGGGTAGAGATCTGGTAGATGCTGGTAGGTTGGCTTTAACTGAACTGGCAGGACGTATCATGAATTTTTGTTTACAGCAAAATTTTCAAAATGATCATAATATAATTGTCGTGTTTTAGAAATAGAAATCAGATCTCAAAATATTTGGTCAAAGAAAAGTAAGAAAGTCATTCAGGTAAAAGAAATAGGTTGGAGGTTATGTCATTGATTCAGTTGTGAAATAGTGCATGTAAGACTAAGGTGACAATATGTCTTATAAAAGATCAGTAGAGACAAATGAAGAAAATTGGAATAATACCACATGAATGATTACAGGGACAAAATACACTTTGGACCCAAAAGAAAATACATTTCACATCATTTTATATTCACCAAAATTGTACAACAAAAAAAATTCATTCTTATTTTTCATTGGAAAATTTAATCTCTTCCTCTATGAATGAAAGAGAATATGGCTTCCTTGATAAAAGATGCTGCTGCTGCTGCTGATGAAACTTTGGAAATAAAACCTCAAACAGTTGCTTCCGAATGCATCATTATAATTACCTGAGAAGTTTCTATAAGAACAAAGATTTTTCAGGACCCACTTCAGAAAGGACAGAAAGCATTATATTTTATGATCTCCTGTTGATATGAAGCAAGGTTTATAAATCAGTATTCAAATGCTTTTAATTACATGCAGACTCAAGTGCTGAAATTTGTAATAGGATTTATGGCTCTACTCCTTGAAATCAATTCTACCAATTCAGTGTTCCATCTGGAAAGTGACTAAAGTTTTCTGTGCCACAATTTCCTTAAATCTAAGAAACCTAATTCACAGTCTTGTTTGTCAGGTCAATTGAGTATGAAAGGATTTGAACAGAGTTCAGTGAAAGAAAAGCACTCAGGCAACAATAGCATCTAATGCATCTTTGTTGCTTTCACTTGCAGTGATTCTCCACATTAGGCTTCAAAACAAGTGTAGTGGAGTGGGTGATCGGTACAGCAGTTAAGATACCACTTGGGACACCTACAGTCCATATTGGAGTGCCTGGGATTGAATTCTGGCTTTGTCTCCAATTAAAGCTTTCTTCTAACGCACATCCTGGAAGGTAGCAGATGACAGCTCAAGCACTTGAGTTCTGCCATCCACCTAGGAGACCTATACTGATGGCTGGACTCCTGGATTTGACTTAACCCAGCACTGGCAGTTGCAGGCATTTGGGCCATGAACAGGCTAATGAAAGATCTATCTCTACCTGTCTCCCTCTTTCCCTCTCCTTGTGTATTTTTTGTCTTTCAAATAAAATAAACAGAAACACGTCATTTTCAAGGAAGATATATGCTCTGCTTTACTTAGCTGAGTATCACTCACATTACAGAACTATTTAATAAATCCTTGCAAAATTAAAATTAAAGTACCCTGTACACCCCAAATGGTTTCTGTCTAAAATAATATAAACCATCAGAAATCCAGGAAAATGGCCATTTTTAAATTATTCCTCAACTAACTGGCGACGAATTTCACAGTGTTTGACCACATATTTAGCTACATATTATTTCATGTTCTTATAGAAAAGCAAGACACATAACACAAAAATTTTAATACACACATATCTACAAAATATTGAATGTCCTGTTGTGGAAAATATGTGAAATTTTCAATAGCCTTTTATAGTGAATTAATTGAGTTTGAGAATAAAACTGATCAGCACTTATAAATATTAGCAGTATTGTGGTTTTCCATTTCACTTTAGTGCAATAAATACTACATTGCCCAAGTAAAATTTAGCAATTATTTACTTCCAGATTTGTTTTCTTTTTTTTTCCCTTTTCTTCAAGTTTTAATTAGAAAGAACATGGCATTTAGTGATGAGATGACATGGCATATCCATCTTCAAGAAAATGTTTATAGCTTGCATTTTCATGTTTAATTTGATTTTGATTGATAATTTTTAAGTTAAGGTATAATTTACACACAACAGTTAGGGGCCAATGCTGTGGCTCTGAGTAAAGCCACCACCCATGACGCGACAGTTCATGTCCTGGATGCGCCATTCACTATTCAGCTCCATGCTATTACACTTTGGGAAGGCAATGGAGGATGGCCCATGTGCTTATGCCACCGGCCACCAGAGAGGCAGACCTGCATAGAGCCCATGCTTCCTGTTTTCAGCATGACCCAGTACTGACCATTGGATCTGGGGAGTAAATGAGTGAATGGAAGATCTCTCTCTCTCTCTCTCTGTGTATATCCAACTGTCGAATAAACATCATAAATCCTTCTTAAAAATTGACAGCTCTACAAACCATTTTTTTACTGATTTTTGTTTGAGTGGCAAATTTTACAGAGAGAGGAGAGATAGGGAGAGAAGCCCTATATCTGCTGGTTCTCTCCCTAAATGGCCGTAATGACCAAATCTTTGCTGATTGGAAACCAGGAGCCTCCTTCACATGGACACAGGAGCCCAAGGACTTGAACACAGGAGCCCAAAGACTTGAACCATTCTCTAATGCCCTCCCAGGCCATAAGCAGGGAACTGGATCAGTATTGGGGCAGCTAGGACACAAACTAGTGCCCATATGAGAGGCTGGTTGTAAGCCAAGGATAATCCACCACAGTGACCCCCCAATAAATCTTATTTTTTACACATTCTGATTAGCATGTAATATGTCACATCTTAAGATACAGTGCAAAGAAAGAGTAAAATAAAAATTTTTTAAAGATACAGTGTAATTTTTCAACATAGATACAGCACAAGCTGATCCAATCAAACTACTAACTTTTCCTTTCCTTATCTATTCTTTTTTTGGCACCTGAAGGTTCCTCTCCTTTAGTTCTTTTTACAGAATATTATACATTATTGTGAGCCATTGTGTATTAGCTATCATACATTATCATGAACTATCATGATCACTGTCCTGTAAGCCCTGCAACATTATTCTTATTTGACTGTATTTTTGCATTCATTATCTATCATTCTTCTCTTCTCCCTTATGTTAACTTTGCCCAGATCTAGTAATCACAGAAATAATGCAGATTATTATTACTATTGTTGTTGTTGTTTATAAACTTCCACATGTGAGAGAGCATTGGTAATTTGTACTTCATGCTTATATACTGAACATTGGTGGTGATACATTGTAAGGACTCTACATTTTGTTATTTCTTTCTGCGGAAGATTACATTTTCTCCTATCAAAAGAATGAATTATTTTTGGAGCACTTTGATCCTTCAGAGACTGCATTTCCAACTTTGTTGGGTTGGGTCACTTTTCACTTTTTTGTTAATTCTAAAGCATCGCCCTTTATCCTCAGATGTGAGTTCACTGCTATGGTATGTTCATTTTGGGACTTCAGTGGAAGGCTTCAGGTGTTTACTCAGCCTTCTGATATTGAATTTGCCAGCACATTTGCAATTGTTGAAATAAGTGCTCAACAATTTCAACCTTTATTAGAGCTCTTTGTTTTAATTGCTGCTTTCTACTGATTTCTAAAATTTCACTTTCTGCATTGTCCCTTGGGACCCCATGATGCTTGTTCTAACCTTCCAGGTGCTAATACTGCATTAGTAAAAAGATTCATAAAGCAGATATGAGCTCAGTTTCAGGGACTGGGTTATGCCAGAAAAGACACAGGTTAGAACTCTGAATAGTTGTCAGAGCTGTGTACTCTGGGTTCATGTGTATGTGGGCTCTGATGTTGAAAAGTGTTTCCTGACACTAACCATTTATATATCTGGAATATGACTACTCATTTCTAGATTATTCACAAGCTGGTGCTAGCATTCCTTTGGTTTTCCAGGTTTATGACACTGTGTAGAAAAATAAGGTGTTCTTTCTGTTTGTGTAAAAATTTTATATAAATATTT
Organism: Ochotona princeps; assembly: GCF_030435755.1. Taxonomy (NCBI): domain Eukaryota; kingdom Metazoa; phylum Chordata; class Mammalia; order Lagomorpha; family Ochotonidae; genus Ochotona; species Ochotona princeps. The sequence goes on along the minus strand of NC_080865.1, from coordinate 57,252,002 downwards.
ATAAAACTTTCATGAAGTTGTCAAAAATGTTTTCAGCATGTTTCCATTTATAGTAATCCTTAACAAATCATTTCCATAGTTTTAAATAGAAATGATTCAGAAGGAGAGTCATCACATCAATAACGTATGATTGAACTGAATTATTTTCTGGGGCTATTATTGCTATTGTCCTCTTGCACTATGATCAATCATTTAACATTGTGGAATTTCTGTTTGTAATTCACATACAGAGTTATGGGAGATAATGGTGATATTTAGGAAACAATCTATGTTTGACTTCCTTTTAAAGAGCTCAACTTGGAAATCAATTGCCTTTACAAATTAATCTCTAGTTTCCAACAACAAAACAAATGCATACTTTTGGGAATAGGGTATGGAATTGAGTGAGTGTATAGCATACATTAAAACATGATTAGTGTCTTTACTAATATAAAAATGTGTAAAATAAATCACTCATTTTAACTGATATTCTGAAGCTAAATACTTGGAGCTTGAATTTATTTGAACAATGCTTGCATATTGAATTTATTTACAGAAAGACATAGAACCCAGTGTGTTATTTGTGGCTTTCCATAGATTGCTCCAAAATTCTGAAGATTAGCATGGTTGATCTAATCATTTTGACTGCCTGAATGACCATGTAACATTGCCAAATGCTCCTTTAATTAATTTTTCTGAATCAATTGTGATAATGGTATGAACTTGGGAACAGCTGCAACTGGCGTATGTAAATGGATGGCCCTGAAAGCGTATATTTTTAAGCAGTTATTTTTTAACTTTTTCTGTATTATGCTTGGTGCTCTATATGAGATAAGCATATTTTTATGATTTTAATGTAGCTACTTTTTTTTTTAAAGATTTTATTATTATTGGAAAGCCGGATATACAGAGAGGAGGAGAGACAGAGAGGAAGATCTTCCTTCCGATGATTCACTCCCAAAGTGAGCCGCGACGGGCCGGTGCGCGCCAATCCGAAGCTGGGAACCAGGAACCTCTTCCGGGTCTCCCACGCGGGTGCAGGGTCCCAAAGCTTTGGGCCATCCTCGACTGCTTTCCCAGGCCACAAGCAGGGAGCTGGATGGGAAGTGGAGCTGCCGGGATTAGAACCAGCGCCCATATGGGATCCCGGGGCTTTCAAGGTGAGGACTTTAGCCACTAGGCCACTCTGCCGGGCCCATATGTAGCTACTTTTTCAAATATTTTACTTTAAAGATTTTATTAGCGCCAACTACTTTCAGATAAATTATATGTATTTTTATCTTTTTGAAATATTTTGTTTCTGGGGTATTATTCCCTAGTCATCTAAAAATTTCAATTACACAAATTGAGTTTTCAGAGGAACAAATGGTACCTAAGCATATAAATGATGAGTGAACATAGAAAAGAATTCAGTGAACAAACATTACTTTATGTATCTTAGATCCCTAAAATCTATCAGTCGAAAAAACAGAAAGAAAACACAACTCTTTTTACTTGTCGTAAGCTTTCTCTTAATTCAATTTCTGAATAGCAACCTGAAAAAAATTAACTTCTACCTTAATATACCAGGAGTGTTGATCAAATTCAAATATATAAACTAATGATTGCTTTAAGAGTACTTAATGATGGCAGTTTATTTTTGCTCTTTTACACTGTTATGAAAAGTGTCATAGTGGGTGGAAAAATCATTGGCCTGTCACAGGGCTAACTTATCAAAAATATTAACTTAACGTTTTCTTTCATTAGGTCCAAACATCAATAATTTGCATAGAAATGTGTGTTAATATCAAACCTGTGTTAGTTTCAAGAAAATATTACATTGAGAAAGACATGAATTAGCAATGACTTTATTAAAAAGATGAATTTTCAGGGAACAAAAATTGTCATACAATTGGGTAAACAAATCTGTCACAGACTAAACAAACCTCTATTTTTCAAAGTAAAGATTTATTTATTTGAATGACAAAAGTATAGAAAGGGAAACAGATCATTCTGCTTCTCTATTCTCCAAATGTCCATGACAGCCAGGGCAGGACTAGTCTGAAGCCAGGAGCTTGAAATCCCATCCTGGGCTGCTACAGGGGTGCAGGAGCCCAAACATTTTGGTCATCTTCTACCGCTTCCCCAGAGGTATTATAGGGAGCTGGATTGAAGCCAGAAGAACAGAGATGTGGGCAATTGCTCCTGGGTCTCTACCCTCTACCTGGTGGGCGTGGCTTAGAGTTCACCCTTAGGACCTGAGCTACATCTTCCAGCCCTGCACCTGGGTCGTGATCTCCTACATGAGTAGAAGGTCAAGGGAAATAGATGTGCCTTGTAGCCAATTGCAGCGCTTTGGTGGGTCGGGGAATTGCTGGAAGATGCCTTCCTGCCTTCCCATTCCTTAACCTTTATAACTTGTAACTTGTGCATAATAAAGTGGACATTTCTTACCAGCTTTACTACAATGGCATAAAGACACCTTCACCTTACCCTCGGTGACCTCGGGGCCTGCTGGCAGGTTTAAACCCCCAAACAGAGATTCAAACCAGCGTTCAGGTGGAATGTCTGCATCACAGGTGGCTGTTGAACCCACTGAGCCATAATGCCTGCCCCAGAACAAGTTAGTATTTTTAAAAGTGCTTTAACACAAGTCCGGATTTTGGCTCTTGAATGAACTGGTGTTTGGTAATCTGCATTATAAAGTGATTACAGGTGCTTCAGAGGAAGATCTACTGCCATTGAAAATCTTTAGGACTCATTCACGTCCCCAAAGCACTGTGGGTTCAGGATGGAGCTACCCAAGCAGCATATCAAAGAACCAAAATTCCAGAACGCCCAGGCCGAGCGGCCAGCAGGCGGAGCCTGGTGCCAAATGGCGCACTGGCCGCCGGGGAGCCACTCACCACATGTACGTGGTAGCAGGCACGTGTGTTCCAGGCTTGAGGCGCGGCCATCCCGAGGCCCCGGCAGCAAGGTGGCTGCTGGAGGTGTAACTCCTCAGGCCCCAGTCCCGCCCCTCCTGGCTCCTCCTCGATGCTTCACTCCCAAAGTGACCGCAATGGCCGGAGCTGAGCCGAAGCAAAGCCAGGAGCCAGGAGCCAGGAGCCCCTTCTGAGTCTCCCACACGCAAGTCGGCTTTGGGCCATCCTCGACTGCTTTCCCAGGCCACAAGCAGGGAACCGAATGAGAAGTGGGGCCACTGGGATTTGAACCGGCATCCATATGGGTTCCCGGTGTGTTCAAGATGAGAACTTTAGCTGCTAGGCCACCATACCAGACCCAGAAAGAAGGATTTTAAAAACAAATAATCTAATAAAGACTCTTGAAAATTTCACTGTTAGGTTCAACTTAGCCTCTGCATTTTTATATCTGATTCTAGACATTGAGATTTGAGAGTATCAATAAAAAGTGAAACTATATTTGACCTATTAAAAACAACATGTGTAAATAAATGTGAAAGAATTCATTAAATATTTATTTGCAGCAAATTGATAGATTATGCAACTGACACACATGTAAAATAACCTGCAATGAACATGGCAATGAACAGTTTCTACAGGCTTTGTGTAAGCATTTGTTATAGCTCTGGCTACTTCCTAACTTTTTGTTCAAATGTTGACAGAATGAGAAGGGGAATACTAACTATTTGGGTTTGGGAAGCAGGGGAAAGAACCGACAACTAACTTTATTCTTTATTTCCAATTCTTGTAATAAGAATGGCCATTTCCAACTAGTACATGTAAGTAAGGAGTCTAGCCCCAAGCATGAATTTACTATTTTCTGAAAGAAAAAATAATTATAAAATGAATGCACAGTCTACATCAAGTCTCAATACATGATTTTTAGGGGGTGTCCATTTCTCCCCCTTCCTGTCTTACTATGTTAAAAACAGATGCACTCAAAAACTTTTCAGAGTAGGGAAATACAAACATTATATAAAATACAAATATTTCTTTTCTTGATGAATTTTATATAAAAAATATTAAAACAACCACACATTCCTTCCCTTCATTTTAATCAAATGTAAATATGTATTTACACCTTAGTTCTTTTCAATTCAATTTTGACAAGGATTTTGAATATCTATATATAGAGAGAGATAGATAGATATAGATATAGATATGAAGAATCCACTTGAAGGAAAACTGAATATGCTGCTCACCTTTCATCATTTGAAATGGACTTGCAGGTATGTACTTTCTTTCAAAAAGCCCTTGCCAAAGATCGTCTTATGACATAGAATAATTTTTCATTCTTTTATATTATATACTTAGCTAGCCTGAATGTAGCAATGCTATCTATCATTGAAAAAAATAATGCCCGGGAGAGCAGGAAGCACTGGTGTTTATATATTCTAGAAAATATTCATTATGCTAAGTTAGCGCAAACTGCTTGGCAAGAGTACCTATAATTGTTATTTTCACCTTGTTACTCACTTTTTAGATTGGGCTTTTAATTTTAAAATGAAATAAAAGTCAATACCACATATCTAACAATTTGAGAGTAACAGGTGTACCTACTGAGAATGCATAAAGAATTCTGAGATGTCATATGCAAGAAGAGCATGTGGAACATACAACCCAGGATTACCAACATCTACAATATTCTATTAAATATAGAGTGCATGATCAAACAGATTGAGAGAAAAAGAAGGTTAATATTTCCAATGCTATTGTCAGAATCACTGAAGGACAATATAACAAAAGAGTAGGACTCACAATGAGCAACTTGCCTTTGATTTTAGAATTGTATGTTCTTCAGGAAATGAAATCCTATCCTAATCCCTTACTCTGTGTTTTGTGTCTCAAAGGTAACATCTAAGTGTATTTTGTTCCTGAAAGCAACAAAAAGGAAGCGCCACACTTTGTTAACCCTAGTTCTTTGTATCATAACAGCAATTGCTGACAATGAAAGACAAGAAAGCAATTTGGAAACTTTAAAGGAAAACCACTTAAAAAGTGAATTATATCCCTACAACACACAGTGATGGAAGGCAGATAAGAAGCTACAATTCAACTAAACAACAACGAAAAATATTCCTTATGTGTGCCAGTGGATAAAAAATTTTGATTATCTAAATGAGTATTAGGAAATGCACAAGACTTTTGGCTGCCTTCTGGGAACAGTATCTGGCAGTAGTCTTGGTTGTCACTACAAGCAGTGGTACTACTAGCATCTAGTGGATAGAATCAGGGATGCTGCTAGACAACTTATGCAGCAGAGATCATACTTATACAAGGAGTATCAGCCCAAAATATTAATAGAGATTGATCATAAATTGGATGAATGGTCAAGAGAAATGTATTTAAATATAAAAATACTTATTCTGTGCAGATAGAATTAAGAGATTATTGTGCACTATAGCAACAGTGTTAATTCCAAAGACATGTGCTTGGCAACCTCTTGTTCGTTTCCTACCTCATTCCTCAGGCATCAGCCCCATTGTGAAACTTCCTTAAACCCTTCATTTCAATGAGTTCCTCCTTCTATGTTATTATACAGCATGCATAGCAATAGATTTCATTACTAATGTCTAGCATTATCATGTACTTTTTAAACATAAGCTTCTTTGCTACCATATTGAGAGCACCTTTAGAAGTAACTCACATCAAAAAAAAAAGTAACTCTCATCACTGTATCACTGGAACTCAGGAAATTGCTTAGTATATACTCATTAAATATTTGTTGAATTTTAATTTGAATATTTAAAAGAATCGTTTTCTATTTTTCATTTTTAATTTTTCTTACCACAGTTACAACTACTACTTATTTATGACTTAACTATTCTAGATATTTCAACATAGATCAGGCATATTTGACAGTTTTTTAGATCTAAAGGAAAGGGAAAAAAAAGCTATAAAAGCCACCATGAAATTGTCTAATTATTAAAGCAAAAAGAAAAATATCATCTGTCCTCTGACTCTTCCAAGGAAATGTTTTGTACATTTTAAGAGATAAGAAACTTCTTTAAAGAATTTACTATGCCTGCAAGAGTTGAAACAAACTCAAATATACTATTTATGAGAATTGCAGATTATTAAGAATAGCTTTATAAATGAGATAAATTAAGAATGATAAATAATTATCATCTCTCCGTTTGATTGTTCCAATACATACTTAGTCACTTCCTAGACTATCTTTTCAATGATTTGAAACAAGAAATACCAATTTTTTATAATAAACTTATCAAAGAAGAAGGATTCAGTGATTGGCTCTTGGGCATGTCCAATGAAAAAATGCTTTGAAATGCCTTGTAGGTTTAATACTCAATACTCCATAGAGAATGGGAGACAGAATTTATATTTTATGGTGTTTAATAGCCAAGAATGGAGTGCATTCCAGGGGAAAAAAAAACTTCGTTATGTATAACATCACTGAGTTTTCCTCAGCTGCTACCTTACCCCAGATAGAGCTATTTCACGAATGAGATTATAAACAACTCCCAAACATCCATTGATTTGGCCTTAACTGAAAAGCAAAGGGTCTTTTTATTTCTCTTCAGTCATCTCCACAAGCAGAGATTTGGGAGAAAAACTTCTAAAACTTTAAACCCGAGATCCTTATGGGTGGGCCAAGGACAAATTCGGGCAACCTAACCACCAACCTAATAAATTCCATCCATCAAGGACTAAGAATACTTTTCCAACCATTGGGAAACTTGGGCCTCCCAGGACGCATTTGATGCATTTGTTTTTATTCTCTGTTGAATGTGAGAGAGATCACACCCGACATAAGTGTAGGATGTTAGAAGCAGTCTTTATTGCCCAAACTCATTGACAGCAGCTCCCGCTATACTCCAAGAGATACTGAACGGAGTGGCAGAATCAGAGGTTTTTAAGCTCTCATCTACCAACCAGATTGAGAGCCACGGAGAACAAAGTTTCCATACTTTCAGTGAACTATGTCCTGGAGTCAGGAAGGGAGCTGCCAGAGCCCGAAGTTTTCCTGTAGTTAATTCACCTAACCTAAAACAATAGGAGGTAGCAGAGGCAAGGTGGCCAGAGCCTGCAGAGTCAATTAACTTGAATGGCACAAGAGGCAGGAGGGGTGGGATTTGTGTGAGGAGACTCCTGAGCAGGTTTTGTGCAATTAACTTAAATGGCATGAGAGGAGGTAGGAAGGACAGGGGCAGTGCTGTCGATTAATCTGACAAGCAGGTGCTAGCCATCAACCAACTGCACCCCCTTACAATCACGTCATTTTTTGTTATATTTTAGCACATGTCCTCTTTGTTTCTAGTGCATATAAAGTGATCTGCAGGGAAATTGCCCTGCTTACTGAGACCTTCCTGTTACTGGTCCTGTAATCTAGCTGTAATTATGCTTAGATGAATTTTTCAGAAATGAAACCCTTATTTATTCTTAATCTTAAAATTTAGAGCAGTTTCTACCTGCTTGCCTCTAAATTAAAAGTAATAGAATGTGCTAAAATCTCCATTGCCTATTTTCTTCCGTGATTATTGAGATTTTTTTTAAATGTATACTTACTGCAAAAAAGTTTCTTGCTGCAAGTAGCATATAATTCAGTATTTTCTTAGAAGCCAAAATAGTGGTGTATTCGGGTAAAAATACCCCAGAATGTCAACTAATGTATATTCTTAAGGTATTTTTTAAAATAATACAGATCGTACTGTTTTCTGATCAATCCTTTGAGAAAGACTTATGAATGTCTTAGTATTATCAAAAATATTCATAGATTTTAACTCACATAACATTATGGCAGTATTTTGTTAACTAAGGCCCCAAAGTCACATGGCTAACCACATTGAGCAAGATAAAGTATTAAATCTTTTTCTCATTATCAGGTGACTAAAATATATGCACATAATATGAGAATCCTGTCCCCTATGTATTTTTAAATTGTGCTATATTGTATTTAATGTGCCAATAAAAGCCAAGCTTGATAGAATGCTTGGGGATGGTGTTACATGTCTTTTGAAGATTGACCAAGTCATGTCATCAGTAGAGACCTTCAAGGTAAGAAAGGGAGAGAGTAATTTAAAAAGAAAATAGTGATCAATTTCAAACAATGGAAAAGGTAGTTTAGGAGAGCTTTAGAAGCTGAGCTTCTAGAGAAATCTCTGATTGGCATAAGTCCAATACAGGGTTTATGCTGAACATATGCAGATATAAGTTGTGGGTCATATCTCCTTCAACCAGTCTTTTTTAAGCCATGTGCACAATAAATGCAGCTTTGTCATTTTGAAAGGTACTGAGGAATTTCTCTGAGATGAAAGACATCATACAAAATGAGAAAGCTAACAGCCATCTAAATTCTTATAATTAAAATTAGTTACAAAATGAGGCGGTAGAATTTTTAATTCTAGATCAGATTTCAGGATCTTTCATAACCACAGACACCCCCTCCAAATATAAAAAAATTAGTGGGTGACTTTGATACTTAGCTTGGAGATGAAACAAATGTTGTGTCACACAATTAACAATAATGGCAAAATATCATATGGCAAATAGACATTCTAATGCATTTAATTATTGGTGCAAAGTATTAGTTTTAAGCTATGAGGATTATGATTTCAAGTTCGTATTTGGCACTTCTAACATAGAGATCTATTTATATAGAAACTTCTATATTTGTGTGTAAAATATTCTTATCCAAATTCCTCTGTAAATTATAACTAAAAAGTCCTTTTAGAGACATAATTTACAAGCCAAATCTTGCTGTTCTGTTACTAGTAGCCAGATACCAAAACCAGCAAAAGGATGTTTATATATTAGACTAAATGCTACAAGTTCTGATTTCTCAAACAAGGCTGTTGTTTCATGCATTAAATATAGCAACATATAGAGAACTTCAATTTCAAACTTTTATATGTGTTCTTTTCCATTATTCGATGTTATTGAGACACAGTTGATAAATGCAAAACTAAGGACCCCCCCATTCCTTTCCTTGTACTTGAGTTCAGATGAGGAGTCTAAATTGGCAAAAATGGTTCTTAATTCTTTTTTCCCTTACACTAACTAAATGAAAGTTACATTTAGAAGAGAACTACAGTATGAAAATTCAGCAGCATCTGTGTTACTTGCTTAACTCAGTTTTCATTGGCATAACCAAGGCATGTTTCTTCTTTATTAAAAATATTATATGACACATATTGATGCAGATGCTACATTTTCTGAACCTAAGAATTGTTTCAAACTCAAAAGCTCTTATACAAGCCCAAATCACAGCAATACATATGTAATGTTTTTTCATTTATTTGAGGGTGAGAAAGAGTGTTTACGAGTTCACTCTCTAAATGCCTGCAATCATAGCACAGTTGGGAAGTCAATCCAGGCCTCTGAAAAAAGGTGACAGGAAAACAACCATTTGAGCCATCACCTGTTCCCTACCAGGGTCTTGCCTTGGCAGGAAGACAGGAGCTGCTCAAACTTGAACCCATGTACTCCAATATGAGATGCAGATGAAATAACTGCAGACTAACCAGCCACATCCCCAAATGGTATATGGAGTACAAGTAACATCAAAATATCACCAGTTAATATCTGAGAAGTAAAAACTCTGAGTAACATCATTGTGGCTAAAAACTACATGAATATTACATTACTCCCTGAGACAGAATTTGGCAAAAGTTGCTTTTGGTGGTTAATTAATTAATTAATTTCTGTATTAAAAATGGAAGAGATAGAATTGTGAAGATCAATGTTATGTCTTACTGAAGTCTAGAAGGAGTAATGATCATACAATAACACAAATGAGAGTGTGTGGGTATACATATGAATTGTGCACTGAATATAGAAAACTTACTACAGTATTATGAGTGTATTATTTTTAAAGATGATAATGTTAAGATTATTTTTAGTGAAAACAGTGGAAAATGCTTGAGAATTGTGGCATAAGAATTTCACTCAACAGTTAACAACAGAAATTGGGGATTATGGTCTACCACCAAAGCATATTTGCACAATATATTCTTTATATTTACTTTGATAAGACAAACATGAATGGAACATTTGGAAGAAAATTATTTCTGTGTTCTTTATGTTTTAATGCATAATCTCAATACTCTTCAACACATAACCTAACTCAGGAGCATTTAATATCAGCTGTTACAGCTTTTAAATAAAGGAGTTTAATTCAATTGCTTTTCAAATTATCCTGGTCCTGTATTATACACTACTGTTCTTGGATCGGCTCAGCTCCAGCTATTGCATTCACTTCGGGAGTAAACCAGTGGATGGAAGATCTTTCTTTCTCTACTCTGTAAATCTGAATTTCCAATAAAAATAAATAAGTTTTTTTCAAAGTTAATGAAAAAAGTAATTAAAAGATCATTTATAACAGTGCACAAAAAACTTTAAAATTATGCACCATTTTTCCATGACCTTTTTGAATATTCCATATATGTATGTGTATTACAAATGTTTTTGCAAAGAACTACAGGTGACCTTCCTGGCAGCTTCATGTCACTGGTGAAGCTAAGCAACTCTGTTCCTGGGGAGGATTGCTGCAAGTCACCTTTTCTGCAATGGCTACACCTCACATGATCAGTCATTTGTTAGCACTCTCACCTGGGCAAGTCATAAGGCAGCATACTCTAAAGACGAAGGAAACTGGGCAAGATACATACATACTGAGCTTAGCATCACTCCAAATCTCTGACTGCATTCTGCTCCTCATATAAGTCACAATCACAGTTGTTATGCAAGACTTGGCAAAAGAGATTACCCTTGATTTAATAGTGGGGTTTGACTGGATAAGTGGGTACCATAAGAAAATATTGCTAAATTTTAGATGCAATCATGTATCGTGTTTTCATAAAGATTATTCTGTTATTTTAAACTTACATCTCAAAGTGATCATAATTTCAGATCAGGTTTCCAGAACAGCAGAAAGAATTTTCATGTACCTTTCAATTTTACTCAATGGTAACATTTTTTGGGGAAAAAAAAGCTAATAAATTTTCAAAAACAGAAAATTAGTATATGCATCAACATTATTTACATGTTATTAGTTTTACGCATTTATGTCATGTATGTGAATGTGTATGTACTTAAATACATAATCTGATCACATATATGTATAGATGTGTGTGGCTGCAGTTGTACATATCAATAGTCCATTCTTTTTATTGCATGTAACATTCCATGAGATGTTTGTACCAGAATTTATATTTAACAATTGTTAAAAGACTACTTTGCAAACATTTACTTGAAGCTTTTTGTGGAAATAATCCAATTCCTTTGTACTCTTACAGGTATTTGGAATTACTGTTTTGTTTCTTAATTTATACCTTTTACTTGAGATACAGAGATAGAGAGAAGGAGAGACAGAGAAAGAACACTTTCATCCACTGCATCACTCCGAAAATGATCACAATGGCTAATTGGACTGGTTTGAAGCTGGGAGCCAGGGCGTTCTTCCAGGTCTCCCATTTGGGTGCAGGGGCCCACGGACTTGGACCGCATTCTGCTGCTTTTCTCAGTCCACTAGCAGGGAGCTGAATGGGAAGTGGAGCAGCGAGGATAAGATTCAGTGCTCATATGGGATGCTGCCCTTGAAGACAGTGGCTCTACCTACTATGCCACATTAGTCCAACACAAATTTCAACATATTTTTGAGACATTATCAAACTGATGTGGATGAAATAAGCTGGGTTTATATATCACTTAAGTTTCTTTTAATCTATAGCTTTGCATTATTATTTGTCCTCTTATACTTTATGTTGAAGAGTGTAAATCAAATATGCGGTATAGTTGCCCATCGTCTGCATCTTCTCGATCATACCCTGAGGTGGTGTTTAATATGTTTTTCTGTCCTCTGATGCTTTCTGCAAATTTGATAACTGTCAACAGCTAGTTCCATGCATAGGCTTGATTAGATTGCAAAAATTCTGGAGGGGGCACATGATTACTACATCAATTTTATTGTCATCATAAAGGTCATAATGTCTGATTAGTATTCTTCCTTTCTGTCATATTAAAACACATTGATTAAATCTATTTAGTCACCAGAAGATGCAAACCCAGTTTGATCTCAAGATTTGCAATTAAAAACAATCTGTGCATTCTCTAACAATGTTTGTTTATATAAGCTCGATATTTATGTTGGAATAAAACCATTATATTCAGATCATTACATGATTACCATAACTGTGTGACTAACAATTACTTAATTATCCATATTGGGCTTTTTTAATGAAAAAAATATGAATGGAAAATTAGAAGTCAATGCACAAAAAGCTAGACAATATTTCTAATCAACTTAATTAGCAATCAACAACACAAATAAAAACACTTAGAATTTTTCTATGTCCTTTTATGATTCTGTTTCATTGATGAGATATGTGAGTATAAAATATGGGTGAAGAATGGGTATTTGGCCTAGTGGTGAATATGTCAGTTGCAGTGCTATAATCTGATATCAAAGTGATTCGACTTAGTCCTGTCTATGTTCTCAATTCCAGCTTCCTGTTACTGTACAGCCTGAGAAGCAGCAAGTGGTTGATTGTATGATTAGATTCTTGCCACCCACATCAGAGACTTGGATTGAGTTCCCAGCTCCTGGCTTCAATCTGCTACAGTCCTGGCTGTCATGGCCATTTGGAGAATGAATCAGCAGCCAAGAGCTTTTTCTCTACCTCTCTGTCTTCTTCTCTTCTCTTCTCTTCTCTTCTCTTCTCTTCTCTTCTCTTCTCTTCTCTTCTCTCTTCTCTTTCTCTCTTCTCCTCTTATTTCTTCCCCTCTTTTGCCCTCCCCTTTCCTCCACCTCCCTACATATATGTGTATGTACATATGCATTTTGAATAAATTAAAGAGATAAATAATGAGCATATTAGTCATTTTCCAATTTAAATAAAATAATATAGTTTTAAATATTTAGGAAAATGGAAATACAGTATGGAGGTATGTATGTTAAATGCCAATTCGAAGAATACAGTGCCTAATCACTGAATTGGAGAAGACCTTTCTTATGCACGTTCCATAGAGTGAAATTCACTATAAGAGAGGATGGCATATAAAATTTTAATGGACATTTTCATTCTTATTTGCAGCTTCTTTCCTATAAAAAATATTTCATTTTTATTTGAAAGGAAAAAATTACACAGAGAGAAAGAGAGACAAAGAGAGACAGAGCTCTTCCAACTGCTAAATCATTCCCCAGATGGCTGCAATGGTCAAAGCTGAGACAATCCAATGCCCGGAGCCAGGAGCTTCCTTCAGGCCTCCCACATGGTTGCAAGCTTCCATATGGGTGCCTACTCAAGTCCCAGTTGCTCCACTTTTGTTTGTTTGTTTTTTTTTTTAAAGATTTATTGTTATTGGAAAGCCGGATATACAGAGAGGAGGAGAGACAGAGAGGAAGATCTTCCATCCGATGCTTCACTCCCCAAGTGAGCTGCAACAGGCCAGTGCATGCCAATCCGATGCCAGGAACCTCTTCCGGGTCGCCCACGTGGGTGCAGGGTCCCAAAGCTTTAGGCCGTCCTCAACTGCTTTGCCAGGCCACAAGCAGGGAGCTGGATGGGAAGTGGAGCTGCCGGGATTAGAACCGGTGCCCATATGGGATCCCGGGGCTTTCAAGGCAAGGACTTTAAGCCGCTAGGCCACGCTGCTGGGCCCAGTTGCTCCACTTTTGATCACGCTTCATGTTAACGGCCTGGGAAAGCAACAAAAGGTGGCCAAAGTCCTTGGATCCTTTCATTTATATGGATGACCATGTACTTCAATTTTCACTTCTCTGACTTCCTTTTAGGAATGTGAAATATTTGACAACCATACGTGTTTTGCTCATATTGATATCCTCAATGATTAGCCTATTGTCTACCATATAAAGAAACTTGCTGGAATCATGTTCATCTAAAGCTGAACTGAGACTAAAGAATGTAAAGACTGGCACAAAGACTTAATGGCTAAATCCTCACCTTGCAAATGCAGGATTCAATATGGATACTGGTTCAAGTCCAAGCTGCTCCACTTCTCATCTAGCTCCCTGTTTTTATGGCCTGGGAAAAAGCAGTGGAGGATGACTCAAAGCCTTGGAATCCTGCACCTTCATGGCAGGCCAGGAAGAGGTTCCTGGCTCCTGACTTCTGATCAACTTAGCTCTGGCCATTGTGTCCACTTGGGGAGTAAATCAGCAGATTTTTCTCTTTGTCTCTCCTTCTCTCCATAAATCTAATCTACCTTCCCAAAAATAAATAAAATTTAAAAAAAAGAGTGTAAAGACGCATGTGATTTGAAAGATACAACAAGCAGGAACAAGATGAGGTTTAAATATTTGACTTTGAGATTTAGCAGAATACCAAAACAGAAAAAGGCAAATAGTCAAAGATTTTATTGTGATTTTCAACAAGCAGATGTTTTACGAACTATTTTACTCTTTAGAAAGTGGAGTGCTTCCTTTTTATAACATAAAAAAGAGACATATGCCTGGTTTTCAGTTATTTCTTTTACTTATTCTCCACCACATTGAGAATTCTAACAATCTATAAAATAAATTAAGCACTGACATTAATTCGACAGCTCTTCTTGCTGTTAAATCTGTCATCTCTACTTAGAGATCACATTTTGACTGATCTGAATAAAGCAGTGTCAAATTAATTTCACAATGCTGCTGTTTTATGTTAGAGATGGGCAAAAATATAGTTTTATATTTAGGTAAATGTTATATTTAATCATGAGTTTTATATTTATCATTTTATCCTCTTATATATTCTAGAAAAATTATTCATTTTCCTTTAGATAAACTTTAAGCAAGATCTTTACTTTCAGTATGTAGATCACAAGCATTCCTATTTAACACAAACTAAAGCAAGAACTGTTAGAGATGAGTGAGGATAGTCAAAGAGGTAATCTCAAGGATAATTACTTTCCTTATCTCAGATCAAGTCTACCTCATTTAGTCCTTTCATGATTATGAAAGCATTGCTAAGTATTTCCAAGAAATTTTACATTCAGCTATGCACATAGTTGTATAAATTACGGGTCTAATTAGCAGTTCATCGACCCTCTTGTGGGTAATGCCATCGCAAATATAACTCTAAGTCATTTAGGGGTGTTGTTTTCCGGGTTAGAGTCAGTGAAATACAGATGTTCTGCAACTTAGAACAGAGCTGCATTCTGACAAGTCCGTTTTAACTTGAAAATAAGTTACATTAAAAATCCATTTGTTCAATGCAATTATGAGTGGCCGTTAGCTTGGAAAGAGCTATACTCTACCTCCAGTATCACACCAAACCAAAATGACCTTTCATTTTAAATGCAACCTAAACAAACTGAAACTTTAAAGAATCAGAATCCAAAATACATCAGTCTGGTCTTTCCATAGAGAGTGAACTGTAACCTAATTGATGTGTGAACGAACAGTAACCTACTTTTGTAACAAGTAGTAGAGTCTTGGCCAAATATAGGTGACAAGTTTCTCAAATCACATTCAAATAAAACAGGCACAAGTGGTAACTAATTGGATCGTCTGTGCCTCAATTCTTCTTCTCCCACTTCACTTTATTTTCTCTGGCTGTGCATCTAGCTGTGGTGGGGCTCAACATTTCAAACCATTTGAAACTGCTGCCTTACTCTGGAACCACAAATAATGCTACTTGAGATCTGCTAAAAGCAGACTTACCGGAATTTTGTCATTGAATGCATAGAATGTTCAAAATCTGCTTGAACATTATAACTTACCAACATGGTGCACTGGCACTATGGAGTACTGGTTGATTCTTTTTATGACCATATGTCTATAACTGGAGTGGTGAGTGGGCTGGGATGGGGCTGATTGAGGGTGGAGCTCTTTGTAATTGTCCACAATCAACTGAAATAGTACCATGTTGTGTATGAGAACAGCTCAAAAAATGGCAGCAAAAGGAATTCTAAAAAGAACCTTACTTTGGTGAAACTATTGAAAAATATGTTTGGTTTATTTGAAAGGCAGAGTGGCAGAGAGAGGGAGACACAAAGAGAGAGTGAAAGGGTTCTTTCGTTCTCTGATTCACTTGTTCAATATCCGCAATAGCCAGCAAATGTCAGGAGCCAGAGGCTTCATCTGGGTCGCCAAAGTGTGTAGATGCCCAAGCACTTGGGTCATCTACTTTTGTTTTCTCAGAACTTTTTTGAGGACATGGATCAGAAGTGGAGTAACCGGACTCAAACTGGAACACATATTGGACTCTTGTACTGCAGGCAGCATTTTAACCCACTGCACCACAGCACTCTCCCCAAACTTCCCAAGTCTTAGCAAAAAGGGTCAAAATTACTTTCTTTTCTCACAAGTAACAACGTGAAGGCTCAATTAATTTATTTCTGACTATCGTCGCATGTAAGCAGAAATTGATTCTATTTGCAAATAAATTTACAATATCTAATAGGGCAGTTGTTTTACCAAACAAAATGGAGCGACACATAAAATAGTGATTAAGTATGTTATGAGTACTCAATAATTTCAATACCTTGTTTTTATGCTGAAGATTCAGTTTTCAAAAGAAGAGAGGGGGAGAAGACAGGCAGAAAACTTGACCTATACACATTATAAACAAATAATTTCAGTTTCTGACAAATCTATCAAAAACCTATCAAGTAACCTAAAAAAGGGTAACAGAGTGGCAATGATTTAACTATAGTAGCTATTGAGTTTGGAAAGTGCATTTGAGAAGTTGCTAGTTAATTGAGACTAAGCAAAAAATTAGTATAACAGTATTACATAAAAATAGTGATAAATGTTTTGATAAAAGATTATACTTGGCATTAAAGGGCAGAAAAGCAACAAACAAAAAACACACTGAGTCGAACATAGTCATAGGCAGCAAGAAAATAAAAAGGTGAGCATGTGTGATAAGAGCAATCTCACAGCCGAGGATAATTCATTTAATATTCAGGCAGCTGGGCCAGCATTGTGGAGTAATGGCTAAAATTGACTCCTGTGATGCTGGCATCCCATATGGGCAACAGTTCATGTCCTGGCTGTTCCACTTCCCATCCAGCTCCCTGCTAATGTACCTGGGAAAGCAGTGGAAGATGACCCAAATTCTTGGAACACTGCCACCCAGATAAAGGTCTCATCTTAGGCCTAGCCCAGCCTTGGCTGTTGTGGCCATCTGGAGAGTAAACCAGTCGGAAGAAAATTCTCGCTCACTCTCTGTAACTCTGACTTCCAAATTAAAACTCCAAAACAAACAAACAAAACATTCTGGCTAGTGCAGGTAGTCACTGGGGCTCCAGCAAGGTTGTGGTACACTTTATTTATCTTTAAGGAAGCTTATTTGCTTGTTTGGAACAGCTTCTGATAGGAACAAAAACAGAAAGACAAGTTAGAAGTTTCATATTTTTTTCTCTCATTCTATAGTTCAGACAAGATACAAGGTACCATGATTTGAATTGGGAGTGTCAGTAGAATTTCTAAGAAATACATGCATTTGACAGTTTGTTAAAGCTAAAGAATACAGACTGTGTTGATAAATTGAGCTTGAATTTAAGGAAACAAAGAGAACCTGGTTCTTTACCTAAGAAACATTAAGTGGAAAATAGGATCATTTGGGTGGAGAATAGGTGTGTGTATGTCTGTTACAAATTATTATTTCAGACTGAGTTCATATCTCCATTCAATACTTTAATATTAATGCTAAGTTATAGTACCAGACAAAATTATCCAGGAAAAAAAAAGGTATTTTGCAAACTGATGGGGGCTGAAGATTGTTCATTTGAGTTCAGTATTTAAATGACAAGTGACATAGGGGGGTTTTTGAAACATTAGGAAGTCGAGAGGAAAACAATGTTGCTAGAATGATACAATGTTCAGCTGCATCAAATGTTGAGAGAATAAGAAGCATGTAAAGGATTCATGACATACTGGCAAATGTACAGTATTAGTAATCTCAAAAAAGATCAGCTCAGAGGTATTATGTACGTGAACGGGAGCTTGAAGTGAAATGAACAGTGACTAAATGAGGCAAGAGGGAAGATAATTATTTTGAAGAGTTCTGCTATGAAGTGTAGACCGTGTTCATGAGACCCTAGTAGGAAAATATATCTTTCATTAGTTTTACTCCTCACCATGGTGTTGAGGATTTTCCTGCACACCCCCCCCCAAAAAAAAAATGTTCTGCACCTAAAATGTTGACATATATCTTGTTAGAGTTACAAGCCAGTCTGGATTATCCTAAAATCTGCCAAGATCAGCAAAATTTTACTTCAGCACAACAACTGGCTAAATACTAAGATGAAATGGACACGAAACAGCTGAATGGTGCCTTATGGCCATTTTAAGGTATAGAGCAGCCGGTCCTGTATATGAACTAAATTGAAATGTCAATGAGCTAATCATAGGTTGTGGCTAGGACTTGTTTTGATTTTTTCTATTTATTTATTTATTTTCTTTTTAATACACTGGTCACTCAAAACCATGTCAACTCCATAACATTGCAAATTGCTGTTGATGTTATATTGGGACTCTTAATTGACTGTGATGATATTCTGCCAGCTCAAACTTCAGACCAGAAAAGGTCTCCCCAAGAAACTGTTCAACCAATCTGGACAATAAGTAGCTGGACTCTATGCTTGGTATATGTTTGCAATGAAAGAATCTTGATTGAATTTGAACTGTAATACTGCATCAAGGTGGAGGAATCCACCGGGGGGAGGGGAGGGGGAGGGAGGGGGGATACCCAGAGCCTATGAAACTGTCACATAATGCAAAATAATTAACAATTAAAAAAAAAAAGAAAATATATCTTTCATATATGTAGATATAAATATAGATATATAGATATCTATAATATGTGTTATATCTATAATATATGCTGCATATTGTAGATATATAGTATAGATATAGTATATAGATAATATATAGATATATAGATTATATAGATATATTATATAGATAATACATATCTATGTTATATATAGATATATTATAGTTATATATTATAGATATAGATAATATATAACTTAGATACAATTATATAATTTTAATTATGTAATTTTAATATAAAAATTACATAGATATATTTTTGCATAGATGCTACATAAATAGCAGAACATAGAAAAGAGTAAAGATCACATGAACCAAGCAATACTCCATTTCAAATAACAAATATCAGTGTTGAAGACTGTGCTCACGTTTCTTTTGTGCAAATAAATATGTTTTGTCTTCGCAATGCTTCACTAAGCGTTCTTAGGAGGTTGATAATTCCAGTCATTGACCTCAACAACTCCTTGTCAGATCATCACATCTTGATCAGCAGATCGCTGGGTTGATAGCCATGTGAATGTGGCCTTGGCATTTTAAATACTAAAGACACAGAAAGACTACAATTACTAAAATGGCACATAATTCTTTAATAGTGTCATAACCTCCAACATATTTTAATAAACCAATCCTAAAATTTCCTATTAAGAAATTCCATGAATTAAGTAAAATATAAATGTTAACTTTTTTTTGACTTTTTTTATTAATTATTATGCATTATGTGACAGTTTCATAGGCTCTGGGAATCCCCCCACCCTCCCCACGCCCCTCCCCCCTGGTGGATTCCTCCACCTTGGTGCAGTATCAAAGCTCAAATTCAATCAAGATTCTTTCCTTGCAAACATATATCAAACATAGAGTCCAGCTACTTTTTGTCCAGATGGGTTGAACAGTTTCTTGGGGAGACCATTTCTGGTCCAAAGTTAGAGCTGGTGGAATATCATCCCAGTCTATTAAGAGTCCCAATACAACATTAACAGCAATTTGTAACATTATGGAATTGACATGGTTTTGCGCAACCAGCATGTCAAAAAAAAAAAAAACCAAAAAACAAGTTCTTAACCACAACCTATGATTTGCTCATCGACATTTCAATTTTAGTTTGTATACAGGACCGGCTGCTATATACCTTAAAATGGCTATAAGGTACCATTCAGCTGTCTCGTGTCTATTTCATTTTAGTATTTAGCCATTTGTTGTGTTGAAGTATAATTTTGCTGATCTTGGCAGATTTTAGGATGATCTAGACTGGCTTGTAACTCTAACAAGAAATTTGTCAACAATTAAGGTGCAGAACATTTTTTTTGGGGGGGGGGGGTGTGCAGGAAAGTCCCCAACACCATGGTGAAGAGTGACTAATCTTCGTGTCCCACCCAGCGAGGCATGAGCAAATCCATGCCAGCTCTTTCCTGTCAGATTCCAAGCTCTACTTTTTGTTGTTTGTCTATTTATTTTAGGTTTTTTTAGTTTGTATGATTGTTTGTTTGCTATGAGGGGTTTTCGGAGCGATCCCGATGGTCATTGCAAGGGAGGGTGGGGGTCCAGAGGTGGAACCAGGCTCGGACCAGAGAAAGCTCTCCTCCCTGGTCCCGAAGGACGTTTATTGTTCTTCTGTTTCTGCGGACCGCTCAGGGGTTCTGGTTGTCTTTCCGATGACGTTGGTTTCTGCACGGTAGTGTTTGGACTTCTTCCATCCCCAGCAGAAGCTCCAGTTGGGGGTGGGTGACCTCAGAGTACTCGGCCTCCGAGGGCATCCAATTCCCTGTGGCCTCCTTGGCAGTTGGGATATAGTCCTTGTTGCTCGTATTAATAGTTTGTGGTGAAGGTCTGGGAGTCTTCATGGTTGGGATCCAGGCTTTCTCCTTGCCACCTGCTCCACTCTGGAGTGCCCCCCTGCTCCATGCACATGACCTCCTGTTAAGAGGTTGTCAGGATCACACCCGATTCCCCCCTCATGCATTGGTACAGTAGTTTTACTATTGTTTCGTGCCGCTTTGAATCTGTTGTCTATGAATTACCAGATTTGATCTTGATAGGCTATATTGTACTTTTTCCTCACTCCCTTCATGGTCCTGAAAGGCTTCCCTGCACTCCCCCCCCATTATGGATTAACATAGCATATTGAGGGTATAGTAGGTTTTACAGTTTTTCGATGTAGATCTTAAGAATTCTGACATTAATTGTTGGTTTATAGATTATATCGCATTATCTTATTGTATTGGATACAGGTTGTTAGAGATTGCACTAATATTACAATATACAGGTACTATCTTTCAGGTTGTCATCTTTTCATCTCAAATTAAGGCAAACATGTGGTATTTAACCTTTTGGGATTGGTTCATTTCTCTTAGCATGATGGATTCCAGTCGGGCCCATTTGTCCACAAAGAACTGCATTTCATTTTTTTTAATAGCTGAGTAGTATTCCATAGAGTAGATGAACCATAGCTTCCTTATCCAGTCTTCTATTGATGGGCATTTTAGAAATTTGAACAAATGTGTTTATAGATGAATTATTACTGCTCAAAGCCAAAAAGTGTCTTCAGGTTAGATAAATATCAACACCCTTTTAAACATGTATAGTTGGCTCTGATTCTTATTATTTCAGATGGTCTGATCACCAACAATTTGTTAAGTAATTTAGTCTTCATAGGTATACTTACATTTTTTACAATTCCAGGGATTTTACATTATAAGAAGAGGCTCACGTTAGGCCAGAGGTACAGATCAAAATATTCATTTTTCTACTCTCCCCCCAAGACACTTCAGGTTGCACAGGAAATCAAATCACCATCAGTTTACACATCCAACTTTCCAATCAGGTTCAATCCTTTGTGCTTTAAGGTAGAATTTTCCTCATCCAGGTTTAGTGGAAGCCAATTCTGGGGATCTGTGTCCAAAATACTGCATATGCATGCATACTAGTAAATACCTTGAATTATGTGAAACTGATTAGAAATCCCTCTGCAGCAGTCATGCCTTTAAATTTTATGATATCTGTAAAATCAACACAAAATCCTTGAACGTTTGAGGAAGGATATGTGTGTGAGAGTATGTGTACGTGTGTGTATTCAGAGAATTTTTCAATAAATTGAATAATGGATTTGATTGTGTGAAGCAACTAGTTGTAAGCACACTCTAACTAAAACAATTTCTATTGTTTTAAGCAAAGAAAAATAATTTTTGTTGTCATATCAAGAATGAATTCTCTTTATTTGTAAAATTCAATAGCTGAGGCTGATAGAAATTGCTCATGGAAATTCCATTGTGTTACCCTGGTTATACTTTTTTGTTGTTCTTAAATATTTATTTTATTTTTACTTGAAATGTAGAACAACAGAGTGAAGAAGAGATCTTCCATCCACTGGTGCATTCCCCAAAAGGCCACAATGGCCAGAGCTGAGCCTGTCAGAAGCTTGGATCCAGGGCTGCTTCTGATTCTCCCACATGGGTCTAGAGGCCAAAGTACTTGAGCCAAGTTCACTGCTTTCTCAGGACACAGACAGGGAGCTAAATCAGAGGCTGATCTGCAGGACCACAGACTAGTGCCCATATGGGATGCCTGCACCCCAGGTAGAGGATTAGTTTGCTATACCACTCTGCTGACCTCATGCTGCTAGTACTCTGAATAACGTAAGCACTTCTGTATCTGCAGAATCATATGCTGCTTAAAAATATATAGGAAGAGGATATTTTCTCATCTTTCCTCATTTACAGAAATCCTTTATTGGAAGATATCATCTTAAAAGATCTGCTCTATGGATTTCTTTTTTTTTTTAAAGATTTATTTTTATTACAAAGTCAGATATACAGAGAGGAGGAGAGACAGAGAGGAAGATCTTCCGTCCGATGATTCACTCCCCAAGTGAGCCGCAACGGACCGGTGCACGCCAATCCGATGCCGGGAACCTGGAACCTCTTCTGGGTCTCCCACACGGGTGCAGGGTCCCAATGCATTGGGCCATCCTCGACTGCTTTCCCAGGCCACAAGCAGGGAGCTGGATGGGAAGTGGAGCTGCCGGGATTAGAACCGGCGCCCATATGGGATCCCAGGACGTTCAAAGCGAGGACTTTAGCCACTAGGCCACGCCGCCGGGCTAGTGTTCTATGGATTTCATGCTTTGATTTTCATTACCACATAGAAAATGGTGCTTTCTAAATTTTGACAATGTCAAACTGAGAAAAAAATAGGAAAATTGAAATAGGCTTTTTAGTAGACATCAAAGGTTAGAATACAAAGTTGGAGCAGAATGCTAGTGGAAGCAAACCAATGGGCTACTGTAAGTAAAATGAACTCATTTAAAAAGCCACCAAAGCATAGCATTGTGAATTGCCACTTGTTGAGGTAATGAGCAGCAGTGAAGAGGCATCTAGTAATGGTGGAATGATGCCATATTAATTAAACATAAAAGTAAAATTAAAAGAAAACATGGAAATATCACAAAAAGAAGCATAACTAATAAAGCAGAAATGGGAGAGCATGAAAATGGCATTGACAAGTATCACATTTATACCTTTGTCGTATTCTGTGAAGCATTCACCTTGCTAACCCAATTTAATGAGATGAAAAATTCTCTTTGGTATCATTGCACATTCTTGATTGCAACAATAAAAATATCTTCCTTGAAAAGTGTGTTTAATGTGAAAAAAAGTAAGAACAATTAGGAAAGAATTGGGGTTACTTAAATCCTGATTAATGGAACACTGATGTCACAATAATCACTGCAATTGTAATAAAGTTACTGTGTCTGAAAGGAGAAAATAACTCATTATTCTAACTTTCTAGTATCTGATTTTACAGACAGTTTGCATTAGTGAAAAAAATTTGTTCTTGGTCTAGGATGCTAAGATGCTAACAAAAAATGTAATATAAAGATGTAAGCAAACAGAGTAAACTGCTAGTTAAACTGCTAGTAAACTGCTAAACTAGCAAAGCAGAAAATCTCACCAGATTTCTGGAATGGATAGGCTACAGGACCTTGGACTCTATAATCTGAATTTGTTAATATTATGTATTGTGTTTGTTGCAGACAAAGATTTTAGAGATATTTGATATTTTAATCTATTTTTCTAATTATAAAAACTGCCAGGAATTTTGTGAGCAAGCAAGATATTTACTTATGATAGATCAGTATCTAAATGTACTACATTTCTGAAAGACAGTGTTTTTTGCTCAACTCTCACTTTTTATCAAAGTGATGAGAAAGAAGAGAAAATATTTGGATTGGTGCAGCAGAATCTCACCTTTTGTAATTTTTGCATTCTAAACAGTTGTGAAAGATGGCTTTCTTTACTTCTACCATTACTGACAGGTATTTTTTAAAAGATTATTTTGCTTTCCCTTCTGATTTTGGCATTTGGTTCACATAATAATAATTTCCATTTTTCTGGAACAATAAGACTTACTGTCTATATTTACCAGCTTAACACTGTAACATAAAATGCATATTATTAATTTCTGTTTCTGGTTGTTTCTTCCTTTTGCTTTTACCTACTTTTTTGAACTACCACATGTGCAACAATGTTGTGATACCATTCATTATCCACCAGATGGGTCATTGCTGACACTCCCACAACAAAAGCCAAGTTAAAGAGAGAAAAAGCATAACAAATTGATTCAAGTCCTATGTGATATGGGAGACTTCAGAAATGAAAACTCCTCAACATCTCAGGAGAGAACTGTCTATTTTTATGCTTAGGTTAGATGAAGGATGGTCACATGTTCCAACATATGATGACATAAATGATGTGATTTAACAGTAATAAGCTTGGCGAGGGTCAGGAAAGCCTATCCAGATTTCACTTGGCCTCTCTGGGTCGCTTTCTCCCATTTGTGGGGCACAAGCCCTCTGGGATGAGCTTCTAGTGATCTAAATTCAGACAAGGGAGGTCAGCGAATTTCTTCACCGCCAGCTTCAAAGTCAGGGGAAGGTTAGAATAATGCTTCTAAGTTGCATGGCTTGCTTTTTTTATTTTTTATGACCCTCCTTGGAGAAAAGAAATCCTGATTTCTGTGACTTACTTTGGGGGAAAGAAAAGAGTTGGAGACAGAAGGGCAGGAGAACTTCAGAGAGACATTTTGCTTCTGAGGCCTTCTAAATCTCCTTTTATTCAAAGTACACAGCATGCCAAAGTGCCATCCTTTGGAGTATTATTTTCTGAGCCCCAAGAGTATCCACCAATCTAACCAATTTGGTTCAGTTTCCAACATAGGTCAGGCTCCCTATGGACAGACATTTGTGTATTCATCAATCATGAGATATAGAAATGCTGCCTGAAATACAAAGAGACAAAGTAAGAATCTGTTCAATTGCTGTCTGCCCCTGAATGTGGAGTGAGAACTGCAACACTGAATTGGTACTGTGTCGAAATACAGGTCTCGGAGAATGTTGGCCGCTGCAAAATTCAATATCAGCTTTTCACTTGCTGATGAATAACAACTACAAAAACCGGGAGAAAATTATTCAGGAGCAATTAGAATTGGATTACATCATTAATAGCAAGCCTTTATTCCAACACTTTGATTGACATTCAAGATGTTCTGCAATTTTTTTCTCAGGCTCCATTCACTACCGTTTTATGAAAGCAACAACAATAGCAAAATCCCTCTTTTTGATACAGCTCCTAACCTATTCACTGCACCCACAGAAGATCATGTGCTTTCTCACCTCTTTGTTCTCAAGATGCTTCTTGATTCTTGTTTTTTTAACGATAGGAGATTACATATTATACATTCTCTTCATTGGTAGAAAGTTATTACACTAAATGCCATCCATTGTTGCCTACTATGTCCACATCTCCTTCTTATGCAAATCCTTCCATCTGAAGTGCTTGTTTGCCTGGGAAGCCAATTCTTGCACTAAATGACCTGAGCTGCTGTATGTACTAAAAAGAGAGTCATGTATCAACTGGCTAGCAACTGACAACATTATCTTGATCTAAAGAGTTGCTCTCACATGGATGTGTTGGTTATATATGGATAAATTCTATCTAAGGAGTAATACTAGGATTATTTTTAAAAATTAGGATTTTGTGATGGGGTTGAAAGAAGCAAACTTACATAATTATAACATTAATGATGGCTGGCATTTACCAAATACTAAATCTTCAAGGAAAAGAATTTAGCAACATGATCTCATTTAACCCTCACAACATCTACAAACCAGTTAATATTATTCCTGTCTTGAGAAGGAAAAGAACTAAGACTTTAGGTGCTTTGCCTCCAAATCACACTTCTAAAGATAGATGGAGCCTTCCTTGTAACTACATTTCTGCTTTAGAGGTTCCTAAAACATCTCAAACACATCATTTTTCTGGAATTGTTGAATACACATGAGATTCTGTAAATATTTTTGCTCTTGTTTCCCTGAACCAGCTCTACAGAGTCTCTTCCTTGCAAATAAATGGCCTTTCTTAAAAACAAGCAAACAAATGCCTGCATATTGAACTGAACTACAGGCCAATTTTCCTTGTTTTAGAATTTGAGTAGTCGGGTCATAAAATCTTCAACATCATGCCAAATACCCTTCCTTTCTCTCCTGGTTTGGTAAGGGTTATGGTTAGACAAACTCATTCATTTTTCATGTGCGCACAAAAATATAATAAGAGTTCAAACTTCTAATATTAGGAATGTAACATTTACTTGAAACTAAGAGCAATCAAATAAGCATATAAGTACATACATGATCAGATATTTAGAAAAGAGCAGCAATATAATTAAATGTTATGTAAACAAAAACATACCAGAAAACAAACCTTTTTAGACAGATATAGCTAATGAGTAGAATAGTACTAGATGAAGATCATTGCTAACAGGTGATAATATTTACATACTATTGACAATGGGCTCTGAGTCATGTGTTGAACTACAAAATAAATTAATAGATAAATAAAACCAGACATGGAATAAATCTAATAGATTTTTCCTATATAAAAAAGATAAAATAAAGAATAATGTAGTTATTTTAAAATTATATCTTCTCACTGAGGACCTGTACAATTATTCTTTGGTTTGCCAGAGGGGTATATGGGAATTATGTAAAGAGCTTCTTCAATTATATTTCTAATTGAATCAACCAATTATTGCTAAAGAAGATTTTTATCAGCCAATTATTTGAAAAGGGAACTAAAATTTGGAACAGACATGCTTCCTATTGAATATATGTGACTTCATGTTTAGATATATTTATTTAGATATAAAACAAGGAATACACAAACAATATCATACATGTCTAGGACTGAATGTTCATGTTTTAACTACATAAAAGTGTTTTTATGAAACTATACAACCCTTAAATAAATAGTGACAATATTCATGTGTGATTTTTACATATACACATATACATACATTTGCATTTATATAGCCTAAATAAAATTGTTTCATGGATGTCTGTGTGTAATTCACCCTTCAGGTCAGGTCACAGTTTATTCCCTTTAGCATGGTAATTTTTACTTTTTAAGAAAAAAAAAAATCTAAAAAAAATTAAGTACATTATTCTAAGAGAAAACATCACGTAACTGTGTGCATTTCAACTATCCTAATACACTAATTGCTTTATATATCATAATTCAGGTAACTTCTTTCCTAATGGATTAACTACTTTCTGTTTTGTTTTGTTTTGTTTTCAGATTTATCAAGCCAAGGGAGCCAGTGCTGTAGCTTAGAGGGTAAAGGCTTGTGAAGCAGACATTCCAAATTGGTGCTAAGTTGTGTCCTGGCTCCTCCACTGCTGATCCAATTTCCTTGTGATAGCCTGGGAAAGCAGCAGAAGGCAGTCAAAGAATTTGGGCCCGTGCTACCCACATGGAAGATCTAAATGAATTTGACTTCTGGCTTCGGCCTGGTCTAGTCCTGACCCTTACAGCTAGCTAGAGAATGAATCCATAAATGGAAGATCACTTGCTGTCTCTCTTTCTCTTTTGTAACCCTGCCTTTTAAATAAATAAATAAGAAATTCTGTAAAACTAACACACACACACACACACACTTGAGACAAAAATAAATACTATGAAATATCCAGTGACAACTCTAGCTCCTACTGACACTTTCTTCTTGGTAGTCCTAAATCATTCTTCACTTGTTTTTAAAGTTTATTTTGTTTTTATTTGAAAAGTAGAGTTGCAGAGAAGAGAGAGAGTTCTTCTATGCACTGATTCATTGCTCAAATGGCCAGAATGGCCATAGCTAACAAATCAGAAACTAGAAGCCAGGAGACCCATTTGGGTTTCACATGTGGGCACAGGTTCTGAAGTACTTAGGTCATCCTCTGCTGCTTTCCCACGCATATTGGCAGGGAGAAGGACTGGAAGTAGAGCAGCAGGGACATAACCACCACTCATTTGGGATTCCAGCACTGCAGGTTGAAGCTTAGCCTACTATCCCATGGTGCCAATCCCCTGGATCATTTTTTAAATTATTATTATTTTATTATTATTATTATTATATTTTTGACAATCTTTACATAGTTAATTATGGTAAAAAGGTTCAATGGCTATAGGGAAATGGGTAAGACTATTATTTCCACATTGTTTCCTTTATGTATCTGAGGTAAAGGGGGTTATTGAGGGAGAAGCCCTACCCAGTTTCCCACCCACCCCAAGTCCCGGATGTGGGGCATGCTCTGAGATACTTGCTTAAGTGGTTTTGATAGTTCACCAGTTATGAATCACTGCCAGTCTCTCCTCATGATGAGGTCGTTGAAGAATTCACTGATTGACATAGTCCATCATAGAGTCTCCATTTGCCCAGTATTTCGCTGCCAACATATAACTGAGGTGACCCCTGGATCATTTTTATTTAGAAGTTCTACATTCAGTGTCACAAAATCTTGGTATGATTTCAGTTAGTTGTGTGAATTTTTTAAATGTTGAGATTCCAGCACAACTTTCAAACCACACCCATTAAACTTGAAGAACTGAATTCTGAATTTTTTTCTTCTATTTATTTCTTATTGTTGTTTTTATTTTCCATGTTATGATTTTGTAGGTTTAGGGATTACCCACTCCACCTCCCATTCCTCCCTCCTCTTCCTCCCCAACCACGATTTTCCTCCACATTATTACAGTATATCCTTCAGCAGCTCTCACAAGTCCAATTTTCTGCTATTTAAGTGTGTCATTGCATTGTAGGCATTCGCAATGTTAGAACATCTAGTATTATATTGTCAAGGTATATTTAACAGTTTCATTTGGAATCCTCCTTTAACTCAGGAGCAAAGATGCATACTACAACATATCTTCATGTCTCAATATGTCTCCATTATACATTCCATCCTTGAGGACACATGTATGGACATTTTACCTGTATTTCTGTTCTGTATTTTTATGAATGCTGACTTATGTCAGAGAGATTATATGATATTTATCCTTTTGGGATCGTCTTATTTCACTGAGCATAATGGTCTTCATATGGACCATTTTGTTACAAATGGTAGGATTTTATTCTTTTTAATGGATGAGTAGTATTTCATGAATTAATGTCCCAGTTTCTTTCCCCATTCTCTTTTCAATGACCATCTTTATTATTTCCATGTCTTTGCTACTGGGAATTGTGCTACTGGGGATTATATAGGGTTGCTGGTCACATTTTGATATGTAGGTTTCACTTCATTTGGATATATTTTCAGGAATGGGATACTAGGTCATATGGTAGATCAATTACTAGTTGTCTGAACACTCCCCATATTGATTTACACGTGGCTTCACTTGGCTACACTCCAACCAACAAAGGAGTTGTGATACCTTTTTCTCTCCATTTCCACACCATCAGGTGCTGATAGTAGATTTCTGAATATAGACCAGTCTCACTAAAGTTAGGTGAAACCTCAGTGTGTTTTTATTTATATTTCTCTGACAGCTCGGGAGCCTGAGCATTTTTTTTCATATGGCTATTAGCAATTTGAGCTTGTTCTTTTGAAAATGTCTGCTCATTTTGGAGAGATATAGTAATATGAAATCGCTAGCTTCAGAATGTAAGAGATGTAGCCCAGCATTCAATAGAATGCCTAATTTTCAGTCCTGTTTAAAGATTTAAAGGTGACAACGTGCCCTAGGTGATCCTTGGTTCTCTTGCATGTAAGTTAAATTGTCACTGCATGAACTCATAGCTGTTTATTAACATTTACTTATTTACTTGAAAGAGGGAATGATAAAGAAAGACAGACAGATCAAGAGAAGATGATCTTCAGCCCGGTGCTTTCCTCCCCAATAGCCAGAGCTGGGACAGGTCAAAGCCAGGAGCTGGATTTTTAATCCAGTTCTCCCACATGAATTGCTCGCTGACCTGATCACTGGCCACGCAGGCGAGAGCAGTAGGCTGCACCCCACTTTCCCTTCTCTGTCCTTGGATGAGCTGTGCTGGCACTTTCTTGATAGACAACTCTTAGAAGTCGGTGAGGTCCCATATTACCTGCCAGCTATATGTGGTGTACCTTGCCGGAGACCAGCTCCAGCTGACTGAGAGCTTGCAAAGGATGCGTGGATCGGTGAGACAATAAGAGGAAAAGATAAGACATGGACCACTATGGCTTGATGCTCATAATGGACAACTCAGAAAAGCTGCCTTCTTTATTTATACACAAATCATTACAAGCTTTTGTACAATATCCAATTGTTTCATTTTTACATCATGATTAAGAGAATACAAAAAACAATCCTAAGGAAAACATTTTCAACACTCATTACTCACTGAAACCTGCAGTCACCTGGCTGAAGCCAGGAACTCCACAG
Source organism: Ochotona princeps (assembly GCF_030435755.1). Classification (NCBI taxonomy): domain Eukaryota; kingdom Metazoa; phylum Chordata; class Mammalia; order Lagomorpha; family Ochotonidae; genus Ochotona; species Ochotona princeps. The sequence continues at coordinate 57,221,613 of NC_080865.1, read as the reverse complement.
ATGGCAGTGCATGTGGTTACATAGTGACAAATGATTTACTTATACTTAAAATCAATTATTACTAAACACAAACGAGTATTAATTAAAATACTAAAAGTACAGAATTAAAAGATCATAAAAGGATCTTATAAAAGCATATAACATAGATTCTTTGCTAAATCTTATAATCAAGTCATGCATTAATTACCATCACCTTCACCTAGTGCTGATTCAACTGTTTTTTCTTCTTTTGTTAAAGGGCAGTGAAAGGGATCAAGGCAGCTCAGCCAAACTACAAACAGAGGGCTTTTACAAGAAACTTCCTCTTATCTTTATAAACTGTTTTCTTTCCCTAAACATAAGTGCCAATATAAGATTGAGATTTTTAAGCCATTTTGAGTGGGTTCACATTTGTTTCCATGTAGAAGATGCCCTATATACTTCTGCTTTCTGTGGTGAGAAACTAAAATGCATCATATCATGAGTTGTAACAGTTCGAGGTGCATGGTAAACAAACTCTTTGTACCTCCATGATTGCCATCAGTTCCAAGATATTATCAAGCCATTTCTTTTTTTTTTAATTCATTAATTACATTGTATTATGTGACACAGTTTCATAGGTACTTGGGTTCTCCCTACCCCTCCCCAAACCCTCCCACCATGGTGGATTCCTCCACCTTGTTACATAACCACAGTTCAAGTTCAGTTGCGATTCCCCCATTGCAAGCATATACCAAACATAGAGTCCAGCATCTTATTGTCCAGTCAAGTTCAACGGCTTCTTAGGTATACCCTTTCTGGTCTGAAGACAGAGCCAGCAGAGTATCATCCCAGTCAATTAAAAGCTCCAACATACCATCAGCAAAAATTTACATCATTATGGAATTAATTGACATAGTAATGAGTAACCAATATGTTAAAAGTAAATGCGAGTTCTTAACCACCTTCTGTGACCACCTCATTGAGATTTCAATTTTAGTTTATACACAACATATAACATACATAACATAACATGTTATACATAACATCATATCATCTTAAATTAAGGCAAATATGTGGTATTTAACCTTTTGGGATTGGCTCATTTCCCTTAGCATTATGGTTTCCAGTTGGGCCCATTTGGCCACAAAGAACTGCATTTTGTTTTTTTTAATAGCTGAGTAGTATTCCATGGAGTAGATGAACCATAGCTTTCTTATCCAATCCTCTGCTGATGGGCCTTTTGGCTGCTTCCATGTTTTTGCAATTACTGATTGTGCTGCTATGAACATAGGAGTGCATGTTGGTTTCTCATGAAACAAGTGTTCTGGATATTTTCCTAGGAGTGCTATTGCTGGATCATACGGTATGTTGAATTTGAGTTGTTTGAATGTTCTCCATACTGATTTCCATAGAGGCTGTACCAGCCTGCAGCCCCACCAGCAGTGGAGTAGGGTTCCCTTTTCCCAACAACCTCGCCAACAAGTGTTGTTGGTGCTTTTATTCATATGGGCCAGTCTTATTGGTGTTAGGTGGTACCTCATTGATGTTTTAATTTGGATTTCCCTTATTGCCAGGGAACTTGAGCATTTTTTCATATGTTTATTTGCCATTTGAGTTTGTTCCTTTGTGAAGTGTTTGCCCATTTCCTGTGCCCATTTCTTGAGTGGCTTTGTTTTGACGTTTTGGTTGTTTTGTAGTTCTTTGTATATTCTGCAGATTAGCCCTCTATCACCTATTTCATGTGCGAAGATCTTCTCCCATACTGTGGGTTGCCTTTTTACTTTGTTGATTATGTCCCTTGCTGTACAGAAGCTTCTTAGTTTGATGAGGTCCCATTTGTTTATTCTGGTCTTGATTTCTATTCCTTTTGGTGTCCTTCTTAGGAAGTGAGGGCCTACCCCTAGATCTTGCAGAGTATTTCCAACATTTTCTTCCAAAAGTTTGAAGGTTTCTGGATGTAGGTTTAGATCTGTTATCCATTTAGATTTGATCTTAGTGTATGGTGAAAGATGTGGGTCTATCTTTTTGTTTCTACAGGCTTTGAACCAGTTGTCCCAACAGCATTTATTGAACAGACCTTCTCATTTGCCTGGATTGTCGTTTGTCCTTTTGTCAAAGATTATTTGGCTGTATCTGTGTGGGTTCCCTTCTGGTGTTTCTATTCTGCTCCATTGATCTTCCTCTCTATCTTTGTGCCAGTACCACGCTGTTTTGATAACCACTGCCCTATAGTATGTCCAGAGGTCCGGAACTGTGATTCCCCCTGCTAACTTCCTGTTCTTCAGGATGGTTCTAGCTATCCGTGGTTTTTTGTGCTTCCAGATGAACCTTTGGATCATTGTTTCCAGTTCCATGAAGAATGTTTTGGGCAATTTGATTGGGATTGCGTTGAATGTATATATCGCCTTTGGCAGTATAGACATTTTAATGATATTGATTTTACCTATCCAGGAGCATGGGATGTTACTCCATCTTTGTGAGGTCTTGTTCAATTTCTTTTTTAAGTAGTTTGTAGTTTTCTTCAAATAGGTCTCCTACATTTTTGGTTAAATTTATTCCCAGATATTTCATACTTTTCTCTGTTATTTTGAATGGTATCTTGCTGGTTAAAACTTTTTCCATCTTGGGGCTGTTCGCATACACTATGGCTGTTGATTTTTGTTCATTAATTTTGTACCCTGCCACTCTACCAAACTCTCGTATAAGTTCTAGCAGTCTCTGTATTGAGTCTCTTGGCTCTTCTACATAAAGAATCATGTCATCTGCGTATGGTAAGAGCTTGATTTCTTCGTTTCCCATTTGGATTCCTCTGATTTCTTTTTCTTGTCTTATGGCCTCAGCCAGTACCTCTAGGACTATGTTGAATACTAGTGGAGAAAGTAGACATCCCTGTCTTATTCCAGATCTCAGTGGGAAGGGTTCCAGTTTTTCTCCATTCAGTATGATGCTGGTGTTGGGTTTTTCATATATGGCTTTAATTATGTTGTGGATTTTTCCATCTATGCCTAACTTAGTTAGGGTTTTTAGCAGGAAGTGGTGTTGGATTTTATCGAAAGCTTTTTCTGCTTCTATTGATACTATCATGTGATTCTTGTTTTTCGGTTTTTGGATGTGGTGTATCAAATTTATGGATTACCGAATGTTGAACCATCCCTGCATTGCAGGGATGAATCCTACTTGATCTGGATGAATGATCTGTCTGATGTGTTCTTGAATTCTATTGGCTAGGATTTTGTTGAGAATCTTAGCATCAATGTTCATCAAAGAGATAGGTCTGTAGTTTTCCTTCTCTGTTAGTTCTCTGTCTGGTTTTGGGATTAAGGTAATGTTGGCTTCATAGAATGAGTTTGGAAGGGTTGCTTCCTTTTCTATTGTTTTGAAGAGTTTGTAGAGGATTGGGGTTAGTTCTGTTTGGAATGTTTTGTAGAATTCTGTAGTGAAGCCGTCTGGGCCTGGGCTTTTCTTTGTTGGGAGGTCTTTTTTCTTTTTTTCTTTTTTTTTTTTTTTTTTAAGATTTTATTGTTATTTGAAAGCCGGATATACAGAGAGGAGGAGAGACAGAGAGGAAGATCTTCCATTCGATGATTCACTCCCCAAGTGAGCCGCAACGGGCCGGTACGTGCCAATCTGAAGCCGGGACCAGAAACCTCCTCAAGGTCTCCCATGCAGGTCCAGGGTCGCAAAGCTTTGGGCCGTCCTCAACTGCTTTCCCAGGCCACAAGCAGGGAGCTGGATGGGAAGTGGAGCTGCCGGAATTAGAACCGGCACCCATAAGGGATCCCGGGGCTTTAAGGCGAGGACTTTAGCCGCTAGGCCATGCCGTCGGGCCTGGGAGATCTTTAATCACTGATTCAATCTCTGCTTCAGTTATGGGTTTGTTCAGGTCGTTTGTTGCCTCTGGGCTAAGTTTTGGCAGGTGGTAGAAGTCTAAGAACTTTTCCATTTCTTGGTGGTCTTCTGATTTGTTGGAGTACAGTGCTTTGTAGTAATTTCTAATTATGTCCTAAATGGTTGCGGTGTCTGTTGTTATGTTGCCTTTTTCATCTTTGATGCTGTTAATTTTTGCTTTCTCTTGTTTTTTTCTTTGTCAGTCGGGCCAGTGGGGTGTCTATCTTGTTTATCTTCTCAAAAAACCAGTTTTTTGATTCATTGATTTTGTGTAAAGTTTTTTTTTTTATTTCTATCTGATTAATTTCCTCCTTTGTTTTGATGATTTCTTGTTTCCTATTGTGTGTGGGGCTCTTCTGCTGTTGTTTTTCCAATTCCTGGAGGTGTGTGTTTAGTTCCTGTATTTGGTGCCTCTCTTGGGCCTTGACATGAGCTCCAATTGCGATGAGTTTACCCCGTAGCACTGCTTTGGCAGTGTCCCACAAATTTTGGAATGTTGTGTCAGAGTTTTCATTGGTTTCCATAAATTTTTTGATCTCATCTTTAATTTCTTCCCTGATCCATTGTTCATTTAATAGCATATTGTTCAGCCTCCAAGAGTTTCTGTATTTCCTGGGGCATTTTGAATTGCTGATTTCCAGTTTCATTCCGTGGTGGTCTGAGAGGGTACATGGTATGATTCCTATCTTTTTGAAATTATTTAGGTTTGCTTTGTGTCCTATCATGTGGTCGATGCTGAAGAAGGTGCCATGCACTGCTGAAAAAAATGTATAATCTGTGGTCTTAGGATAAAAAGTTCTATAAATGTCTACCAAGTCCAGTTGTTCTATTGTTTGTATGAGCTCTGTTGTTTCTTTGTTGAGTTTTTATTTTGTTGATCTGTCTATTGTTGTTAGCGGGGTGTTAAGATCACCCACTATTATTGTGTGCATATCTATGTCTCCCCTTAAGTCTGTAAGTAATTGCTTCACGTAGCTAGGTGCATTTGAATTTGGTGCATATATGTTCACAATGGTAATTACTTCCTGATGGATCAGTCCCTTCAGCAATATATAACATCCTTCCCTGTCATTTTTGATGTGTGTCAGATTGAAGTCCACTTCATCTGAAATTAAGACAGCTACCCCAGCCTTTTTTTTCTCGTCCATTGGCATGAAATATTTTTTTCCAACCTTTCACTTTTAGTTTCTTAGAGTCTTTTCTGGTTAGATGTGTCTCTTGTAGGCAACAGATAGTTGGGTCCCGTTTGATAATCCAGTCTGTTAATCTGTGCCTTTTGATTGGTGAGTTCAGGCCATTTGTGTTAAGAGTTAAACTTGAGAGGTTGTGATTTTGCCCTGCCATACTTGTTTTTGTGGGTGTTGATATCTGTGTAATTGCCCTTCCTTGTGTGGACTTTAGTGGGGAGACCTTCCTTTTTGCCATCTTTGCTTATGATTCGCCTCCTTTTTTTCTGGATTTAGTGCATTTCTAAGGAGATTTTGTAGAGCTGGTTTTGTGCTGGCATATTCTTCTAATTTCTCTTTGCTATGAAAGTATCTGATTTCGTTCTCAAATACGAATGAGATCTTTGCTAGGTACAATATTCTTGGTTGACAGTTGTTCTGATTCAGGATTTGGAAGATCTTTGTCCATTCTCTTCTTGCTTGTAAGGTCTCTTGAGAGAAGTCAGCAGTGATTCTGATTGGTTTTCCCTGGTATGTGATCTTTTCTCTGCTTCGTGCTCATCTCGGGATTCTTTCTTTGTCTTCGTTGGAGTGGAACTTGAGCACCACATGTCTGGGTGAAGATCGCTTTCGGTCATATCTGCTGGGAGTCCTCTGACCGTCCTGGATTTGGGCTGGGTTCATGTTCCAAGTGTTTTGGAAGTTTTCCTGTATAATTTCGTTGAGCACCATTTGCATTCCTGACTCTCTTTCCGCTCCTTCAGGAAGGCCAATAATCCTAATATTTGATTTTCTGAGGTTGTCTTTCATTTCTTGTATGGTCTTATTGGCTTTGTTCAGACTTGTCTCCAGCTGTTTAATGAACTGGGTATGTTCGTTTTGTGTGTCTTCCGTTTCAGAGATCCTTTCTTCTGCTGGTTAGGCTCTCAATTTTGTGCTCTAAGTCAAGGATTTTACTTTTCATTTGTTGTATTTCTGTGACTATGTGGTTCCTGAATTCCTTGAAGTCCTCCCAATTCTTCTCATTGTCTCTGTCAGATTTTAACATTATTTTTTTGAATTCCTTGTCTGGTAGATCTTCCATGTCTTCATCTCGCATCTCCGAAATAGACATTGGCTTTTGATCCTTTATTGGTGGGGTGTTGGCTCTCTCATCTGGACCATTACCTTTTCTGGTATTTCTTCCCATTGTGTTAGTGTTTCTTTTTTGAGAGACCTAGGCACCAGCGTGCTGAGGGGTCTCCAAGCGCTATCCCATAGAGATCTGAGTCTGCAGGCGTGGCATAGCAGGGTGTGGGAATTTTCAAGGCACTTTTGGTGTGTCTCCAGTACACTGGTCCTCAGGGCGCCACTTACAAGGCCCAGCGGATTCAAAGCGCACTTTCAGCGCTTCCCCTACACATATGCTACCACAGGGCATGGGGGAATGAAGGCACTCTCTGTGCGCGCCCCCTGTGTGCGTGGGATCACAGGGCACGGAGGATTCTAGGTGCATTCTCGGTGTGTCCCCAGTGCCAGATACTGCAGGGCATGAAGGTTCCAGGTGCTCTCTGGGAACGCCTCCTGCACGTGGGTCCGCAGTGCCCTCTTGGTGCATCTCCCAAGCATGGGACTATAGGGCGTGGGGTGTTCCAGGTGCTCTCTGGAAGCGCCTCCTGTGTAGGCCCGCCCACCCCAGCAGCATGGGACCACCCACCCCAGTGCTTGCAGGGGACTGCCCACCCCAGGGCTAGCACAGAGCCGCCCAGCCCGGAGGCGCACCGGGCCCGCACAGCCCAGAGGCGTGTGCTGGTTCCTGTGGGTCAGCACCGCCCAGCTGTGTGCCAGTCTGCAAGGCATGGAGGAGTATTCAGTGTGCCTTTTGCCTTTCTCCTCAGCGCACAGGACCGCTGTGCGTCACCTCCAAGACACAGTTTTGGCAATTTCAAGGCACTTGCCCTGTGTCCCCAGATGCTGGAATCTCGGGGGGGGGGGTGGAGACATGAGCACCAAGGATGTTCAGGCTCTGTGCGTGCCCTTGGGGGGCCAACTCCCGGAGCCTCCAACCCACCACTGCCCCCACCCAACTCACTCAAACCTCAGGTTCTTGCAGTCTGCCTCTGCCTCTGGTGAGGACCCTGGCCGTGGGTGCGTTTCCTGATGACTGCATCGGGTACGGGTCCTGGCGGGTCCTGGCGACTGCTGCGGCGGGTGCAGGTCCTGATGACTGTGGGTCCTGACGACTGCGGTGGGTGCGGGTCCTGACGACTGGGGGTCGACTGTGGCTCCCAGCGGCTGCACTCAAAGGTTACTCAGCAGGTCAGGAGCGGAAAGCCATCTTCCCTGCCTTTTGTTTTGTTTTGTTTTGTTTTTCCCTGGTTGCTCTTCCAAGTTGTGTGGATTGTTTTGGCACCACACTGTCCAGGGAACTTCACGCTCCTCTCCCTGCAGCTCTATGCTGCTCCGCTTACGCTTTTGTCACGTTCTAGCCCTCTCTGTCTGTGAGCTCCCTCACAGCCTTCTTCCTATGTCGGCCATCTTGTGAGTCTCCTATCAAGCCATTTCTTAAGGAAATCATCACTTATGCTAGGGCAAACTTCAGGACAAAAGTGGACACATAACAGGATATTTGGAAACATAGTGGGCTCAATTGTACCATTGTATACTTTAGCTGTGTCATAGCCTTACATCGCTAAAGATGTTTTTATCATAACATGATTGATCAATTTGAAGTGTCATACCAGTTACAGGAATCACTTCACATTAGCAGAAAAACAACAACACCCTCAGGAGAATTCTATGAAACATCAGAGAGGTGATTGAGTGTCCATACAATGGGCTGAGGCAGCAATGAGGTGACCAGAGACATTCCGCCAGGCCTTGCCTCGCTGCCAGAAACTCCTCGTAGCCTTGCTAACCAAGGAGTGGTGCTCATCACACACCCATGCCATCTGACCCAACTGCATGGCTCCCCACAGTACCTGACCTGCAGTAAGAATGGAAGGTCCAGAGAGCTAGAGCTGCCAGTCAAGTGGCCAGGTACAGTGTTTTTGGTGGGTGAGAGGTTATTTGGGAGATGCCCTCCTGCTTTCCCCTTTTCTTGGAGTATTTAAGTTTGTGCTTATTTTACTGTAAACAGACATGCTTGACCAGACTGAATACAGGGGTTGTTGCTAAAGAATACTGTCCCTTCATTCCCTTGGTTGTTGTGGGGCCGGCTGGTCAGAACCTCTGGCACTCAGCAAAGGCAGAGACCCATTTCTGACACGTACTCCACAGTCAGACCACAGAACCTGTGATTTTCACCTAGGTCCCCAAAAAACATTGCCAGGGATGACCCCAGACCTGACTCCTGTGTGCACCAGCCAGTAGAGGTCTGGCTCAGTCCATCACCCACATCAGCCTACATACACACTGTTAGTTGCAGTCAGCTGGTCAGTTCTGTCCCTAGCCTGATCTCACATGCAAACCAATGGATGCTGTGGCCCAGCCTAACACTCCACACCACACTCAGCCCTCACACATACCAACAGAAACTTCAGCCTAGTCAGTGCGACCCTTAATAACTTCCTCCAGGTCCCCAGTTCAGGCACATGCCAGCATGTGCAGCAGACTGGCCCAAGTGGGATGCAGGATGGACTGGACCACATTTGTATGGTGAATTCACACCAACATCCTTTAAGCCATGTAAATTTTCCTAGGCACGTGAGCATTTTGCACTTGACCATTTATCTGCCAAGCAGCTTTATTCACTATAATTACTATACAGTATAATTAGCAAGTTTTTTTAAAAAATATTTATTTTATTGGAAAGGCAGAGTTACAGGAGAGAAAGAGAGAGTGCTTAACCATCCACTGGTTCACTTCTCAAACAACAGCTGGGGTTGGGCCATGTGAAAGCCAGGATCGTGGAACTCCATGTATGTCTCCCACATGAATGGTGGGGATCCAAGCACTTGGACAATCTTCTGCTACATTCCCAGGTACATTCACAGGTAGTTGAATTTGAAGTGGAGAAGCCACTATATGACTTTGCACTCATATAGGATAGCATAGCATATTGTGCCATATGAGACACAGTATAATAGTTGTTTAAATATCTATGGTAATATTTCTGCACCATGTACTTTATTTTTATAAAAGGAGAGAAATCCATTAATACGTAAATCATATTACCTATCCATAAAACAAAGGCATAGTTACAATATATTTTGGAATATATTTGGATTTATAAGAAAGTTATAAAAATAATACAAAGATCTCATTTATCTTTGATTGATCTCTCCTGTTGATGAAGTTTGATACCACTATTGTATAATTGTTAAGACAATGGAAACAATGCATGCCCAGTTAACTAATCTCCAGGCTTCATTTAAGTTTTATCAAATGCACTTTTTTTTATTACAGAATCTTTTCTAAGAGATCATATTATATTTCATTTGCATGCCTGTTTAGTTGTTCCTGGACTGTGACAGCTTCTAACTTATCTTGCTGATGACCTTAATAGGTTTTAGCACTGTTAATGGGTATCTGACATGATGGCTCAACTGGCTAACCCTCTGCCAGGATCTCATATGGGAGCTGGTTTGTGTCTCAAACGCTCCACTTCCCATCCAGCTCCATGCTTATGGCCTGGGAAAGCAGTGGAGATGGCCCAAAGCCTTGGGACCCTGCATCCACGTAGGAGGCCCAGAAGAAGTTCCTGGCTCCTATTTTCAGGTTGGCTCAACTCTGCCATTGCGGCCATTTGGGGAGTGAACCAGTGAATGGAAGATTTTTCTCTGTCTCCTTGCCTCCATAAATCTGATTTGTATTTCCAATAAAAATAAACTTATAAAAAGACTACTAATCAAGTATTTTCTAGAATATCTCTTAATAGAAAAATAGTTGGTAATCATTTTTAGATTTGGCTTATGGCTATTTGAAAGCTAATTTAGTAGTACCATTTTTATCACTTCATGTTTATATGCTACCAACATGATGCATCACTGTTGAGAGTAACTTTGATCTGCTAAGGGTTTTTTCGTTTGTTTGTTTGTTTGTTTGAGGTTATTTATTTATTTGTTTACTAGTAAATTTCTTTTGTTATTGTATAAATTTATTTTTGGTACTTTTTACATGTTTTATTAGAGTGTAAAGAGTCAAGGGCTAGAAGAAAGTGGGTGTGACCATTGTTTTGGCATTCTCTTGTTTCCTTTCTGTACCTTGGGGGAGGGGAGAGAGAAGGGGAGAAGACACACCCAGCCTCCCAAACCAGCACTGACAGTCCAGGTGAAGTGTTTTTAATGGTTCAACAGTTCTGTTTTGCTGCCATTCTTGTTACTCCAAGCACGATGAAATCTCTCCAGAATCCACCAGCTGACGTAGTTCAACTTAGAGTCTCCATTTGCCCAGATATTCACTGCCATCTCTTGGCTGGGGTAGTTAATCGATTTGTTCTGCCCTTCGCCCTCTATTATGGTACCAGGTGTCCTCTGCAGGCTCCAGTGTATTGCCAAATCCTCCATTTGCATCTGAGTATGCTGTCCAGTGCTCCATCTAAGCCACTGAGGAGGCCCAGCTCTGACACACGCATTTCACGGTCAGATCATGGAACCTGCGATTTCCTCCATGGTTTGAGTTTTGAGTCCAACGATTCAGTTTAGACGATTCCCACAGAAACTTCATCTGATGTGACACCAGGCCTGATTCTTGTGTGTGCATGCAGTCTGGCACCCAATAGGCCTGCGTGCACAATGCTAGTTGTGTGTTGTCTTCAGCCCTGTCTTCTATGCAAAATAATGGGTGTTGTAGTCCAGGCAGATCTTGACCAGCCCCCACTCAAACCAGTGGGAGTTGTAGCCTACTCAGAGCAACCCACAATGACCCCCCACCAGGCCCACTTCCTGTCCTGGTTTTTGTGCTTGCCAGTAGGTACAGCCAGACTGGTCTTGTCTGTCCCACATCACATTCAGCTCTCGTTTGTGTCAATGGGCTTTGAAGCCTAGCTCAATCCAATCAGCCCCACTATTTAGCCCACACATGTTCTAGTGGGTGCCACTCTCTGTCTAGCCATGCTTGTCCTTATCCTGGTTCTCATGTTCACCAGTTGGAGTGGCAACCCAAAAAGAAGGTGTCCACTGGTTCCTTATTGGGTCTGCTCCTACTCCCAGATCTTGCACTTTCCAGGTGGTACTGCAGTTTAGCTCTACAGAGTTTTCCCCTCTACCAGCATCTGCTAGTTGATGCTATGGCAAAGCCCAACCAACCCTCATCCCCTCTGTCTTAAGTGTATATCAATAGGTACAGTTCACCCAGCCTGGCTTGTCTGCAATCCAGCTTTCATGCAGGACAACAGGTGTTATAGCCTTCTAGGCCTGGTCTGCCTCTGATCTCAGCTCTCACACTCACCAATGGGATTAGTGGTCCAGGAGGGAATCTCCCTGCAGCCCCGCTACCGGGTTCACAAACTCTCCCCTAAGTCTCATGTGTGCTGGTTGGGTGCTGAGGTTAAGTCTGGTATGTATGGCCCGCCTCAGGTTGGCATTTGCCAGTGGGTGCCTGGCCCAACTCACCCCAAGTTCCAACTCACACTGGTGGGGACTGCAACCTAGCCAGCCCAGACAGCCCCCAGTCCTGATGCTATTGTTGACTGGCTGGTGCTGTGGCCCAACCTGGCATAACCTACACACCAATCTGGCTCTTGGATTTGCCAGTAGGTGATATGAGCTGGTCCAGTCTAGCTTGCCCTAGACCTGAGCCAAAGGTAAGCCCATGGGTACTATAACTTGGACTGGTCTGGGCTGGTCCGTGTCTTTGTTCTTGCACTCACCTGCAGGGACTGTGTCCCAACAGAGGAGTTGCCAAGCTCCTCCATCAGAACCTTACTCAATACCAGATCTCCCAAAATCTGGTGTGTCCATGGGCCAGCCCTACTTAATCTATCTCCTGTCCTAGCAGGAACAGTGGCCTTTCTAGACCGGCCCTCACCAATTCCAGTTCTTATTGTTGGGTGCTACAGCCCAGCCTCACCTGCTCCAAACCCAGACACAGCTCAAACATGGCACACAGAAGGGACAGAGAACTAGCCCAGCCTATCCTACTCTCATCCTTGTTCTTACGAGCTCCAATGGGTGCTGGACTCTAGCCCAGTCTTACATGCCTCAGACCCAGTCCACATCCAGGCTGAGGGAGACTGCATCCATACCCCAACCAGACTGGCCCCTGCATTCACCAGTGGGATCCACATCCCAGCCAAGGAGTCCTCTTAACTCCCTATTCAGGGCTGATCCCAGCCAAAGATGTCACAATGCCAGTGGTTGCTCTGACCCACCTTGCCATAGCCCCTCCCATGTCTTGGCCTTTGCCTTCAGCTGCTACAGCCTGGCCTGACCTGGCCCAGACAGCCCCCAGTCTAAACTCTCACTGGCCGGTGTTGCAACCTGGCCCTACTCAGTCTGCTCTCATCCCTGACTCATACAAACTAATAGGTGTGACAGCCTAGCCTGGCCTGATCTGCACTCCATTTTGATTTCTGCGCTTGACAGTGGGCTATATTTTGCTTGGCCCTGCTCAGTCCTCCCCTTCCAAAACCAACTAAAACACTTGCCAACAAATGGAGCTACCCTGCACATTCTGCCAAACACCCAGGCCTGGACCATGTGCTCATCAATGGGAGTTTTGACCCACTAGGGGAGTTTCCCAGGTTTCCCTGTTCAGGCCACTCCCAGACCCAGACCCCACACATGCCAGTGGGTGCTTGGTCCTTAGCCAACATGACCTGCCCCATCGTCTCAGTCTTTGTATGAGCTGGTGCAGCCCATTCTGCCCCATACCCTGTTTTAGGGTGCTCATGTGTGTGCTGCAGTCTGGACCTTCCCAGCTTGTTCCCAGTACTGGTGAGCATCAGTGAGTTCCATGGTCATGCCTAGCTCAGCCCATCCCCATCTCAACTCTCAAGCTAACCAATGGGACTTGTAGTTCCATAGGGTTGGGCCCACATATCTTCCACAGAATCCACTCCTGGATTTGATATTTGATATTCTTGCATGCTGGTTGTGTCATGGCCCAATCTAATGTGACCCATCCCCTGATCTGACACTCACTGTCAGGTACTGGGATATTGTGCTGCCAGACAGGCCACCAGCTATAGCTGACGTGTGTGCTGGCATGTGGTGGTCAACCATGTTCCATGCTAATAAGCCCAACCTGGGTTTCTATGTGGGCTGGTGGTGTATCAGTCTGACCCATACGTATCTGCAGGTTTCTCCCCTCCAAACCACCAGGTCTCAGTCCCCTCATTTACCTGCAAGTACACTGGAGTCATGGAGTGTCCCGCAGGATTCATTCCTCACCTACACATAGTGTGGCCATATCTATGGATGTCTCTAGGCAGCAATTACATAATCCCAAGACCCCAGAGCTCTCCACTGGGCGGCCAGTGGGCGGAGCCCTCTACCAGTAGACACTCTGGCCACCCACAAGCTCAGGACCCTCCCCTCGCCTAGCAGCATTGCATGGGGAGCTAGGAGCCTCAGGAGGAAGCCTAGGCCAGCACTGGTACTGCCAGCCACAGTCACAATCCAGACACCTGTGCCATGCTGCTGTTCAGACTTACCTGGATTCTGCCCACCAACATGGTCACTGTGGATGGAGGAATTTCTTAGATCTAGGGCTTAGGAAAGCCCAGGACCCTCCCCCAACACACACATACACCTAGCAGCATTGCATGGGGAGCTAAGATCCCCAGGAGGAAGCCTGAACCAAGTATGGGTGCCCCCAATCACAACCATGTGGCTGGGGGACCCAGACACCTGTGCCATACCGTTGCTCAGACTTACCCTTACTAGGAAATTTCTTCACTGCACAGATAATGCCTTTTCTACTTTTCCATGTAGTTAAGTCCTTAACTAACAGATGACTAAGAGTTTGTTCAGAGGAGATCCTAGATCCTCAAGAGGTAGTTCTCATAAAAGGATTCATTATTAAAGCAGATTTGGACCCAGCCACACACTGTGCTTCTCATCTCTCTGTCTTCCTTCCTCCACCCACTCTCCCTTGGTCCACCACTGTGAACTCTATCAAAGTCTAAAATCAACAGGGTTACCCCAACTTGGACATAAACCTTCCAAGTTGTAAGCTGAATAAGCCATTTCTCTTTATAGGGTTAGTTTTCTCAGGCTCTTCATTATAGTAATAAGAAACTAACTCATCTAGACAACTGGTACCTAGAAGTGAGGTTACTATTATAAATATACAAGAAGATGCAGAAAAGTCTTTGTTATCGGTTTACTGGAAAGGATTGGGAGCATTTAGAGGAAGAAGACAAAATCTGGGAAACCATAAACAGTGTTACGGGTGCCTCTGGTTTGGGCTCCGTTGACCAAGAATGCTGGTATAAATGTGAATGGTAAAAGTCATGTCACTGAGTTGTAGCAATGAAAGTGAGAATTCTGTTGTGAATTGGACCAAAAGCCACATTTGATGCATCGTAGTAAGGAATCTAGCTGTGCTATGTTCTTGTCCTGATCTTTCCTGTGAAGCCACACTTAAAGATGATAAAAGCCACATTTAAAGATTATGACATGCTGTGTGTGTGTGTGTGTGTGTGTGTGTGTGTGTGTGTGTGTGTGTGTGAACATTTCAAGGTAGCAACAAAGCTTTTATCCTGCAGCATGGGTATTACTTGCTGCTATTAATAAATATTAAAGTGAAAAAAAGGAGCAAAAAGGAACAGAGCAGAAACAGTTGGAAAACAGAGTTGGAAAAGAGTGTGATAAGAGAAAAAAATAAAATGCCTGTTACAGCAAGGGAGTGCCATTGAGAAAATGTTTAACTAAAGTGACTAACACAAGCAACAGGGAGTTGTATGCTAACTGACCAGTGGGGAAATGTCTCAACGGCTTCTCTTACCCTAGTCCCATTGGCGACCTAGAAGTAAAAGTTTATTTTGAAGGTCTCCTAGGAAAGGTTCTTGTCTGAACAGAGCCCAGGGTTCTCTGTTATCCCAGTGGAAACTCCAGATTCTGGCTTTCTGGCAAAGTACGCTAAGGCTGCTGGAGCCTGTTCATATGGGTCCCTGTGCAGTTTCTGTGGTAGCAGACCTTGCCATTGTCCTTTATTTAATATAAATTTTATTTTTAATAATGATTACCTGGTTGATCAGGGTGGGAAGGATCAAGGTTTAGGGAAAAATGGATGAACTCATTCCTCCCAAATTTGTTATTTCTTCTTCTTCCTGGGGTAAAGGGAGAGACAAAGGGGCTAACCACTCATGACTTTCCACATGTCCCCATACCCAGGGATGAGGAACTGCCACCTCATCTCAACCCAGAGTCTCAATGTGTACATAGTCTGAGGGATCTGTCCAAGTGGTTTGGATAGTTCTGAAATGCTGCCAATTTCACCAATCCAAGGATGTCACCCAATGTCCATTGGTTCCATTCACTGAGATTTTTTGCTGCCATCGTTTGTTTAGGGTAGCTGCCCAATTTCTGTTCTCCTTCTTCTGCTATAGTACCAAATGTGCTTCCATATTCTCCTTTTACAACAGGACCTGTTTCCACTGCTCCACCTATTTCATTAAGCAGGGCATGTTCTTGCAGGCGAGTCCAAGTACCTGAGCCAGGTGTCCCAAACATTGTTCGATCCCCCACCCCTGGGGCTCAAGAACCTGACATCCACCTAGTAGGCAGGCCCCAGGACCAAGGCCAGGAGAACCAAGCCCTGCTGGATTCTCCACCCCTGGGGCTCAGGAACCTGACAGTCACTTTACAGGCAGACCCCAAGACCCAAGCTAGGTGACCCAACCTCCACCAATTCTCCTATCCCCCGAGCTCAAAAACCAAATCTGGCTCACACGAGTACCAGTGGGGGCTGGAGTAAAGCCCAATCTGTCCCAGCGCACCCTCATGGTTACAGGGTGATTGTCCATTGATGATGGTTTTGCAGCATATCAAATGCAAGAGTTATGCAGTAATGGTGGCTTTCAGTGAGATTTCAAAGAACAGCAAGCCAAGTAGAGTTGTTTTGATGCATTGCTGGTCCCACAAGGAGCCCTTAATGGGACAGCTCTAGTGAAAATATGGAAGAAAACCAATGTAGAGACTCCTAGAAGGTAAAATGATTAACAAGGTGCATGTTTCAATTGTTTCCACTCTTCTTACTACCACTAAGTTATGACCATGCGATTTAAACATCTGCATGCTTTGCGCATCAAATTTTTATTCACGCCATAGTATTTTGTCCCTACATACCTGGAATTCACACACTCCTCACATGTATTCTCAATAATTCCAAAGTCTTAACTTAGTCCACCATTAATTCAAAAGTCAAAAATCTCAACTGAGACCCAAGGTATACTCTTTGGTTTGTGAACCTGTAAAAAAGTACAAAGTTGCCAGCTTCTGAAATGCAGTAGTGAGATGCGCATAAGATGTACATTTCTGTTCAAAAAATGGGGCAAGCAGGAAAAAAACACATGAAAATACCACATGAGCCTGATACAGTAACTTCCTACATAACTATTTGAAATTTTTCTAGATAGATTTCTTCCTCCTTTAACATTTCTTCAAAGATTTATTCACATCAATATAGATTAATTTATTTTATACTTTGAGGTCAAATCCAATGCAGCTGAACTTTGTCATATTATTCCAGCTTCAGCTATTAAGGACTCCTTTGGGTAGTCCCTGTGTTACTTTGACATGACCCAGTCTTCTTATTTTTCTTTTTTCCTCCTTTTTTTTTTTTCTTTGACATGATTCATTCTTGAACACTTCTGTACTTGAACATTGGAACTACAAGATCTTCCAGGTTCATGAGTTATTTTCATGGTTCTAGTTCTAACCTGAATTTTGTGTTCCCAAAAATGTATGCTAATGTCCTAACCTTGGTATTTTGGCATTCCATCTTATTCAGACAAAGAGTCATTACAAATGTACTAGTTGCAATAAGGAAGCTAGGGTAGTGTTTTAAGTAAATGTGACTGATGTCTTTAAAATAACATGGAGGCAGGTCCGGCACAGTGGCCTAATGGCTAAAGTCTGCGCCAAGATCCCATATGGGTGCTGGTTTTAATCCCAGCAGCCCTGCTTCCCATCCAGCTCCCACCTGTGGACTGGGAAAGCAGTCAGTCCAAAGCCTTGGGACCCTGCACCCGTGTGGAGACTCAGAGGAAATTCCTGGCTCCCGACTTCAGATCAGCACAGCCTCGGCCGTTGCAGTCACTTGGGGAGTGAATCATTGGACAGAAGATCTTCCCCTCTGTCTCTCCTCCTCTCTGTATATCTGATTTTCCAATGAAAATAAATAAATCTTTAAAAAAAAATAACATGGAAGCACACCCAATGACAAGAGGGCTACCTACAATCCAAGAAGCATGCAAAACTTGTTGATCAACATCTAAAGCTGGAAGAAAGGAACAATGTTCCTTTGAAAACTATAGGGAAAACTGACATCTTGAGTCCAGACTTCAAGCTTCCAGTGCTGTGACATAGTAAATGCCTATTGTTTTAACCAATCTGGTGTGTGGAACATTGTTACACCAACACTTCAAAACAAATACATCCTAATATCAGACATTTCTTCTGAGTTAACTGATTTCTTTCATGGAGCATGAGATTTTGCTTTTTTAATGAAGAGTTGAGCAGTGTGGATATTCTTTGCTGCTGGTATGCCATTGTTTTTTGCTTCTTGCAAAGGAAACAGAAAATGTGTGTGTGTGTGTGTGCGTGTGTGTGTTCATTTACTGTCAGCATCTGCTGTATTTTTCATTGTCGTGTGTTTGAAATTGTCATAATGTTATATGAGATGAATGATACTATATGTAGATTTTTGACTGGCTTCCTCACGTAGAAGAAAGCAATGCTCCTGCTTGAATTGCCATTCCATTCCTTTATACTGTTGAATAACTTTTACTTACATGAAATAGCACTATTAATCCATTTATATTTCAATTGTATTTAGTTTTGGATAATTCTAGATAAATGCTTTTTTGTAGGCAATTATGTTTCACTTTACTCAGGGAACACTTCAGAGTGGGATTTCTAGGTGAAATGGTAGGAAGGTCTATGATTGTATAAGATTAAGTGTAAATTATATACAAAAGTTTCAAAAAATGGCTATGGTTTTTCATTCCTATCAAAAGAAGTGTCTGTTTTGCACTCATGTCAACATTTAATCAAGTTGGAGTAATCCACCATGGGGGAGGGTGTGGGGAGGGGTGGGGAGAATCCCAGTACCTATGAAACTGTGTCACATAATACAATGTAATTAATGAATTAAAAAAAAACATTTAATGTCATGTTTTTTGGTATTGTCATTTTTATTAGATGTGGAATTGTATCCCGTTTTACTTTTTGAATGACAAAGGATTTTTGAAGTGACATATTCTACACACCTGTCATCAACATATAAATGATTTTATTTGCTTTATTTATTTACAATCAAGAAAAAGAAACTATTGAGTGTTTAGTGTTAGTGTCTGCTAATTTCTTCTAGAGGCATTTGACAGCACTGGGGCACAGCTGAGTGTAGCACTGTGGTAGATCATTTTACCACAGATACACTTCTGGACCAGTTAGTAGAGGGAGAGCGCAGTGATACCACCTAGCAAGTGAAGCAACAGGGACAAGGGTGGACCTTTCTGAATAATGTAGTCTGGCAGAGTGTGGCCACCCTCCAGCTGTTTGCTAGCAAATATCAGACACTTCTGCTCAGACTGATATGGGTTAGACAGGCAGCTTGGTAGACAGGACCTTGAAGCACACACAAGTCACAAGTCATACATACCCTCTGTGTAATACCATACTTCTGCCTGTCTGCTAGGACTATCCAGGTCCAGGAGTAGAATTCCTTAACTTGGGGACAGAGAGGCATGTCTTCTAATAACTGCTGCACCTTCAGACCTCATAAAAGAGGATGACAACTGGGAAGATTCTCTCTCTAGAGACCAGGACCTGAGAGGGTGTTAAACCGATTTCTTTCTGATTCCCCTTTTCCTCTCTTTTTCCTTCTGGCTCCAGTTTTCCACTCATAACTGACATTTCTCTCCGTGCAGCCATCCACGTTCACCTGTGTCTCTGCTTGCTTTCTTACATTTTGCGTGAAGTTTTACCTAATAAATGCCAGCATTAATAATTCTCCTTATACATGGCAAGACTGTGAAATAAAAATTAAACCCAACTTTCCCCTATGTCAAGACAGGATGGCTTTATTTTTTTTTTATTTTGGCTTTCCCATTCTCCATAGTGTAACCTGGCTCAACCTTCACCATGATGGTCTGGTTTGCAACGGTCTTCACAAAGACCTACATGTCTGTTTCGATTGAGCTGCCTGTCATTTATTTATTCACATACTTAGCAACCATTGCTATTGCCAGGATTTACTATTATAGCAACCTGGAAATTGTAAGGGGCTGTTTTGTGGATTTATTTTGCATTATCAGTAATACTTACTGATACTATCAGTAATACTTATTGATAGTTAATAT
Organism: Ochotona princeps; assembly: GCF_030435755.1. Lineage (NCBI taxonomy): Eukaryota > Metazoa > Chordata > Mammalia > Lagomorpha > Ochotonidae > Ochotona > Ochotona princeps. The sequence continues at coordinate 57,202,149 of NC_080865.1, read as the reverse complement.
TTTTTCATGGGCTTATTGGCTATTTATATCTTTTTGTATATATGCTTATTTAAATTCTCCAAAATGTTTTTAAATTAAATTATTAGATTCGTTATAATTCAGTTGCAAGAGAGTTTTTAAATTTTATTTTTTAAATGTGATTATATCATTTATGGAACAGAAGATTTGCTGATATTTTCTACCCTTCTGTAAGTCTTCCACTTCTCTGGTGATACCATTTGCCCCACTAAAGTTTCTGATTTTTTTTCTAGCTTTTCCCTTAATGTATTCACTATCTGTTATATTTAGAAGATATTGACTAAACCCAGCATACAAGGAATTTCACATGTGTTCTATTCTGAATTTTACTCTTTAAGCTATATTTAACTCCATGATTCATTTTCAGGTAACTTTTGTGTATGGTGCAAGGGAGGATCCAACTTCATTTTTTCCCCATATTGATATCTAATTTTTCCATTGAGATTGACTGAAAAACTACTTATTTCTACTCAACTTTTCTGTATATATATATGTATATGAATATATGTGTGTGTGTGTGTATATATATATTTCATTTTAGGAGACTGATTTGAATTCTTGGTGCAGAGGTCTGTGAAAATACTCCTATGATTGTAGGCTCAAGGAGCATCACAATTTCACACCAGCTCACTTTGGGCCAACAGCAAGTCATAAAAATATATTGTTTAATTTGCCTACCAGTATTTGTAGTATTTAGTGGCATCCCCAGGTGAGTAAACGTGAGTGCCTTATTTTGCATGGAATTTACTTCTTTTTCTTTGGATTGTTTACACTGAAAGTGTAATTCCCTATTATGCTCATGAAAAGTTACTGTTTTCCTTTTAAAAACCTATTACTTAAAAGGCATAGTGAGAAGAGGGTGGGTGGGAGACAGAAAGTAATCTTCCATCAGTTTTTTTTATAATGTTTTTTTATTAATTATTTTGCATTATGTGACAGTTTCATAGGCTCTGGGAATCCCCCCACCCTCCCCACGCCCCTCCCCCCTGGTGGATTCCTCCACCTTGATGTAGTAGTACAGTTCAAATTCAATCAAGATTCTTTCCTTGCAAACGTATACCAAGCATAGAGTCCAGCTACTTTTTGTCCAGATGGGTTGGACAGTTTCTTGGGGAGACCATTTCTGGTCCAAAGTTAGAGCTGGTAGAATATCATCCCAGTCAATTAAGAGTCCCAATACAACATCAACAGCAATTTGCAATATTATGGAATTGACATGGTTTTGAGTAACCAGTATGTTAAAAAAAAAAAAAAAAAAAAAAAAAGAAAGCAAGTTCTTAACCACAACCTATGATTAGCCCATTGACATTTCAATTTTAGTTTGTATACAGGACCGGCTGCTATATACCTTAAAATGGCTATAAGGTACCATTCAGCTGTCTCGTGTCTATTTCATTTTAGTATTTAGCCATTTGTTGTGTTGAAGTATAATTTTGCTGATCTTGGCAGATTTTAGGATAATCTAGACTGGCTTGTAACTCTAACAAGACATTTGTCGACATTTAAGGTGCAGAATTTTTTTTTTTTTTTTGAGTGGGAGGTGTGCAGGAAAATCCCCAACACCATGGTGAGGAGTGACTAATCTTTGTGTCCCACCCAGCGAGGCATGAGCCAATCCACGCCAGCTCTTTCCTGTCAGATTTCAAGCTCTACTTTTTGTTGTTTGTCTATTTATTTTAGGTTTTTTTAGTTTGTAGGATTGTTTGCTATGAGGGGTTTTCGGAGCAACCCCGATGGTCATTGCAAGGGAGGGTGGGGGTCCAGAGGTGGAGCCGGGCTAGGACCAGAGGAAGCTCTCCTCCCTGGTCCCGAAGGACGTTTATTGTTCTTCTGTTTCTGCGGACCGCTCAGGGGTTCTGGTTGTCTTTCCGATGATGTTGGTTTCTGCACGGTAGTGTTTGGACTTCTTCCATCCCCAGCAGAAGCTCCGGTTGGGGGTGGGTGACCTCAGAGTACTCGGCCTCCGAGGGCATCCAATTCCCTGTGGCCTCCTTGGCAGTTGGGATATAGTCCTTGTTGCTCGTATTAATAGTTTGTGGTGAAGGTCTGGGAGTCTTCATGGTTGGGATCCAAGCTTCCTCCTTACCACCTGCTCCACTCTGGAGTGCCCCTCTGCTCCATGCACATGACCTCCTGTTAAGAGGTTGTCAGGATCGCACCCGATTCCCCCCTCATGCATTGGTATAGTAGTTTTATTGTTGTTTCCTGCCGCTTTGAGTCTGTTGTCTATGAATTACCAGATTTGATCTTGATAGGCTATATTGTACTTTTTCCTCACTCCCTTCATGGTCCTGAAAGGCTTCCCTGCACTCCCTCCCCATCACGGATTAACATAGCATATTGAGGGTAAAGTAGGTTTTACAGTTTTTCGATGTAGATCTTAAGTATTCTGACATTAATTGTTGGTTTATAGATTATATCGCATTATCTTATTGCATTGGATACAGGTTGTTAGAGATTGCACTAATATTACAATATACAGGTACTATCTTCCAAGTTATCTTTTCATCTCAGATTAAGGCAAACATGTGGTATTTAACCTTTTGGGATTGGTTCATTTCTACTTAGCATGATGGATTCCAGTCGGGCCCATTTGGCCACAAAGAACTGCATTTCGTTTTTTTTAATAGCTGAGTATTATTTCATAGAGTAGATGAACCATAGCTTTCTTATCCAGCCTTCTATTGATGGGCATTTTGGTTGCTTCCAGGTTTTTCCGATTGTAGATTGTGCTGCTATGAACATAGGCGTGCATGTTGGTTTCTTGTGTAGGAGATGTTTTGGATATATTCCTAGGAGTGCTATTGCTGGATCATATGGTATGTTGATTTTCAGTTGTTTGAGTATACGCCAAACTGATTCCCATAGAGGCTGTACAAGTCTGCAGTCCCACCAGCAGTGGAGAAGGGTTCCCTTTTCCCCACATCCTCGCCAGCAAGTGTTGGTGGTATTATGTATGTGTGCCATCCTTACTGGAGTTAGGTGGTACCTCATTGTTGTCTTCATTTGGATTTCCCTTATTGCCAGGAAACTTGAGCATTTTTTCATATGCTTATTTGCCATTTGGGTTTGTTCTTTTGTGAAATGTCTGCCCATTTCCCATGTCCATTTCTTGAGCAGTTTGTTTGTTCTGGTGTTTTGGTTTCTCTGGAGATCTTTGTATATTCTGGAGATCAGCCCTCTATCTCCTATGTAGTGTGCAAAGATCTTCTCCCATTCTGTAGGTTGTTTTTTTTACTTTGTTGATTGTTTCTCTAGCTGTACAGAAGCTTCTTAGTTTGATGAGGTCCAAATTGTTTATTTTGGTCTTGATTTCTACTGATTTTGGAGTCCTTGTTAGGAAGTCAGGGCCTACCCCTAAGTGTTGCAGGGTGTTTCCAACATTTTCTTCCAAAAGTTTGAAGGTTTCTGGATGTAGGTTTAGGTCTTTTATCCATTTAGATTTGATCTTATTGTATGGTGAGTGATGTGGGTGTATCTTTTTGTTTCTGCAGGCTATCAACCAGTTGTCCCAACAGCATTTATTGAACAGACCTTCCCATTTGCTTGGATTGTTGTCTGTCTTTTTGTCAAAGATTAATTGACTGTATCTGTGTGGGTTTCCATCTGTTGTTTCTATTCTGTTCCACTGATCTTCCTCTTTATCTTTGTGCCACAAGTAATGAGATTTGGTAAAACTGAAGCCAAGAGCCAGGAGCTTCACAAGATGTCAGGGACCCAGAGATTTGGGTCATTTTAGGCTGCTCTACCAGGCAAAATGGTAGGGAGCTGGACTGCAAAACATAGCAGTTGAGTTTGAGTCAGCACTGTGATATGGGATGACTGCCTCACCAGCAGAGGTGCCAGTGCCAGTGCCAGTGTATTGGTGCCTCAGAAAAGTCATTAATTTACTGCTTAAACAAGTGTGTTGAATATATGGGAGGTGTGTATTTCTGGCTCTATATTTACCTGAAGAAGCTATTTACATATTTTCACACCTTTAATGTGCATAACAATCTATTTATCTCTATTTTGTTACAATAACCTTTTTTTTCTTTAATTCACTTCATGTTGGTGCCTTTTATATCCTATAGTCATTTATTCATGTAATTTTTATATCATTGGACATAAAAATAAACAATGATGAGCACTAACATTGTGCATTAAATATACTGCTGCTTTAGTGCATAATTGTGCATAAAAAGATTTAAAATAAGAACCAAAAAGTGTTTGGCTATATCTTTTCTTTTATGTATTGCCAAAGTATTTTTTTTTCTATTTTCAAATCAAAGCAATCATTATATGAAGTGTACTGGCAGAAAGTTGGATGCAAAAATTGATCAGTTATGGTTCATGCTTTTAAATAATGTAAGTTTTTATAGGAATAAAAAATTAACACATGAATACCACTTTTGAAAATTAACATAACCAAATAATATCAGAAGGCTCACACTGTGGGCTGTAAGCAATTGACATGTTAATGGTATCACTACTGGGCGCTATGAATTTGGAAACCTGAGTAATTGCTATGGACCACAGGGAAATGATGGGATGGAGCTTTATGAAAAGAAGGGTCTTAGCTTCTCTTTAATGATATAACTTAACCAAGAGGAATAAAATAAAAATTGCAGAGAGAACAAGAACAAAATAGAAAAATACAAAGTGAATTAGATACCAAGAAGATGAATTTGTTTAGGCAAAGGGTATTTTAAAAATACGTATACTTTTATTATAAATCTCACCTGCTAATCATTTGGTAGTTATATGAACTATTCACATTCAGAAGAAATAGAGGTATATTTTAATAATTTTCAAAATTCATTTAATATTTGAATTTGTTTTTCCTCTGAACAAATGTAACTTGGAACTCCGATTTGCGAGTTTGTAATCGAATAATAAAACTTGTTAGACAGTTTGATGAGAAATATTCTGTGCCTTAATAAATCCTTCCAGTACCCGCATGTAGACTTAGTGTTCACTAAGCAACATAGGATTATAATATTTTATGGGGACAACTGTAGAGAATATTTATACTTTTCTTTAGCACAGAAAACCCCAGAGGATGAGGTAACAACTCATAGTGAGAGATATGGACAAGTAAATTGAGGTTTGTGGTTCACATTAGTAAACTTATTCAAACACATACTGGGATACCTTTGAAAAGTTATGAAAGGCCCTGATCAAATTAACAGTTTATAAAATACTAAGAAACATATCCTGTGCTTCAATGTAATGCTACAATCATCTGAATAATATCTTGACAAAATTGTCTTTCTTAATATACTACTTGATTCTGTTTCATTTCTGCAATAATTACTCTAATAAATATTTAACTTCATTGAATTTTCCCCTAATCCCAAATGTCTGAAACAGACTGCAGAGCTAGATGCAAAGTAACATACATGTAGAACAATATGACAATATTAAATTACATTAAATCAGCGTTTGAGGCCCTATTTCAAGGCATTCAATAATAGCTATTTCTCTCCCATTACAAATTTTGCATTTCGGTACCAGTATAAAATTAATAGAATGTTGGGCCTGGCGGTGTGGCCTAGTGGCTAAAGTCCTCGCCTTGAAAGCCCCGGGATCCCATATGGGCACCGGTTCTGGTCCCGGCAGCTCCACTTCCCATCCAGCTCCCTGCTTGTGGCCTGGGAAAGCAGTTCAGGACGACCCAATGCATTGGGACCCTGCACCCGTGTGGGAGACCCGGAGGAGGTTCCAGGTTCCTGGCTTCAGATCGGTGCGCACCGGCCCGTTGAGGCTCACTTGGGGAGTGAAACATCGGACGGAAGTTCTTCCTCTCTGTCTCTCCTCCTCTCTGTATATCTGGCTGTAATAAAATAAATAAATCTATAAAAAAAAATTAATAGAATTCTATGGGCATGTATGTGGCCAAATTCTGGCATGCAATTCAGATATGATGGGAACAACCAAGTCTTTTTGTACAAAGCATTACCTTGCTTAAATTGAAGTGATTCAGGACCATGGTAAAAACACTGATTAGTAATAGTAATCTTGCAATTCAAAATTAATGCTACTCTTTAGCATTTTATGCCTTTATGATGATCACTTTTGAGTAAAAGACATGTAAGTCTTACTTTTATTTAAATTAACATTTACTAAATAATTTCCTGTTAAATAAGATTTTTTCAATTTTGTATCTATTATTTACAGTTTTATTTCATAGAATTTCATGGCAGCAGTTAAATATACCACAAAAATAAACAAAAGCAATATAAACTTTATACTGCACATTTTGTTTAGAAACAATACATTTGTTATTTCTATTTAAATATGTTTAGAGCCTTTGCAAAATATGGTGATGCAGCGTGAATTTTTTTAAGGTTTGTTTATTTTATTGGAAAGTGAAAAATACAGAGAGACAGTGAGGAAGATCTTCCATCTTATGATTCACTCCCCAAGCGGTGACAATGGCCGGAGCTGAGCCAATCCAAAACCAGGAGCCAGAAGCCTCTTCCAGGTCTCCCATGCAGGGTCCCAAGGCTTTGGGCCATCCTCGACAGTTTTCCCAAGCCACAAGCAGGGAGCTGGATGGGAAGCAGGGCCACTGGGATTAGAACCAGTGCCCATATAGGATTCCGGCGCATGCAAAGTGAGGACTTTAGTCACTAAGCTGCTACACCGAGCCCCTAATTGTTAATTTCGAAAGTCTAAAAAACTCAGGTCATACTTTTTTCTTTATAAGACTTTGTTTATTTAAATGTCAGAGTTAGAGACCTGGTGCGGGAACCTAGTGGCTATAAAGGCCTAACCAATTCCATATTGGCGCCGGGTCTAATCCTGGCAGCTCCACTTCCCATCCAGTTCCCTGCTTGTGGCCTGGGAAAGCATTGGAGGACGGTTCAAAGCCTTGGGACCCTACACCTATGTGGGAGACCCAGAAGAGCTCCTGGCTCCGGGGTTCATGTTGACTCAGCTCGGGCTGTTGTGTTCACTTGGGGAGTGAACCAGCAGATGGAAGATCCATTTCTTTGTCTCTCCAAGTTTCCAATAAAAATAAATAAATCTTTAAAAACAAGAAAGTCAGAGTAACAGAGAGAGAAGGAGAAACACATTGAGAGAGAGCTACACTGTGCTATAAAAATGCATTTAGAAAGGTTAACATTTCAGTTCTTACTATGAGTGAAAGTAGAAAATCACAAGATTATTTTTTATAGTTTGAATTAAGACAACAGAAATCCAGTACATGAATTATGATTTTTAGTACTGTTATTCAAAACCAAATGGTAGTCCATACTTTTTAAATGATTACATCAATTTAATTTGAGCAGATCTTTTTTTGTGCTGCTTCTCGTCTTTAAATCTCATTTAAACAAACTAAAATGAGAAAAGTTAGAGACGCAAAGAATATTTGTAAAAGGATGCAAATAAATAATGAAGAACCACACTGGGACGGCTTTTAAAATAAATTTTTTTTTCGAAAAATATTCTGATGTTAATCTAGGTATGCAAATATATTTTTCAGAATTAAAGTATATGATTTGTATTTTCAGTTATGAGGAAGAAGGTATATCTTGTGGTCAACAACAGGAAAATCCTTAAAATACAGTGTAGAAATTTTAAAAATTCTTGCAAATTTTGCATGCAGATGTCTTTATTGACTCAATAGTAGTGTTTCTTACTTTGTACATATTTCTTTCAGAGCAATGGAAGCATGACAAGCAATATTATTATCATTGTTTACAAATGGTTCTTATGATGTGATAATGAACCTGAGCTACACCCTCATAATGAGCCATGATAAATACAATTTATTATAAGGCTATATTTGTTGAATTGTATGCAAGTCACAGGATTTTGTTCCGTTACTTTTCATATCAGAATAGCCTGCCCTTTTTCGGTCAAGCTGACAGAAGAAAATGGAGTGTTTAGAACTGAATGTCTCATCATACTGCTCTATAGAGAAAATCATGTATTTGTTGCAGCCTTAAAACCAACGTAAAAGTATGTGAGATTTAGGATCTGACGTGATGGCCTGGTGGCTGGAGTCCTTGCCTTGTATAAGCCGGGATCCCATATGGGCGCTGGTTTTAATCCCGGCAGCCTCAGTTTCCATCCAGCTCTCTGCTTGCGGCCTGGGAAAGCAGTTGAGGACAGCCCAAAGCCTTGGGACCCTGCACCTGCGTGGGAGACCCCGAGGAGGCTCTTGGCTCCTGGCTTTGGATAGGTGCAGCTCCAGCCATTGTCTCCACTTGAAGAGTAAATCATTGGTCGAGCTTCTTCGAGCTGAAAGGGGGCTATCCCTGTTCACTCCTCTGTTTGGAAATGTGAGGAGTTAGATAGGATGAATCACAGTGATTTCATTTTTCTTTACTCTCTTTTATCTCTAATTCTGATCTTACTTCTACTGAAACTTCTGGTAACCTCTACTCTGTCAGGTCTTCTATAATTTTTCTGTATATATTGCATAATAATGGTGTTCTATCCTAAAAGCCACTAGGAGAAAGCACGAAATAGGCCTTAGATAGTGAAATCTGAATTGAATAGACCACAACAACATTAATAACTGCTAATCCTGTTCCTAGAATGCACATAGCAGAAAAGCTTTCATTAAATGTAATTTGAATAACAATTTTGAAATGCCACAATGGTTGGAGCTAAGCTAACCTGAGGCCAGGAGCAGGGAGCCTTTTGGAGAGTTCCTATGTGGGTGCAGGTCCCAAGGACTGGAGCCATCCTTTGCTGCTTTCCCAGGCCATAGGCTGGATAGCAAGTGGAGCAGCCAAGTATGAAATAGTGTCCATATGCTATACTGGCACTGCAATGGGAGGATTAAGCTGTTGAGCCACCATGACAGCCCCAAATGTTCTTTACAAAAGATTAGTTGATCGCATGTTCATGGTTTTATTTCTAGATTGCTTGCTCTGTTCCTTTAGTCTATGTATTTGCTTTTATGTCAGCACTACCTTTTTGATTACTGTAACTTAACAGTGTATTTGAAATTCACAAGTATGATGCTTTCAATTGTGTTTGTTTACTCAGGATCATGTTAGCTATATGCTCTCTTTATGATTCCTTATGGATGCTAGGATTCACTACACAAATTCTGTAAAAAAAAAAAAAAGCCATTAGAATTGTAAAAAGGATTTCATTTAAATCTGAATATTTTGGGGGCAGTAGTTTGAACATTTTGATACTATTAATACTTATAATCCATGAACATAGAATACCTTTTGCTGATGTACTGTGTAATTTATTCCATCAAGGTTTTAATTTTCAGAATTTAGATACTTTATCTCTGATTAAATTTATTCCTAAGTATTTAATTCTCCCAGATACTTGGATCCTGCCACTCACGTAAGAGACATGCAGGGAGTTTCAGGTTCTATCTTTTTTGTTTTTCCTCCCAATTACTGCGGATGTTATGGAAGTGAAACAAAACATGAAAGATCTCTTTCTTTTCTATTTCACCCTTATTCTCTGTAACTCTACTTATTAGATAAAATAAGATAAATCTTTTAAAAAAATACTGAGTTTTGGTGAGAGGCTTTTCTGTTATTCATTCTGTTTATGTGGTATGTCAGATTGAAATGCTCATTTTGAAACACTTTATATTTAAGGAATAACTCCTACTTGATCATGGACTCATGATGTTTTTGATCAGATGAACTTCATTGAGAAAATTTGTTGGGGATTTTTTAACCTGTCCATCAGAGAAATTTCCTGTAATTTTCTTTCTGTGTAGAATATTTATAAGGTTTGATATAAACATACTGCTGACTTCAAATATTTAAATATGTTAATCCGCAATTTTTCAGAAAAGTTTTAGAAGCATTAACATTATTTTTCACATAAATGTGATAGAAGACTTAACTATTAGCCATTTTTGTTAATCATGGAAGAACTTTTAATCTGTTAATCCTCCTTTATGCTGACTCAGGATTGGCTGGTTTCCACCAATGATGGTATTTGATTCCCTTAGTTTGCATTTTAAACGGTTTTATGTTTCTTACAACATGATGAATTTAGTTAATAAAACTTTATTGTACACCTAAAATTTGCTAAGCATTTACACGTAGATGTAAAATGTCACTGGTTACATACACGATGACACTGAGAAAATTGGAATCTTTTTAAATTAATATTTTCCATTCAAAACATTTTCACATTCACTTCAAATAAGTACAACATAAATATTAATAAATCTATATACAATTTCTTGAAGACAAGTTATCAATATCACAGATAAGAGATTCAGGAAAATGAAATGTCTCCAATAAAACCTTTTCCTACATGGTTACCAAGAATTATACATAAAATATTTTAATGTCACAGCATACTATGTTTAAGTTTCTGTCACCTTAACAGACACAAATTCTAAACTTCAATTCTCTCTACTTATGATTTAATTGTAAATGATGAGTAAATTTTATTGAATGTTTCCAATATTTTTTATTTCTCATCAGTTATCCACAAAAAAACCCATCTCAGTAAATTTCTCCAGATCTTAGAGAGGCTCCATATTGAATGAGTTAAGTCACACCTTGCGATACACATCAGAATCAGCTACACGTCTCAAATACTGTAATCCGATCAAACTTCACGTTGGATTACACAATTGAAGACAAAAGGTGAACCACAAGCACTTCAGTTGATACTCTGAAACAGAGGACAAAGATTGAATGAAACGCTCATGAGTCTGCTGAGCCAAACAAGCCAGCTATGGGGCTTTGCAGCATGAAATAGAGAACAGAAAATGTCATTGTGTGGCAAGATCTCTTCAACACTCAAAAACAAACTAAAAAAAAAAAGAAAAAAAACTGTCATCAAAAACCATTCTAGCATCACCACATACAGGCAGCATTGAGGACCTCCACACCACCCTGAGGCCCTCGCTGACACAACGCAGAGGTGGCCACAGATATGCCCTGTCAAATGCGGACCACACAGTCTAGGACAAACTCAGAGAGCCTCCTAGGAAAAACGCCTCCAACACACCCACACAAACAATGCGTGCCTCACAAACGCACCCTCCGACACATCCTCAAGATCTTCCCCAACACACACAACCACCCCTACCCAGAGTTGCCCCTTCAAACTTGCCCTAGACACTCCCTTTGCCGCCTGAGGCCTGAGGCCTGAGGCCTGAGACGGTCAGCAGGTGCCCACTCAGCTGCCCTCCTCAAATCTCCTCTGGCTCCTCTTGGCACACACCGGTGACACTCTCCTCATACCCTTTCTGGGCTGCCAGACAAGCCTTACACACGTCCCATAGCAGCCCTCAGAGATGCCCTCAGAAGCCACGTAGAGAAGGGCCGAGTATACCTTAGGAACCCCAGCTCTACCAAGCGAGGCACGAGAGCATCCCTGTGGGAACACGTCAGCACCAGAGAGCCCGACTCTAGCCTTGCCTTGCCTTGTTCCAGGGAGGTACTGGTGAGGCACTCGGGTGCCTGCACCGCACCCTCACCACGTGACAAGCCTCAGATGTCCCTAAAGATGTGTCCTTCCAATGCCTGAGGGAGTCTTCATTGTGGTCCTCGGGAGGGTTGGGGCTCTTGGGGGTTGTCCCATGTCCCTCAGGAGTGCCCAGCCCGTCCTTTGCTGCTTTCATGAAGTTCTCCCACAATCCTGAGACACAGCCACAAACTGTCGGCTTGAACCCCTCCAGAATCCAGCCCAGAGGCACCAGGGAGACCCTCCACATGCCTGGACATGCCTCGAGAGGCCCTTGGTGAAGCACAAGCATCCACGAAGGCAGGCAACAGGCACAGTCACAAACCTCCTGGAGACCCCCACCTCTGCTCACAGCTCTCTTGAAGACCCTTCAGAGCCTTTCATGGCGGCAGCCTCAATATAACGACCACCACCCCCAGATGACCCTTCCAAATCCATCATGGACTCCTGCAGGCTCTCCACATGCTCTGAACGCACACACACATCAGGAGGCCCTGGACACACCTGCCTCATGCTTTCCTCCAAGCCCAGAGTCTACTGGGCCCATCTGATAGCCACCTCCACAGAAAACCCAGGCAGGACTCGGGGAAAGTGCCTGAGGTTCCCTTGTGGCATCACCACCCGATCCCCAGAAAGCCTCAGACAGCACCCAACTCCATCTGACGCCTGCCACACAAAACCTACAATCCCCAACGATGTTCACAAACTGACCTGCTGCTCCAGATCGGGACCTTCCTGCAAATGGCAGCACACTCACACCTGTGGGAAAACAGGGAAGCCGTCAGTGTTCACCTGACCATCCCTCGGACACCTCCAACAGCAGTCCAGGCAGGTTCCCCAAAAACCCCATAGACAACTCACAGAATTGCCCTCAAGCAGTCCTTGGCTATGCTCCAGAAAGCACCCTACACATGACTACAGTGGTCCTCAGCGTCCCAGGCCAGCACCCACTAGTCCCCCTAGTGCTTCCCGAAGCCCTAGACACACCCTCAACGTCGTCAGGGAGACGCCCATGACGCCTTTGTGACACGCTCAGAGAGCCCCTAGAGCTCTCCAGAGATACTAGCGTGACATCATACGCCCCCATGGAGATGCGCCTGGAGATACCAAGGCGGCCACCCTAGATACACTCTCAGGGATGCCACGGATTCGACCATGGCCACGTGGCTGCCACAACCTGATAACCCAAGAGCACACCCAGACATGACCTCACAAACCATTCTAGCATCATCCCACACAGGCAGCACTGAGGACCTCCACACCACCCTGAGGCCCTCGCTGACACAACGCAGAGGTGGCCACAGATATGCCCTGTCAAATGCGGACCACACAGTCTAGGACAAACTCAGAGAGCCTCCTAGGAAAAACGCCTCCAACACACCCACACAAACAATGCGTGCCTCACAAACGCACCCTCCGACACATCTTCAAGATCTTCCCCAACACACACAACCACCCCTACCCAGAGTTGCCCCTTCCAACTTGCCCTAGACACTCCCTGTGCCGCCTGAGGTCTGAGGCCTGAGGCCTGAGGCCTGAGGCCTGAGACGGTCAGCAGGTGCCCACTCAGCTGCCCTCCTCAAATCTCCTCTGGCTCCTCTTGGCACACACCAGTGACACTCTCCTCATACCCTTTCTGGGCTGCCAGACAAGCCTTACACACGTCCCATAGCAGCCCTCAGAGATGCCCTCAGAAGCCACTTAGAGAAGGGCCAAGTATACCTTAGGAACCCCAGCTCTACCAAGCGAGGCACGAGAGCATCCCTGTGGGAACACGTCAGCACCAGAGAGCCCGACTCTAGCCTTGCCTTGCCTTGTTCCAAGGAGGTACTGGTGAGGCACTCGGGTGCCTGCACCGCACCCTCACCACGTGACAAGCCTCAGATGTCCCTAAAGATGTGTCCTTCCAATGCCTGAGGGAGTCTTCATTGTGGTCCTCGGGAGGGCTGGGGCTCTTGGGGGTTGTCCCATGTCCCTCAGGAGTGCCCAGCCCATCCTTTGATGCTTTCATGAAGTTCTCCCACAATCCTGAGACACAGCCACAAACTGTCGGCTTGAACCCTTCCAGAATCCAGCCCAGAGGCCCCAAGGAGACCCTCCACATGCCTGGACATGCCTCGAGAGGCCCTTGGCGAAGCACAAGCATCCACGAAGGCAGGCAACAGGCACAGTCACAAACCTCCTGGAGACCCCCACCTCTGCTCACAGCTCTCTTGAAGACCCTTCAGAGCCTTTCATGGCGGCAGCCTCAATACAACGACCACCAACCCCAGGTGACCCTTCCAAATCCATCATGGACTCCTGCAGGCTCTCCACATGCTCTGAACGCACACACACATCAGGAGGCCCTGGACACACCTGCCTCATGCTTTCCTCCAAGCCCAGAGTCTACTGGGCCCATCTGATAGCCACCTCCACAGAAAACCCAGGCAGGACTCGGGGAAAGTGCCTGAGGTTCCCTTGTGGCATCACCACCCGATCCCCAGAAAGACTCAGACAGCACCCAACTCCATCTGACGCCTGCCACACAAAACCTACAATCCCCAACGATGTTCACAAACTGACCTGCTGCTCCAGATCAGGACCTTCCTGCAAATGGCAGCACACTCACACCTGTGAGAAAACAGGGAAGCCGTCAGTGTTCACCTGACCATCCCTCGGACACCTCCAACAGCAGTCCAGGCAGGTTCCCCAAAAACCCCATAGACAACTCACAGAATTGCCCTCAAGCAGTCCTTGGCTATGCTCCAGAAAGCACCCTACACATGATTACAGTGGTCCTCAGCGTCCCAGGCCAGCACCCACTAGTCCCCCTAGTGCTTCCCGAAGCCCTAGACACACCCTCAACGTCGTCAGGGAGACGCCCATGACGCCTTTGTGACACGCTCAGAGAGCCCCTAGAGCTCTCCAGAGATACTAGCGTGACATCATATGCCCCCATGGAGATGCGCCTGGAGATACCAAGGCGGCCACCCTAGATACTCTCAGGGATGCCACGGATTCGACCATGGCCACGTGGCTGCCACAACCTGATAACCCAAGAGCACACCCAGACATGACCTCACAAACCATTCTAGCATCATCCCACACAGGCAGCACTGAGGACCTCCACACCACCCTGAGGCCCTCGCTGACACAACGCAGAGGTGGCCACAGATATGCCCTGTCAAATGAGGACCACACAGTCTAGGACAAACTCAGAGAGCCTCCTAGGAAAAACGCCTCCAACACACCCACACAAACAATGCGTGCCTCACAAACGCACCCTCCGACACATCCTCAAGATCTTCCCCAACACACACAACCACCCCTACCCAGAGTTGCCCCTTCCAATTTGCCCTAGACACTCCCTGTGCCGCCTGACGCCTGAGGCCTGAGGCCTGAGACGGTCAGCAGGTGCCCACTCAGCTGCCCTCCTCAAATCTCCTCTGGCTCCTCTTGGCACACACCGGTGACACTCTCCTCATACCCTTTCTGGGCTGCCAGACAAGCCTTACACACGTCCCATAGCAGCCCTCAGAGATGCCCTCAGAAGCCACGTAGAGAAGGGCCGAGTATACCTTAGGAAGCCCAGCTCTACCAAGCGAGGCACGAGAGCATCCCTGTGGGAACACGTCAGCACCAGAGAACCCGACTCTAGCCTTGCCTTGCCTTGTTCCAGGGAGGTACTGGTGAGGCACTCGGGTGCCTGCACCGCACCCTCACCACGTGACAAGCCTCAGATGTCCCTAAAGATGTGTCCTTCCAATGCCTGAGGGAGTCTTCATTGTGGTCCTCGGGAGGGCTGGGGCTCTTGGGGGTCGTCCCATGTCCCTCAGGTGTACCCAGCCCGTCCTTTGATGCTTTCATGAAGTTCTCCCACAATCCTGAGACACAGCCACAAACTGTCGGCTTGAACCCCTCCAGAATCCAGCCCAGAGGCACCAGGGAGACCCTCCACATGCCTGGACATGCCTCGAGAGGCCCTTGGTGAAGCACAAGGATCCACGAAGGCAGGCAACAGGCACAGTCACAAACCTCCTGGAGACCCCCACCTCTGCTCACAGCTCTCTTGAAGACCCTTCAGAGCCTTTCATGGCGGCAGCCTCAATACAACGACCACCACCCCCAGATGACCCTTCCAAATCCATCATGGACTCCTGCAGGCTCTCCACATGCTCTGAACGCACACACACCTCAGGAGGCCCTGGACACACCTGCCTCATGCTTTCCTCCAAGCCCAGAGTCTACTGGGCCCATCTGATAGCCACCTCCACAGAAAACCCAGGCAGGACTCGGGGAAAGTGCCTGAGGTTCCCTTGTGGCATCACCACCCGATCCCCAGAAAGACTCAGACAGCACCCAACTCCATCTGACGCCTGCCACACAAAACCTACAATCCCCAACGATGTTCACAAACTGACCTGCTGCTCCAGATCAGGACCTTCCTGCAAATGGCAGCACACTCACACCTGTGGGAAAACAGGGAAGCCGTCAGTGTTCACCTGACCATCCCTCGGACACCTCCAACAGCAGTCCAGGCAGGTTCCCCAAAAACCCCATAGACAACTCACAGAATTGCCCTCAAGCAGTCCTTGGCTATGCTCCAGAAAGCACCCTACACATGACTACAGTGGTCCTCAGCATCCCAGGCCAGCACCCACTAGTCCCCCTAGTGCTTCCCGAAGCCCTAGACACACCCTCAACGTCGTCAGGGAGACGCCCATGACGCCTTTGTGACACGCTCAGAGAGCCCCTAGAGCTCTCCAGAGATACTAGCGTGACATCATACGCCCCCATGGAGATGTGCCTGGAGATACCAAGGCGGCCACCCTAGATACACTCTCAGGGATGCCACGGATTCGACCATGGCCACGTGGCTGCCGCAACCTGATAACCCAAGAGCACACCCAGACATGACCTCACAAACCATTCTAGCATCATCCCACACAGGCAGCACTGAGGACCTCCACACCACCCTGAGGCCCTCGCTGACACAACGCAGAGGTGGCCACAGATATGCCCTGTCAAATGCGGACCACACAGTCTAGGACAAACTCAGAGAGCCTCCTAGGAAAAACGCCTCCAACACACCCACACAAACAATGCGTGCCTCACAAACGCACCCTCCGACACATCCTCAAGATCTTCCCCAACACACACAACCACCCCTACCCAGAGTTGCCCCTTCCAATTTGCCCTAGACACTCCCTGTGCCGCCTGACGCCTGAGGCCTGAGACGGTCAGCAGGTGCCCACTCAGCTGCCCTCCTCAAATCTCCTCTGGCTCCTCTTGGCACACACCAGTGACACTCTCCTCATACCCTTTCTGGGCTGCCAGACAAGCCTTACACACATCCCATAGCAGCCCTCAGAGATGCCCTCAGAAGCCACGTAGAGAAGGGCCAAGTATACCTTAGGAACCCCAGCTCTACCAAGCGAGGCACGAGAGCATCCCTGTGGGAACACGTCAGCACCAGAGAGCCCGACTCTAGCCTTGCCTTGCCTTGTTCCAGGGAGGTACTGGTGAGGCACTCGGGTGCCTGCACCGCACCCTCACCACGTGACAAGCCTCAGATGTCCCTAAAGATGTGTCCTTCCAATGCCTGAGGGAGTCTTCATTGTGGTCCTCGGGAGGGCTGGGGCTCTTGGGGGTCGTCCCATGTCCCTCAGGAGTGCCCAGCCCGTCCTTTGATGCTTTCATGAAGTTCTCCCACAATCCTGAGACACAGCCACAAACTGTCGGCTTGAACCCCTCCAGAATCCAGCCCAGAGGCACCAGGGAGACCCTCCACATGCCTGGACATGCCTCGAGAGGCCCTTGGTGAAGCACAAGGATCCACGAAGGCAGGCAACAGGCACAGTCACAAACCTCCTGGAGACCCCCACCTCTGCTCACAGCTCTCTTGAAGACCCTTCAGAGCCTTTCATGGCGGCAGCCTCAATACAACGACCACCACCCCCAGATGACCCTTCCAAATCCATCATGGACTCCTGCAGGCTCTCCACATGCTCTGAACGCACACACACATCAGGAGGCCCTGGACACACCTGCCTCATGCTTTCCTCCAAGCCCAGAGTCTACTGGGCCCATCTGATAGCCACCTCCACAGAAAACCCAGGCAGGACTCGGGGAAAGTGCCTGAGGTTCCCTTGTGGCATCACCACCCCAATCCTCAAACAGCCTCAGACAGAACCCAACTCCATCTGACGCCTGCCACACAAAACCTACAATCCCCAACGATGTTCACAAACTGACCTGCTGCTCCAGATCGGGACCTTCCTGCAAATGGCAGCACACTCACACCTGTGGGAAAACAGGGAAGCCGTCAGTGTTCACCTGACCATCCCTCGGACACCTCCAACAGCAGTCCAGGCAGGTTCCCCAAAAACCCCATAGACAACTCACAGAATTGCCCTCAAGCAGTCCTTGGCTATGCTCCAGAAAGCACCCTACACATGATTACAGTGGTCCTCAGCGTCCCAGGCCAGCACCCACTAGTCCCCCTAGTGCTTCCCGAAGCCCTAGACACACCCTCAACGTCGTCAGGGAGACGCCCATGACGCCTTTGTGACACGCTCAGAGAGCCCCTAGAGCTCTCCAGAGATACTAGCGTGACATCATATGCCCCCATGGAGATGCGCCTGGAGATACCAAGGCGGCCACCCTAGATACTCTCAGGGATGCCACGGATTCGACCATGGCCACGTGGCTGCCACAACCTGATAACCCAAGAGCACACCCAGACATGACCTCACAAACCATTCTAGCATCATCCCACACAGGCAGCACTGAGGACCTCCACACCACCCTGAGGCCCTCGCTGACACAACGCAGAGGTGGCCACAGATATGCCCTGTCAAATGCGGACCACACAGTCTAGGACAAACTCAGAGAGCCTCCTAGGAAAAACGCCTCCAACACACCCACACAAACAATGCGTGCCTCACAAACGCACCCTCCGACACATCCTCAAGATCTTCCCCAACACACACAACCACCCCTACCCAGAGTTGCCCCTTCCAATTTGCCCTAGACACTCCCTTTGCCGCCTGAGGCCTGAGGCCTGAGGCCTGAGACGGTCAGCAGGTGCCCACTCAGCTGCCCTCCTCAAATCTCCTCTGGCTCCTCTTGGCACACACCGGTGACACTCTCCTCATACCCTTTCTGGGCTGCCAGACAAGCCTTACACACGTCCCATAGCAGCCCTCAGAGATGCCCTCAGAAGCCACGTAGAGAAGGGCCGAGTATACCTTAGGAAGCCCAGCTCTACCAAGCGAGGCACGAGAGCATCCCTGTGGGAACACGTCAGCACCAGAGAGCCCGACTCTAGCCTTGCCTTGCCTTGTTCCAAGGAGGTACTGGTGAGGCACTCGGGTGCCTGCACCGCACCCTCACCACGTGACAAGCCTCAGATGTCCCTAAAGATGTGTACTTCCAATGCCTGAGGGAGTCTTCATTGTGGTCCTCGGGAGGGCTGGGGCTCTTGGGGGTTGTCCCATGTCCCTCAGGAGTGCCCAGCCCGTCCTTTGATGCTTTCATGAAGTTCTCCCACAATCCTGAGACACAGCCACAAACTGTCGGCTTGAACCCTTCCAGAATCCAGCCCAGAGGCACCAGGGAGACCCTCCACATGCCTGGACATGCCTCGAGAGGCCCTTGGCGAAGCACAAGGATCCACGAAGTCAGGCAACAGGCACAGTCACAAACCTCCTGGAGACCCCCACCTCTGCTCACAGCTCTCTTGAAGACCCTTCAGAGCCTTTCATGGCGGCAGCCTCAATACAACGACCACCACCCCCAGATGACCCTTCGAATTCCATCATGGACTCCTGCAGGCTCTCCACATGCTCTGAACGCACACACACCTCAGGAGGCCCTGGACACACCTGCCTCATGCTTTCCTCCAAGCCCAGAGTCTACTGGGCCCATCTGATAGCCACCTCCACAGAAAACCCAGGCAGGACTCGGGGAAAGTGCCTGAGGTTCCCTTGTGGCATCACCACCCGATCCCCAGAAAGACTCAGACAGCACCCAACTCCATCTGACGCCTGCCACACAAAACCTACAATCCCCAACGATGTTCACAAACTGACCTGCTGCTCCAGATCAGGACCTTCCTGCAAATGGCAGCACACTCACACCTGTGGGAAAACAGGGAAGCCGTCAGTGTTCACCTGACCATCCCTCGGACACCTCCAACAGCAGTCCAGGCAGGTTCCCCAAAAACCCCATAGACAACTCACAGAATTGCCCTCAAGCAGTCCTTGGCTATGCTCCAGAAAGCACCCTACACATGATTACAGTGGTCCTCAGCGTCCCAGGCCAGCACCCACTAGTCCCCCTAGTGCTTCCCGAAGCCCTAGACACACCCTCAACGTCGTCAGGGGGATGCCCATGACGCCTTTGTGACACGCTCAGAGAGCCCCTAGAGCTCTCCAGAGATACTAGCGTGACATCATACGCCCCCATGGAGATGGGCCTGGAGATACCAAGGCGGCCACCCTAGATACACTCTCAGGGATGCCACGGATTTGACCATGGCCACGTGGCTGCCACAACCTGATAACCCAAGAGCACACCCAGACATGACCTCACAAACCATTCTAGCATCATCCCACACAGGCAGCATTGAGGAACTCCACACCACCCTGAGGCCCTCGCTGACACAACGCAGAGGTGGCCACAGATATGCCCTGTCAAATGCGGACCACACAGTCTAGGACAAACTCAGAGAGCCTCCTAGGAAAAACGCCTCCAACACACCCACACAAACAATGCGTGCCTCACAAACGCACCCTCCGACACATCTTCAAGATCTTCCCCAACACACACAACCACCCCTACCCAGAGTTGCCCCTTCCAACTTGCCCTAGACACTCCCTGTGCCGCCTGAGGTCTGAGGCCTGAGGCCTGAGGCCTGAGGCCTGAGACGGTCAGCAGGTGCCCACTCAGCTGCCCTCCTCAAATCTCCTCTGGCTCCTCTTGGCACACACCAGTGACACTCTCCTCATACCCTTTCTGGGCTGCCAGACAAGCCTTACACACGTCCCATAGCAGCCCTCAGAGATGCCCTCAGAAGCCACTTAGAGAAGGGCCAAGTATACCTTAGGAACCCCAGCTCTACCAAGCGAGGCACGAGAGCATCCCTGTGGGAACACGTCAGCACCAGAGAGCCCGACTCTAGCCTTGCCTTGCCTTGTTCCAAGGAGGTACTGGTGAGGCACTCGGGTGCCTGCACCGCACCCTCACCACGTGACAAGCCTCAGATGTCCCTAAAGATGTGTCCTTCCAATGCCTGAGGGAGTCTTCATTGTGGTCCTCGGGAGGGCTGGGGCTCTTGGGGGTTGTCCCATGTCCCTCAGGAGTGCCCAGCCCATCCTTTGATGCTTTCATGAAGTTCTCCCACAATCCTGAGACACAGCCACAAACTGTCGGCTTGAACCCTTCCAGAATCCAGCCCAGAGGCCCCAAGGAGACCCTCCACATGCCTGGACATGCCTCGAGAGGCCCTTGGCGAAGCACAAGCATCCACGAAGGCAGGCAACAGGCACAGTCACAAACCTCCTGGAGAACCCCACCTCTGCTCACAGCTCTCTTGAAGACCCTTCAGAGCCTTTCATGGCGGCAGCCTCAATACAACGACCACCAACCCCAGGTGACCCTTCCAAATCCATCATGGACTCCTGCAGGCTCTCCACATGCTCTGAACGCACACACACATCAGGAGGCCCTGGACACACCTGCCTCATGCTTTCCTCCAAGCCCAGAGTCTACTGGGCCCATCTGATAGCCACCTCCACAGAAAACCCAGGCAGGACTCGGGGAAAGTGCCTGAGGTTCCCTTGTGGCATCACCACCCGATCCCCAGAAAGACTCAGACAGCACCCAACTCCATCTGACGCCTGCCACACAAAACCTACAATCCCCAACGATGTTCACAAACTGACCTGCTGCTCCAGATCAGGACCTTCCTGCAAATGGCAGCACACTCACACCTGTGAGAAAACAGGGAAGCCGTCAGTGTTCACCTGACCATCCCTCGGACACCTCCAACAGCAGTCCAGGCAGGTTCCCCAAAAACCCCATAGACAACTCACAGAATTGCCCTCAAGCAGTCCTTGGCTATGCTCCAGAAAGCACCCTACACATGATTACAGTGGTCCTCAGCGTCCCAGGCCAGCACCCACTAGTCCCCCTAGTGCTTCCCGAAGCCCTAGACACACCCTCAACGTCGTCAGGGAGACGCCCATGACGCCTTTGTGACACGCTCAGAGAGCCCCTAGAGCTCTCCAGAGATACTAGCGTGACATCATATGCCCCCATGGAGATGCGCCTGGAGATACCAAGGCGGCCACCCTGGATACTCTCAGGGATGCCACGGATTCGACCATGGCCACGTGGCTGCCACAACCTGATAACCCAAGAGCACACCCAGACATGACCTCACAAACCATTCTAGCATCATCCCACACAGGCAGCACTGAGGACCTCCACACCACCCTGAGGCCCTCGCTGACACAACGCAGAGGTGGCCACAGATATGCCCTGTCAAATGAGGACCACACAGTCTAGGACAAACTCAGAGAGCCTCCTAGGAAAAACGCCTCCAACACACCCACACAAACAATGCGTGCCTCACAAACGCACCCTCCGACACATCCTCAAGATCTTCCCCAACACACACAACCACCCCTACCCAGAGTTGCCCCTTCCAACTTGCCCTAGACACTCCCTGTGCCGCCTGAGGTCTGAGGCCTGAGGCCTGAGGCCTGAGGCCTGAGACGGTCAGCAGGTGCCCACTCAGCTGCCCTCCTCAAATCTCCTCTGGCTCCTCTTGGCACACACCAGTGACACTCTCCTCATACCCTTTCTGGGCTGCCAGACAAGCCTTACACACGTCCCATAGCAGCCCTCAGAGATGCCCTCAGAAGCCACTTAGAGAAGGGCCAAGTATACCTTAGGAACCCCAGCTCTACCAAGCGAGGCACGAGAGCATCCCTGTGGGAACACGTCAGCACCAGAGAGCCCGACTCTAGCCTTGCCTTGCCTTGTTCCAAGGAGGTACTGGTGAGGCACTCGGGTGCCTGCACCGCACCCTCACCACGTGACAAGCCTCAGATGTCCCTAAAGATGTGTCCTTCCAATGCCTGAGGGAGTCTTCATTGTGGTCCTCGGGAGGGCTGGGGCTCTTGGGGGTTGTCCCATGTCCCTCAGGAGTGCCCAGCCCATCCTTTGATGCTTTCATGAAGTTCTCCCACAATCCTGAGACACAGCCACAAACTGTCGGCTTGAACCCTTCCAGAATCCAGCCCAGAGGCCCCAAGGAGACCCTCCACATGCCTGGACATGCCTCGAGAGGCCCTTGGCGAAGCACAAGCATCCACGAAGGCAGGCAACAGGCACAGTCACAAACCTCCTGGAGAACCCCACCTCTGCTCACAGCTCTCTTGAAGACCCTTCAGAGCCTTTCATGGCGGCAGCCTCAATACAACGACCACCAACCCCAGGTGACCCTTCCAAATCCATCATGGACTCCTGCAGGCTCTCCACATGCTCTGAACGCACACACACATCAGGAGGCCCTGGACACACCTGCCTCATGCTTTCCTCCAAGCCCAGAGTCTACTGGGCCCATCTGATAGCCACCTCCACAGAAAACCCAGGCAGGACTCGGGGAAAGTGCCTGAGGTTCCCTTGTGGCATCACCACCCGATCCCCAGAAAGACTCAGACAGCACCCAACTCCATCTGACGCCTGCCACACAAAACCTACAATCCCCAACGATGTTCACAAACTGACCTGCTGCTCCAGATCAGGACCTTCCTGCAAATGGCAGCACACTCACACCTGTGAGAAAACAGGGAAGCCGTCAGTGTTCACCTGACCATCCCTCGGACACCTCCAACAGCAGTCCAGGCAGGTTCCCCAAAAACCCCATAGACAACTCACAGAATTGCCCTCAAGCAGTCCTTGGCTATGCTCCAGAAAGCACCCTACACATGATTACAGTGGTCCTCAGCGTCCCAGGCCAGCACCCACTAGTCCCCCTAGTGCTTCCCGAAGCCCTAGACACACCCTCAACGTCGTCAGGGAGACGCCCATGACGCCTTTGTGACACGCTCAGAGAGCCCCTAGAGCTCTCCAGAGATACTAGCGTGACATCATATGCCCCCATGGAGATGCGCCTGGAGATACCAAGGCGGCCACCCTAGATACTCTCAGGGATGCCACGGATTCGACCATGGCCACGTGGCTGCCACAACCTGATAACCCAAGAGCACACCCAGACATGACCTCACAAACCATTCTAGCATCATCCCACACAGGCAGCACTGAGGACCTCCACACCACCCTGAGGCCCTCGCTGACACAACGCAGAGGTGGCCACAGATATGCCCTGTCAAATGAGGACCACACAGTCTAGGACAAACTCAGAGAGCCTCCTAGGAAAAACGCCTCCAACACACCCACACAAACAATGCGTGCCTCACAAACGCACCCTCCGACACATCCTCAAGATCTTCCCCAACACACACAACCACCCCTACCCAGAGTTGCCCCTTCCAATTTGCCCTAGACACTCCCTGTGCCGCCTGACGCCTGAGGCCTGAGGCCTGAGACGGTCAGCAGGTGCCCACTCAGCTGCCCTCCTCAAATCTCCTCTGGCTCCTCTTGGCACACACCGGTGACACTCTCCTCATACCCTTTCTGGGCTGCCAGACAAGCCTTACACACGTCCCATAGCAGCCCTCAGAGATGCCCTCAGAAGCCACGTAGAGAAGGGCCAAGTATACCTTAGGAACCCCAGCTCTACCAAGCGAGGCACGAGAGCATCCCTGTGGGAACACGTCAGCACCAGAGAGCCCGACTCTAGCCTTGCCTTGCCTTGTTCCAGGGAGGTACTGGTGAGGCACTCGGGTGCCTGCACCGCACCCTCACCACGTGACAAGCCTCAGATGTCCCTAAAGATGTGTCCTTCCAATGCCTGAGGGAGTCTTCATTGTGGTCCTCGGGAGGGCTGGGGCTCTTGGGGGTCGTCCCATGTCCCTCAGGAGTACCCAGCCCGTCCTTTGATGCTTTCATGAAGTTCTCCCACAATCCTGAGACACAGCCACAAACTGTCGGCTTGAACCCCTCCAGAATCCAGCCCAGAGGCACCAGGGAGACCCTCCACATGCCTGGACATGCCTCGAGAGGCCCTTGGTGAAGCACAAGGATCCACGAAGGCAGGCAACAGGCACAGTCACAAACCTCCTGGAGACCCCCACCTCTGCTCACAGCTCTCTTGAAGACCCTTCAGAGCCTTTCATGGCGGCAGCCTCAATACAACGACCACCACCCCCAGATGACCCTTCCAAATCCATCATGGACTCCTGCAGGCTCTCCACATGCTCTGAACGCACACACACATCAGGAGGCCCTGGACACACCTGCCTCATGCTTTCCTCCAAGCCCAGAGTCTACTGGGCCCATCTGATAGCCACCTCCACAGAAAACCCAGGCAGGACTCGGGGAAAGTGCCTGAGGTTCCCTTGTGGCATCACCACCCGATCCCCAGAAAGACTCAGACAGCACCCAACTCCATCTGACGCCTGCCACACAAAACCTACAATCCCCAACAATGTTCACAAACTGACCTGCTGCTCCAGATCAGGACCTTCCTGCAAATGGCAGCACACTCACACCTGTGGGAAAACAGGGAAGCCGTCAGTGTTCACCTGACCATCCCTCGGACACCTCCAACAGCAGTCCAGGCAGGTTCCCCAAAAACCCCATAGACAACTCACAGAATTGCCCTCAAGCAGTCCTTGGCTATGCTCCAGAAAGCACCCTACACATGACTACAGTGGTCCTCAGC
The DNA here is from genome assembly GCF_030435755.1 of Ochotona princeps. Lineage (NCBI taxonomy): Eukaryota > Metazoa > Chordata > Mammalia > Lagomorpha > Ochotonidae > Ochotona > Ochotona princeps. The sequence goes on along the minus strand of NC_080865.1, from coordinate 57,176,888 downwards.
ATCCCAGGCCAGCACCCACTAGTCCCCCTAGTGCTTCCCGAAGCCCTAGACACACCCTCAACGTCGTCAGGGAGACGCCCATGACGCCTTTGTGACACGCTCAGAGAGCCCCTAGAGCTCTCCAGAGATACTAGCGTGACATCATATGCCCCCATGGAGATGCGCCTGGAGATACCAAGGCGGCCACCCTAGATACTCTCAGGGATGCCACGGATTCGACCATGGCCACGTGGCTGCCACAACCTGATAACCCAAGAGCACACCCAGACATGACCTCACAAACCATTCTAGCATCATCCCACACAGGCAGCATTGAGGAACTCCACACCACCCTGAGGCCCTCGCTGACACAACGCAGAGGTGGCCACAGATATGCCCTGTCAAATGCGGACCACACAGTCTAGGACAAACTCAGAGAGCCTCCTAGGAAAAACGCCTCCAACACACCCACACAAACAATGCGTGCCTCACAAACGCACCCTCCGACACATCTTCAAGATCTTCCCCAACACACACAACCACCCCTACCCAGAGTTGCCCCTTCCAACTTGCCCTAGACACTCCCTGTGCCGCCTGAGGTCTGAGGCCTGAGGCCTGAGGCCTGAGGCCTGAGACGGTCAGCAGGTGCCCACTCAGCTGCCCTCCTCAAATCTCCTCTGGCTCCTCTTGGCACACACCAGTGACACTCTCCTCATACCCTTTCTGGGCTGCCAGACAAGCCTTACACACATCCCATAGCAGCCCTCAGAGATGCCCTCAGAAGCCACGTAGAGAAGGGCCAAGTATACCTTAGGAACCCCAGCTCTACCAAGCGAGGCACGAGAGCATCCCTGTGGGAACACGTCAGCACCAGAGAGCCCGACTCTAGCCTTGCCTTGCCTTGTTCCAGGGAGGTACTGGTGAGGCACTCGGGTGCCTGCACCGCACCCTCACCACGTGACAAGCCTCAGATGTCCCTAAAGATGTGTCCTTCCAATGCCTGAGGGAGTCTTCATTGTGGTCCTCGGGAGGGCTGGGGCTCTTGGGGGTCGTCCCATGTCCCTCAGGAGTGCCCAGCCCGTCCTTTGATGCTTTCATGAAGTTCTCCCACAATCCTGAGACACAGCCACAAACTGTCGGCTTGAACCCCTCCAGAATCCAGCCCAGAGGCACCAGGGAGACCCTCCACATGCCTGGACATGCCTCGAGAGGCCCTTGGTGAAGCACAAGGATTCACGAAGGCAGGCAACAGGCACAGTCACAAACCTCCTGGAGACCCCCACCTCTGCTCACAGCTCTCTTGAAGACCCTTCAGAGCCTTTCATGGCGGCAGCCTCAATACAACGACCACCACCCCCAGATGACCCTTCCAAATCCATCATGGACTCCTGCAGGCTCTCCACATGCTCTGAACGCACACACACATCAGGAGGCCCTGGACACACCTGCCTCATGCTTTCCTCCAAGCCCAGAGTCTACTGGGCCCATCTGATAGCCACCTCCACAGAAAACCCAGGCAGGACTCGGGGAAAGTGCCTGAGGTTCCCTTGTGGCATCACCACCCGATCCCCAGAAAGACTCAGACAGCACCCAACTCCATCTGACGCCTGCCACACAAAACCTACAATCCCCAACGATGTTCACAAACTGACCTGCTGCTCCAGATCGGGACCTTCCTGCAAATGGCAGCACACTCACACCTGTGGGAAAACAGGGAAGCCGTCAGTGTTCACCTGACCATCCCTCGGACACCTCCAACAGCAGTCCAGGCAGGTTCCCCAAAAACCCCATAGACAACTCACAGAATTGCCCTCAAGCAGTCCTTGGCTATGCTCCAGAAAGCACCCTACACATGATTACAGTGGTCCTCAGCGTCCCAGGCCAGCACCCACTAGTCCCCCTAGTGCTTCCCGAAGCCCTAGACACACCCTCAACGTCGTCAGGGAGACGCCCATGACGCCTTTGTGACACGCTCAGAGAGCCCCTAGAGCTCTCCAGAGATACTAGCGTGACATCATATGCCCCCATGGAGATGCGCCTGGAGATACCAAGGCGGCCACCCTAGATACTCTCAGGGATGCCACGGATTCGACCATGGCCACGTGGCTGCCACAACCTGATAACCCAAGAGCACACCCAGACATGACCTCACAAACCATTCTAGCATCATCCCACACAGGCAGCACTGAGGACCTCCACACCACCCTGAGGCCCTCGCTGACACAACGCAGAGGTGGCCACAGATATGCCCTGTCAAATGCGGACCACACAGTCTAGGACAAACTCAGAGAGCCTCCTAGGAAAAACGCCTCCAACACACCCACACAAACAATGCGTGCCTCACAAACGCACCCTCCGACACATCCTCAAGATCTTCCCCAACACACACAACCACCCCTACCCAGAGTTGCCCCTTCCAATTTGCCCTAGACACTCCCTGTGCCGCCTGACGCCTGAGGCCTGAGACGGTCAGCAGGTGCCCACTCAGCTGCCCTCCTCAAATCTCCTCTGGCTCCTCTTGGCACACACCAGTGACACTCTCCTCATACCCTTTCTGGGCTGCCAGACAAGCCTTACACACATCCCATAGCAGCCCTCAGAGATGCCCTCAGAAGCCACGTAGAGAAGGGCCAAGTATACCTTAGGAACCCCAGCTCTACCAAGCGAGGCACAAGAGCATCCCTGTGGGAACACGTCAGCACCAGAGAGCCCGACTCTAGCCTTGCCTTGCCTTGTTCCAGGGAGGTACTGGTGAGGCACTCGGGTGCCTGCACCGCACCCTCACCACGTGACAAGCCTCAGATGTCCCTAAAGATGTGTCCTTCCAATGCCTGAGGGAGTCTTCATTGTGGTCCTCGGGAGGGCTGGGGCTCTTGGGGGTCGTCCCATGTCCCTCAGGAGTGCCCAGCCCGTCCTTTGATGCTTTCATGAAGTTCTCCCACAATCCTGAGACACAGCCACAAACTGTCGGCTTGAACCCCTCCAGAATCCAGCCCAGAGGCACCAGGGAGACCCTCCACATGCCTGGACATGCCTCGAGAGGCCCTTGGTGAAGCACAAGGATCCACGAAGGCAGGCAACAGGCACAGTCACAAACCTCCTGGAGACCCCCACCTCTGCTCACAGCTCTCTTGAAGACCCTTCAGAGCCTTTCATGGCGGCAGCCTCAATACAACGACCACCACCCCCAGATGACCCTTCCAAATCCATCATGGACTCCTGCAGGCTCTCCACATGCTCTGAACGCACACACACATCAGGAGGCCCTGGACACACCTGCCTCATGCTTTCCTCCAAGCCCAGAGTCTACTGGGCCCATCTGATAGCCACCTCCACAGAAAACCCAGGCAGGACTCGGGGAAAGTGCCTGAGGTTCCCTTGTGGCATCACCACCCCAATCCTCAAACAGCCTCAGACAGAACCCAACTCCATCTGACGCCTGCCACACAAAACCTACAATCCCCAACGATGTTCACAAACTGACCTGCTGCTCCAGATCGGGACCTTCCTGCAAATGGCAGCACACTCACACCTGTGGGAAAACAGGGAAGCCGTCAGTGTTCACCTGACCATCCCTCGGACACCTCCAACAGCAGTCCAGGCAGGTTCCCCAAAAACCCCATAGACAACTCACAGAATTGCCCTCAAGCAGTCCTTGGCTATGCTCCAGAAAGCACCCTACACATGATTACAGTGGTCCTCAGCGTCCCAGGCCAGCACCCACTAGTCCCCCTAGTGCTTCCCGAAGCCCTAGACACACCCTCAACGTCGTCAGGGAGACGCCCATGACGCCTTTGTGACACGCTCAGAGAGCCCCTAGAGCTCTCCAGAGATACTAGCGTGACATCATATGCCCCCATGGAGATGCGCCTGGAGATACCAAGGCGGCCACCCTAGATACTCTCAGGGATGCCACGGATTCGACCATGGCCACGTGGCTGCCACAACCTGATAACCCAAGAGCACACCCAGACATGACCTCACAAACCATTCTAGCATCATCCCACACAGGCAGCACTGAGGACCTCCACACCACCCTGAGGCCCTCGCTGACACAACGCAGAGGTGGCCACAGATATGCCCTGTCAAATGCGGACCACACAGTCTAGGACAAACTCAGAGAGCCTCCTAGGAAAAACGCCTCCAACACACCCACACAAACAATGCGTGCCTCACAAACGCACCCTCCGACACATCCTCAAGATCTTCCCCAACACACACAACCACCCCTACCCAGAGTTGCCCCTTCCAATTTGCCCTAGACACTCCCTTTGCCGCCTGAGGCCTGATGCCTGAGGCCTGAGACGGTCAGCAGGTGCCCACTCAGCTGCCCTCCTCAAATCTCCTCTGGCTCCTCTTGGCACACACCGGTGACACTCTCCTCATACCCTTTCTGGGCTGCCAGACAAGCCTTACACACGTCCCATAGCAGCCCTCAGAGATGCCCTCAGAAGCCACGTAGAGAAGGGCCGAGTATACCTTAGGAAGCCCAGCTCTACCAAGCGAGGCACGAGAGCATCCCTGTGGGAACACGTCAGCACCAGAGAGCCCGACTCTAGCCTTGCCTTGCCTTGTTCCAAGGAGGTACTGGTGAGGCACTCGGGTGCCTGCACCGCACCCTCACCACGTGACAAGCCTCAGATGTCCCTAAAGATGTGTCCTTCCAATGCCTGAGGGAGTCTTCATTGTGGTCCTCGGGAGGGCTGGGGCTCTTGGGGGTTGTCCCATGTCCCTCAGGAGTGCCCAGCCCGTCCTTTGATGCTTTCATGAAGTTCTCCCACAATCCTGAGACACAGCCACAAACTGTCGGCTTGAACCCTTCCAGAATCCAGCCCAGAGGCACCAGGGAGACCCTCCACATGCCTGGACATGCCTCGAGAGGCCCTTGGCGAAGCACAAGGATCCACGAAGTCAGGCAACAGGCACAGTCACAAACCTCCTGGAGACCCCCACCTCTGCTCACAGCTCTCTTGAAGACCCTTCAGAGCCTTTCATGGCGGCAGCCTCAATACAACGACCACCACCCCCAGATGACCCTTCGAATTCCATCATGGACTCCTGCAGGCTCTCCACATGCTCTGAACGCACACACACCTCAGGAGGCCCTGGACACACCTGCCTCATGCTTTCCTCCAAGCCCAGAGTCTACTGGGCCCATCTGATAGCCACCTCCACAGAAAACCCAGGCAGGACTCGGGGAAAGTGCCTGAGGTTCCCTTGTGGCATCACCACCCGATCCCCAGAAAGACTCAGACAGCACCCAACTCCATCTGACGCCTGCCACACAAAACCTACAATCCCCAACGATGTTCACAAACTGACCTGCTGCTCCAGATCAGGACCTTCCTGCAAATGGCAGCACACTCACACCTGTGGGAAAACAGGGAAGCCGTCAGTGTTCACCTGACCATCCCTCGGACACCTCCAACAGCAGTCCAGGCAGGTTCCCCAAAAACCCCATAGACAACTCACTGAATTGCCCTCAAGCAGTCCTTGGCTATGCTCCAGAAAGCACCCTACACATGATTACAGTGGTCCTCAGCGTCCCAGGCCAGCACCCACTAGTCCCCCTAGTGCTTCCCGAAGCCCTAGACACACCCTCAACGTCGTCAGGGGGATGCCCATGACGCCTTTGTGACACGCTCAGAGAGCCCCTAGAGCTCTCCAGAGATACTAGCGTGACATCATACGCCCCCATGGAGATGGGCCTGGAGATACCAAGGCGGCCACCCTAGATACACTCTCAGGGATGCCACGGATTTGACCATGGCCACGTGGCTGCCACAACCTGATAACCCAAGAGCACACCCAGACATGACCTCACAAACCATTCTAGCATCATCCCACACAGGCAGCATTGAGGAACTCCACACCACCCTGAGGCCCTCGCTGACACAACGCAGAGGTGGCCACAGATATGCCCTGTCAAATGCGGACCACACAGTCTAGGACAAACTCAGAGAGCCTCCTAGGAAAAACGCCTCCAACACACCCACACAAACAATGCGTGCCTCACAAACGCACCCTCCGACACATCTTCAAGATCTTCCCCAACACACACAACCACCCCTACCCAGAGTTGCCCCTTCCAACTTGCCCTAGACACTCCCTGTGCCGCCTGAGGTCTGAGGCCTGAGGCCTGAGGCCTGAGGCCTGAGACGGTCAGCAGGTGCCCACTCAGCTGCCCTCCTCAAATCTCCTCTGGCTCCTCTTGGCACACACCAGTGACACTCTCCTCATACCCTTTCTGGGCTGCCAGACAAGCCTTACACACGTCCCATAGCAGCCCTCAGAGATGCCCTCAGAAGCCACTTAGAGAAGGGCCAAGTATACCTTAGGAACCCCAGCTCTACCAAGCGAGGCACGAGAGCATCCCTGTGGGAACACGTCAGCACCAGAGAGCCCGACTCTAGCCTTGCCTTGCCTTGTTCCAAGGAGGTACTGGTGAGGCACTCGGGTGCCTGCACCGCACCCTCACCACGTGACAAGCCTCAGATGTCCCTAAAGATGTGTCCTTCCAATGCCTGAGGGAGTCTTCATTGTGGTCCTCGGGAGGGCTGGGGCTCTTGGGGGTTGTCCCATGTCCCTCAGGAGTGCCCAGCCCATCCTTTGATGCTTTCATGAAGTTCTCCCACAATCCTGAGACACAGCCACAAACTGTCGGCTTGAACCCTTCCAGAATCCAGCCCAGAGGCCCCAAGGAGACCCTCCACATGCCTGGACATGCCTCGAGAGGCCCTTGGCGAAGCACAAGCATCCACGAAGGCAGGCAACAGGCACAGTCACAAACCTCCTGGAGACCCCCACCTCTGCTCACAGCTCTCTTGAAGACCCTTCAGAGCCTTTCATGGCGGCAGCCTCAATACAACGACCACCAACCCCAGGTGACCCTTCCAAATCCATCATGGACTCCTGCAGGCTCTCCACATGCTCTGAACGCACACACACCTCAGGAGGCCCTGGACACACCTGCCTCATGCTTTCCTCCAAGCCCAGAGTCTACTGGGCCCATCTGATAGCCACCTCCACAGAAAACCCAGGCAGGACTCGGGGAAAGTGCCTGAGGTTCCCTTGTGGCATCACCACCCGATCCCCAGAAAGACTCAGACAGCACCCAACTCCATCTGACGCCTGCCACACAAAACCTACAATCCCCAACGATGTTCACAAACTGACCTGCTGCTCCAGATCAGGACCTTCCTGCAAATGGCAGCACACTCACACCTGTGGGAAAACAGGGAAGCCGTCAGTGTTCACCTGACCATCCCTCGGACACCTCCAACAGCAGTCCAGGCAGGTTCCCCAAAAACCCCATAGACAACTCACAGAATTGCCCTCAAGCAGTCCTTGGCTATGCTCCAGAAAGCACCCTACACATGACTACAGTGGTCCTCAGCATCCCAGGCCAGCACCCACTAGTCCCCCTAGTGCTTCCCGAAGCCCTAGACACACCCTCAACGTCGTCAGGGAGACGCCCATGACGCCTTTGTGACACGCTCAGAGAGCCCCTAGAGCTCTCCAGAGATACTAGCGTGACATCATACGCCCCCATGGAGATGTGCCTGGAGATACCAAGGCGGCCACCCTAGATACACTCTCAGGGATGCCACGGATTCGACCATGGCCACGTGGCTGCCGCAACCTGATAACCCAAGAGCACACCCAGACATGACCTCACAAACCATTCTAGCATCATCCCACACAGGCAGCATTGAGGAACTCCACACCACCCTGAGGCCCTCGCTGACACAACGCAGAGGTGGCCACAGATATGCCCTGTCAAATGCGGACCACACAGTCTAGGACAAACTCAGAGAGCCTCCTAGGAAAAACGCCTCCAACACACCCACACAAACAATGCGTGCCTCACAAACGCACCCTCCGACACATCCTCAAGATCTTCCCCAACACACACAACCACCCCTACCCAGAGTTGCCCCTTCCAATTTGCCCTAGACACTCCCTGTGCCGCCTGACGCCTGAGGCCTGAGACGGTCAGCAGGTGCCCACTCAGCTGCCCTCCTCAAATCTCCTCTGGCTCCTCTTGGCACACACCAGTGACACTCTCCTCATACCCTTTCTGGGCTGCCAGACAAGCCTTACACACATCCCATAGCAGCCCTCAGAGATGCCCTCAGAAGCCACGTAGAGAAGGGCCAAGTATACCTTAGGAACCCCAGCTCTACCAAGCGAGGCACGAGAGCATCCCTGTGGGAACACGTCAGCACCAGAGAGCCCGACTCTAGCCTTGCCTTGCCTTGTTCCAGGGAGGTACTGGTGAGGCACTCGGGTGCCTGCACCGCACCCTCACCACGTGACAAGCCTCAGATGTCCCTAAAGATGTGTCCTTCCAATGCCTGAGGGAGTCTTCATTGTGGTCCTCGGGAGGGCTGGGGCTCTTGGGGGTCGTCCCATGTCCCTCAGGAGTGCCCAGCCCGTCCTTTGATGCTTTCATGAAGTTCTCCCACAATCCTGAGACACAGCCACAAACTGTCGGCTTGAACCCCTCCAGAATCCAGCCCAGAGGCACCAGGGAGACCCTCCACATGCCTGGACATGCCTCGAGAGGCCCTTGGTGAAGCACAAGGATCCACGAAGGCAGGCAACAGGCACAGTCACAAACCTCCTGGAGACCCCCACCTCTGCTCACAGCTCTCTTGAAGACCCTTCAGAGCCTTTCATGGCGGCAGCCTCAATACAACGACCACCACCCCCAGATGACCCTTCCAAATCCATCATGGACTCCTGCAGGCTCTCCACATGCTCTGAACGCACACACACATCAGGAGGCCCTGGACACACCTGCCTCATGCTTTCCTCCAAGCCCAGAGTCTACTGGGCCCATCTGATAGCCACCTCCACAGAAAACCCAGGCAGGACTCGGGGAAAGTGCCTGAGGTTCCCTTGTGGCATCACCACCCCAATCCTCAAACAGCCTCAGACAGAACCCAACTCCATCTGACGCCTGCCACACAAAACCTACAATCCCCAACGATGTTCACAAACTGACCTGCTGCTCCAGATCGGGACCTTCCTGCAAATGGCAGCACACTCACACCTGTGGGAAAACAGGGAAGCCGTCAGTGTTCACCTGACCATCCCTCGGACACCTCCAACAGCAGTCCAGGCAGGTTCCCCAAAAACCCCATAGACAACTCACAGAATTGCCCTCAAGCAGTCCTTGGCTATGCTCCAGAAAGCACCCTACACATGATTACAGTGGTCCTCAGCGTCCCAGGCCAGCACCCACTAGTCCCCCTAGTGCTTCCCGAAGCCCTAGACACACCCTCAACGTCGTCAGGGAGACGCCCATGACGCCTTTGTGACACGCTCAGAGAGCCCCTAGAGCTCTCCAGAGATACTAGCGTGACATCATATGCCCCCATGGAGATGCGCCTGGAGATACCAAGGCGGCCACCCTAGATACTCTCAGGGATGCCACGGATTCGACCATGGCCACGTGGCTGCCACAACCTGATAACCCAAGAGCACACCCAGACATGACCTCACAAACCATTCTAGCATCATCCCACACAGGCAGCACTGAGGACCTCCACACCACCCTGAGGCCCTCGCTGACACAACGCAGAGGTGGCCACAGATATGCCCTGTCAAATGCGGACCACACAGTCTAGGACAAACTCAGAGAGCCTCCTAGGAAAAACGCCTCCAACACACCCACACAAACAATGCGTGCCTCACAAACGCACCCTCCGACACATCCTCAAGATCTTCCCCAACACACACAACCACCCCTACCCAGAGTTGCCCCTTCCAATTTGCCCTAGACACTCCCTGTGCCGCCTGACGCCTGACGCCTGAGGCCTGAGACGGTCAGCAGGTGCCCACTCAGCTGCCCTCCTCAAATCTCCTCTGGCTCCTCTTGGCACACACCGGTGACACTCTCCTCATACCCTTTCTGGGCTGCCAGACAAGCCTTACACACGTCCCATAGCAGCCCTCAGAGATGCCCTCAGAAGCCACGTAGAGAAGGGCCGAGTATACCTTAGGAAGCCCAGCTCTACCAAGCGAGGCACGAGAGCATCCCTGTGGGAACACGTCAGCACCAGAGAGCCCGACTCTAGCCTTGCCTTGCCTTGTTCCAGGGAGGTACTGGTGAGGCACTCGGGTGCCTGCACCGCACCCTCACCACGTGACAAGCCTCAGATGTCCCTAAAGATGTGTCCTTCCAATGCCTGAGGGAGTCTTCATTGTGGTCCTCGGGAGGGCTGGGGCTCTTGGGGGTTGTCCCATGTCCCTCAGGAGTACCCAGCCCGTCCTTTGATGCTTTCATGAAGTTCTCCCACAATCCTGAGACACAGCCACAAACTGTCGGCTTGAACCCCTCCAGAATCCAGCCCAGAGGCACCAGGGAGACCCTCCACATGCCTGGACATGCCTCGAGAGGCCCTTGGTGAAGCACAAGGATCCACGAAGGCAGGCAACAGGCACAGTCACAAACCTCCTGGAGACCCCCACCTCTGCTCACAGCTCTCTTGAAGACCCTTCAGAGCCTTTCATGGCGGCAGCCTCAATACAACGACCACCACCCCCAGATGACCCTTCCAAATCCATCATGGACTCCTGCAGGCTCTCCACATGCTCTGAACGCACACACACATCAGGAGGCCCTGGACACACCTGCCTCATGCTTTCCTCCAAGCCCAGAGTCTACTGGGCCCATCTGATAGCCACCTCCACAGAAAACCCAGGCAGGACTCGGGGAAAGTGCCTGAGGTTCCCTTGTGGCATCACCACCCCAATCCTCAAACAGCCTCAGACAGAACCCAACTCCATCTGACGCCTGCCACACAAAACCTACAATCCCCAACGATGTTCACAAACTGACCTGCTGCTCCAGATCGGGACCTTCCTGCAAATGGCAGCACACTCACACCTGTGGGAAAACAGGGAAGCCGTCAGTGTTCACCTGACCATCCCTCGGACACCTCCAACAGCAGTCCAGGCAGGTTCCCCAAAAACCCCATAGACAACTCACAGAATTGCCCTCAAGCAGTCCTTGGCTATGCTCCAGAAAGCACCCTACACATGATTACAGTGGTCCTCAGCGTCCCAGGCCAGCACCCACTAGTCCCCCTAGTGCTTCCCGAAGCCCTAGACACACCCTCAACGTCGTCAGGGAGACGCCCATGACGCCTTTGTGACACGCTCAGAGAGCCCCTAGAGCTCTCCAGAGATACTAGCGTGACATCATATGCCCCCATGGAGATGCGCCTGGAGATACCAAGGCGGCCACCCTAGATACTCTCAGGGATGCCACGGATTCGACCATGGCCACGTGGCTGCCACAACCTGATAACCCAAGAGCACACCCAGACATGACCTCACAAACCATTCTAGCATCATCCCACACAGGCAGCACTGAGGACCTCCACACCACCCTGAGGCCCTCGCTGACACAACGCAGAGGTGGCCACAGATATGCCCTGTCAAATGCGGACCACACAGTCTAGGACAAACTCAGAGAGCCTCCTAGGAAAAACGCCTCCAACACACCCACACAAACAATGCGTGCCTCACAAACGCACCCTCCGACACATCCTCAAGATCTTCCCCAACACACACAACCACCCCTACCCAGAGTTGCCCCTTCCAATTTGCCCTAGACACTCCCTGTGCCGCCTGACGCCTGAGGCCTGAGGCCTGAGACGGTCAGCAGGTGCCCACTCAGCTGCCCTCCTCAAATCTCCTCTGGCTCCTCTTGGCACACACCGGTGACACTCTCCTCATACCCTTTCTGGGCTGCCAGACAAGCCTTACACACGTCCCATAGCAGCCCTCAGAGATGCCCTCAGAAGCCACGTAGAGAAGGGCCGAGTATACCTTAGGAAGCCCAGCTCTACCAAGCGAGGCACGAGAGCATCCCTGTGGGAACACGTCAGCACCAGAGAGCCCGACTCTAGCCTTGCCTTGCCTTGTTCCAGGGAGGTACTGGTGAGGCACTCGGGTGCCTGCACCGCACCCTCACCACGTGACAAGCCTCAGATGTCCCTAAAGATGTGTCCTTCCAATGCCTGAGGGAGTCTTCATTGTGGTCCTCGGGAGGGCTGGGGCTCTTGGGGGTCGTCCCATGTCCCTCAGGAGTACCCAGCCCGTCCTTTGATGCTTTCATGAAGTTCTCCCACAATCCTGAGACACAGCCACAAACTGTCGGCTTGAACCCCTCCAGAATCCAGCCCAGAGGCACCAGGGAGACCCTCCACATGCCTGGACATGCCTCGAGAGGCCCTTGGTGAAGCACAAGGATCCACGAAGGCAGGCAACAGGCACAGTCACAAACCTCCTGGAGACCCCCACCTCTGCTCACAGCTCTCTTGAAGACCCTTCAGAGCCTTTCATGGCGGCAGCCTCAATACAACGACCACCACCCCCAGATGACCCTTCCAAATCCATCATGGACTCCTGCAGGCTCTCCACATGCTCTGAACGCACACACACATCAGGAGGCCCTGGACACACCTGCCTCATGCTTTCCTCCAAGCCCAGAGTCTACTGGGCCCATCTGATAGCCACCTCCACAGAAAACCCAGGCAGGACTCGGGGAAAGTGCCTGAGGTTCCCTTGTGGCATCACCACCCGATCCCCAGAAAGCTTCAGACAGCACCCAACTCCATCTGACGCCTGCCACACAAAACCTACAATCCCCAACGATGTTCACAAACTGACCTGCTGCTCCAGATCGGGACCTTCCTGCAAATGGCAGCACACTCACACCTGTGGGAAAACAGGGAAGCCGTCAGTGTTCACCTGACCATCCCTCGGACACCTCCAACAGCAGTCCAGGCAGGTTCCCCAAAAACCCCATAGACAACTCACAGAATTGCCCTCAAGCAGTCCTTGGCTATGCTCCAGAAAGCACCCTACACATGACTACAGTGGTCCTCAGCGTCCCAGGCCAGCACCCACTAGTCCCCCTAGTGCCTCCCGAAGCCCTAGACACACCCTCAACGTCGTCAGGGAGACGCCCATGACGCCTTTGTGACACGCTCAGAGAGCCCCTAGAGCTCTCCAGAGATACTAGCGTGACATCATACGCCCCCATGGAGATGGGCCTGGAGATACCAAGGCGGCCACCCTAGATACACTCTCAGGGATGCCACGTATTCGACCATGGCCACGTGGCTGCCACAACCTGATAACCCAAGAGCACACCCAGACATGACCTCACAAACCATTCTAGCATCATCCCACACAGGCAGCACTGAGGACCTCCACACCACCCTGAGGCCCTCGCTGACACAACGCAGAGGTGGCCACAGATATGCCCTGTCAAATGCGGACCACACAGTCTAGGACAAACTCAGAGAGCCTCCTAGGAAAAACGCCTCCAACACACCCACACAAACAATGCGTGCCTCACAAACGCACCCTCCGACACATCCTCAAGATCTTCCCCAACACACACAACCACCCCTACCCAGAGTTGCCCCTTCCAATTTGCCCTAGACACTCCCTGTGCCGCCTGAGGTCTGAGGCCTGAGGCCTGAGGCCTGAGGCCTGAGACGGTCAGCAGGTGCCCACTCAGCTGCCCTCCTCAAATCTCCTCTGGCTCCTCTTGGCACACACCAGTGACACTCTCCTCATACCCTTTCTGGGCTGCCAGACAAGCCTTACACACGTCCCATAGCAGCCCTCAGAGATGCCCTCAGAAGCCACGTAGAGAAGGGCCAAGTATACCTTAGGAACCCCAGCTCTACCAAGCGAGGCACGAGAGCATCCCTGTGGGAACACGTCAGCACCAGAGAGCCCGACTCTAGCCTTGCCTTGCCTTGTTCCAGGGAGGTACTGGTGAGGCACTCGGGTGCCTGCACCGCACCCTCACCACGTGACAAGCCTCAGATGTCCCTAAAGATGTGTCCTTCCAATGCCTGAGGGAGTCTTCATTGTGGTCCTCGGGAGGGCTGGGGCTCTTGGGGGTTGTCCCATGTCCCTCAGGAGTGCCCAGCCCGTCCTTTGATGCTTTCATGAAGTTCTCCCACAATCCTGAGACACAGCCACAAACTGTCGGCTTGAACCCTTCCAGAATCCAGCCCAGAGGCACCAGGGAGACCCTCCACATGCCTGGACATGCCTCGAGAGGCCCTTGGCGAAGCACAAGGATCCACGAAGTCAGGCAACAGGCACAGTCACAAACCTCCTGGAGACCCCCACCTCTGCTCACAGCTCTCTTGAAGACCCTTCAGAGCCTTTCATGGCGGCAGCCTCAATACAACGACCACCACCCCCAGATGACCCTTCGAATTCCATCATGGACTCCTGCAGGCTCTCCACATGCTCTGAACGCACACACACCTCAGGAGGCCCTGGACACACCTGCCTCATGCTTTCCTCCAAGCCCAGAGTCTACTGGGCCCATCTGATAGCCACCTCCACAGAAAACCCAGGCAGGACTCGGGGAAAGTGCCTGAGGTTCCCTTGTGGCATCACCACCCGATCCCCAGAAAGCCTCAGACAGCACCCAACTCCATCTGACGCCTGCCACACAAAACCTACAATCCCCAACGATGTTCACAAACTGACCTGCTGCTCCAGATCAGGACCTTCCTGCAAATGGCAGCACACTCACACCTGTGGGAAAACAGGGAAGCCGTCAGTGTTCACCTGACCATCCCTCGGACACCTCCAACAGCAGTCCAGGCAGGTTCCCCAAAAACCCCATAGACAACTCACTGAATTGCCCTCAAGCAGTCCTTGGCTATGCTCCAGAAAGCACCCTACACATGACTACAGTGGTCCTCAGCGTCCCAGGCCAGCACCCACTAGTCCCCCTAGTGCTTCCCGAAGCCCTAGACACACCCTCAACGTCGTCAGGGGGATGCCCATGACGCCTTTGTGACACGCTCAGAGAGCCCCTAGAGCTCTCCAGAGATACTAGCGTGACATCATACGCCCCCATGGAGATGGGCCTGGAGATACCAAGGCGGCCACCCTAGATACACTCTCAGGGATGCCACGGATTTGACCATGGCCACGTGGCTGCCACAACCTGATAACCCAAGAGCACACCCAGACATGACCTCACAAACCATTCTAGCATCATCCCACACAGGCAGCATTGAGGAACTCCACACCACCCTGAGGCCCTCGCTGACACAACGCAGAGGTGGCCACAGATATGCCCTGTCAAATGCGGACCACACAGTCTAGGACAAACTCAGAGAGCCTCCTAGGAAAAACGCCTCCAACACACCCACACAAACAATGCGTGCCTCACAAACGCACCCTCCGACACATCTTCAAGATCTTCCCCAACACACACAACCACCCCTACCCAGAGTTGCCCCTTCCAACTTGCCCTAGACACTCCCTGTGCCGCCTGAGGTCTGAGGCCTGAGGCCTGAGGCCTGAGGCCTGAGACGGTCAGCAGGTGCCCACTCAGCTGCCCTCCTCAAATCTCCTCTGGCTCCTCTTGGCACACACCAGTGACACTCTCCTCATACCCTTTCTGGGCTGCCAGACAAGCCTTACACACGTCCCATAGCAGCCCTCAGAGATGCCCTCAGAAGCCACGTAGAGAAGGGCCAAGTATACCTTAGGAACCCCAGCTCTACCAAGCGAGGCACGAGAGCATCCCTGTGGGAACACGTCAGCACCAGAGAGCCCGACTCTAGCCTTGCCTTGCCTTGTTCCAAGGAGGTACTGGTGAGGCACTCGGGTGCCTGCACCGCACCCTCACCACGTGACAAGCCTCAGATGTCCCTAAAGATGTGTCCTTCCAATGCCTGAGGGAGTCTTCATTGTGGTCCTCGGGAGGGCTGGGGCTCTTGGGGGTTGTCCCATGTCCCTCAGGAGTGCCCAGCCCATCCTTTGATGCTTTCATGAAGTTCTCCCACAATCCTGAGACACAGCCACAAACTGTCGGCTTGAACCCTTCCAGAATCCAGCCCAGAGGCCCCAAGGAGACCCTCCACATGCCTGGACATGCCTCGAGAGGCCCTTGGCGAAGCACAAGCATCCACGAAGGCAGGCAACAGGCACAGTCACAAACCTCCTGGAGACCCCCACCTCTGCTCACAGCTCTCTTGAAGACCCTTCAGAGCCTTTCATGGCGGCAGCCTCAATACAACGACCACCAACCCCAGGTGACCCTTCCAAATCCATCATGGACTCCTGCAGGCTCTCCACATGCTCTGAACGCACACACACCTCAGGAGGCCCTGGACACACCTGCCTCATGCTTTCCTCCAAGCCCAGAGTCTACTGGGCCCATCTGATAGCCACCTCCACAGAAAACCCAGGCAGGACTCGGGGAAAGTGCCTGAGGTTCCCTTGTGGCATCACCACCCGATCCCCAGAAAGACTCAGACAGCACCCAACTCCATCTGACGCCTGCCACACAAAACCTACAATCCCCAACGATGTTCACAAACTGACCTGCTGCTCCAGATCAGGACCTTCCTGCAAATGGCAGCACACTCACACCTGTGGGAAAACAGGGAAGCCGTCAGTGTTCACCTGACCATCCCTCGGACACCTCCAACAGCAGTCCAGGCAGGTTCCCCAAAAACCCCATAGACAACTCACAGAATTGCCCTCAAGCAGTCCTTGGCTATGCTCCAGAAAGCACCCTACACATGACTACAGTGGTCCTCAGCATCCCAGGCCAGCACCCACTAGTCCCCCTAGTGCTTCCCGAAGCCCTAGACACACCCTCAACGTCGTCAGGGAGACGCCCATGACGCCTTTGTGACACGCTCAGAGAGCCCCTAGAGCTCTCCAGAGATACTAGCGTGACATCATACGCCCCCATGGAGATGTGCCTGGAGATACCAAGGCGGCCACCCTAGATACACTCTCAGGGATGCCACGGATTCGACCATGGCCACGTGGCTGCCGCAACCTGATAACCCAAGAGCACACCCAGACATGACCTCACAAACCATTCTAGCATCATCCCACACAGGCAGCATTGAGGAACTCCACACCACCCTGAGGCCCTCGCTGACACAACGCAGAGGTGGTCACAGATATGCCCTGTCAAATGCGGACCACACAGTCTAGGACAAACTCAGAGAGCCTCCTAGGAAAAACGCCTCCAACACACCCACACAAACAATGCGTGCCTCACAAACGCACCCTCCGACACATCCTCAAGATCTTCCCCAACACACACAACCACCCCTACCCAGAGTTGCCCCTTCCAATTTGCCCTAGACACTCCCTGTGCCGCCTGACGCCTGAGGCCTGAGACGGTCAGCAGGTGCCCACTCAGCTGCCCTCCTCAAATCTCCTCTGGCTCCTCTTGGCACACACCAGTGACACTCTCCTCATACCCTTTCTGGGCTGCCAGACAAGCCTTACACACATCCCATAGCAGCCCTCAGAGATGCCCTCAGAAGCCACGTAGAGAAGGGCCAAGTATACCTTAGGAAGCCCAGCTCTACCAAGCGAGGCACGAGAGCATCCCTGTGGGAACACGTCAGCAAAAGAGAGCCTGACTCTAGCCTTGCCTTGCCTTGTTCCAGGGAGGTACTGGTGAGGCACTCGGGTGCCTGCACCGCACCCTCACCACGTGACAAGCCTCAGATGTCCCTAAAGATGTGTCCTTCCAATGCCTGAGGGAGTCTTCATTGTGGTCCTCGGGAGGGCTGGGGCTCTTGGGGGTCGTTCCATGTCCCTCAGGAGTGCCCAGCCCGTCCTTTGATGCTTTCATGAAGTTCTCCCACAATCCTGAGACACAGCCACAAACTGTCGGCTTGAACCCCTCCAGAATCCAGCCCAGAGGCACCAGGGAGACCCTCCACATGCCTGGACATGCCTCGAGAGGCCCTTGGTGAAGCACAAGGATCCACGAAGGCAGGCAACAGGCACAGTCACAAACCTCCTGGAGACCCCCACCTCTGCTCACAGCTCTCTTGAAGACCCTTCAGAGCCTTTCATGGCGGCAGCCTCAATACAACGACCACCACCCCCAGATGACCCTTCCAAATCCATCATGGACTCCTGCAGGCTCTCCACATGCTCTGAACGCACACACACATCAGGAGGCCCTGGACACACCTGCCTCATGCTTTCCTCCAAGCCCAGAGTCTACTGGGCCCATCTGATAGCCACCTCCACAGAAAACCCAGGCAGGACTCGGGGAAAGTGCCTGAGGTTCCCTTGTGGCATCACCACCCCAATCCTCAAACAGCCTCAGACAGCACCCAACTCCATCTGACGCCTGCCACACAAAACCTACAATCCCCAACGATGTTCACAAACTGACCTGCTGCTCCAGATCGGGACCTTCCTGCAAATGGCAGCACACTCACACCTGTGGGAAAACAGGGAAGCCGTCAGTGTTCACCTGACCATCCCTCGGACACCTCCAACAGCAGTCCAGGCAGGTTCCCCAAAAACCCCATAGACAACTCACAGAATTGCCCTCAAGCAGTCCTTGGCTATGCTCCACAAAGCACCCTACACATGATTACAGTGGTCCTCAGCGTCCCAGGCCAGCACCCACTAGTCCCCCTAGTGCTTCCCGAAGCCCTAGACACACCCTCAACGTCGTCAGGGAGACGCCCATGACGCCTTTGTGACACGCTCAGAGAGCCCCTAGAGCTCTCCAGAGATACTAGCGTGACATCATATGCCCCCATGGAGATGCGCCTGGAGATACCAAGGCGGCCACCCTAGATACTCTCAGGGATGCCACGGATTCGACCATGGCCACGTGGCTGCCACAACCTGATAACCCAAGAGCACACCCAGACATGACCTCACAAACCATTCTAGCATCATCCCACACAGGCAGCACTGAGGACCTCCACACCACCCTGAGGCCCTCGCTGACACAACGCAGAGGTGGCCACAGATATGCCCTGTCAAATGCGGACCACACAGTCTAGGACAAACTCAGAGAGCCTCCTAGGAAAAACGCCTCCAACACACCCACACAAACAATGCGTGCCTCACAAACGCACCCTCCGACACATCCTCAAGATCTTCCCCAACACACACAACCACCCCTACCCAGAGTTGCCCCTTCCAATTTGCCCTAGACACTCCCTGTGCCGCCTGACGCCTGAGGCCTGAGGCCTGAGACGGTCAGCAGGTGCCCACTCAGCTGCCCTCCTCAAATCTCCTCTGGCTCCTCTTGGCACACACCGGTGACACTCTCCTCATACCCTTTCTGGGCTGCCAGACAAGCCTTACACACGTCCCATAGCAGCCCTCAGAGATGCCCTCAGAAGCCACGTAGAGAAGGGCCGAGTATACCTTAGGAAGCCCAGCTCTACCAAGCGAGGCACGAGAGCATCCCTGTGGGAACACGTCAGCACCAGAGAGCCCGACTCTAGCCTTGCCTTGCCTTGTTCCAGGGAGGTACTGGTGAGGCACTCGGGTGCCTGCACCGCACCCTCACCACGTGACAAGCCTCAGATGTCCCTAAAGATGTGTCCTTCCAATGCCTGAGGGAGTCTTCATTGTGGTCCTCGGGAGGGCTGGGGCTCTTGGGGGTCGTCCCATGTCCCTCAGGAGTACCCAGCCCGTCCTTTGATGCTTTCATGAAGTTCTCCCACAATCCTGAGACACAGCCACAAACTGTCGGCTTGAACCCCTCCAGAATCCAGCCCAGAGGCACCAGGGAGACCCTCCACATGCCTGGACATGCCTCGAGAGGCCCTTGGTGAAGCACAAGGATCCACGAAGGCAGGCAACAGGCACAGTCACAAACCTCCTGGAGACCCCCACCTCTGCTCACAGCTCTCTTGAAGACCCTTCAGAGCCTTTCATGGCGGCAGCCTCAATACAACGACCACCACCCCCAGATGACCCTTCCAAATCCATCATGGACTCCTGCAGGCTCTCCACATGCTCTGAACGCACACACACATCAGGAGGCCCTGGACACACCTGCCTCATGCTTTCCTCCAAGCCCAGAGTCTACTGGGCCCGTCTGATAGCCACCTCCACAGAAAACCCAGGCAGGACTCGGGGAAAGTGCCTGAGGTTCCCTTGTGGCATCACCACCCGATCCCCAGAAAGCCTCAGACAGCACCCAACTCCATCTGACGCCTGCCACACAAAACCTACAATCCCCAACGATGTTCACAAACTGACCTGCTGCTCCAGATCAGGACCTTCCTGCAAATGGCAGCACACTCACACCTGTGGGAAAACAGGGAAGCCGTCAGTGTTCACCTGACCATCCCTCGGACACCTCCAACAGCAGTCCAGGCAGGTTCCCCAAAAACCCCATAGACAACTCACAGAATTGCCCTCAAGCAGTCCTTGGCTATGCTCCAGAAAGCACCCTACACATGATTACAGTGGTCCTCAGCGTCCCAGGCCAGCACCCACTAGTCCCCCTAGTGCTTCCCGAAGCCCTAGACACACCCTCAACGTCGTCAGGGAGACGCCCATGACGCCTTTGTGACACGCTCAGAGAGCCCCTAGAGCTCTCCAGAGATACTAGCGTGACATCATATGCCCCCATGGAGATGCGCCTGGAGATACCAAGGCGGCCACCCTAGATACACTCTCAGGGATGCCACGGATTCGACCATGGCCACGTGGCTGCCACAACCTGATAACCCAAGAGCACACCCAGACATGACCTCACAAACCATTCTAGCATCATCCCACACAGGCAGCACTGAGGACCTCCACACCACCCTGAGGCCCTCGCTGACACAACGCAGAGGTGGCCACAGATATGCCCTGTCAAATGCGGACCACACAGTCTAGGACAAACTCAGAGAGCCTCCTAGGAAAAACGCCTCCAACACACCCACACAAACAATGCGTGCCTCACAAACGCACCCTCCGACACATCCTCAAGATCTTCCCCAACACACACAACCACCCCTACCCAGAGTTGCCCCTTCCAATTTGCCCTAGACACTCCCTGTGCCGCCTGACGCCTGACGCCTGAGGCCTGAGACGGTCAGCAGGTGCCCACTCAGCTGCCCTCCTCAAATCTCCTCTGGCTCCTCTTGGCACACACCGGTGACACTCTCCTCATACCCTTTCTGGGCTGCCAGACAAGCCTTACACACGTCCCATAGCAGCCCTCAGAGATGCCCTCAGAAGCCACGTAGAGAAGGGCCGAGTATACCTTAGGAACCACAGCTCTACCAAGCGAGGCACGAGAGCATCCCTGTGGGAACACGTCAGCACCAGAGAGCCCGACTCTAGCCTTGCCTTGCCTTGTTCCAGGGAGGTACTGGTGAGGCACTCGGGTGCCTGCACCGCACCCTCACCACGTGACAAGCCTCAGATGTCCCTAAAGATGTGTCCTTCCAATGCCTGAGGGAGTCTTCATTGTGGTCCTCGGGAGGGCTGGGGCTCTTGGGGGTCGTCCCATGTCCCTCAGGAGTGCCCAGCCCGTCCTTTGATGCTTTCATGAAGTTCTCCCACAATCCTGAGACACAGCCACAAACTGTCGGCTTGAACCCCTCCAGAATCCAGCCCAGAGGCACCAGGGAGACCCTCCACATGCCTGGACATGCCTCGAGAGGCCCTTGGCGAAGCACAAGCATCCACGAAGGCAGGCAACAGGCGCAGTCACAAACCTCCTGGAG
This sequence comes from Ochotona princeps, assembly GCF_030435755.1. NCBI lineage: Eukaryota > Metazoa > Chordata > Mammalia > Lagomorpha > Ochotonidae > Ochotona > Ochotona princeps. The sequence goes on along the minus strand of NC_080865.1, from coordinate 57,155,379 downwards.
ACCCCCACCTCTGCTCACAGCTCTCTTGAAGACCCTTCAGAGCCTTTCATGGCGGCAGCCTCAATACAACGACCACCACCCCCAGATGACCCTTCCAAATCCATCATGGACTCCTGCAGGCTCTCCACATGCTCTGAACGCACACACACATCAGGAGGCCCTGGACACACCTGCCTCATGCTTTCCTCCAAGCCCAGAGTCTACTGGGCCCATCTGATAGCCACCTCCACAGAAAACCCAGGCAGGACTCGGGGAAAGTGCCTGAGGTTCCCTTGTGGCATCACCACCCGATCCTCAAACAGCCTCAGACAGCACCCAACTCCATCTGACGCCTGCCACACAAAACCTACAATCCCCAACAATGTTCACAAACTGACCTGCTGCTCCAGATCAGGACCTTCCTGCAAATGGCAGCACACTCACACCTGTGGGAAAACAGGGAAGCCGTCAGTGTTCACCTGACCATCCCTCGGACACCTCCAACAGCAGTCCAGGCAGGTTCCCCAAAAACCCCATAGACAACTCACAGAATTGCCCTCAAGCAGTCCTTGGCTATGCTCCAGAAAGCACCCTACACATGACTACAGTGGTCCTCAGCGTCCCAGGCCAGCACCCACTAGTCCCCCTAGTGCTTCCCGAAGCCCTAGACACACCCTCAACGTCGTCAGGGGGATGCCCATGACGCCTTTGTGACACGCTCAGAGAGCCCCTAGAGCTCTCCAGAGATACTAGCGTGACATCATATGCCCCCATGGAGATGCGCCTGGAGATACCAAGGCGGCCACCCTAGATACTCTCAGGGATGCCACGGATTCGACCATGGCCACGTGGCTGCCACAACCTGATAACCCAAGAGCACACCCAGACATGACCTCACAAACCATTCTAGCATCATCCCACACAGGCAGCACTGAGGACCTCCACACCACCCTGAGGCCCTCGCTGACACAACGCAGAGGTGGCCACAGATATGCCCTGTCAAATGCGGACCACACAGTCTAGGACAAACTCAGAGAGCCTCCTAGGAAAAACGCCTCCAACACACCCACACAAACAATGCGTGCCTCACAAACGCACCCTCCGACACATCCTCAAGATCTTCCCCAACACACACAACCACCCCTACCCAGAGTTGCCCCTTCCAATTTGCCCTAGACACTCCCTGTGCCGCCTGACGCCTGAGGCCTGAGGCCTGAGACGGTCAGCAGGTGCCCACTCAGCTGCCCTCCTCAAATCTCCTCTGGCTCCTCTTGGCACACACCGGTGACACTCTCCTCATACCCTTTCTGGGCTGCCAGACAAGCCTTACACACGTCCCATAGCAGCCCTCAGAGATGCCCTCAGAAGCCACGTAGAGAAGGGCCAAGTATACCTTAGGAACCCCAGCTCTACCAAGCGAGGCACGAGAGCATCCCTGTGGGAACACGTCAGCACCAGAGAGCCCGACTCTAGCCTTGCCTTGCCTTGTTCCAAGGAGGTACTGGTGAGGCACTCGGGTGCCTGCACCGCACCCTCACCACGTGACAAGCCTCAGATGTCCCTAAAGATGTGTCCTTCCAATGCCTGAGGGAGTCTTCATTGTGGTCCTCGGGAGGGCTGGGGCTCTTGGGGGTTGTCCCATGTCCCTCAGGAGTGCCCAGCCCATCCTTTGATGCTTTCATGAAGTTCTCCCACAATCCTGAGACACAGCCACAAACTGTCGGCTTGAACCCTTCCAGAATCCAGCCCAGAGGCCCCAAGGAGACCCTCCACATGCCTGGACATGCCTCGAGAGGCCCTTGGCGAAGCACAAGCATCCACGAAGGCAGGCAACAGGCACAGTCACAAACCTCCTGGAGACCCCCACCTCTGCTCACAGCTCTCTTGAAGACCCTTCAGAGCCTTTCATGGCGGCAGCCTCAATACAACGACCACCAACCCCAGGTGACCCTTCCAAATCCATCATGGACTCCTGCAGGCTCTCCACATGCTCTGAACGCACACACACCTCAGGAGGCCCTGGACACACCTGCCTCATGCTTTCCTCCAAGCCCAGAGTCTACTGGGCCCATCTGATAGCCACCTCCACAGAAAACCCAGGCAGGACTCGGGGAAAGTGCCTGAGGTTCCCTTGTGGCATCACCACCCGATCCCCAGAAAGACTCAGACAGCACCCAACTCCATCTGACGCCTGCCACACAAAACCTACAATCCCCAACGATGTTCACAAACTGACCTGCTGCTCCAGATCAGGACCTTCCTGCAAATGGCAGCACACTCACACCTGTGGGAAAACAGGGAAGCCGTCAGTGTTCACCTGACCATCCCTCGGACACCTCCAACAGCAGTCCAGGCAGGTTCCCCAAAAACCCCATAGACAACTCACAGAATTGCCCTCAAGCAGTCCTTGGCTATGCTCCAGAAAGCACCCTACACATGACTACAGTGGTCCTCAGCATCCCAGGCCAGCACCCACTAGTCCCCCTAGTGCTTCCCGAAGCCCTAGACACACCCTCAACGTCGTCAGGGAGACGCCCATGACACCTTTGTGACACGCTCAGAGAGCCCCTAGAGCTCTCCAGAGATACTAGCGTGACATCATACGCCCCCATGGAGATGTGCCTGGAGATACCAAGGCGGCCACCCTAGATACACTCTCAGGGATGCCACGGATTCGACCATGGCCACGTGGCTGCCGCAACCTGATAACCCAAGAGCACACCCAGACATGACCTCACAAACCATTCTAGCATCATCCCACACAGGCAGCATTGAGGAACTCCACACCACCCTGAGGCCCTCGCTGACACAACGCAGAGGTGGTCACAGATATGCCCTGTCAAATGCGGACCACACAGTCTAGGACAAACTCAGAGAGCCTCCTAGGAAAAACGCCTCCAACACACCCACACAAACAATGCGTGCCTCACAAACGCACCCTCCGACACATCCTCAAGATCTTCCCCAACACACACAACCACCCCTACCCAGAGTTGCCCCTTCCAATTTGCCCTAGACACTCCCTGTGCCGCCTGACGCCTGAGGCCTGAGACGGTCAGCAGGTGCCCACTCAGCTGCCCTCCTCAAATCTCCTCTGGCTCCTCTTGGCACACACCAGTGACACTCTCCTCATACCCTTTCTGGGCTGCCAGACAAGCCTTACACACATCCCATAGCAGCCCTCAGAGATGCCCTCAGAAGCCACGTAGAGAAGGGCCAAGTATACCTTAGGAAGCCCAGCTCTACCAAGCGAGGCACGAGAGCATCCCTGTGGGAACACGTCAGCAAAAGAGAGCCTGACTCTAGCCTTGCCTTGCCTTGTTCCAGGGAGGTACTGGTGAGGCACTCGGGTGCCTGCACCGCACCCTCACCACGTGACAAGCCTCAGATGTCCCTAAAGATGTGTCCTTCCAATGCCTGAGGGAGTCTTCATTGTGGTCCTCGGGAGGGCTGGGGCTCTTGGGGGTCGTTCCATGTCCCTCAGGAGTGCCCAGCCCGTCCTTTGATGCTTTCATGAAGTTCTCCCACAATCCTGAGACACAGCCACAAACTGTCGGCTTGAACCCCTCCAGAATCCAGCCCAGAGGCACCAGGGAGACCCTCCACATGCCTGGACATGCCTCGAGAGGCCCTTGGTGAAGCACAAGGATCCACGAAGGCAGGCAACAGGCACAGTCACAAACCTCCTGGAGACCCCCACCTCTGCTCACAGCTCTCTTGAAGACCCTTCAGAGCCTTTCATGGCGGCAGCCTCAATACAACGACCACCACCCCCAGATGACCCTTCCAAATCCATCATGGACTCCTGCAGGCTCTCCACATGCTCTGAACGCACACACACATCAGGAGGCCCTGGACACACCTGCCTCATGCTTTCCTCCAAGCCCAGAGTCTACTGGGCCCATCTGATAGCCACCTCCACAGAAAACCCAGGCAGGACTCGGGGAAAGTGCCTGAGGTTCCCTTGTGGCATCACCACCCCAATCCTCAAACAGCCTCAGACAGCACCCAACTCCATCTGACGCCTGCCACACAAAACCTACAATCCCCAACGATGTTCACAAACTGACCTGCTGCTCCAGATCGGGACCTTCCTGCAAATGGCAGCACACTCACACCTGTGGGAAAACAGGGAAGCCGTCAGTGTTCACCTGACCATCCCTCGGACACCTCCAACAGCAGTCCAGGCAGGTTCCCCAAAAACCCCATAGACAACTCACAGAATTGCCCTCAAGCAGTCCTTGGCTATGCTCCAGAAAGCACCCTACACATGATTACAGTGGTCCTCAGCGTCCCAGGCCAGCACCCACTAGTCCCCCTAGTGCTTCCCGAAGCCCTAGACACACCCTCAACGTCGTCAGGGAGACGCCCATGACGCCTTTGTGACACGCTCAGAGAGCCCCTAGAGCTCTCCAGAGATACTAGCGTGACATCATATGCCCCCATGGAGATGCGCCTGGAGATACCAAGGCGGCCACCCTAGATACTCTCAGGGATGCCACGGATTCGACCATGGCCACGTGGCTGCCACAACCTGATAACCCAAGAGCACACCCAGACATGACCTCACAAACCATTCTAGCATCATCCCACACAGGCAGCACTGAGGACCTCCACACCACCCTGAGGCCCTCGCTGACACAACGCAGAGGTGGCCACAGATATGCCCTGTCAAATGCGGACCACACAGTCTAGGACAAACTCAGAGAGCCTCCTAGGAAAAACGCCTCCAACACACCCACACAAACAATGCGTGCCTCACAAACGCACCCTCCGACACATCCTCAAGATCTTCCCCAACACACACAACCACCCCTACCCAGAGTTGCCCCTTCCAATTTGCCCTAGACACTCCCTGTGCCGCCTGACGCCTGAGGCCTGAGGCCTGAGACGGTCAGCAGGTGCCCACTCAGCTGCCCTCCTCAAATCTCCTCTGGCTCCTCTTGGCACACACCGGTGACACTCTCCTCATACCCTTTCTGGGCTGCCAGACAAGCCTTACACACGTCCCATAGCAGCCCTCAGAGATGCCCTCAGAAGCCACGTAGAGAAGGGCCGAGTATACCTTAGGAAGCCCAGCTCTACCAAGCGAGGCACGAGAGCATCCCTGTGGGAACACGTCAGCACCAGAGAGCCCGACTCTAGCCTTGCCTTGCCTTGTTCCAGGGAGGTACTGGTGAGGCACTCGGGTGCCTGCACCGCACCCTCACCACGTGACAAGCCTCAGATGTCCCTAAAGATGTGTCCTTCCAATGCCTGAGGGAGTCTTCATTGTGGTCCTCGGGAGGGCTGGGGCTCTTGGGGGTCGTCCCATGTCCCTCAGGAGTACCCAGCCCGTCCTTTGATGCTTTCATGAAGTTCTCCCACAATCCTGAGACACAGCCACAAACTGTCGGCTTGAACCCCTCCAGAATCCAGCCCAGAGGCACCAGGGAGACCCTCCACATGCCTGGACATGCCTCGAGAGGCCCTTGGTGAAGCACAAGGATCCACGAAGGCAGGCAACAGGCGCAGTCACAAACCTCCTGGAGACCCCCACCTCTGCTCACAGCTCTCTTGAAGACCCTTCAGAGCCTTTCATGGCGGCAGCCTCAATACAACGACCACCACCCCCAGATGACCCTTCCAAATCCATCATGGACTCCTGCAGGCTCTCCACATGCTCTGAACGCACACACACATCAGGAGGCCCTGGACACACCTGCCTCATGCTTTCCTCCAAGCCCAGAGTCTACTGGGCCCGTCTGATAGCCACCTCCACAGAAAACCCAGGCAGGACTCGGGGAAAGTGCCTGAGGTTCCCTTGTGGCATCACCACCCGATCCCCAGAAAGCCTCAGACAGCACCCAACTCCATCTGACGCCTGCCACACAAAACCTACAATCCCCAACGATGTTCACAAACTGACCTGCTGCTCCAGATCAGGACCTTCCTGCAAATGGCAGCACACTCACACCTGTGGGAAAACAGGGAAGCCGTCAGTGTTCACCTGACCATCCCTCGGACACCTCCAACAGCAGTCCAGGCAGGTTCCCCAAAAACCCCATAGACAACTCACAGAATTGCCCTCAAGCAGTCCTTGGCTATGCTCCAGAAAGCACCCTACACATGATTACAGTGGTCCTCAGCGTCCCAGGCCAGCACCCACTAGTCCCCCTAGTGCTTCCCGAAGCCCTAGACACACCCTCAACGTCGTCAGGGAGACGCCCATGACGCCTTTGTGACACGCTCAGAGAGCCCCTAGAGCTCTCCAGAGATACTAGCGTGACATCATATGCCCCCATGGAGATGCGCCTGGAGATACCAAGGCGGCCACCCTAGATACTCTCAGGGATGCCACGGATTCGACCATGGCCACGTGGCTGCCACAACCTGATAACCCAAGAGCACACCCAGACATGACCTCACAAACCATTCTAGCATCATCCCACACAGGCAGCACTGAGGACCTCCACACCACCCTGAGGCCCTCGCTGACACAACGCAGAGGTGGCCACAGATATGCCCTGTCAAATGCGGACCACACAGTCTAGGACAAACTCAGAGAGCCTCCTAGGAAAAACGCCTCCAACACACCCACACAAACAATGCGTGCCTCACAAACGCACCCTCCGACACATCCTCAAGATCTTCCCCAACACACACAACCACCCCTACCCAGAGTTGCCCCTTCCAATTTGCCCTAGACACTCCCTGTGCCGCCTGACGCCTGAGGCCTGAGGCCTGAGACGGTCAGCAGGTGCCCACTCAGCTGCCCTCCTCAAATCTCCTCTGGCTCCTCTTGGCACACACCGGTGACACTCTCCTCATACCCTTTCTGGGCTGCCAGACAAGCCTTACACACGTCCCATAGCAGCCCTCAGAGATGCCCTCAGAAGCCACGTAGAGAAGGGCCGAGTATACCTTAGGAAGCCCAGCTCTACCAAGCGAGGCACGAGAGCATCCCTGTGGGAACACGTCAGCACCAGAGAGCCCGACTCTAGCCTTGCCTTGCCTTGTTCCAGGGAGGTACTGGTGAGGCACTCGGGTGCCTGCACCGCACCCTCACCACGTGACAAGCCTCAGATGTCCCTAAAGATGTGTCCTTCCAATGCCTGAGGGAGTCTTCATTGTGGTCCTCGGGAGGGCTGGGGCTCTTGGGGGTCGTCCCATGTCCCTCAGGAGTACCCAGCCCGTCCTTTGATGCTTTCATGAAGTTCTCCCACAATCCTGAGACACAGCCACAAACTGTCGGCTTGAACCCCTCCAGAATCCAGCCCAGAGGCACCAGGGAGACCCTCCACATGCCTGGACATGCCTCGAGAGGCCCTTGGTGAAGCACAAGGATCCACGAAGGCAGGCAACAGGCACAGTCACAAACCTCCTGGAGACCCCCACCTCTGCTCACAGCTCTCTTGAAGACCCTTCAGAGCCTTTCATGGCGGCAGCCTCAATACAACGACCACCACCCCCAGATGACCCTTCCAAATCCATCATGGACTCCTGCAGGCTCTCCACATGCTCTGAACGCACACACACATCAGGAGGCCCTGGACACACCTGCCTCATGCTTTCCTCCAAGCCCAGAGTCTACTGGGCCCGTCTGATAGCCACCTCCACAGAAAACCCAGGCAGGACTCGGGGAAAGTGCCTGAGGTTCCCTTGTGGCATCACCACCCGATCCCCAGAAAGCCTCAGACAGCACCCAACTCCATCTGACGCCTGCCACACAAAACCTACAATCCCCAACGATGTTCACAAACTGACCTGCTGCTCCAGATCAGGACCTTCCTGCAAATGGCAGCACACTCACACCTGTGGGAAAACAGGGAAGCCGTCAGTGTTCACCTGACCATCCCTCGGACACCTCCAACAGCAGTCCAGGCAGGTTCCCCAAAAACCCCATAGACAACTCACAGAATTGCCCTCAAGCAGTCCTTGGCTATGCTCCAGAAAGCACCCTACACATGATTACAGTGGTCCTCAGCGTCCCAGGCCAGCACCCACTAGTCCCCCTAGTGCTTCCCGAAGCCCTAGACACACCCTCAACGTCGTCAGGGAGACGCCCATGACGCCTTTGTGACACGCTCAGAGAGCCCCTAGAGCTCTCCAGAGATACTAGCGTGACATCATATGCCCCCATGGAGATGCGCCTGGAGATACCAAGGCGGCCACCCTAGATACACTCTCAGGGATGCCACGGATTCGACCATGGCCACGTGGCTGCCACAACCTGATAACCCAAGAGCACACCCAGACATGACCTCACAAACCATTCTAGCATCATCCCACACAGGCAGCACTGAGGACCTCCACACCACCCTGAGGCCCTCGCTGACACAACGCAGAGGTGGCCACAGATATGCCCTGTCAAATGCGGACCACACAGTCTAGGACAAACTCAGAGAGCCTCCTAGGAAAAACGCCTCCAACACACCCACACAAACAATGCGTGCCTCACAAACGCACCCTCCGACACATCCTCAAGATCTTCCCCAACACACACAACCACCCCTACCCAGAGTTGCCCCTTCCAATTTGTCCTAGACACTCCCTGTGCCGCCTGACGCCTGACGCCTGAGGCCTGAGACGGTCAGCAGGTGCCCACTCAGCTGCCCTCCTCAAATCTCCTCTGGCTCCTCTTGGCACACACCGGTGACACTCTCCTCATACCCTTTCTGGGCTGCCAGACAAGCCTTACACACGTCCCATAGCAGCCCTCAGAGATGCCCTCAGAAGCCACGTAGAGAAGGGCCGAGTATACCTTAGGAACCACAGCTCTACCAAGCGAGGCACGAGAGCATCCCTGTGGGAACACGTCAGCACCAGAGAGCCCGACTCTAGCCTTGCCTTGCCTTGTTCCAGGGAGGTACTGGTGAGGCACTCGGGTGCCTGCACCGCACCCTCACCACGTGACAAGCCTCAGATGTCCCTAAAGATGTGTCCTTCCAATGCCTGAGGGAGTCTTCATTGTGGTCCTCGGGAGGGCTGGGGCTCTTGGGGGTCGTCCCATGTCCCTCAGGAGTGCCCAGCCCGTCCTTTGATGCTTTCATGAAGTTCTCCCACAATCCTGAGACACAGCCACAAACTGTCGGCTTGAACCCCTCCAGAATCCAGCCCAGAGGCACCAGGGAGACCCTCCACATGCCTGGACATGCCTCGAGAGGCCCTTGGCGAAGCACAAGCATCCACGAAGGCAGGCAACAGGCGCAGTCACAAACCTCCTGGAGACCCCCACCTCTGCTCACAGCTCTCTTGAAGACCCTTCAGAGCCTTTCATGGCGGCAGCCTCAATACAACGACCACCACCCCCAGATGACCCTTCCAAATCCATCATGGACTCCTGCAGGCTCTCCACATGCTCTGAACGCACACACACATCAGGAGGCCCTGGACACACCTGCCTCATGCTTTCCTCCAAGCCCAGAGTCTACTGGGCCCATCTGATAGCCACCTCCACAGAAAACCCAGGCAGGACTCGGGGAAAGTGCCTGAGGTTCCCTTGTGGCATCACCACCCGATCCTCAAACAGCCTCAGACAGCACCCAACTCCATCTGACGCCTGCCACACAAAACCTACAATCCCCAACAATGTTCACAAACTGACCTGCTGCTCCAGATCAGGACCTTCCTGCAAATGGCAGCACACTCACACCTGTGGGAAAACAGGGAAGCCGTCAGTGTTCACCTGACCATCCCTCGGACACCTCCAACAGCAGTCCAGGCAGGTTCCCCAAAAACCCCATAGACAACTCACAGAATTGCCCTCAAGCAGTCCTTGGCTATGCTCCAGAAAGCACCCTACACATGACTACAGTGGTCCTCAGCGTCCCAGGCCAGCACCCACTAGTCCCCCTAGTGCTTCCCGAAGCCCTAGACACACCCTCAACGTCGTCAGGGGGATGCCCATGACGCCTTTGTGACACGCTCAGAGAGCCCCTAGAGCTCTCCAGAGATACTAGCGTGACATCATATGCCCCCATGGAGATGCGCCTGGAGATACCAAGGCGGCCACCCTAGATACTCTCAGGGATGCCACGGATTCGACCATGGCCACGTGGCTGCCACAACCTGATAACCCAAGAGCACACCCAGACATGACCTCACAAACCATTCTAGCATCATCCCACACAGGCAGCACTGAGGACCTCCACACCACCCTGAGGCCCTCGCTGACACAACGCAGAGGTGGCCACAGATATGCCCTGTCAAATGCGGACCACACAGTCTAGGACAAACTCAGAGAGCCTCCTAGGAAAAACGCCTCCAACACACCCACACAAACAATGCGTGCCTCACAAACGCACCCTCCGACACATCCTCAAGATCTTCCCCAACACACACAACCACCCCTACCCAGAGTTGCCCCTTCCAATTTGCCCTAGACACTCCCTGTGCCGCCTGACGCCTGAGGCCTGAGGCCTGAGACGGTCAGCAGGTGCCCACTCAGCTGCCCTCCTCAAATCTCCTCTGGCTCCTCTTGGCACACACCGGTGACACTCTCCTCATACCCTTTCTGGGCTGCCAGACAAGCCTTACACACGTCCCATAGCAGCCCTCAGAGATGCCCTCAGAAGCCACGTAGAGAAGGGCCGAGTATACCTTAGGAACCACAGCTCTACCAAGCGAGGCACGAGAGCATCCCTGTGGGAACACGTCAGCACCAGAGAGCCCGACTCTAGCCTTGCCTTGCCTTGTTCCAGGGAGGTACTGGTGAGGCACTCGGGTGCCTGCACCGCACCCTCACCACGTGACAAGCCTCAGATGTCCCTAAAGATGTGTCCTTCCAATGCCTGAGGGAGTCTTCATTGTGGTCCTCGGGAGGGCTGGGGCTCTTGGGGGTCGTCCCATGTCCCTCAGGAGTACCCAGCCCGTCCTTTGATGCTTTCATGAAGTTCTCCCACAATCCTGAGACACAGCCACAAACTGTCGGCTTGAACCCCTCCAGAATCCAGCCCAGAGGCACCAGGGAGACCCTCCACATGCCTGGACATGCCTCGAGAGGCCCTTGGTGAAGCACAAGGATCCACGAAGGCAGGCAACAGGCACAGTCACAAACCTCCTGGAGACCCCCACCTCTGCTCACAGCTCTCTTGAAGACCCTTCAGAGCCTTTCATGGCAGCAGCCTCAATACAACGACCACCACCCCCAGATGACCCTTCCAAATCCATCATGGACTCCTGCAGGCTCTCCACATGCTCTGAACGCACACACACATCAGGAGGCCCTGGACACACCTGCCTCATGCTTTCCTCCAAGCCCAGAGTCTACTGGGCCCGTCTGATAGCCACCTCCACAGAAAACCCAGGCAGGACTCGGGGAAAGTGCCTGAGGTTCCCTTGTGGCATCACCACCCGATCCCCAGAAAGCCTCAGACAGCACCCAACTCCATCTGACGCCTGCCACACAAAACCTACAATCCCCAACGATGTTCACAAACTGACCTGCTGCTCCAGATCAGGACCTTCCTGCAAATGGCAGCACACTCACACCTGTGGGAAAACAGGGAAGCCGTCAGTGTTCACCTGACCATCCCTCGGACACCTCCAACAGCAGTCCAGGCAGGTTCCCCAAAAACCCCATAGACAACTCACAGAATTGCCCTCAAGCAGTCCTTGGCTATGCTCCACAAAGCACCCTACACATGATTACAGTGGTCCTCAGCGTCCCAGGCCAGCACCCACTAGTCCCCCTAGTGCTTCCCGAAGCCCTAGACACACCCTCAACGTCGTCAGGGAGACGCCCATGACGCCTTTGTGACACGCTCAGAGAGCCCCTAGAGCTCTCCAGAGATACTAGCGTGACATCATATGCCCCCATGGAGATGCGCCTGGAGATACCAAGGCGGCCACCCTAGATACACTCTCAGGGATGCCACGGATTCGACCATGGCCACGTGGCTGCCACAACCTGATAACCCAAGAGCACACCCAGACATGACCTCACAAACCATTCTAGCATCATCCCACACAGGCAGCACTGAGGACCTCCACACCACCCTGAGGCCCTCGCTGACACAACGCAGAGGTGGCCACAGATATGCCCTGTCAAATGAGGACCACACAGTCTAGGACAAACTCAGAGAGCCTCCTAGGAAAAACGCCTCCAACACACCCACACAAACAATGCGTGCCTCACAAACGCACCCTCCGACACATCCTCAAGATCTTCCCCAACACACACAACCACCCCTACCCAGAGTTGCCCCTTCCAATTTGCCCTAGACACTCCCTGTGCCGCCTGACGCCTGACGCCTGAGGCCTGAGACGGTCAGCAGGTGCCCACTCAGCTGCCCTCCTCAAATCTCCTCTGGCTCCTCTTGGCACACACCGGTGACACTCTCCTCATACCCTTTCTGGGCTGCCAGACAAGCCTTACACACGTCCCATAGCAGCCCTCAGAGATGCCCTCAGAAGCCACGTAGAGAAGGGCCGAGTATACCTTAGGAACCACAGCTCTACCAAGCGAGGCACGAGAGCATCCCTGTGGGAACACGTCAGCACCAGAGAGCCCGACTCTAGCCTTGCCTTGCCTTGTTCCAGGGAGGTACTGGTGAGGCACTCGGGTGCCTGCACCGCACCCTCACCACGTGACAAGCCTCAGATGTCCCTAAAGATGTGTCCTTCCAATGCCTGAGGGAGTCTTCATTGTGGTCCTCGGGAGGGCTGGGGCTCTTGGGGGTTGTCCCATGTCCCTCAGGAGTGCCCAGCCCGTCCTTTGATGCTTTCATGAAGTTCTCCCACAATCCTGAGACACAGCCACAAACTGTCGGCTTGAACCCCTCCAGAATCCAGCCCAGAGGCACCAGGGAGACCCTCCACATGCCTGGACATGCCTCGAGAGGCCCTTGGCGAAGCACAAGCATCCACGAAGGCAGGCAACAGGCGCAGTCACAAACCTCCTGGAGACCCCCACCTCTGCTCACAGCTCTCTTGAAGACCCTTCAGAGCCTTTCATGGCGGCAGCCTCAATACAACGACCACCACCCCCAGATGACCCTTCCAAATCCATCATGGACTCCTGCAGGCTCTCCACATGCTCTGAACGCACACACACATCAGGAGGCCCTGGACACACCTGCCTCATGCTTTCCTCCAAGCCCAGAGTCTACTGGGCCCATCTGATAGCCACCTCCACAGAAAACCCAGGCAGGACTCGGGGAAAGTGCCTGAGGTTCCCTTGTGGCATCACCACCCGATCCTCAAACAGCCTCAGACAGCACCCAACTCCATCTGACGCCTGCCACACAAAACCTACAATCCCCAACGATGTTCACAAACTGACCTGCTGCTCCAGATCAGGACCTTCCTGCAAATGGCAGCACACTCACACCTGTGGGAAAACAGGGAAGCCGTCAGTGTTCACCTGACCATCCCTCGGACACCTCCAACAGCAGTCCAGGCAGGTTCCCCAAAAACCCCATAGACAACTCACAGAATTGCCCTCAAGCAGTCCTTGGCTATGCTCCAGAAAGCACCCTACACATGACTACAGTGGTCCTCAGCGTCCCAGGCCAGCACCCACTAGTCCCCCTAGTGCTTCCCGAAGCCCTAGACACACCCTCAACGTCGTCAGGGGGATGCCCATGACGCCTTTGTGACACGCTCAGAGAGCCCCTAGAGCTCTCCAGAGATACTAGCGTGACATCATACGCCCCCATGGAGATGGGCCTGGAGATACCAAGGCGGCCACCCTAGATACACTCTCAGGGATGCCACGGATTCGACCATGGCCACGTGGCTGCCACAACCTGATAACCCAAGAGCACACCCAGACATGACCTCACAAACCATTCTAGCATCATCCCACACAGGCAGCACTGAGGACCTCCACACCACCCTGAGGCCCTCGCTGACACAACGCAGAGGTGGCCACAGATATGCCCTGTCAAATGCGGACCACACAGTCTAGGACAAACTCAGAGAGCCTCCTAGGAAAAACGCCTCCAACACACCCACACAAACAATGCGTGCCTCACAAACGCACCCTCCGACACATCCTCAAGATCTTCCCCAACACACACAACCACCCCTACCCAGAGTTGCCCCTTCCAATTTGCCCTAGACACTCCCTGTGCCGCCTGACGCCTGACGCCTGAGGCCTGAGACGGTCAGCAGGTGCCCACTCAGCTGCCCTCCTCAAATCTCCTCTGGCTCCTCTTGGCACACACCGGTGACACCCTCCTCATACCCTTTCTGGGCTGCCAGACAAGCCTTACACACGTCCCATAGCAGCCCTCAGAGATGCCCTCAGAAGCCACGTAGAGAAAGGCCGAGTATACCTTAGGAAGCCCAGCTCTACCAAGCGAGGCACGAGAGCATCCCTGTGGGAACACGTCAGCACCAGAGAGCCCGACTCTAGCCTTGCCTTGCCTTGTTCCAGGGAGGTACTGGTGAGGCACTCGGGTGCCTGCACCGCACCCTCACCACGTGACAAGCCTCAGATGTCCCTAAAGATGTGTCCTTCCAATGCCTGAGGGAGTCTTCATTGTGGTCCTCGGGAGGGCTGGGGCTCTTGGGGGTCGTCCCATGTCCCTCAGGAGTACCCAGCCCGTCCTTTGATGCTTTCATGAAGTTCTCCCACAATCCTGAGACACAGCCACAAACTGTCGGCTTGAACCCCTCCAGAATCCAGCCCAGAGGCACCAGGGAGACCCTCCACATGCCTGGACATGCCTCGAGAGGCCCTTGGCGAAGCACAAGCATCCACGAAGGCAGGCAACAGGCGCAGTCACAAACCTCCTGGAGACCCCCACCTCTGCTCACAGCTCTCTTGAAGACCCTTCAGAGCCTTTCATGGCGGCAGCCTCAATACAACGACCACCACCCCCAGATGACCCTTCCAAATCCATCATGGACTCCTGCAGGCTCTCCACATGCTCTGAACGCACACACACCTCAGGAGGCCCTGGACACACCTGCCTCATGCTTTCCTCCAAGCCCAGAGTCTACTGGGCCCATCTGATAGCCACCTCCACAGAAAACCCAGGCAGGACTCGGGGAAAGTGCCTGAGGTTCCCTTGTGGCATCACCACCCGATCCTCAAACAGCCTCAGACAGCACCCAACTCCATCTGACGCCTGCCACACAAAACCTACAATCCCCAACGATGTTCACAAACTGACCTGCTGCTCCAGATCGGGACCTTCCTGCAAATGGCAGCACACTCACACCTGTGGGAAAACAGGGAAGCCGTCAGTGTTCACCTGACCATCCCTCGGACACCTCCAACAGCAGTCCAGGCAGGTTCCCCAAAAACCCCATAGACAACTCACAGAATTGCCCTCAAGCAGTCCTTGGCTATGCTCCACAAAGCACCCTACACATGACTACAGTGGTCCTCAGCGTCCCAGGCCAGCACCCACTAGTCCCCCTAGTGCTTCCCGAAGCCCTAGACACACCCTCAACGTCGTCAGGGGGATGCCCATGACGCCTTTGTGACACGCTCAGAGAGCCCCTAGAGCTCTCCAGAGATACTAGCGTGACATCATACGCCCCCATGGAGATGCGCCTGGAGATACCAAGGCGGCCACCCTAGATACACTCTCAGGGATGCCACGGATTCGACCATGGCCACGTGGCTGCCACAACCTGATAACCCAAGAGCACACCCAGACATGACCTCACAAACCATTCTAGCATCATCCCACACAGGCAGCACTGAGGACCTCCACACCACCCTGAGGCCCTCGCTGACACAACGCAGAGGTTGCCACAGATATGCCCTGTCAAATGCGGACCACACAGTCTAGGACAAACTCAGAGAGCCTCCTAGGAAAAACGCCTCCAACACACCCACACAAACAATGCGTGCCTCACAAACGCACCCTCCGACACATCCTCAAGATCTTCCCCAACACACACAACCACCCCTACCCAGAGTTGCCCCTTCCAATTTGCCCTAGACACTCCCTGTGCCGCCTGACGCCTGAGGCCTGAGGCCTGAGACGGTCAGCAGGTGCCCACTCAGCTGCCCTCCTCAAATCTCCTCTGGCTCCTCTTGGCACACACCGGTGACACCCTCCTCATACCCTTTCTGGGCTGCCAGACAAGCCTTACACACGTCCCATAGCAGCCCTCAGAGATGCCCTCAGAAGCCACGTAGAGAAAGGCCGAGTATACCTTAGGAAGCCCAGCTCTACCAAGCGAGGCACGAGAGCATCCCTGTGGGAACACGTCAGCACCAGAGAGCCCGACTCTAGCCTTGCCTTGCCTTGTTCCAGGGAGGTACTGGTGAGGCACTCGGGTGCCTGCACCGCACCCTCACCACGTGACAAGCCTCAGATGTCCCTAAAGATGTGTCCTTCCAATGCCTGAGGGAGTCTTCATTGTGGTCCTCGGGAGGGCTGGGGCTCTTGGGGGTCGTCCCATGTCCCTCAGGAGTACCCAGCCCGTCCTTTGATGCTTTCATGAAGTTCTCCCACAATCCTGAGACACAGCCACAAACTGTCGGCTTGAACCCCTCCAGAATCCAGCCCAGAGGCACCAGGGAGACCCTCCACATGCCTGGACATGCCTCGAGAGGCCCTTGGCGAAGCACAAGCATCCACGAAGGCAGGCAACAGGCGCAGTCACAAACCTCCTGGAGACCCCCACCTCTGCTCACAGCTCTCTTGAAGACCCTTCAGAGCCTTTCATGGCGGCAGCCTCAATACAACGACCACCACCCCCAGATGACCCTTCCAAATCCATCATGGACTCCTGCAGGCTCTCCACATGCTCTGAACGCACACACACCTCAGGAGGCCCTGGACACACCTGCCTCATGCTTTCCTCCAAGCCCAGAGTCTACTGGGCCCATCTGATAGCCACCTCCACAGAAAACCCAGGCAGGACTCGGGGAAAGTGCCTGAGGTTCCCTTGTGGCATCACCACCCCAATCCTCAAACAGCCTCAGACAGAACCCAACTCCATCTGACGCCTGCCACACAAAACCTACAATCCCCAACGATGTTCACAAACTGACCTGCTGCTCCAGATCGGGACCTTCCTGCAAATGGCAGCACACTCACACCTGTGGGAAAACAGGGAAGCCGTCAGTGTTCACCTGACCATCCCTCGGACACCTCCAACAGCAGTCCAGGCAGGTTCCCCAAAAACCCCATAGACAACTCACAGAATTGCCCTCAAGCAGTCCTTGGCTATGCTCCAGAAAGCACCCTACACATGACTACAGTGGTCCTCAGCGTCCCAGGCCAGCACCCACTAGTCCCCCTAGTGCTTCCCGAAGCCCTAGACACACCCTCAACGTCGTCAGGGGGATGCCCATGACGCCTTTGTGACACGCTCAGAGAGCCCCTAGAGCTCTCCAGAGATACTAGCGTGACATCATACGCCCCCATGGAGATGGGCCTGGAGATACCAAGGCGGCCACCCTAGATACACTCTCAGGGATGCCACGGATTCGACCATGGCCACGTGGCTGCCACAACCTGATAACCCAAGAGCACACCCAGACATGACCTCACAAACCATTCTAGCATCATCCCACACAGGCAGCACTGAGGACCTCCACACCACCCTGAGGCCCTCGCTGACACAACGCAGAGGTGGCCACAGATATGCCCTGTCAAATGCGGACCACACAGTCTAGGACAAACTCAGAGAGCCTCCTAGGAAAAACGCCTCCAACACACCCACACAAACAATGCGTGCCTCACAAACGCACCCTCCGACACATCCTCAAGATCTTCCCCAACACACACAACCACCCCTACCCAGAGTTGCCCCTTCCAATTTGCCCTAGACACTCCCTGTGCCGCCTGACGCCTGACGCCTGAGGCCTGAGACGGTCAGCAGGTGCCCACTCAGCTGCCCTCCTCAAATCTCCTCTGGCTCCTCTTGGCACACACCGGTGACACCCTCCTCATACCCTTTCTGGGCTGCCAGACAAGCCTTACACACGTCCCATAGCAGCCCTCAGAGATGCCCTCAGAAGCCACGTAGAGAAAGGCCGAGTATACCTTAGGAAGCCCAGCTCTACCAAGCGAGGCACGAGAGCATCCCTGTGGGAACACGTCAGCACCAGAGAGCCCGACTCTAGCCTTGCCTTGCCTTGTTCCAGGGAGGTACTGGTGAGGCACTCGGGTGCCTGCACCGCACCCTCACCACGTGACAAGCCTCAGATGTCCCTAAAGATGTGTCCTTCCAATGCCTGAGGGAGTCTTCATTGTGGTCCTCGGGAGGGCTGGGGCTCTTGGGGGTCGTCCCATGTCCCTCAGGAGTACCCAGCCCGTCCTTTGCTGCTTTCATGAAGTTCTCCCACAATCCTGAGACACAGCCACAAACTGTCGGCTTGAACCCCTCCAGAATCCAGCCCAGAGGCACCAGGGAGACCCTCCACATGCCTGGACATGCCTCGAGAGGCCCTTGGCGAAGCACAAGCATCCACGAAGGCAGGCAACAGGCGCAGTCACAAACCTCCTGGAGACCCCCACCTCTGCTCACAGCTCTCTTGAAGACCCTTCAGAGCCTTTCATGGCGGCAGCCTCAATACAACGACCACCACCCCCAGATGACCCTTCCAAATCCATCATGGACTCCTGCAGGCTCTCCACATGCTCTGAACGCACACACACCTCAGGAGGCCCTGGACACACCTGCCTCATGCTTTCCTCCAAGCCCAGAGTCTACTGGGCCCATCTGATAGCCACCTCCACAGAAAACCCAGGCAGGACTCGGGGAAAGTGCCTGAGGTTCCCTTGTGGCATCACCACCCGATCCTCAAACAGCCTCAGACAGCACCCAACTCCATCTGACGCCTGCCACACAAAACCTACAATCCCCAACGATGTTCACAAACTGACCTGCTGCTCCAGATCGGGACCTTCCTGCAAATGGCAGCACACTCACACCTGTGGGAAAACAGGGAAGCCGTCAGTGTTCACCTGACCATCCCTCGGACACCTCCAACAGCAGTCCAGGCAGGTTCCCCAAAAACCCCATAGACAACTCACAGAATTGCCCTCAAGCAGTCCTTGGCTATGCTCCACAAAGCACCCTACACATGACTACAGTGGTCCTCAGCGTCCCAGGCCAGCACCCACTAGTCCCCCTAGTGCTTCCCGAAGCCCTAGACACACCCTCAACGTCGTCAGGGGGATGCCCATGACGCCTTTGTGACACGCTCAGAGAGCCCCTAGAGCTCTCCAGAGATACTAGCGTGACATCATACGCCCCCATGGAGATGCGCCTGGAGATACCAAGGCGGCCACCCTAGATACACTCTCAGGGATGCCACGGATTCGACCATGGCCACGTGGCTGCCACAACCTGATAACCCAAGAGCACACCCAGACATGACCTCACAAACCATTCTAGCATCATCCCACACAGGCAGCACTGAGGACCTCCACACCACCCTGAGGCCCTCGCTGACACAACGCAGAGGTGGCCACAGATATGCCCTGTCAAATGCGGACCACACAGTCTAGGACAAACTCAGAGAGCCTCCTAGGAAAAACGCCTCCAACACACCCACACAAACAATGCGTGCCTCACAAACGCACCCTCCGACACATCCTCAAGATCTTCCCCAACACACACAACCACCCCTACCCAGAGTTGCCCCTTCCAATTTGCCCTAGACACTCCCTGTGCCGCCTGACGCCTGAGGCCTGAGGCCTGAGACGGTCAGCAGGTGCCCACTCAGCTGCCCTCCTCAAATCTCCTCTGGCTCCTCTTGGCACACACCGGTGACACCCTCCTCATACCCTTTCTGGGCTGCCAGACAAGCCTTACACACGTCCCATAGCAGCCCTCAGAGATGCCCTCAGAAGCCACGTAGAGAAAGGCCGAGTATACCTTAGGAAGCCCAGCTCTACCAAGCGAGGCACGAGAGCATCCCTGTGGGAACACGTCAGCACCAGAGAGCCCGACTCTAGCCTTGCCTTGCCTTGTTCCAGGGAGGTACTGGTGAGGCACTCGGGTGCCTGCACCGCACCCTCACCACGTGACAAGCCTCAGATGTCCCTAAAGATGTGTCCTTCCAATGCCTGAGGGAGTCTTCATTGTGGTCCTCGGGAGGGCTGGGGCTCTTGGGGGTCGTCCCATGTCCCTCAGGAGTACCCAGCCCGTCCTTTGATGCTTTCATGAAGTTCTCCCACAATCCTGAGACACAGCCACAAACTGTCGGCTTGAACCCCTCCAGAATCCAGCCCAGAGGCACCAGGGAGACCCTCCACATGCCTGGACATGCCTCGAGAGGCCCTTGGCGAAGCACAAGCATCCACGAAGGCAGGCAACAGGCGCAGTCACAAACCTCCTGGAGACCCCCACCTCTGCTCACAGCTCTCTTGAAGACCCTTCAGAGCCTTTCATGGCGGCAGCCTCAATACAACGACCACCACCCCCAGATGACCCTTCCAAATCCATCATGGACTCCTGCAGGCTCTCCACATGCTCTGAACGCACACACACCTCAGGAGGCCCTGGACACACCTGCCTCATGCTTTCCTCCAAGCCCAGAGTCTACTGGGCCCATCTGATAGCCACCTCCACAGAAAACCCAGGCAGGACTCGGGGAAAGTGCCTGAGGTTCCCTTGTGGCATCACCACCCGATCCTCAAACAGCCTCAGACAGCACCCAACTCCATCTGACGCCTGCCACACAAAACCTACAATCCCCAACGATGTTCACAAACTGACCTGCTGCTCCAGATCGGGACCTTCCTGCAAATGGCAGCACACTCACACCTGTGGGAAAACAGGGAAGCCGTCAGTGTTCACCTGACCATCCCTCGGACACCTCCAACAGCAGTCCAGGCAGGTTCCCCAAAAACCCCATAGACAACTCACAGAATTGCCCTCAAGCAGTCCTTGGCTATGCTCCAGAAAGCACCCTACACATGACTACAGTGGTCCTCAGCGTCCCAGGCCAGCACCCACTAGTCCCCCTAGTGCTTCCCGAAGCCCTAGACACACCCTCAACGTCGTCAGGGGGATGCCCATGACGCCTTTGTGACACGCTCAGAGAGCCCCTAGAGCTCTCCAGAGATACTAGCGTGACATCATACGCCCCCATGGAGATGGGCCTGGAGATACCAAGGCGGCCACCCTAGATACACTCTCAGGGATGCCACGGATTCGACCATGGCCACGTGGCTGCCAAAACCTGATAACCCAAGAGCACACCCAGACATGACCTCACAAACCATTCTAGCATCATCCCACACAGGCAGCACTGAGGACCTCCACACCACCCTGAGGCCCTCGCTGACACAACGCAGAGGTGGCCACAGATATGCCCTGTCAAATGCGGACCACACAGTCTAGGACAAACTCAGAGAGCCTCCTAGGAAAAACGCCTCCAACACACCCACACAAACAATGCGTGCCTCACAAACGCACCCTCTGACACATCCTCAAGATCTTCCCCAACACACACAACCACCCCTACCCAGAGTTGCCCCTTCCAATTTGCCCTAGACACTCCCTGTGCCGCCTGACGCCTGAGGCCTGAGGCCTGAGACGGTCAGCAGGTGCCCACTCAGCTGCCCTCCTCAAATCTCCTCTGGCTCCTCTTGGCACACACCGGTGACACTCTCCTCATACCCTTTCTGGGCTGCCAGACAAGCCTTACACACGTCCCATAGCAGCCCTCAGAGATGCCCTCAGAAGCCACGTAGAGAAGGGCCGAGTATACCTTAGGAAGCCCAGCTCTACCAAGCGAGGCACGAGAGCATCCCTGTGGGAACACGTCAGCACCAGAGAGCCCGACTCTAGCCTTGCCTTGCCTTGTTCCAGGGAGGTACTGGTGAGGCACTCGGGTGCCTGCACCACACCCTCACCACGTGACAAGCCTCAGATGTCCCTAAAGATGTGTCCTTCCAATGCCTGAGGGAGTCTTCATTGTGGTCCTCGGGAGGGCTGAGGCTCTTGGGGGTTGTCCCATGTCCCTCAGGAGTGCCCAGCCCGTCCTTTGCTGCTTTCATGAAGTTCTCCCACAATCCTGAGACACAGCCACAAACTGTCGGCTTGAACCCCTCCAGAATCCAGCCCAGAGGCACCAGGGAGACCCTCCACATGCCTGGACATGCCTCGAGAGGCCCTTGGCGAAGCACAAGCATCCACGAAGGCAGGCAACAGGCGCAGTCACAAACCTCCTGGAGACCCCCACCTCTGCTCACAGCTCTCTTGAAGACCCTTCAGAGCCTTTCATGGCGGCAGCCTCAATACAACGACCACCACCCCCAGATGACCCTTCCAAATCCATCATGGACTCCTGCAGGCTCTCCACATGCTCTGAACGCACACACACATCAGGAGGCCCTGGACACACCTGCCTCATGCTTTCCTCCAAGCCCAGAGTCTACTGGGCCCATCTGATAGCCACCTCCACAGAAAACCCAGGCAGGACTCGGGGAAAGTGCCTGAGGTTCCCTTGTGGCATCACCACCCGATCCCCAGAAAGCCTCAGACAGCACCCAACTCCATCTGACGCCTGCCACACAAAACCTACAATCCCCAACGATGTTCACAAACTGACCTGCTGCTCCAGATCGGGACCTTCCTGCAAATGGCAGCACACTCACACCTGTGGGAAAACAGGGAAGCCGTCAGTGTTCACCTGACCATCCCTCGGACACCTCCAACAGCAGTCCAGGCAGGTTCCCCAAAAACCCCATAGACAACTCACAGAATTGCCCTCAAGCAGTCCTTGGCTATGCTCCAGAAAGCACCCTACACATGACTACAGTGGTCCTCAGCGTCCCAGGCCAGCACCCACTAGTCCCCCTAGTGCTTCCCGAAGCCCTAGACACACCCTCAACGTCGTCAGGGAGACGCCCATGACGCCTTTGTGACACGCTCAGAGAGCCCCTAGAGCTCTCCAGAGATACTAGCGTGACATCATACGCCCCCATGGAGATGCGCCTGGAGATACCAAGGCGGCCACCCTAGATACACTCTCAGGGATGCCACGGATTCGACCATGGCCACGTGGCTGCCACAACCTGATAACCCAAGAGCACACCCAGACATGACCTCACAAACCATTCTAGCATCATCCCACACAGGCAGCACTGAGGACCTCCACACCACCCTGAGGCCCTCGCTGACACAACGCAGAGGTGGCCACAGATATGCCCTGTCAAATGCGGACCACACAGTCTAGGACAAACTCAGAGAGCCTCCTAGGAAAAACGCCTCCAACACACCCACACAAACAATGCGTGCCTCACAAACGCACCCTCCGACACATCCTCAAGATCTTCCCCAACACACACAACCACCCCTACCCAGAGTTGCCCCTTCCAATTTGCCCTAGACACTCCCTGTGCCGCCTGACGCCTGACGCCTGAGGCCTGAGGCCTGAGACGGTCAGCAGGTGCCCACTCAGCTGCCCTCCTCAAATCTCCTCTGGCTCCTCTTGGCACACACCGGTGACACTCTCCTCATACCCTTTCTGGGCTGCCAGACAAGCCTTACACACGTCCCATAGCAGCCCTCAGAGATGCCCTCAGAAGCCACGTAGAGAAGGGCCGAGTATACCTTAGGAAGCCCAGCTCTACCAAGCGAGGCACGAGAGCATCCCTGTGGGAACACGTCAGCACCAGAGAGCCCGACTCTAGCCTTGCCGTGCCTTGTTCCAGGGAGGTACTGGTGAGGCACTCGGGTGCCTGCACCGCACCCTCACCACGTGACAAGCCTCAGATGTCCCTAAAGATGTGTCCTTCCAATGCCTGAGGGAGTCTTCATTGTGGTCCTCGGGAGGGCTGGGGCTCTTGGGGGTTGTCCCATGTCCCTCAGGAGTGCCCAGCCCGTCCTTTGATGCTTTCATGAAGTTCTCCCACAATCCTGAGACACAGCCACAAACTGTCGGCTTGAACCCTTCCAGAATCCAGCCCAGAGGCACCAGGGAGACCCTCCACATGCCTGGACATGCCTCGAGAGGCCCTTGGCGAAGCACAAGCATCCACGAAGGCAGGCAACAGGCGCAGTCACAAACCTCCTGGAGACCCCCACCTCTGCTCACAGCTCTCTTGAAGACCCTTCAGAGCCTTTCATGGCGGCAGCCTCAATACAACGACCACCACCCCCAGATGACCCTTCCAAATCCATCATGGACTCCTGCAGGCTCTCCACATGCTCTGAACGCACACACACATCAGGAGGCCCTGGACACACCTGCCTCATGCTTTCCTCCAAGCCCAGAGTCTACTGGGCCCATCTGATAGCCACCTCCACAGAAAACCCAGGCAGGACTCGGGGAAAGTGCCTGAGGTTCCCTTGTGGCATCACCACCCGATCCCCAGAAAGCCTCAGACAGCACCCAACTCCATCTGACGCCTGCCACACAAAACCTACAATCCCCAACAATGTTCACAAACTGACCTGCTGCTCCAGATCGGGACCTTCCTGCAAATGGCAGCACACTCACACCTGTGGGAAAACAGGGAAGCCGTCAGTGTTCACCTGACCATCCCTCGGACACCTCCAACAGCAGTCCAGGCAGGTTCCCCAAAAACCCCATAGACAACTCACAGAATTGCCCTCAAGCAGTCCTTGGCTATGCTCCAGAAAGCACCCTACACATGATTACAGTGGTCCTCAGCGTCCCAGGCCAGCACCCACTAGTCCCCCTAGTGCTTCCCGAAGCCCTAGACACACCCTCGACGTCGTCAGGGAGACGCCCATGACGCCTTTGTGACACGCTCAGAGAGCCCCTAGAGCTCTCCAGAGATACTAGCGTGACATCATACGCCCCCATGGAGATGCGCCTGGAGATACCAAGGCGGCCACCCTAGATACACTCTCAGGGATGCCACGGATTCGACCATGGCCACGTGGCTGCCACAACCTGATAACCCAAGAGCACACCCAGACATGACCTCACAAACCATTCTAGCATCATCCCACACAGGCAGCACTGAGGACCTCCACACCACCCTGAGGCCCTCGCTGACACAACGCAGAGGTGGCCACAGATATGCCCTGTCAAATGCGGACCACACAGTCTAGGACAAACTCAGAGAGCCTCCTAGGAAAAACGCCTCCAACACACCCACACAAACAATGCGTGCCTCACAAACGCACCCTCCGACACATCCTCAAGATCTTCCCCAACACACACAACCACCCCTACCCAGAGTTGCCCCTTCCAATTTGCCCTAGACACTCCCTGTGCCGCCTGACGCCTGACGCCTGAGGCCTGAGGCCTGAGACGGTCAGCAGGTGCCCACTCAGCTGCCCTCCTCAAATCTCCTCTGGCTCCTCTTGGCACACACCGGTGACACTCTCCTCATACCCTTTCTGGGCTGCCAGACAAGCCTTACACACGTCCCATAGCAGCCCTCAGAGATGCCCTCAGAAGCCACGTAGAGAAGGGCCGAGTATACCTTAGGAAGCCCAGCTCTACCAAGCGAGGCACGAGAGCATGCCTGTGGGAACACGTCAGCACCAGAGAGCCCGACTCTAGCCTTGCCTTGCCTTGTTCCAGGGAGGTACTGGTGAGGCACTCGGGTGCCTGCACCGCACCCTCACCACGTGACAAGCCTCAGATGTCCCTAAAGATGTGTCCTTCCAATGCCTGAGGGAGTCTTCATTGTGGTCCTCGGGAGGGCTGGGGCTCTTGGGGGTTGTCCCATGTCCCTCAGGAGTGCCCAGCCCGTCCTTTGCTGCTTTCATGAAGTTCTCCCACAATCCTGAGACACAGCCACAAACTGTCGGCTTGAACCCCTCCAGAATCCAGCCCAGAGGCACCAGGGAGACCCTCCACATGCCTGGACATGCCTCGAGAGGCCCTTGGCGAAGCACAAGCATCCACGAAGGCAGGCAACAGGCGCAGTCACAAACCTCCTGGAGACCCCCACCTCTGCTCACAGCTCTCTTGAAGACCCTTCAGAGCCTTTCATGGCGGCAGCCTCAATACAACGACCACCACCCCCAGATGACCCTTCCAAATCCATCATGGACTCCTGCAGGCTCTCCACATGCTCTGAACGCACACACACCTCAGGAGGCCCTGGACACACCTGCCTCATGCTTTCCTCCAAGCCCAGAGTCTACTGGGCCCATCTGATAGCCACCTCCACAGAAAACCCAGGCAGGACTCGGGGAAAGTGCCTGAGGTTCCCTTGTGGCATCACCACCCGATCCCCAGAAAGCCTCAGACAGCACCCAACTCCATCTGACGCCTGCCACACAAAACCTACAATCCCCAACGATGTTCACAAACTGACCTGCTGCTCCAGATCGGGACCTTCCTGCAAATGGCAGCACACTCACACCTGTGGGAAAACAGGGAAGCCGTCAGTGTTCACCTGACCATCCCTCGGACACCTCCAACAGCAGTCCAGGCAGGTTCCCCAAAAACCCCATAGACAACTCACAGAATTGCCCTCAAGCAGTCCTTGGCTATGCTCCAGAAAGCACCCTACACATGATTACAGTGGTCCTCAGCGTCCCAGGCCAGCACCCACTAGTCCCCCTAGTGCTTCCCGAAGCCCTAGACACACCCTCAACGTCGTCAGGGAGACGCCCATGACGCCTTTGTGACACGCTCAGAGAGCCCCTAGAGCTCTCCAGAGATACTAGCGTGACATCATACGCCCCCATGGAGATGCGCCTGGAGATACCAAGGCGGCCACCCTAGATACACTCTCAGGGATGCCACGGATTCGACCATGGCCACGTGGCTGCCACAACCTGATAACCCAAGAGCACACCCAGACATGACCTCACAAACCATTCTAGCATCATCCCACACAGGCAGCACTGAGGACCTCCACACCACCCTGAGGCCCTCGCTGACACAACGCAGAGGTGGCCACAGATATGCCCTGTCAAATGCGGACCACACAGTCTAGGACAAACTCAGAGAGCCTCCTAGGAAAAACGCCTCCAACACACCCACACAAACAATGCGTGCCTCACAAACGCACCCTCCGACACATCCTCAAGATCTTCCCCAACACACACAACCACCCCTACCCAGAGTTGCCCCTTCCAATTTGCCCTAGACACTCCCTGTGCCGCCTGACGCCTGAGGCCTGAGACGGTCAGCAGGTGCCCACTCAGCTGCCCTCCTCAAATCTCCTCTGGCTCCTCTTGGCACACACCAGTGACACTCTCCTCATACCCTTTCTGGGCTGCCAGACAAGCCTTACACACGTCCCATAGCAGCCCTCAGAGATGCCCTCAGAAGCCACGTAGAGAAGGACCGAGTATACCTTAGGAAGCCCAGCTCTACCAAGCGAGGCACGAGAGCATCCCTGTGGGAACACGTCAGCACCAGAGAGCCCGACTCTAGCCTTGCCTTGCCTTGTTCCAGGGAGGTACTGGTGAGGCACTCGGGTGCCTGCACCGCACCCTCACCACGTGACAAGCCTCAGATGTCCCTAAAGATGTGTCCTTCCAATGCCTGAGGGAGTCTTCATTGTGGTCCTCGGGAGGGCTGGGGCTCTTGGGGGTTGTCCCATGTCCCTCAGGAGTGCCCAGCCCGTCCTTTGATGCTTTCATGAAGTTCTCCCACAATCCTGAGACACAGCCACAAACTGTCGGCTTGAATCCCTCCAGAATCCAGCCCAGAGGCACCAGGGAGACCCTCCACATGCCTGGACATGCCTCGAGAGGCCCTTGGCGAAGCACAAGCATCCACGAAGGCAGGCAACAGGCGCAGTCACAAACCTCCTGGAGACCCCCACCTCTGCTCACAGCTCTCTTGAAGACCCTTCAGAGCCTTTCATGGCGGCAGCCTCAATACAACGACCACCACCCCCAGATGACCCTTCCAAATCCATCATGGACTCCTGCAGGCTCTCCACATGCTCTGAACGCACACACACCTCAGGAGGCCCTGGACACACCTGCCTCATGCTTTCCTCCAAGCCCAGAGTCTACTGGGCCCATCTGATAGCCACCTCCACAGAAAACCCAGGCAGGACTCGGGGAAAGTGCCTGAGGTTCCCTTGTGGCATCACCACCCGATCCTCAAACAGCCTCAGACAGCACCCAACTCCATCTGACGCCTGCCACACAAAACCTACAATCCCCAACGATGTTCACAAACTGACCTGCTGCTCCAGATCGGGACCTTCCTGCAAATGGCAGCACACTCACACCTGTGGGAAAACAGGGAAGCCGTCAGTGTTCACCTGACCATCCCTCGGACACCTCCAACAGCAGTCCAGGCAGGTTCCCCAAAAACCCCATAGACAACTCACAGAATTGCCCTCAAGCAGTCCTTGGCTATGCTCCAGAAAGCACCCTACACATGATTACAGTGGTCCTCAGCGTCCCAGGCCAGCACCCACTAGTCCCCCTAGTGCTTCCCGAAGCCCTAGACACACCCTCAACGTCGTCAGGGAGACGCCCATGACGCCTTTGTGACACGCTCAGAGAGCCCCTAGAGCTCTCCAGAGATACTAGCGTGACATCATACGCCCCCATGGAGATGCGCCTGGAGATACCAAGGCGGCCACCCTAGATACACTCTCAGGGATGCCACGGATTCGACCATGGCCACGTGGCTGCCACAACCTGATAACCCAAGAGCACACCCAGACATGACCTCACAAACCATTCTAGCATCATCCCACACAGGCAGCACTGAGGACCTCCACACCACCCTGAGGCCCTCGCTGACACAACGCAGAGGTGGCCACAGATATGCCCTGTCAAATGCGGACCACACAGTCTAGGACAAACTCAGAGAGCCTCCTAGGAAAAACGCCTCCAACACACCCACACAAACAATGCGTGCCTCACAAACGCACCCTCCGACACATCCTCAAGATCTTCCCCAACACACACAACCACCCCTACCCAGAGTTGCCCCTTCCAATTTGCCCTAGACACTCCCTGTGCCGCCTGACACCTGAGGCCTGAGACGGTCAGCAGGTGCCCACTCAGCTGCCCTCCTCAAATCTCCTCTGGCTCCTCTTGGCACACACCGGTGACACTCTCCTCATACCCTTTCTGGGCTGCCAGACAAGCCTTACACACGTCCCATAGCAGCCCTCAGAGATGCCCTCAGAAGCCACGTAGAGAAGGGCCGAGTATACCTTAGGAACCCCAGCTCTACCAAGCGAGGCACGAGAGCATGCCTGTGGGAACACGTCAGCACCAGAGAGCCCGACTCTAGCCTTGCCTTGCCTTGTTCCAGGGAGGTACTGGTGAGGCACTCGGGTGCCTGCACCGCACCCTCACCACGTGACAAGCCTCAGATGTCCCTAAAGATGTGTCCTTCCAATGCCTGAGGGAGTCTTCATTGTGGTCCTCGGGAGGGCTGGGGCTCTTGGGGGTTGTCCCATGTCCCTCAGGAGTGCCCAGCCCGTCCTTTGCTGCTTTCATGAAGTTCTCCCACAATCCTGAGACACAGCCACAAACTGTCGGCTTGAACCCCTCCAGAATCCAGCCCAGAGGCACCAGGGAGACCCTCCACATGCCTGGACATGCCTCGAGAGGCCCTTGGTGAAGCACAAGCATCCACGAAGGCAGGCAACAGGCGCAGTCACAAACCTCCTGGAGACCCCCATCTCTGCTCACAGCTCTCTTGAAGACCCTTCAGAGCCTTTCATGGCGGCAGCCTCAATACAACGACCACCACCCCCAGATGACCCTTCCAAATCCATCATGGACTCCTGCAGGCTCTCCACATGCTCTGAACGCACACACACATCAGGAGGCCCTGGACACACCTGCCTCATGCTTTCCTCCAAGCCCAGAGTCTACTGGGCCCATCTGATAGCCACCTCCACAGAAAACCCAGGCAGGACTCGGGGAAAGTGCCTGAGGTTCCCTTGTGGCATCACCACCCGATCCCCAGAAAGCCTCAGACAGCACCCAACTCCATCTGACGCCTGCCACACAAAACCTACAATCCCCAACGATGTTCACAAACTGACCTGCTGCTCCAGATCGGGACCTTCCTGCAAATGGCAGCACACTCACACCTGTGGGAAAACAGGGAAGCCGTCAGTGTTCACCTGACCATCCCTCGGACACCTCCAACAGCAGTCCAGGCAGGTTCCCCAAAAACCCCATAGACAACTCACAGAATTGCCCTCAAGCAGTCCTTGGCTATGCTCCAGAAAGCACCCTACACATGATTACAGTGGTCCTCAGCGTCCCAGGCCAGCACCCACTAGTCCCCCTAGTGCTTCCCGAAGCCCTAGACACACCCTCAACGTCGTCAGGGAGACGCCCATGACGCCTTTGTGACACGCTCAGAGAGCCCCTAGAGCTCTCCAGAGATACTAGCGTGACATCATACGCCCCCATGGAGATGCGCCTGGAGATACCAAGGCGGCCACCCTAGATACACTCTCAGGGATGCCACGGATTCGACCATGGCCACGTGGCTGCCACAACCTGATAACCCAAGAGCACACCCAGACATGACCTCACAAACCATTCTAGCATCATCCCACACAGGCAGCACTGAGGACCTCCACACCACCCTGAGGCCCTCGCTGACACAACGCAGAGGTGGCCACAGATATGCCCTGTCAAATGCGGACCACACAGTCTAGGACAAACTCAGAGAGCCTCCTAGGAAAAACGCCTCCAACACACCCACACAAACAATGCGTGCCTCACAAACGCACCCTCCGACACATCCTCAAGATCTTCCCCAACACACACAACCACCCCTACCCAGAGTTGCCCCTTCCAATTTGCCCTAGACACTCCCTGTGCCGCCTGACACCTGAGGCCTGAGACGGTCAGCAGGTGCCCACTCAGCTGCCCTCCTCAAATCTCCTCTGGCTCCTCTTGGCACACACCGGTGACACTCTCCTCATACCCTTTCTGGGCTGCCAGACAAGCCTTACACACGTCCCATAGCAGCCCTCAGAGATGCCCTCAGAAGCCACGTAGAGAAGGGCCGAGTATACCTTAGGAACCCCAGCTCTACCAAGCGAGGCACGAGAGCATGCCTGTGGGAACACGTCAGCACCAGAGAGCCCGACTCTAGCCTTGCCTTGCCTTGTTCCAGGGAGGTACTGGTGAGGCACTCGGGTGCCTGCACCGCACCCTCACCACGTGACAAGCCTCAGATGTCCCTAAAGATGTGTCCTTCCAATGCCTGAGGGAGTCTTCATTGTGGTCCTCGGGAGGGCTGGGGCTCTTGGGGGTTGTCCCATGTCCCTCAGGAGTGCCCAGCCCGTCCTTTGCTGCTTTCATGAAGTTCTCCCACAATCCTGAGACACAGCCACAAACTGTCGGCTTGAACCCCTCCAGAATCCAGCCCAGAGGCACCAGGGAGACCCTCCACATGCCTGGACATGCCTCGAGAGGCCCTTGGCGAAGCACAAGCATCCACGAAGGCAGGCAACAGGCGCAGTCACAAACCTCCTGGAGACCCCCACCTCTGCTCACAGCTCTCTTGAAGACCCTTCAGAGCCTTTCATGGCGGCAGCCTCAATACAACGACCACCACCCCCAGATGACCCTTCCAAATCCATCATGGACTCCTGCAGGCTCTCCACATGCTCTGAACGCACACACACATCAGGAGGCCCTGGACACACCTGCCTCATGCTTTCCTCCAAGCCCAGAGTCTACTGGGCCCGTCTGATAGCCACCTCCACAGAAAACCCAGGCAGGACTCGGGGAAAGTGCCTGAGGTTCCCTTGTGGCATCACCACCCGATCCCCAGAAAGCCTCAGACAGCACCCAACTCCATCTGACGCCTGCCACACAAAACCTACAATCCCCAACGATGTTCACAAACTGACCTGCTGCTCCAGATCGGGACCTTCCTGCAAATGGCAGCACACTCACACCTGTGGGAAAACAGGGAAGCCGTCAGTGTTCACCTGACCATCCCTCGGACACCTCCAACAGCAGTCCAGGCAGGTTCCCCAAAAACCCCATAGACAACTCACAGAATTGCCCTCAAGCAGTCCTTGGCTATGCTCCAGAAAGCACCCTACACATGATTACAGTGGTCCTCAGCGTCCCAGGCCAGCACCCACTAGTCCCCCTAGTGCTTCCCGAAGCCCTAGACACACCCTCAACGTCGTCAGGGAGACGCCCATGACGCCTTTGTGACACGCTCAGAGAGCCCCTAGAGCTCTCCAGAGATACTAGCGTGACATCATACGCCCCCATGGAGATGCGCCTGGAGATACCAAGGCGGCCACCCTAGATACACTCTCAGGGATGCCACGGATTCGACCATGGCCACGTGGCTGCCACAACCTGATAACCCAAGAGCACACCCAGACATGACCTCACAAACCATTCTAGCATCATCCCACACAGGCAGCACTGAGGACCTCCACACCACCCTGAGGCCCTCGCTGACACAACGCAGAGGTGGCCACAGATATGCCCTGTCAAATGCGGACCACACAGTCTAGGACAAACTCAGAGAGCCTCCTAGGAAAAACGCCTCCAACACACCCACACAAACAATGCGTGCCTCACAAACGCACCCTCCGACACATCCTCAAGATCTTCCCCAACACACACAACCACCCCTACCCAGAGTTGCCCCTTCCAATTTGCCCTAGACACTCCCTGTGCCGCCTGACGCCTGAGGCCTGAGGCCTGAGACGGTCAGCAGGTGCCCACTCAGCTGCCCTCCTCAAATCTCCTCTGGCTCCTCTTGGCACACACCGGTGACACTCTCCTCATACCCTTTCTGGGCTGCCAGACAAGCCTTACACACGTCCCATAGCAGCCCTCAGAGATGCCCTCAGAAGCCACGTAGAGAAGGGCCGAGTATACCTTAGGAAGCCCAGCTCTACCAAGCGAGGCACGAGAGCATCCCTGTGGGAACACGTCAGCACCAGAGAGCCCGACTCTAGCCTTGCCTTGCCTTGTTCCAGGGAGGTACTGGTGAGGCACTCGGGTGCCTGCACCGCACCCTCACCACGTGACAAGCCTCAGATGTCCCTAAAGATGTGTCCTTCCAATGCCTGAGGGAGTCTTCATTGTGGTCCTCGGGAGGGCTGGGGCTCTTGGGGGTTGTCCCATGTCCCTCAGGAGTGCCCAGCCCGTCCTTTGCTGCTTTCATGAAGTTCTCCCACAATCCTGAGACACAGCCACAAACTGTCGGCTTGAACCCCTCCAGAATCCAGCCCAGAGGCACCAGGGAGACCCTCCACATGCCTGGACATGCCTCGAGAGGCCCTTGGCGAAGCACAAGCATCCATGAAGGCAGGCAACAGGCGCAGTCACAAACCTCCTGGAGACCCCCACCTCTGCTCACAGCTCTCTTGAAGACCCTTCAGAGCCTTTCATGGCGGCAGCCTCAATACAACGACCACCACCCCCAGATGACCCTTCCAAATCCATCATGGACTCCTGCAGGCTCTCCACATGCTCTGAACGCACACACACCTCAGGAGGCCCTGGACACACCTGCCTCATGCTTTCCTCCAAGCCCAGAGTCTACTGGGCCCATCTGATAGCCACCTCCACAGAAAACCCAGGCAGGACTCGGGGAAAGTGCCTGAGGTTCCCTTGTGGCATCACCACCCGATCCCCAGAAAGCCTCAGACAGCACCCAACTCCATCTGACGCCTGCCACACAAAACCTACAATCCCCAACGATGTTCACATACTGACCTGCTGCTCCAGATCGGGACCTTCCTGCAAATGGCAGCACACTCACACCTGTGGGAAAACAGGGAAGCCGTCAGTGTTCACCTGACCATCCCTCGGACACCTCCAACAGCAGTCCAGGCAGGTTCCCCAAAAACCCCATAGACAACTCACAGAATTGCCCTCAAGCAGTCCTTGGCTATGCTCCAGAAAGCACCCTACACATGATTACAGTGGTCCTCAGCGTCCCAGGCCAGCACCCACTAGTCCCCCTAGTGCTTCCCGAAGCCCTAGACACACCCTCGACGTCGTCAGGGAGACGCCCATGACGCCTTTGTGACACGCTCAGAGAGCCCCTAGAGCTCTCCAGAGATACTAGCGTGACATCATACGCCCCCATGGAGATGCGCCTGGAGATACCAAGGCGGCCACCCTAGATACACTCTCAGGGATGCCACGGATTCGACCATGGCCACGTGGCTGCCACAACCTGATAACCCAAGAGCACACCCAGACATGACCTCACAAACCATTCTAGCATCATCCCACACAGGCAGCACTGAGGACCTCCACACCACCCTGAGGCCCTCGCTGACACAACGCAGAGGTGGCCACAGATATGCCCTGTCAAATGCGGACCACACAGTCTAGGACAAACTCAGAGAGCCTCCTAGGAAAAACGCCTCCAACACACCCACACAAACAATGCGTGCCTCACAAACGCACCCTCCGACACATCCTCAAGATCTTCCCCAACACACACAACCACCCCTACCCAGAGTTGCCCCTTCCAATTTGCCCTAGACACTCCCTGTGCCGCCTGACGCCTGAGGCCTGAGACGGTCAGCAGGTGCCCACTCAGCTGCCCTCCTCAAATCTCCTCTGGCTCCTCTTGGCACACACCAGTGACACTCTCCTCATACCCTTTCTGGGCTGCCAGACAAGCCTTACGCACGTCCCATAGCAGCCCTCAGAGATGCCCTCAGAAGCCACGTAGAGAAGGGCCGAGTATACCTTAGGAAGCCCAGCTCTACCAAGCGAGGCACGAGAGCATCCCTGTGGGAACACGTCAGCACCAGAGAGCCCGACTCTAGCCTTGCCTTGCCTTGTTCCAGGGAGGTACTGGTGAGGCACTCGGGTGCCTGCACCGCACCCTCACCACGTGACAAGCCTCAGATGTCCCTAAAGATGTGTCCTTCCAATGCCTGAGGGAGTCTTCATTGTGGTCCTCGGGAGGGCTGGGGCTCTTGGGGGTTGTCCCATGTCCCTCAGGAGTACCCAGCCCGTCCTTTGCTGCTTTCATGAAGTTCTCCCACAATCCTGAGATACAGCCACAAACTGTCGGCTTGAACCCCTCCAGAATCCAGCCCAGAGGCACCAGGGAGACCCTCCACATGCCTGGACATGCCTCGAGAGGCCCTTGGCGAAGCACAAGCATCCACGAAGGCAGGCAACAGGTGCAGTCACAAACCTCCTGGAGACCCCCACCTCTGCTCACAGCTCTCTTGAAGACCCTTCAGAGCCTTTCATGGCGGCAGCCTCAATACAACGACCACCACCCCCAGATGACCCTTCCAAATCCATCATGGACTCCTGCAGGCTCTCCACATGCTCTGAACGCACACACACCTCAGGAGGCCCTGGACACACCTGCCTCATGCTTTCCTCCAAGCCCAGAGTCTACTGGGCCCATCTGATAGCCACCTCCACAGAAAACCCAGGCAGGACTCGGGGAAAGTGCCTGAGGTTCCCTTGTGGCATCACCACCCGATCCCCAGAAAGCCTCAGACAGCACCCAACTCCATCTGACGCCTGCCACACAAAACCTACAATCCCCAACGATGTTCACAAACTGACCTGCTGCTCCAGATCGGGACCTTCCTGCAAATGGCAGCACACTCACACCTGTGGGAAAACAGGGAAGCCGTCAGTGTTCACCTGACCATCCCTCGGACACCTCCAACAGCAGTCCAGGCAGGTTCCCCAAAAACCCCATAGACAACTCACAGAATTGCCCTCAAGCAGTCCTTGGCTATGCTCCACAAAGCACCCTACACATGATTACAGTGGTCCTCAGCGTCCCAGGCCAGCACCCACTAGTCCCCCTAGTGCTTCCCGAAGCCCTAGACACACCCTCAACGTCGTCAGGGAGACGCCCATGACGCCTTTGTGACACGCTCAGAGAGCCCCTAGAGCTCTCCAGAGATACTAGCGTGACATCATACGCCCCCATGGAGATGGGCCTGGAGATACCAAGGCGGCCACCCTAGATACACTCTCAGGGATGCCACGGATTCGACCATGGCCACGTGGCTGCCACAACCTGATAACCCAAGAGCACACCCAGACATGACCTCACAAACCATTCTAGCATCATCCCACACAGGCAGCACTGAGGACCTCCACACCACCCTGAGGCCCTCGCTGACACAACGCAGAGGTGGCCACAGATATGCCCTGTCGAATGCGGACCACACAGTCTA
Organism: Ochotona princeps; assembly: GCF_030435755.1. NCBI lineage: Eukaryota > Metazoa > Chordata > Mammalia > Lagomorpha > Ochotonidae > Ochotona > Ochotona princeps. Next base: position 57,119,443 of record NC_080865.1, on the reverse strand, counting down.
GGACAAACTCAGAGAGCCTCCTAGGAAAAACGCCTCCAACACACCCACACAAACAATGCGTGCCTCACAAACGCACCCTCCGACACATCCTCAAGATCTTCCCCAACACACACAACCACCCCTACCCAGAGTTGCCCCTTCCAATTTGCCCTAGACACTCCCTGTGCCGCCTGACGCCTGAGGCCTGAGACGGTCAGCAGGTGCCCACTCAGCTGCCCTCCTCAAATCTCCTCTGGCTCCTCTTGGCACACACCGGTGACACTCTCCTCATACCCTTTCTGGGCTGCCAGACAAGCCTTACACACGTCCCATAGCAGCCCTCAGAGATGCCCTCAGAAGCCACGTAGAGAAGGGCCGAGTATACCTTAGGAAGCCCAGCTCTACCAAGCGAGGCACGAGAGCATCCCTGTGGGAACACGTCAGCACCAGAGAGCCCGACTCTAGCCTTGCCTTGCCTTGTTCCAGGGAGGTACTGGTGAGGCACTCGGGTGCCTGCACCGCACCCTCACCACGTGACAAGCCTCAGATGTCCCTAAAGATGTGTCCTTCCAATGCCTGAGGGAGTCTTCATTGTGGTCCTCGGGAGGGCTGGGGCTCTTGGGGGTTGTCCCATGTCCCTCAGGAGTGCCCAGCCCGTCCTTTGCTGCTTTCATGAAGTTCTCCCACAATCCTGAGATACAGCCACAAACTGTCTGCTTGAACCCCTCCAGAATCCAGCCCAGAGGCACCAGGGAGACCCTCCACATGCCTGGACATGCCTCGAGAGGCCCTTGGCGAAGCACAAGCATCCACGAAGGCAGGCAACAGGCGCAGTCACAAACCTCCTGGAGACCCCCACCTCTGCTCACAGCTCTCTTAAAGACCCTTCAGAGCCTTTCATGGCGGCAGCCTCAATACAATGACCACCACCCCCAGATGACCCTTCCAAATCCATCATGGACTCCTGCAGGCTCTCCACATGCTCTGAACGCACACACACATCAGGAGGCCCTGGACACACCTGCCTCATGCTTTCCTCCAAGCCCAGAGTCTACTGGGCCCATCTGATAGCCACCTCCACAGAAAACCCAGGCAGGACTCGGGGAAAGTGCCTGAGGTTCCCTTGTGGCATCACCACCCCAATCCTCAAACAGCCTCAGACAGAACCCAACTCCATCTGACGCCTGCCACACAAAACCTACAATCCCCAACGATGTTCACAAACTGACCTGCTGCTCCAGATCGGGACCTTCCTGCAAATGGCAGCACACTCACACCTGTGGGAAAACAGGGAAGCCGTCAGTGTTCACCTGACCATCCCTCGGACACCTCCAACAGCAGTCCAGGCAGGTTCCCCAAAAACCCCATAGACAACTCACAGAATTGCCCTCAAGCAGTCCTTGGCTATGCTCCAGAAAGCACCCTACACATGATTACAGTGGTCCTCAGCGTCCCAGGCCAGCACCCACTAGTCCCCCTAGTGCTTCCCGAAGCCCTAGACACACCCTCAACGTCGTCAGGGAGACGCCCATGACGCCTTTGTGACACGCTCAGAGAGCCCCTAGAGCTCTCCAGAGATACTAGCGTGACATCATACGCCCCCATGGAGATGCGCCTGGAGATACCAAGGCGGCCACCCTAGATACACTCTCAGGGATGCCACGGATTCGACCATGGCCACGTGGCTGCCACAACCTGATAACCCAAGAGCACACCCAGACATGACCTCACAAACCATTCTAGCATCATCCCACACAGGCAGCACTGAGGACCTCCACACCACCCTGAGGCCCTCGCTGACACAACGCAGAGGTGGCCACAGATATGCCCTGTCAAATGCGGACCACACAGTCTAGGACAAACTCAGAGAGCCTCCTAGGAAAAACGCCTCCAACACACCCACACAAACAATGCGTGCCTCACAAACGCACCCTCCGACACATCCTCAAGATCTTCCCCAACACACACAACCACCCCTACCCAGAGTTGCCCCTTCCAATTTGCCCTAGACACTCCCTGTGCTGCCTGACGCCTGAGGCCTGAGACGGTCAGCAGGTGCCCACTCAGCTGCCCTCCTCAAATCTCCTCTGGCTCCTCTTGGCACACACCGGTGACACTCTCCTCATACCCTTTCTGGGCTGCCAGACAAGCCTTACACACGTCCCATAGCAGCCCTCAGAGATGCCCTCAGAAGCCACGTAGAGAAGGGGCGAGTATACCTTAGGAACCCCAGCTCTACCAAGCGAGGCACGAGAGCATCCCTGTGGGAACACGTCAGCACCAGAGAGCCCGACTCTAGCCTTGCCTTGCCTTGTTCCAGGGAGGTACTGGTGAGGCACTCGGGTGCCTGCACCGCACCCTCACCACGTGACAAGCCTCAGATGTCCCTAAAGATGTGTCCTTCCAATGCCTGAGGGAGTCTTCATTGTGGTCCTCGGGAGGGCTGGGGCTCTTGGGGGTTGTCCCATGTCCCTCAGGAGTGCCCAGCCCGTCCTTTGCTGCTTTCATGAAGTTCTCCCACAATCCTGAGACACAGCCACAAACTGTCGGCTTGAACCCCTCCAGAATCCAGCCCAGAGGCACCAGGGAGACCCTCCACATGCCTGGACATGCCTCGAGAGGCCCTTGGCGAAGCACAAGCATCCACGAAGGCAGGCAACAGGCGCAGTCACAAACCTCCTGGAGACCCCCACCTCTGCTCACAGCTCTCTTGAAGACCCTTCAGAGCCTTTCATGGCGGCAGCCTCAATACAACGACCACCACCCCCAGATGACCCTTCCAAATCCATCATGGACTCCTGCAGGCTCTCCACATGCTCTGAACGCACACACACATCAGGAGGCCCTGGACACACCTGCCTCATGCTTTCCTCCAAGCCCAGAGTCTACTGGGCCCATCTGATAGCCACCTCCACAGAAAACCCAGGCAGGACTCGGGGAAAGTGCCTGAGGTTCCCTTGTGGCATCACCACCCGATCCCCAGAAAGCCTCAGACAGCACCCAACTCCATCTGACGCCTGCCACACAAAACCTACAATCCCCAACAATGTTCACAAACTGACCTGCTGCTCCAGATCGGGACCTTCCTGCAAATGGCAGCACACTCACACCTGTGGGAAAACAGGGAAGCCGTCAGTGTTCACCTGACCATCCCTCGGACACCTCCAACAGCAGTCCAGGCAGGTTCCCCAAAAACCCCATAGACAACTCACAGAATTGCCCTCAAGCAGTCCTTGGCTATGCTCCAGAAAGCACCCTACACATGATTACAGTGGTCCTCAGCGTCCCAGGCCAGCACCCACTAGTCCCCCTAGTGCTTCCCGAAGCCCTAGACACACCCTCAATGTCGTCAGGGAGACGCCCATGACGCCTTTGTGACACGCTCAGAGAGCCCCTAGAGCTCTCCAGAGATACTAGCGTGACATCATACGCCCCCATGGAGATGCGCCTGGAGATACCAAGGCGGCCACCCTAGATACACTCTCAGGGATGCCACGGATTCGACCATGGCCACGTGGCTGCCACAACCTGATAACCCAAGAGCACACCCAGACATGACCTCACAAACCATTCTAGCATCATCCCACACAGGCAGCACTGAGGACCTCCACACCACCCTGAGGCCCTCGCTGACACAACGCAGAGGTGGCCACAGATATGCCCTGTCAAATGCGGACCACACAGTCTAGGACAAACTCAGAGAGCCTCCTAGGAAAAACGCCTCCAACACACCCACACAAACAATGCGTGCCTCACAAACGCACCCTCCGACACATCCTCAAGATCTTCCCCAACACACACAACCACCCCTACCCAGAGTTGCCCCTTCCAATTTGCCCTAGACACTCCCTGTGCCGCCTGACGCCTGAGGCCTGAGGCCTGAGACGGTCAGCAGGTGCCCACTCAGCTGCCCTCCTCAAATCTCCTCTGGCTCCTCTTGGCACACACCGGTGACACTCTCCTCATACCCTTTCTGGGCTGCCAGACAAGCCTTACACACGTCCCATAGCAGCCCTCAGAGATGCCCTCAGAAGCCACGTAGAGAAGGGCCGAGTATACCTTAGGAAGCCCAGCTCTACCAAGCGAGGCACGAGAGCATCCCTGTGGGAACACGTCAGCACCAGAGAGCCCGACTCTAGCCTTGCCTTGCCTTGTTCCAGGGAGGTACTGGTGAGGCACTCGGGTGCCTGCACCGCACCCTCACCACGTGACAAGCCTCAGATGTCCCTAAAGATGTGTCCTTCCAATGCCTGAGGGAGTCTTCATTGTGGTCCTCGGGAGGGCTGGGGCTCTTGGGGGTTGTCCCATGTCCCTCAGGAGTGCCCAGCCCGTCCTTTGCTGCTTTCATGAAGTTCTCCCACAATCCTGAGACACAGCCACAAACTGTCGGCTTGAACCCCTCCAGAATCCAGCCCAGAGGCACCAGGGAGACCCTCCACATGCCTGGACATGCCTCGAGAGGCCCTTGGCGAAGCACAAGCATCCATGAAGGCAGGCAACAGGCGCAGTCACAAACCTCCTGGAGACCCCCACCTCTGCTCACAGCTCTCTTGAAGACCCTTCAGAGCCTTTCATGGCGGCAGCCTCAATACAACGACCACCACCCCCAGATGACCCTTCCAAATCCATCATGGACTCCTGCAGGCTCTCCACATGCTCTGAACGCACACACACCTCAGGAGGCCCTGGACACACCTGCCTCATGCTTTCCTCCAAGCCCAGAGTCTACTGGGCCCATCTGATAGCCACCTCCACAGAAAACCCAGGCAGGACTCGGGGAAAGTGCCTGAGGTTCCCTTGTGGCATCACCACCCGATCCTCAAACAGCCTCAGACAGCACCCAACTCCATCTGACGCCTGCCACACAAAACCTACAATCCCCAACGATGTTCACAAACTGACCTGCTGCTCCAGATCGGGACCTTCCTGCAAATGGCAGCACACTCACACCTGTGGGAAAACAGGGAAGCCGTCAGTGTTCACCTGACCATCCCTTGGACACCTCCAACAGCAGTCCAGGCAGGTTCCCCAAAAACCCCATAGACAACTCACAGAATTGCCCTCAAGCAGTCCTTGGCTATGCTCCAGAAAGCACCCTACACATGATTACAGTGGTCCTCAGCGTCCCAGGCCAGCACCCACTAGTCCCCCTAGTGCTTCCCGAAGCCCTAGACACACCCTCAACGTCGTCAGGGAGACGCCCATGACGCCTTTGTGACACGCTCAGAGAGCCCCTAGAGCTCTCCAGAGATACTAGCGTGACATCATATGCCCCCATGGAGATGCGCCTGGAGATACCAAGGCGGCCACCCTAGATACACTCTCAGGGATGCCACGGATTCGACCATGGCCACGTGGCTGCCACAACCTGATAACCCAAGAGCACACCCAGACATGACCTCACAAACCATTCTAGCATCATCCCACACAGGCAGCACTGAGGACCTCCACACCACCCTGAGGCCCTCGCTGACACAACGCAGAGGTGGCCACAGATATGCCCTGTCAAATGCGGACCACACAGTCTAGGACAAACTCAGAGAGCCTCCTAGGAAAAACGCCTCCAACACACCCACGCAAACAATGCGTGCCTCACAAACGCACCCTCCGACACATCCTCAAGATCTTCCCCAACACACACAACCACCCCTACCCAGAGTTGCCCCTTCCAATTTGCCCTAGACACTCCCTGTGCCGCCTGACGCCTGAGGCCTGAGGCCTGAGACGGTCAGCAGGTGCCCACTCAGCTGCCCTCCTCAAATCTCCTCTGGCTCCTCTTGGCACACACCGGTGACACTCTCCTCATACCCTTTCTGGGCTGCCAGACAAGCCTTACACACGTCCCATAGCAGCCCTCAGAGATGCCCTCAGAAGCCACGTAGAGAAGGGCCGAGTATACCTTAGGAAGCCCAGCTCTACCAAGCGAGGCACGAGAGCATCCCTGTGGGAACACGTCAGCACCAGAGAGCCCGACTCTAGCCTTGCCTTGCCTTGTTCCAGGGAGGTACTGGTGAGGCACTCGGGTGCCTGCACCGCACCCTCACCACGTGACAAGCCTCAGATGTCCCTAAAGATGTGTCCTTCCAATGCCTGAGGGAGTCTTCATTGTGGTCCTCGGGAGGGCTGGGGCTCTTGGGGGTTGTCCCATGTCCCTCAGGAGTGCCCAGCCCGTCCTTTGCTGCTTTCATGAAGTTCTCCCACAATCCTGAGATACAGCCACAAACTGTCGGCTTGAACCCCTCCAGAATCCAGCCCAGAGGCACCAGGGAGACCCTCCACATGCCTGGACATGCCTCGAGAGGCCCTTGGCGAAGCACAAGCATCCACGAAGGCAGGCAACAGGCGCAGTCACAAACCTCCTGGAGACCCCCACCTCTGCTCACAGCTCTCTTGAAGACCCTTCAGAGCCTTTCATGGCGGCAGCCTCAATACAACGACCACCACCCCCAGATGACCCTTCCAAATCCATCATGGACTCCTGCAGGCTCTCCACATGCTCTGAACGCACACACACCTCAGGAGGCCCTGGACACACCTGCCTCATGCTTTCCTCCAAGCCCAGAGTCTACTGGGCCCATCTGATAGCCACCTCCACAGAAAACCCAGGCAGGACTCGGGGAAAGTGCCTGAGGTTCCCTTGTGGCATCACCACCCGATCCCCAGAAAGCCTCAGACAGCACCCAACTCCATCTGACGCCTGCCACACAAAACCTACAATCCCCAACGATGTTCACAAACTGACCTGCTGCTCCAGATCGGGACCTTCCTGCAAATGGCAGCACACTCACACCTGTGGGAAAACAGGGAAGCCGTCAGTGTTCACCTGACCATCCCTCGGACACCTCCAACAGCAGTCCAGGCAGGTTCCCCAAAAACCCCATAGACAACTCACAGAATTGCCCTCAAGCAGTCCTTGGCTATGCTCCACAAAGCACCCTACACATGATTACAGTGGTCCTCAGCGTCCCAGGCCAGCACCCACTAGTCCCCCTAGTGCTTCCCGAAGCCCTAGACACACCCTCAACGTCGTCAGGGAGACGCCCATGACGCCTTTGTGACACGCTCAGAGAGCCCCTAGAGCTCTCCAGAGATACTAGCGTGACATCATACGCCCCCATGGAGATGCGCCTGGAGATACCAAGGCGGCCACCCTAGATACACTCTCAGGGATGCCACGGATTCGACCATGGCCACGTGGCTGCCACAACCTGATAACCCAAGAGCACACCCAGACATGACCTCACAAACCATTCTAGCATCATCCCACACAGGCAGCACTGAGGACCTCCACACCACCCTGAGGCCCTCGCTGACACAACGCAGAGGTGGCCACAGATATGCCCTGTCAAATGCGGACCACACAGTCTAGGACAAACTCAGAGAGCCTCCTAGGAAAAACGCCTCCAACACACCCACACAAACAATGCGTGCCTCACAAACGCACCCTCCGACACATCCTCAAGATCTTCCCCAACACACACAACCACCCCTACCCAGAGTTGCCCCTTCCAATTTGCCCTAGACACTCCCTGTGCCGCCTGACGCCTGAGGCCTGAGGCCTGAGACGGTCAGCAGGTGCCCACTCAGCTGCCCTCCTCAAATCTCCTCTGGCTCCTCTTGGCACACACCGGTGACACTCTCCTCATACCCTTTCTGGGCTGCCAGACAAGCCTTACACACGTCCCATAGCAGCCCTCAGAGATGCCCTCAGAAGCCACGTAGAGAAGGGCCGAGTATACCTTAGGAACCCCAGCTCTACCAAGCGAGGCACGAGAGCATGCCTGTGGGAACACGTCAGCACCAGAGAGCCCGACTCTAGCCTTGCCTTGCCTTGTTCCAGGGAGGTACTGGTGAGGCACTCGGGTGCCTGCACCGCACCCTCACCACGTGACAAGCCTCAGATGTCCCTAAAGATGTGTCCTTCCAATGCCTGAGGGAGTCTTCATTGTGGTCCTCGGGAGGGCTGGGGCTCTTGGGGGTTGTCCCATGTCCCTCAGGAGTGCCCAGCCCGTCCTTTGCTGCTTTCATGAAGTTCTCCCACAATCCTGAGACACAGTCACAAACTGTCGGCTTGAACCCCTCCAGAATCCAGCCCAGAGGCACCAGGGAGACCCTCCACATGCCTGGACATGCCTCGAGAGGCCCTTGGCGAAGCACAAGCATCCACGAAGGCAGGCAACAGGCGCAGTCACAAACCTCCTGGAGACCCCCACCTCTGCTCACAGCTCTCTTGAAGACCCTTCAGAGCCTTTCATGGCGGCAGCCTCAATACAACGACCACCACCCCCAGATGACCCTTCCAAATCCATCATGGACTCCTGCAGGCTCTCCACATGCTCTGAACGCACACACACCTCAGGAGGCCCTGGACACACCTGCCTCATGCTTTCCTCCAAGCCCAGAGTCTACTGGGCCCATCTGATAGCCACCTCCACAGAAAACCCAGGCAGGACTCGGGGAAAGTGCCTGAGGTTCCCTTGTGGCATCACCACCCGATCCCCAGAAAGCCTCAGACAGCACCCAACTCCATCTGACGCCTGCCACACAAAACCTACAATCCCCAACGATGTTCACAAACTGACCTGCTGCTCCAGATCGGGACCTTCCTGCAAATGGCAGCACACTCACACCTGTGGGAAAACAGGGAAGCCGTCAGTGTTCACCTGACCATCCCTCGGACACCTCCAACAGCAGTCCAGGCAGGTTCCCCAAAAACCCCATAGACAACTCACAGAATTGCCCTCAAGCAGTCCTTGGCTATGCTCCACAAAGCACCCTACACATGATTACAGTGGTCCTCAGCGTCCCAGGCCAGCACCCACTAGTCCCCCTAGTGCTTCCCGAAGCCCTAGACACACCCTCAACGTCGTCAGGGAGACGCCCATGACGCCTTTGTGACACGCTCAGAGAGCCCCTAGAGCTCTCCAGAGATACTAGCGTGACATCATACGCCCCCATGGAGATGCGCCTGGAGATACCAAGGCGGCCACCCTAGATACACTCTCAGGGATGCCACGGATTCGACCATGGCCACGTGGCTGCCACAACCTGATAACCCAAGAGCACACCCAGACATGACCTCACAAACCATTCTAGCATCATCCCACACAGGCAGCACTGAGGACCTCCACACCACCCTGAGGCCCTCGCTGACACAACGCAGAGGTGGCCACAGATATGCCCTGTCAAATGCGGACCACACAGTCTAGGACAAACTCAGAGAGCCTCCTAGGAAAAACGCCTCCAACACACCCACACAAACAATGCGTGCCTCACAAACGCACCCTCCGACACATCCTCAAGATCTTCCCCAACACACACAACCACCCCTACCCAGAGTTGCCCCTTCCAATTTGCCCTAGACACTCCCTGTGCCGCCTGACGCCTGAGGCCTGAGACGGTCAGCAGGTGCCCACTCAGCTGCCCTCCTCAAATCTCCTCTGGCTCCTCTTGGCACACACCGGTGACACTCTCCTCATACCCTTTCTGGGCTGCCAGACAAGCCTTACACACGTCCCATAGCAGCCCTCAGAGATGCCCTCAGAAGCCACGTAGAGAAGGGCCGAGTATACCTTAGGAAGCCCAGCTCTACCAAGCGAGGCACGAGAGCATCCCTGTGGGAACACGTCAGCACCAGAGAGCCCGACTCTAGCCTTGCCTTGCCTTGTTCCAGGGAGGTACTGGTGAGGCACTCGGGTGCCTGCACCGCACCCTCACCACGTGACAAGCCTCAGATGTCCCTAAAGATGTGTCCTTCCAATGCCTGAGGGAGTCTTCATTGTGGTCCTCGGGAGGGCTGGGGCTCTTGGGGGTTGTCCCATGTCCCTCAGGAGTGCCCAGCCCGTCCTTTGCTGCTTTCATGAAGTTCTCCCACAATCCTGAGACACAGCCACAAACTGTCGGCTTGAACCCCTCCAGAATCCAGCCCAGAGGCACCAGGGAGACCCTCCACATGCCTGGACATGCCTCGAGAGGCCCTTGGCGAAGCACAAGCATCCACGAAGGCAGGCAACAGGCGCAGTCACAAACCTCCTGGAGACCCCCACCTCTGCTCACAGCTCTCTTGAAGACCCTTCAGAGCCTTTCATGGCGGCAGCCTCAATACAACGACCACCACCCCCAGATGACCCTTCCAAATCCATCATGGACTCCTGCAGGCTCTCCACATGCTCTGAACGCACACACACCTCAGGAGGCCCTGGACACACCTGCCTCATGCTTTCCTCCAAGCCCAGAGTCTACTGGGCCCATCTGATAGCCACCTCCACAGAAAACCCAGGCAGGACTCGGGGAAAGTGCCTGAGGTTCCCTTGTGGCATCACCACCCGATCCCCAGAAAGCCTCAGACAGCACCCAACTCCATCTGACGCCTGCCACACAAAACCTACAATCCCCAACGATGTTCACAAACTGACCTGCTGCTCCAGATCGGGACCTTCCTGCAAATGGCAGCACACTCACACCTGTGGGAAAACAGGGAAGCCGTCAGTGTTCACCTGACCATCCCTCGGACACCTCCAACAGCAGTCCAGGCAGGTTCCCCAAAAACCCCATAGACAACTCACAGAATTGCCCTCAAGCAGTCCTTGGCTATGCTCCACAAAGCACCCTACACATGACTACAGTGGTCCTCAGCGTCCCAGGCCAGCACCCACTAGTCCCCCTAGTGCTTCCCGAAGCCCTAGACACACCCTCAACGTCGTCAGGGAGACGCCCATGACGCCTTTGTGACACGCTCAGAGAGCCCCTAGAGCTCTCCAGAGATACTAGCGTGACATCATACGCCCCCATGGAGATGCGCCTGGAGATACCAAGGCGGCCACCCTAGATACACTCTCAGGGATGCCACGGATTCGACCATGGCCACGTGGCTGCCACAACCTGATAACCCAAGAGCACACCCAGACATGACCTCACAAACCATTCTAGCATCATCCCACACAGGCAGCACTGAGGACCTCCACACCACCCTGAGGCCCTCGCTGACACAACGCAGAGGTGGCCACAGATATGCCCTGTCAAATGCAGACCACACAGTCTAGGACAAACTCAGAGAGCCTCCTAGGAAAAACGCCTCCAACACACCCACACAAACAATGCGTGCCTCACAAACGCACCCTCCGACACATCCTCAAGATCTTCCCCAACACACACAACCACCCCTACCCAGAGTTGCCCCTTCCAATTTGCCCTAGACACTCCCTGTGCCGCCTGACGCCTGAGGCCTGAGGCCTGAGACGGTCAGCAGGTGCCCACTCAGCTGCCCTCCTCAAATCTCCTCTGGCTCCTCTTGGCACACACCGGTGACACTCTCCTCATACCCTTTCTGGGCTGCCAGACAAGCCTTACACACGTCCCATAGCAGCCCTCAGAGATGCCCTCAGAAGCCACGTAGAGAAGGGCCGAGTATACCTTAGGAACCCCAGCTCTACCAAGCGAGGCACGAGAGCATGCCTGTGGGAACACGTCAGCACCAGAGAGCCCGACTCTAGCCTTGCCTTGCCTTGTTCCAGGGAGGTACTGGTGAGGCACTCGGGTGCCTGCACCGCACCCTCACCACGTGACAAGCCTCAGATGTCCCTAAAGATGTGTCCTTCCAATGCCTGAGGGAGTCTTCATTGTGGTCCTCGGGAGGGCTGGGGCTCTTGGGGGTTGTCCCATGTCCCTCAGGAGTGCCCAGCCCGTCCTTTGCTGCTTTCATGAAGTTCTCCCACAATCCTGAGACACAGCCACAAACTGTCGGCTTGAACCCCTCCAGAATCCAGCCCAGAGGCACCAGGGAGACCTTCCACATGCCTGGACATGCCTCGAGAGGCCCTTGGCGAAGCACAAGCATCCACGAAGGCAGGCAACAGGCGCAGTCACAAACCTCCTGGAGACCCCCACCTCTGCTCACAGCTCTCTTGAAGACCCTTCAGAGCCTTTCATGGCGGCAGCCTCAATACAACGACCACCACCCCCAGATGACCCTTCCAAATCCATCATGGACTCCTGCAGGCTCTCCACATGCTCTGAACGCACACACACATCAGGAGGCCCTGGACACACCTGCCTCATGCTTTCCTCCAAGCCCAGAGTCTACTGGGCCCATCTGATAGCCACCTCCACAGAAAACCCAGGCAGGACTCGGGGAAAGTGCCTGAGGTTCCCTTGTGGCATCACCACCCGATCCCCAGAAAGCCTCAGACAGCACCCAACTCCATCTGACGCCTGCCACACAAAACCTACAATCCCCAACGATGTTCACAAACTGACCTGCTGCTCCAGATCGGGACCTTCCTGCAAATGGCAGCACACTCACACCTGTGGGAAAACAGGGAAGCCGTCAGTGTTCACCTGACCATCCCTCGGACACCTCCAACAGCAGTCCAGGCAGGTTCCCCAAAAACCCCATAGACAACTCACAGAATTGCCCTCAAGCAGTCCTTGGCTATGCTCCACAAAGCACCCTACACATGATTACAGTGGTCCTCAGCGTCCCAGGCCAGCACCCACTAGTCCCCCTAGTGCTTCCCGAAGCCCTAGACACACCCTCAACGTCGTCAGGGAGACGCCCATGACGCCTTTGTGACACGCTCAGAGAGCCCCTAGAGCTCTCCAGAGATACTAGCGTGACATCATACGCCCCCATGGAGATGCGCCTGGAGATACCAAGGCGGCCACCCTAGATACACTCTCAGGGATGCCACGGATTCGACCATGGCCACGTGGCTGCCACAACCTGATAACCCAAGAGCACACCCAGACATGACCTCACAAACCATTCTAGCATCATCCCACACAGGCAGCACTGAGGACCTCCACACCACCCTGAGGCCCTCGCTGACACAACGCAGAGGTGGCCACAGATATGCCCTGTCAAATGCGGACCACACAGTCTAGGACAAACTCAGAGAGCCTCCTAGGAAAAACGCCTCCAACACACCCACACAAACAATGCGTGCCTCACAAACGCACCCTCCGACACATCCTCAAGATCTTCCCCAACACACACAACCACCCCTACCCAGAGTTGCCCCTTCCAATTTGCCCTAGACACTCCCTGTGCCGCCTGACGCCTGAGGCCTGAGGCCTGAGACGGTCAGCAGGTGCCCACTCAGCTGCCCTCCTCAAATCTCCTCTGGCTCCTCTTGGCACACACCGGTGACACTCTCCTCATACCCTTTCTGGGCTGCCAGACAAGCCTTACACACGTCCCATAGCAGCCCTCAGAGATGCCCTCAGAAGCCACGTAGAGAAGGGCCGAGTATACCTTAGGAACCCCAGCTCTACCAAGCGAGGCACGAGAGCATCCCTGTGGGAACACGTCAGCACCAGAGAGCCCGACTCTAGCCTTGCCTTGCCTTGTTCCAGGGAGGTACTGGTGAGGCACTCGGGTGCCTGCACCGCACCCTCACCACGTGACAAGCCTCAGATGTCCCTAAAGATGTGTCCTTCCAATGCCTGAGGGAGTCTTCATTGTGGTCCTCGGGAGGGCTGGGGCTCTTGGGGGTTGTCCCATGTCCCTCAGGAGTGCCCAGCCCGTCCTTTGCTGCTTTCATGAAGTTCTCCCACAATCCTGAGACACAGTCACAAACTGTTGGCTTGAACCCCTCCAGAATCCAGCCCAGAGGCACCAGGGAGACCCTCCACATGCCTGGACATGCCTCGAGAGGCCCTTGGCGAAGCACAAGCATCCACGAAGGCAGGCAACAGGCGCAGTCACAAACCTCCTGGAGACCCCCACCTCTGCTCACAGCTCTCTTGAAGACCCTTCAGAGCCTTTCATGGCGGCAGCCTCAATACAACGACCACCACCCCCAGATGACCCTTCCAAATCCATCATGGACTCCTGCAGGCTCTCCACATGCTCTGAACGCACACACACCTCAGGAGGCCCTGGACACACCTGCCTCATGCTTTCCTCCAAGCCCAGAGTCTACTGGGCCCATCTGATAGCCACCTCCACAGAAAACCCAGGCAGGACTCGGGGAAAGTGCCTGAGGTTCCCTTGTGGCATCACCACCCGATCCCCAGAAAGCCTCAGACAGCACCCAACTCCATCTGACGCCTGCCACACAAAACCTACAATCCCCAACGATGTTCACAAACTGACCTGCTGCTCCAGATCGGGACCTTCCTGCAAATGGCAGCACACTCACACCTGTGGGAAAACAGGGAAGCCGTCAGTGTTCACCTGACCATCCCTCGGACACCTCCAACAGCAGTCCAGGCAGGTTCCCCAAAAACCCCATAGACAACTCACAGAATTGCCCTCAAGCAGTCCTTGGCTATGCTCCACAAAGCACCCTACACATGATTACAGTGGTCCTCAGCGTCCCAGGCCAGCACCCACTAGTCCCCCTAGTGCTTCCCGAAGCCCTAGACACACCCTCAACGTCGTCAGGGAGACGCCCATGACGCCTTTGTGACACGCTCAGAGAGCCCCTAGAGCTCTCCAGAGATACTAGCGTGACATCATACGCCCCCATGGAGATGCGCCTGGAGATACCAAGGCGGCCACCCTAGATACACTCTCAGGGATGCCACGGATTCGACCATGGCCACGTGGCTGCCACAACCTGATAACCCAAGAGCACACCCAGACATGACCTCACAAACCATTCTAGCATCATCCCACACAGGCAGCACTGAGGACCTCCACACCACCCTGAGGCCCTCGCTGACACAACGCAGAGGTGGCCACAGATATGCCCTGTCAAATGCGGACCACACAGTCTAGGACAAACTCAGAGAGCCTCCTAGGAAAAACGCCTCCAACACACCCACACAAACAATGCGTGCCTCACAAACGCACCCTCCGACACATCCTCAAGATCTTCCCCAACACACACAACCACCCCTACCCAGAGTTGCCCCTTCCAATTTGCCCTAGACACTCCCTGTGCCGCCTGACGCCTGAGGCCTGAGACGGTCAGCAGGTGCCCACTCAGCTGCCCTCCTCAAATCTCCTCTGGCTCCTCTTGGCACACACCGGTGACACTCTCCTCATACCCTTTCTGGGCTGCCAGACAAGCCTTACACACGTCCCATAGCAGCCCTCAGAGATGCCCTCAGAAGCCACGTAGAGAAGGGCCGAGTATACCTTAGGAAGCCCAGCTCTACCAAGCGAGGCACGAGAGCATCCCTGTGGGAACACGTCAGCACCAGAGAGCCCGACTCTAGCCTTGCCTTGCCTTGTTCCAGGGAGGTACTGGTGAGGCACTCGGGTGCCTGCACCGCACCCTCACCACGTGACAAGCCTCAGATGTCCCTAAAGATGTGTCCTTCCAATGCCTGAGGGAGTCTTCATTGTGGTCCTCGGGAGGGCTGGGGCTCTTGGGGGTTGTCCCATGTCCCTCAGGAGTGCCCAGCCCGTCCTTTGCTGCTTTCATGAAGTTCTCCCACAATCCTGAGACACAGCCACAAACTGTCGGCTTGAACCCCTCCAGAATCCAGCCCAGAGGCACCAGGGAGACCCTCCACATGCCTGGACATGCCTCGAGAGGCCCTTGGCGAAGCACAAGCATCCACGAAGGCAGGCAACAGGCGCAGTCACAAACCTCCTGGAGACCCCCACCTCTGCTCACAGCTCTCTTGAAGACCCTTCAGAGCCTTTCATGGCGGCAGCCTCAATACAACGACCACCACCCCCAGATGACCCTTCCAAATCCATCATGGACTCCTGCAGGCTCTCCACATGCTCTGAACGCACACACACCTCAGGAGGCCCTGGACACACCTGCCTCATGCTTTCCTCCAAGCCCAGAGTCTACTGGGCCCATCTGATAGCCACCTCCACAGAAAACCCAGGCAGGACTCGGGGAAAGTGCCTGAGGTTCCCTTGTGGCATCACCACCCGATCCCCAGAAAGCCTCAGACAGCACCCAACTCCATCTGACGCCTGCCACACAAAACCTACAATCCCCAACGATGTTCACAAACTGACCTGCTGCTCCAGATCGGGACCTTCCTGCAAATGGCAGCACACTCACACCTGTGGGAAAACAGGGAAGCCGTCAGTGTTCACCTGACCATCCCTCGGACACCTCCAACAGCAGTCCAGGCAGGTTCCCCAAAAACCCCATAGACAACTCACAGAATTGCCCTCAAGCAGTCCTTGGCTATGCTCCACAAAGCACCCTACACATGATTACAGTGGTCCTCAGCGTCCCAGGCCAGCACCCACTAGTCCCCCTAGTGCTTCCCGAAGCCCTAGACACACCCTCAACGTCGTCAGGGAGACGCCCATGACGCCTTTGTGACACGCTCAGAGAGCCCCTAGAGCTCTCCAGAGATACTAGCGTGACATCATACGCCCCCATGGAGATGCGCCTGGAGATACCAAGGCGGCCACCCTAGATACACTCTCAGGGATGCCACGGATTCGACCATGGCCACGTGGCTGCCACAACCTGATAACCCAAGAGCACACCCAGACATGACCTCACAAACCATTCTAGCATCATCCCACACAGGCAGCACTGAGGACCTCCACACCACCCTGAGGCCCTCGCTGACACAACGCAGAGGTGGCCACAGATATGCCCTGTCAAATGCGGACCACACAGTCTAGGACAAACTCAGAGAGCCTCCTAGGAAAAACGCCTCCAACACACCCACACAAACAATGCGTGCCTCACAAACGCACCCTCCGACACATCCTCAAGATCTTCCCCAACACACACAACCACCCCTACCCAGAGTTGCCCCTTCCAATTTGCCCTAGACACTCCCTGTGCCGCCTGACGCCTGAGGCCTGAGACGGTCAGCAGGTGCCCACTCAGCTGCCCTCCTCAAATCTCCTCTGGCTCCTCTTGGCACACACCGGTGACACTCTCCTCATACCCTTTCTGGGCTGCCAGACAAGCCTTACACACGTCCCATAGCAGCCCTCAGAGATGCCCTCAGAAGCCACGTAGAGAAGGGCCGAGTATACCTTAGGAAGCCCAGCTCTACCAAGCGAGGCACGAGAGCATCCCTGTGGGAACACGTCAGCACCAGAGAGCCCGACTCTAGCCTTGCCTTGCCTTGTTCCAGGGAGGTACTGGTGAGGCACTCGGGTGCCTGCACCGCACCCTCACCACGTGACAAGCCTCAGATGTCCCTAAAGATGTGTCCTTCCAATGCCTGAGGGAGTCTTCATTGTGGTCCTCGGGAGGGCTGGGGCTCTTGGGGGTTGTCCCATGTCCCTCAGGAGTGCCCAGCCCGTCCTTTGCTGCTTTCATGAAGTTCTCCCACAATCCTGAGACACAGCCACAAACTGTCGGCTTGAACCCCTCCAGAATCCAGCCCAGAGGCACCAGGGAGACCCTCCACATGCCTGGACATGCCTCGAGAGGCCCTTGGCGAAGCACAAGCATCCACGAAGGCAGGCAACAGGCGCAGTCACAAACCTCCTGGAGACCCCCACCTCTGCTCACAGCTCTCTTGAAGACCCTTCAGAGCCTTTCATGGCGGCAGCCTCAATACAACGACCACCACCCCCAGATGACCCTTCCAAATCCATCATGGACTCCTGCAGGCTCTCCACATGCTCTGAACGCACACACACCTCAGGAGGCCCTGGACACACCTGCCTCATGCTTTCCTCCAAGCCCAGAGTCTACTGGGCCCATCTGATAGCCACCTCCACAGAAAACCCAGGCAGGACTCGGGGAAAGTGCCTGAGGTTCCCTTGTGGCATCACCACCCGATCCCCAGAAAGCCTCAGACAGCACCCAACTCCATCTGACGCCTGCCACACAAAACCTACAATCCCCAACGATGTTCACAAACTGACCTGCTGCTCCAGATCGGGACCTTCCTGCAAATGGCAGCACACTCACACCTGTGGGAAAACAGGGAAGCCGTCAGTGTTCACCTGACCATCCCTCGGACACCTCCAACAGCAGTCCAGGCAGGTTCCCCAAAAACCCCATAGACAACTCACAGAATTGCCCTCAAGCAGTCCTTGGCTATGCTCCACAAAGCACCCTACACATGACTACAGTGGTCCTCAGCGTCCCAGGCCAGCACCCACTAGTCCCCCTAGTGCTTCCCGAAGCCCTAGACACACCCTCAACGTCGTCAGGGAGACGCCCATGACGCCTTTGTGACACGCTCAGAGAGCCCCTAGAGCTCTCCAGAGATACTAGCGTGACATCATACGCCCCCATGGAGATGCGCCTGGAGATACCAAGGCGGCCACCCTAGATACACTCTCAGGGATGCCACGGATTCGACCATGGCCACGTGGCTGCCACAACCTGATAACCCAAGAGCACACCCAGACATGACCTCACAAACCATTCTAGCATCATCCCACACAGGCAGCACTGAGGACCTCCACACCACCCTGAGGCCCTCGCTGACACAACGCAGAGGTGGCCACAGATATGCCCTGTCAAATGCAGACCACACAGTCTAGGACAAACTCAGAGAGCCTCCTAGGAAAAACGCCTCCAACACACCCACACAAACAATGCGTGCCTCACAAACGCACCCTCCGACACATCCTCAAGATCTTCCCCAACACACACAACCACCCCTACCCAGAGTTGCCCCTTCCAATTTGCCCTAGACACTCCCTGTGCCGCCTGACGCCTGAGGCCTGAGGCCTGAGACGGTCAGCAGGTGCCCACTCAGCTGCCCTCCTCAAATCTCCTCTGGCTCCTCTTGGCACACACCGGTGACACTCTCCTCATACCCTTTCTGGGCTGCCAGACAAGCCTTACACACGTCCCATAGCAGCCCTCAGAGATGCCCTCAGAAGCCACGTAGAGAAGGGCCGAGTATACCTTAGGAACCCCAGCTCTACCAAGCGAGGCACGAGAGCATGCCTGTGGGAACACGTCAGCACCAGAGAGCCCGACTCTAGCCTTGCCTTGCCTTGTTCCAGGGAGGTACTGGTGAGGCACTCGGGTGCCTGCACCGCACCCTCACCACGTGACAAGCCTCAGATGTCCCTAAAGATGTGTCCTTCCAATGCCTGAGGGAGTCTTCATTGTGGTCCTCAGGAGGGCTGGGGCTCTTGGGGGTTGTCCCATGTCCCTCAGGAGTGCCCAGCCCGTCCTTTGCTGCTTTCATGAAGTTCTCCCACAATCCTGAGACACAGCCACAAACTGTCGGCTTGAACCCCTCCAGAATCCAGCCCAGAGGCACCAGGGAGACCCTCCACATGCCTGGACATGCCTCGAGAGGCCCTTGGCGAAGCACAAGCATCCACGAAGGCAGGCAACAGGCGCAGTCACAAACCTCCTGGAGACCCCCACCTCTGCTCACAGCTCTCTTGAAGACCCTTCAGAGCCTTTCATGGCGGCAGCCTCAATACAACGACCACCACCCCCAGATGACCCTTCCAAATCCATCATGGACTCCTGCAGGCTCTCCACATGCTCTGAACGCACACACACCTCAGGAGGCCCTGGACACACCTGCCTCATGCTTTCCTCCAAGCCCAGAGTCTACTGGGCCCATCTGATAGCCACCTCCACAGAAAACCCAGGCAGGACTCGGGGAAAGTGCCTGAGGTTCCCTTGTGGCATCACCACCCGATCCCCAGAAAGCCTCAGACAGCACCCAACTCCATCTGACGCCTGCCACACAAAACCTACAATCCCCAACGATGTTCACAAACTGACCTGCTGCTCCAGATCGGGACCTTCCTGCAAATGGCAGCACACTCACACCTGTGGGAAAACAGGGAAGCCGTCAGTGTTCACCTGACCATCCCTCGGACACCTCCAACAGCAGTCCAGGCAGGTTCCCCAAAAACCCCATAGACAACTCACAGAATTGCCCTCAAGCAGTCCTTGGCTATGCTCCAGAAAGCACC
The DNA here is from genome assembly GCF_030435755.1 of Ochotona princeps. Lineage (NCBI taxonomy): Eukaryota > Metazoa > Chordata > Mammalia > Lagomorpha > Ochotonidae > Ochotona > Ochotona princeps. The sequence goes on along the minus strand of NC_080865.1, from coordinate 57,099,669 downwards.
CTACACATGATTACAGTGGTCCTCAGCGTCCCAGGCCAGCACCCACTAGTCCCCCTAGTGCTTCCCGAAGCCCTAGACACACCCTCAACGTCGTCAGGGAGACGCCCATGACGCCTTTGTGACACGCTCAGAGAGCCCCTAGAGCTCTCCAGAGATACTAGCGTGACATCATACGCCCCCATGGAGATGCGCCTGGAGATACCAAGGCGGCCACCCTAGATACACTCTCAGGGATGCCACGGATTCGACCATGGCCACGTGGCTGCCACAACCTGATAACCCAAGAGCACACCCAGACATGACCTCACAAACCATTCTAGCATCATCCCACACAGGCAGCACTGAGGACCTCCACACCACCCTGAGGCCCTCGCTGACACAACGCAGAGGTGGCCACAGATATGCCCTGTCAAATGCGGACCACACAGTCTAGGACAAACTCAGAGAGCCTCCTAGGAAAAACGCCTCCAACACACCCACACAAACAATGCGTGCCTCACAAACGCACCCTCCGACACATCCTCAAGATCTTCCCCAACACACACAACCACCCCCACCCAGAGTTGCCCCTTCCAATTTGCCCTAGACACTCCCTGTGCCGCCTGACGCCTGAGGCCTGAGGCCTGAGACGGTCAGCAGGTGCCCACTCAGCTGCCCTCCTCAAATCTCCTCTGGCTCCTCTTGGCACACACCGGTGACACTCTCCTCATACCCTTTCTGGGCTGCCAGACAAGCCTTACACACGTCCCATAGCAGCCCTCAGAGATGCCCTCAGAAGCCACGTAGAGAAGGGCCGAGTATACCTTAGGAACCCCAGCTCTACCAAGCGAGGCACGAGAGCATGCCTGTGGGAACACGTCAGCACCAGAGAGCCCGACTCTAGCCTTGCCTTGCCTTGTTCCAGGGAGGTACTGGTGAGGCACTCGGGTGCCTGCACCGCACCCTCACCACGTGACAAGCCTCAGATGTCCCTAAAGATGTGTCCTTCCAATGCCTGAGGGAGTCTTCATTGTGGTCCTCAGGAGGGCTGGGGCTCTTGGGGGTTGTCCCATGTCCCTCAGGAGTGCCCAGCCCGTCCTTTGCTGCTTTCATGAAGTTCTCCCACAATCCTGAGACACAGCCACAAACTGTCGGCTTGAACCCCTCCAGAATCCAGCCCAGAGGCACCAGGGAGACCCTCCACATGCCTGGACATGCCTCGAGAGGCCCTTGGCGAAGCACAAGCATCCACGAAGGCAGGCAACAGGCGCAGTCACAAACCTCCTGGAGACCCCCACCTCTGCTCACAGCTCTCTTGAAGACCCTTCAGAGCCTTTCATGGCGGCAGCCTCAATACAACGACCACCACCCCCAGATGACCCTTCCAAATCCATCATGGACTCCTGCAGGCTCTCCACATGCTCTGAACGCACACACACCTCAGGAGGCCCTGGACACACCTGCCTCATGCTTTCCTCCAAGCCCAGAGTCTACTGGGCCCATCTGATAGCCACCTCCACAGAAAACCCAGGCAGGACTCGGGGAAAGTGCCTGAGGTTCCCTTGTGGCATCACCACCCGATCCCCAGAAAGCCTCAGACAGCACCCAACTCCATCTGACGCCTGCCACACAAAACCTACAATCCCCAACGATGTTCACAAACTGACCTGCTGCTCCAGATCGGGACCTTCCTGCAAATGGCAGCACACTCACACCTGTGGGAAAACAGGGAAGCCGTCAGTGTTCACCTGACCATCCCTCGGACACCTCCAACAGCAGTCCAGGCAGGTTCCCCAAAAACCCCATAGACAACTCACAGAATTGCCCTCAAGCAGTCCTTGGCTATGCTCCAGAAAGCACCCTACACATGATTACAGTGGTCCTCAGCGTCCCAGGCCAGCACCCACTAGTCCCCCTAGTGCTTCCCGAAGCCCTAGACACACCCTCAACGTCGTCAGGGAGACGCCCATGACGCCTTTGTGACACGCTCAGAGAGCCCCTAGAGCTCTCCAGAGATACTAGCGTGACATCATACGCCCCCATGGAGATGGGCCTGGAGATACCAAGGCGGCCACCCTAGATACACTCTCAGGGGTGCCACGGATTCGACCATGGCCACGTGGCTGCCACAACCTGATAACCCAAGAGCACACCCAGACATGACCTCACAAACCATTCTAGCATCATCCCACACAGGCAGCACTGAGGACCTCCACACCACCCTGAGGCCCTCGCTGACACAACGCAGAGGTGGCCACAGATATGCCCTGTCAAATGCAGACCACACAGTCTAGGACAAACTCAGAGAGCCTCCTAGGAAAAACGCCTCCAACACACCCACACAAACAATGCGTGCCTCACAAACGCACCCTCCGACACATCCTCAAGATCTTCCCCAACACACACAACCACCCCTACCCAGAGTTGCCCCTTCCAATTTGCCCTAGACACTCCCTGTGCCGCCTGACGCCTGAGGCCTGAGGCCTGAGACGGTCAGCAGGTGCCCACTCAGCTGCCCTCCTCAAATCTCCTCTGGCTCCTCTTGGCACACACCGGTGACACTCTCCTCATACCCTTTCTGGGCTGCCAGACAAGCCTTACACACGTCCCATAGCAGCCCTCAGAGATGCCCTCAGAAGCCACGTAGAGAAGGGCCGAGTATACCTTAGGAAGCCCAGCTCTACCAAGCGAGGCACGAGAGCATGCCTGTGGGAACACGTCAGCACCAGAGAGCCCGACTCTAGCCTTGCCTTGCCTTGTTCCAGGGAGGTACTGGTGAGGCACTCGGGTGCCTGCACCGCACCCTCACCACGTGACAAGCCTCAGATGTCCCTAAAGATGTGTCCTTCCAATGCCTGAGGGAGTCTTCATTGTGGTCCTCAGGAGGGCTGGGGCTCTTGGGGGTTGTCCCATGTCCCTCAGGAGTGCCCAGCCCGTCCTTTGCTGCTTTCATGAAGTTCTCCCACAATCCTGAGACACAGCCACAAACTGTCGGCTTGAACCCCTCCAGAATCCAGCCCAGAGGCACCAGGGAGACCCTCCACATGCCTGGACATGCCTCGAGAGGCCCTTGGCGAAGCACAAGCATCCACGAAGGCAGGCAACAGGCGCAGTCACAAACCTCCTGGAGACCCCCACCTCTGCTCACAGCTCTCTTGAAGACCCTTCAGAGCCTTTCATGGCGGCAGCCTCAATACAACGACCACCACCCCCAGATGACCCTTCCAAATCCATCATGGACTCCTGCAGGCTCTCCACATGCTCTGAACGCACACACACCTCAGGAGGCCCTGGACACACCTGCCTCATGCTTTCCTCCAAGCCCAGAGTCTACTGGGCCCATCTGATAGCCACCTCCACAGAAAACCCAGGCAGGACTCGGGGAAAGTGCCTGAGGTTCCCTTGTGGCATCACCACCCGATCCCCAGAAAGCCTCAGACAGCACCCAACTCCATCTGACGCCTGCCACACAAAACCTACAATCCCCAACGATGTTCACAAACTGACCTGCTGCTCCAGATCGGGACCTTCCTGCAAATGGCAGCACACTCACACCTGTGGGAAAACAGGGAAGCCGTCAGTGTTCACCTGACCATCCCTCGGACACCTCCAACAGCAGTCCAGGCAGGTTCCCCAAAAACCCCATAGACAACTCACAGAATTGCCCTCAAGCAGTCCTTGGCTATGCTCCAGAAAGCACCCTACACATGATTACAGTGGTCCTCAGCGTCCCAGGCCAGCACCCACTAGTCCCCCTAGTGCTTCCCGAAGCCCTAGACACACCCTCAACGTCGTCAGGGAGACGCCCATGACGCCTTTGTGACACGCTCAGAGAGCCCCTAGAGCTCTCCAGAGATACTAGCGTGACATCATACGCCCCCATGGAGATGCGCCTGGAGATACCAAGGCGGCCACCCTAGATACACTCTCAGGGATGCCACGGATTCGACCATGGCCACGTGGCTGCCACAACCTGATAACCCAAGAGCACACCCAGACATGACCTCACAAACCATTCTAGCATCATCCCACACAGGCAGCACTGAGGACCTCCACACCACCCTGAGGCCCTCGCTGACACAACGCAGAGGTGGCCACAGATATGCCCTGTCAAATGCGGACCACACAGTCTAGGACAAACTCAGAGAGCCTCCTAGGAAAAACGCCTCCAACACACCCACACAAACAATGCGTGCCTCACAAACGCACCCTCCGACACATCCTCAAGATCTTCCCCAACACACACAACCACCCCTACCCAGAGTTGCCCCTTCCAATTTGCCCTAGACACTCCCTGTGCCGCCTGACGCCTGAGGCCTGAGGCCTGAGACGGTCAGCAGGTGCCCACTCAGCTGCCCTCCTCAAATCTCCTCTGGCTCCTCTTGGCACACACCGGTGACACTCTCCTCATACCCTTTCTGGGCTGCCAGACTAGCCTTACACACGTCCCATAGCAGCCCTCAGAGATGCCCTCAGAAGCCACGTAGAGAAAGGCCGAGTATACCTTAGGAACCCCAGCTCTACCAAGCGAGGCACGAGAGCATCCCTGTGGGAACACGTCAGCACCAGAGAGCCCGACTCTAGCCTTGCCTTGCCTTGTTCCAGGGAGGTACTGGTGAGGCACTCGGGTGCCTGCACCGCACCCTCACCACGTGACAAGCCTCAGATGTCCCTAAAGATGTGTCCTTCCAATGCCTGAGGGAGTCTTCATTGTGGTCCTCGGGAGGGCTGGGGCTCTTGGGGGTTGTCCCATGTCCCTCAGGAGTGCCCAGCCCGTCCTTTGCTGCTTTCATGAAGTTCTCCCACAATCCTGAGACACAGCCACAAACTGTCGGCTTGAACCCCTCCAGAATCCAGCCCAGAGGCACCAGGGAGACCCTCCACATGCCTGGACATGCCTCGAGAGGCCCTTGGCGAAGCACAAGCATCCACGAAGGCAGGCAACAGGCGCAGTCACAAACCTCCTGGAGACCCCCACCTCTGCTCACAGCTCTCTTGAAGACCCTTCAGAGCCTTTCATGGCGGCAGCCTCAATACAACGACCACCACCCCCAGATGACCCTTCCAAATCCATCATGGACTCCTGCAGGCTCTCCACATGCTCTGAACGCACACACACCTCAGGAGGCCCTGGACACACCTGCCTCATGCTTTCCTCCAAGCCCAGAGTCTACTGGGCCCATCTGATAGCCACCTCCACAGAAAACCCAGGCAGGACTCGGGGAAAGTGCCTGAGGTTCCCTTGTGGCATCACCACCCGATCCCCAGAAAGCCTCAGACAGCACCCAACTCCATCTGACGCCTGCCACACAAAACCTACAATCCCCAACGATGTTCACAAACTGACCTGCTGCTCCAGATCGGGACCTTCCTGCAAATGGCAGCACACTCACACCTGTGGGAAAACAGGGAAGCCGTCAGTGTTCACCTGACCATCCCTCGGACACCTCCAACAGCAGTCCAGGCAGGTTCCCCAAAAACCCCATAGACAACTCACAGAATTGCCCTCAAGCAGTCCTTGGCTATGCTCCAGAAAGCACCCTACACATGACTACAGTGGTCCTCAGCGTCCCAGGCCAGCACCCACTAGTCCCCCTAGTGCTTCCCGAAGCCCTAGACACACCCTCAACGTCGTCAGGGAGACGCCCATGACGCCTTTGTGACACGCTCAGAGAGCCCCTAGAGCTCTCCAGAGATACTAGCGTGACATCATACGCCCCCATGGAGATGGGCCTGGAGATACCAAGGCGGCCACCCTAGATACACTCTCAGGGGTGCCACGGATTCGACCATGGCCACGTGGCTGCCACAACCTGATAACCCAAGAGCACACCCAGACATGACCTCACAAACCATTCTAGCATCATCCCACACAGGCAGCACTGAGGACCTCCACACCACCCTGAGGCCCTCGCTGACACAACGCAGAGGTGGCCACAGATATGCCCTGTCAAATGCAGACCACACAGTCTAGGACAAACTCAGAGAGCCTCCTAGGAAAAACGCCTCCAACACACCCACACAAACAATGCGTGCCTCACAAACGCACCCTCCGACACATCCTCAAGATCTTCCCCAACACACACAACCACCCCTACCCAGAGTTGCCCCTTCCAATTTGCCCTAGACACTCCCTGTGCCGCCTGACGCCTGAGGCCTGAGGCCTGAGACGGTCAGCAGGTGCCCACTCAGCTGCCCTCCTCAAATCTCCTCTGGCTCCTCTTGGCACACACCGGTGACACTCTCCTCATACCCTTTCTGGGCTGCCAGACAAGCCTTACACACGTCCCATAGCAGCCCTCAGAGATGCCCTCAGAAGCCACGTAGAGAAAGGCCGAGTATACCTTAGGAACCCCAGCTCTACCAAGCGAGGCACGAGAGCATCCCTGTGGGAACACGTCAGCACCAGAGAGCCCGACTCTAGCCTTGCCTTGCCTTGTTCCAGGGAGGTACTGGTGAGGCACTCGGGTGCCTGCACCGCACCCTCACCACGTGACAAGCCTCAGATGTCCCTAAAGATGTGTCCTTCCAATGCCTGAGGGAGTCTTCATTGTGGTCCTCGGGAGGGCTGGGGCTCTTGGGGGTTGTCCCATGTCCCTCAGGAGTGCCCAGCCCGTCCTTTGCTGCTTTCATGAAGTTCTCCCACAATCCTGAGACACAGCCACAAACTGTCGGCTTGAACCCCTCCAGAATCCAGCCCAGAGGCACCAGGGAGACCCTCCACATGCCTGGACATGCCTCGAGAGGCCCTTGGCGAAGCACAAGCATCCACGAAGGCAGGCAACAGGCGCAGTCACAAACCTCCTGGAGACCCCCACCTCTGCTCACAGCTCTCTTGAAGACCCTTCAGAGCCTTTCATGGCGGCAGCCTCAATACAACGACCACCACCCCCAGATGACCCTTCCAAATCCATCATGGACTCCTGCAGGCTCTCCACATGCTCTGAACGCACACACACCTCAGGAGGCCCTGGACACACCTGCCTCATGCTTTCCTCCAAGCCCAGAGTCTACTGGGCCCATCTGATAGCCACCTCCACAGAAAACCCAGGCAGGACTCGGGGAAAGTGCCTGAGGTTCCCTTGTGGCATCACCACCCGATCCCCAGAAAGCCTCAGACAGCACCCAACTCCATCTGACGCCTGCCACACAAAACCTACAATCCCCAACGATGTTCACAAACTGACCTGCTGCTCCAGATCGGGACCTTCCTGCAAATGGCAGCACACTCACACCTGTGGGAAAACAGGGAAGCCGTCAGTGTTCACCTGACCATCCCTCGGACACCTCCAACAGCAGTCCAGGCAGGTTCCCCAAAAACCCCATAGACAACTCACAGAATTGCCCTCAAGCAGTCCTTGGCTATGCTCCACAAAGCACCCTACACATGACTACAGTGGTCCTCAGCGTCCCAGGCCAGCACCCACTAGTCCCCCTAGTGCTTCCCGAAGCCCTAGACACACCCTCAACGTCGTCAGGGAGACGCCCATGACGCCTTTGTGACACGCTCAGAGAGCCCCTAGAGCTCTCCAGAGATACTAGCGTGACATCATACGCCCCCATGGAGATGCGCCTGGAGATACCAAGGCGGCCACCCTAGATACACTCTCAGGGATGCCACGGATTCAACCATGGCCACGTGGCTGCCACAACCTGATAACCCAAGAGCACACCCAGACATGACCTCACAAACCATTCTAGCATCATCCCACACAGGCAGCACTGAGGACCTCCACACCACCCTGAGGCCCTCGCTGACACAACGCAGAGGTGGCCACAGATATGCCCTGTCAAATGCGGACCACACAGTCTAGGACAAACTCAGAGAGCCTCCTAGGAAAAACGCCTCCAACACACCCACACAAACAATGCGTGCCTCACAAACGCACCCTCCGACACATCCTCAAGATCTTCCCCAACACACACAACCACCCCTACCCAGAGTTGCCCCTTCCAATTTGCCCTAGACACTCCCTGTGCCGCCTGACGCCTGAGGCCTGAGGCCTGAGACGGTCAGCAGGTGCCCACTCAGCTGCCCTCCTCAAATCTCCTCTGGCTCCTCTTGGCACACACCGGTGACACTCTCCTCATACCCTTTCTGGGCTGCCAGACAAGCCTTACACACGTCCCATAGCAGCCCTCAGAGATGCCCTCAGAAGCCACGTAGAGAAGGGCCGAGTATACCTTAGGAAGCCCAGCTCTACCAAGCGAGGCACGAGAGCATCCCTGTGGGAACACGTCAGCACCAGAGAGCCCGACTCTAGCCTTGCCTTGCCTTGTTCCAGGGAGGTACTGGTGAGGCACTCGGGTGCCTGCACCGCACCCTCACCACGTGACAAGCCTCAGATGTCCCTAAAGATGTGTCCTTCCAATGCCTGAGGGAGTCTTCATTGTGGTCCTCGGGAGGGCTGGGGCTCTTGGGGGTTGTCCCATGTCCCTCAGGTGTGCCCAGCCCGTCCTTTGCTGCTTTCATGAAGTTCTCCCACAATCCTGAGACACAGCCACAAACTGTCGGCTTGAACCCCTCCAGAATCCAGCCCAGAGGCACCAGGGAGACCCTCCACATGCCTGGACATGCCTCGAGAGGCCCTTGGCGAAGCACAAGCATCCACGAAGGCAGGCAACAGGCGCAGTCACAAACCTCCTGGAGACCCCCACCTCTGCTCACAGCTCTCTTGAAGACCCTTCAGAGCCTTTCATGGCGGCAGCCTCAATACAACGACCACCACCCCCAGATGACCCTTCCAAATCCATCATGGACTCCTGCAGGCTCTCCACATGCTCTGAACGCACACACACCTCAGGAGGCCCTGGACACACCTGCCTCATGCTTTCCTCCAAGCCCAGAGTCTACTGGGCCCATCTGATAGCCACCTCCACAGAAAACCCAGGCAGGACTCGGGGAAAGTGCCTGAGGTTCCCTTGTGGCATCACCACCCGATCCCCAGAAAGCCTCAGACAGCACCCAACTCCATCTGACGCCTGCCACACAAAACCTACAATCCCCAACGATGTTCACAAACTGACCTGCTGCTCCAGATCGGGACCTTCCTGCAAATGGCAGCACACTCACACCTGTGGGAAAACAGGGAAGCCGTCAGTGTTCACCTGACCATCCCTCGGACACCTCCAACAGCAGTCCAGGCAGGTTCCCCAAAAACCCCATAGACAACTCACAGAATTGCCCTCAAGCAGTCCTTGGCTATGCTCCAGAAAGCACCCTACACATGATTACAGTGGTCCTCAGCGTCCCAGGCCAGCACCCACTAGTCCCCCTAGTGCTTCCCGAAGCCCTAGACACACCCTCAACGTCGTCAGGGAGACGCCCATGACGCCTTTGTGACACGCTCAGAGAGCCCCTAGAGCTCTCCAGAGATACTAGCGTGACATCATACGCCCCCATGGAGATGCGCCTGGAGATACCAAGGCGGCCACCCTAGATACACTCTCAGGGATGCCACGGATTCGACCATGGCCACGTGGCTGCCACAACCTGATAACCCAAGAGCACACCCAGACATGACCTCACAAACCATTCTAGCATCATCCCACACAGGCAGCACTGAGGACCTCCACACCACCCTGAGGCCCTCGCTGACACAACGCAGAGGTGGCCACAGATATGCCCTGTCAAATGCGGACCACACAGTCTAGGACAAACTCAGAGAGCCTCCTAGGAAAAACGCCTCCAACACACCCACACAAACAATGCGTGCCTCACAAACGCACCCTCCGACACATCCTCAAGATCTTCCCCAACACACACAACCACCCCTACCCAGAGTTGCCCCTTCCAATTTGCCCTAGACACTCCCTGTGCCGCCTGACGCCTGAGGCCTGAGACGGTCAGCAGGTGCCCACTCAGCTGCCCTCCTCAAATCTCCTCTGGCTCCTCTTGGCACACACCGGTGACACTCTCCTCATACCCTTTCTGGGCTGCCAGACAAGCCTTACACACGTCCCATAGCAGCCCTCAGAGATGCCCTCAGAAGCCACGTAGAGAAGGGCCGAGTATACCTTAGGAAGCCCAGCTCTACCAAGCGAGGCACGAGAGCATCCCTGTGGGAACACGTCAGCACCAGAGAGCCCGACTCTAGCCTTGCCTTGCCTTGTTCCAGGGAGGTACTGGTGAGGCACTCGGGTGCCTGCACCGCACCCTCACCACGTGACAAGCCTCAGATGTCCCTAAAGATGTGTCCTTCCAATGCCTGAGGGAGTCTTCATTGTGGTCCTCGGGAGGGCTGGGGCTCTTGGGGGTTGTCCCATGTCCCTCAGGAGTGCCCAGCCCGTCCTTTGCTGCTTTCATGAAGTTCTCCCACAATCCTGAGACACAGCCACAAACTGTCGGCTTGAACCCCTCCAGAATCCAGCCCAGAGGCACCAGGGAGACCCTCCACATGCCTGGACATGCCTCGAGAGGCCCTTGGCGAAGCACAAGCATCCACGAAGGCAGGCAACAGGCACAGTCACAAACCTCCTGGAGACCCCCACCTCTGCTCACAGCTCTCTTGAAGACCCTTCAGAGCCTTTCATGGCGGCAGCCTCAATACAACGACCACCACCCCCAGATGACCCTTCCAAATCCATCATGGACTCCTGCAGGCTCTCCACATGCTCTGAACGCCCACACACCTCAGGAGGCCCTGGACACACCTGCCTCATGCTTTCCTCCAAGCCCAGAGTCTACTGGGCCCATCTGATAGCCACCTCCACAGAAAACCCAGGCAGGACTCGGGGAAAGTGCCTGAGGTTCCCTTGTGGCATCACCACCCGATCCCCAGAAAGCCTCAGACAGCACCCAACTCCATCTGACGCCTGCCACACAAAACCTACAATCCCCAACGATGTTCACAAACTGACCTGCTGCTCCAGATCGGGACCTTCCTGCAAATGGCAGCACACTCACACCTGTGGGAAAACAGGGAAGCCGTCAGTGTTCACCTGACCATCCCTTGGACACCTCCAACAGCAGTCCAGGCAGGTTCCCCAAAAACCCCATAGACAACTCACAGAATTGCCCTCAAGCAGTCCTTGGCTATGCTCCAGAAAGCACCCTACACATGACTACAGTGGTCCTCAGCGTCCCAGGCCAGCACCCACTAGTCCCCCTAGTGCTTCCCGAAGCCCTAGACACACCCTCAACGTCGTCAGGGAGACGCCCATGACGCCTTTGTGACACGCTCAGAGAGCCCCTAGAGCTCTCCAGAGATACTAGCGTGACATCATACGCCCCCATGGAGATGCGCCTGGAGATACCAAGGCGGCCACCCTAGATACACTCTCAGGGATGCCACGGATTCGACCATGGCCACGTGGCTGCCACAACCTGATAACCCAAGAGCACACCCAGACATGACCTCACAAACCATTCTAGCATCATCCCACACAGGCAGCACTGAGGACCTCCACACCACCCTGAGGCCCTCGCTGACACAACGCAGAGGTGGCCACAGATATGCCCTGTCAAATGCGGACCACACAGTCTAGGACAAACTCAGAGAGCCTCCTAGGAAAAACGCCTCCAACACACCCACACAAACAATGCGTGCCTCACAAACGCACCCTCCGACACATCCTCAAGATCTTCCCCAACACACACAACCACCCCCACCCAGAGTTGCCCCTTCCAATTTGCCCTAGACACTCCCTGTGCCGCCTGACGCCTGAGGCCTGAGACGGTCAGCAGGTGCCCACTCAGCTGCCCTCCTCAAATCTCCTCTGGCTCCTCTTGGCACACACCGGTGACACTCTCCTCATACCCTTTCTGGGCTGCCAGACAAGCCTTACACACGTCCCATAGCAGCCCTCAGAGATGCCCTCAGAAGCCACGTAGAGAAGGGCCGAGTATACCTTAGGAAGCCCAGCTCTACCAAGCGAGGCACAAGAGCATCCCTGTGGGAACACGTCAGCACCAGAGAGCCCGACTCTAGCCTTGCCTTGCCTTGTTCCAGGGAGGTACTGGTGAGGCACTCGGGTGCCTGCACCGCACCCTCACCACGTGACAAGCCTCAGATGTCCCTAAAGATGTGTCCTTCCAATGCCTGAGGGAGTCTTCATTGTGGTCCTCGGGAGGGCTGGGGCTCTTGGGGGTTGTCCCATGTCCCTCAGGAGTGCCCAGCCCGTCCTTTGCTGCTTTCATGAAGTTCTCCCACAATCCTGAGACACAGCCACAAACTGTCGGCTTGAACCCCTCCAGAATCCAGCCCAGAGGCACCAGGGAGACCCTCCACATGCCTGGACATGCCTCGAGAGGCCCTTGGCGAAGCACAAGCATCCACGAAGGCAGGCAACAGGCACAGTCACAAACCTCCTGGAGACCCCCACCTCTGCTCACAGCTCTCTTGAAGACCCTTCAGAGCCTTTCATGGCGGCAGCCTCAATACAACGACCACCACCCCCAGATGACCCTTCCAAATCCATCATGGACTCCTGCAGGCTCTCCACATGCTCTGAACGCCCACACACCTCAGGAGGCCCTGGACACACCTGCCTCATGCTTTCCTCCAAGCCCAGAGTCTACTGGGCCCATCTGATAGCCACCTCCACAGAAAACCCAGGCAGGACTCGGGGAAAGTGCCTGAGGTTCCCTTGTGGCATCACCACCCGATCCCCAGAAAGCCTCAGACAGCACCCAACTCCATCTGACGCCTGCCACACAAAACCTACAATCCCCAACGATGTTCACAAACTGACCTGCTGCTCCAGATCGGGACCTTCCTGCAAATGGCAGCACACTCACACCTGTGGGAAAACAGGGAAGCCGTCAGTGTTCACCTGACCATCCCTTGGACACCTCCAACAGCAGTCCAGGCAGGTTCCCCAAAAACCCCATAGACAACTCACAGAATTGCCCTCAAGCAGTCCTTGGCTATGCTCCAGAAAGCACCCTACACATGACTACAGTGGTCCTCAGCGTCCCAGGCCAGCACCCACTAGTCCCCCTAGTGCTTCCCGAAGCCCTAGACACACCCTCAACGTCGTCAGGGAGACGCCCATGACGCCTTTGTGACACGCTCAGAGAGCCCCTAGAGCTCTCCAGAGATACTAGCGTGACATCATACGCCCCCATGGAGATGCGCCTGGAGATACCAAGGCGGCCACCCTAGATACACTCTCAGGGATGCCACGGATTCAACCATGGCCACGTGGCTGCCACAACCTGATAACCCAAGAGCACACCCAGACATGACCTCACAAACCATTCTAGCATCATCCCACACAGGCAGCACTGAGGACCTCCACACCACCCTGAGGCCCTCGCTGACACAACGCAGAGGTGGCCACAGATATGCCCTGTCAAATGCGGACCACACAGTCTAGGACAAACTCAGAGAGCCTCCTAGGAAAAACGCCTCCAACACACCCACACAAACAATGCGTGCCTCACAAACGCACCCTCCGACACATCCTCAAGATCTTCCCCAACACACACAACCACCCCTACCCAGAGTTGCCCCTTCCAATTTGCCCTAGACACTCCCTGTGCCGCCTGACGCCTGAGGCCTGAGACGGTCAGCAGGTGCCCACTCAGCTGCCCTCCTCAAATCTCCTCTGGCTCCTCTTGGCACACACCGGTGACACTCTCCTCATACCCTTTCTGGGCTGCCAGACAAGCCTTACACACGTCCCATAGCAGCCCTCAGAGATGCCCTCAGAAGCCACGTAGAGAAGGGCCGAGTATACCTTAGGAACCCCAGCTCTACCAAGCGAGGCACGAGAGCATCCCTGTGGGAACACGTCAGCACCAGAGAGCCCGACTCTAGCCTTGCCTTGCCTTGTTCCAGGGAGGTACTGGTGAGGCACTCGGGTGCCTGCACCGCACCCTCACCACGTGACAAGCCTCAGATGTCCCTAAAGATGTGTCCTTCCAATGCCTGAGGGAGTCTTCATTGTGGTCCTCGGGAGGGCTGGGGCTCTTGGGGGTTGTCCCATGTCCCTCAGGAGTGCCCAGCCCGTCCTTTGCTGCTTTCATGAAGTTCTCCCACAATCCTGAGACAGCCACAAACTGTCGGCTTGAACCCCTCCAGAATCCAGCCCAGAGGCACCAGGGAGACCCTCCACATGCCTGGACATGCCTCGAGAGGCCCTTGGCGAAGCACAAGCATCCACGAAGGCAGGCAACAGGCACAGTCACAAACCTCCTGGAGACCCCCACCTCTGCTCACAGCTCTCTTGAAGACCCTTCAGAGCCTTTCATGGCGGCAGCCTCAATACAACGACCACCACCCCCAGATGACCCTTCCAAATCCATCATGGACTCCTGCAGGCTCTCCACATGCTCTGAACGCACACACACCTCAGGAGGCCCTGGACACACCTGCCTCATGCTTTCCTCCAAGCCCAGAGTCTACTGGGCCCATCTGATAGCCACCTCCACAGAAAACCCAGGCAGGACTCGGGGAAAGTGCCTGAGGTTCCCTTGTGGCATCACCACCCGATCCCCAGAAAGCCTCAGACAGCACCCAACTCCATCTGACGCCTGCCACACAAAACCTACAATCCCCAACGATGTTCACAAACTGACCTGCTGCTCCAGATCGGGACCTTCCTGCAAATGGCAGCACACTCACACCTGTGGGGAAACAGGGAAGCCGTCAGTGTTCACCTGACCATCCCTCGGACACCTCCAACAGCAGTCCAGGCAGGTTCCCCAAAAACCCCATAGACAACTCACAGAATTGCCCTCAAGCAGTCCTTGGCTATGCTCCACAAAGCACCCTACACATGACTACAGTGGTCCTCAGCGTCCCAGGCCAGCACCCACTAGTCCCCCTAGTGCTTCCCGAAGCCCTAGACACACCCTCAACGTCGTCAGGGAGACGCCCATGACGCCTTTGTGACACGCTCAGAGAGCCCCTAGAGCTCTCCAGAGATACTAGCGTGACATCATGCGCCCCCATGGAGATGCGCCTGGAGATACCAAGGCGGCCACCCTAGATACACTCTCAGGGATGCCACGGATTCGACCATGGCCACGTGGCTGCCACAACCTGATAACCCAAGAGCACACCCAGACATGACCTCACAAACCATTCTAGCATCATCCCACACAGGCAGCACTGAGGACCTCCACACCACCCTGAGGCCCTCGCTGACACAACGCAGAGGTGGCCACAGATATGCCCTGTCAAATGCGGACCACACAGTCTAGGACAAACTCAGAGAGCCTCCTAGGAAAAACGCCTCCAACACACCCACACAAACAATGCGTGCCTCACAAACGCACCCTCCGACACATCCTCAAGATCTTCCCCAACACACACAACCACCCCTACCCAGAGTTGCCCCTTCCAATTTGCCCTAGACACTCCCTGTGCCGCCTGACGCCTGAGGCCTGAGACGGTCAGCAGGTGCCCACTCAGCTGCCCTCCTCAAATCTCCTCTGGCTCCTCTTGGCACACACCGGTGACACTCTCCTCATACCCTTTCTGGGCTGCCAGACAAGCCTTACACACGTCCCATAGCAGCCCTCAGAGATGCCCTCAGAAGCCACGTAGAGAAGGGCCGAGTATACCTTAGGAAGCCCAGCTCTACCAAGCGAGGCACGAGAGCATCCCTGTGGGAACACGTCAGCACCAGAGAGCCCGACTCTAGCCTTGCCTTGCCTTGTTCCAGGGAGGTACTGGTGAGGCACTCGGGTGCCTGCACCGCACCCTCACCACGTGACAAGCCTCAGATGTCCCTAAAGATGTGTCCTTCCAATGCCTGAGGGAGTCTTCATTGTGGTCCTCGGGAGGGCTGGGGCTCTTGGGGGTTGTCCCATGTCCCTCAGGAGTGCCCAGCCCGTCCTTTGCTGCTTTCATGAAGTTCTCCCACAATCCTGAGACACAGCCACAAACTGTCGGCTTGAACCCCTCCAGAATCCAGCCCAGAGGCACCAGGGAGACCCTCCACATGCCTGGACATGCCTCGAGAGGCCCTTGGCGAAGCACAAGCATCCACGAAGGCAGGCAACAGGCACAGTCACAAACCTCCTGGAGACCCCCACCTCTGCTCACAGCTCTCTTGAAGACCCTTCAGAGCCTTTCATGGCGGCAGCCTCAATACAACGACCACCACCCCCAGATGACCCTTCCAAATCCATCATGGACTCCTGCAGGCTCTCCACATGCTCTGAACGCCCACACACCTCAGGAGGCCCTGGACACACCTGCCTCATGCTTTCCTCCAAGCCCAGAGTCTACTGGGCCCATCTGATAGCCACCTCCACAGAAAACCCAGGCAGGACTCGGGGAAAGTGCCTGAGGTTCCCTTGTGGCATCACCACCCGATCCCCAGAAAGCCTCAGACAGCACCCAACTCCATCTGACGCCTGCCACACAAAACCTACAATCCCCAACGATGTTCACAAACTGACCTGCTGCTCCAGATCGGGACCTTCCTGCAAATGGCAGCACACTCACACCTGTGGGAAAACAGGGAAGCCGTCAGTGTTCACCTGACCATCCCTTGGACACCTCCAACAGCAGTCCAGGCAGGTTCCCCAAAAACCCCATAGACAACTCACAGAATTGCCCTCAAGCAGTCCTTGGCTATGCTCCAGAAAGCACCCTACACATGACTACAGTGGTCCTCAGCGTCCCAGGCCAGCACCCACTAGTCCCCCTAGTGCTTCCCGAAGCCCTAGACACACCCTCAACGTCGTCAGGGAGACGCCCATGACGCCTTTGTGACACGCTCAGAGAGCCCCTAGAGCTCTCCAGAGATACTAGCGTGACATCATACGCCCCCATGGAGATGCGCCTGGAGATACCAAGGCGGCCACCCTAGATACACTCTCAGGGATGCCACGGATTCAACCATGGCCACGTGGCTGCCACAACCTGATAACCCAAGAGCACACCCAGACATGACCTCACAAACCATTCTAGCATCATCCCACACAGGCAGCACTGAGGACCTCCACACCACCCTGAGGCCCTCGCTGACACAACGCAGAGGTGGCCACAGATATGCCCTGTCAAATGCGGACCACACAGTCTAGGACAAACTCAGAGAGCCTCCTAGGAAAAACGCCTCCAACACACCCACACAAACAATGCGTGCCTCACAAACGCACCCTCCGACACATCCTCAAGATCTTCCCCAACACACACAACCACCCCTACCCAGAGTTGCCCCTTCCAATTTGCCCTAGACACTCCCTGTGCCGCCTGACGCCTGAGGCCTGAGACGGTCAGCAGGTGCCCACTCAGCTGCCCTCCTCAAATCTCCTCTGGCTCCTCTTGGCACACACCGGTGACACTCTCCTCATACCCTTTCTGGGCTGCCAGACAAGCCTTACACACGTCCCATAGCAGCCCTCAGAGATGCCCTCAGAAGCCACGTAGAGAAGGGCCGAGTATACCTTAGGAACCCCAGCTCTACCAAGCGAGGCACGAGAGCATCCCTGTGGGAACACGTCAGCACCAGAGAGCCCGACTCTAGCCTTGCCTTGCCTTGTTCCAGGGAGGTACTGGTGAGGCACTCGGGTGCCTGCACCGCACCCTCACCACGTGACAAGCCTCAGATGTCCCTAAAGATGTGTCCTTCCAATGCCTGAGGGAGTCTTCATTGTGGTCCTCGGGAGGGCTGGGGCTCTTGGGGGTTGTCCCATGTCCCTCAGGAGTGCCCAGCCCGTCCTTTGCTGCTTTCATGAAGTTCTCCCACAATCCTGAGACAGCCACAAACTGTCGGCTTGAACCCCTCCAGAATCCAGCCCAGAGGCACCAGGGAGACCCTCCACATGCCTGGACATGCCTCGAGAGGCCCTTGGCGAAGCACAAGCATCCACGAAGGCAGGCAACAGGCACAGTCACAAACCTCCTGGAGACCCCCACCTCTGCTCACAGCTCTCTTGAAGACCCTTCAGAGCCTTTCATGGCGGCAGCCTCAATACAACGACCACCACCCCCAGATGACCCTTCCAAATCCATCATGGACTCCTGCAGGCTCTCCACATGCTCTGAACGCACACACACCTCAGGAGGCCCTGGACACACCTGCCTCATGCTTTCCTCCAAGCCCAGAGTCTACTGGGCCCATCTGATAGCCACCTCCACAGAAAACCCAGGCAGGACTCGGGGAAAGTGCCTGAGGTTCCCTTGTGGCATCACCACCCGATCCCCAGAAAGCCTCAGACAGCACCCAACTCCATCTGACGCCTGCCACACAAAACCTACAATCCCCAACGATGTTCACAAACTGACCTGCTGCTCCAGATCGGGACCTTCCTGCAAATGGCAGCACACTCACACCTGTGGGAAAACAGGGAAGCCGTCAGTGTTCACCTGACCATCCCTCGGACACCTCCAACAGCAGTCCAGGCAGGTTCCCCAAAAACCCCATAGACAACTCACAGAATTGCCCTCAAGCAGTCCTTGGCTATGCTCCACAAAGCACCCTACACATGACTACAGTGGTCCTCAGCGTCCCAGGCCAGCACCCACTAGTCCCCCTAGTGCTTCCCGAAGCCCTAGACACACCCTCAACGTCGTCAGGGAGACGCCCATGACGCCTTTGTGACACGCTCAGAGAGCCCCTAGAGCTCTCCAGAGATACTAGCGTGACATCATGCGCCCCCATGGAGATGCGCCTGGAGATACCAAGGCGGCCACCCTAGATACACTCTCAGGGATGCCACGGATTCGACCATGGCCACGTGGCTGCCACAACCTGATAACCCAAGAGCACACCCAGACATGACCTCACAAACCATTCTAGCATCATCCCACACAGGCAGCACTGAGGACCTCCACACCACCCTGAGGCCCTCGCTGACACAACGCAGAGGTGGCCACAGATATGCCCTGTCAAATGCGGACCACACAGTCTAGGACAAACTCAGAGAGCCTCCTAGGAAAAACGCCTCCAACACACCCACACAAACAATGCGTGCCTCACAAACGCACCCTCCGACACATCCTCAAGATCTTCCCCAACACACACAACCACCCCTACCCAGAGTTGCCCCTTCCAATTTGCCCTAGACACTCCCTGTGCCGCCTGACGCCTGAGGCCTGAGACGGTCAGCAGGTGCCCACTCAGCTGCCCTCCTCAAATCTCCTCTGGCTCCTCTTGGCACACACCGGTGACACTCTCCTCATACCCTTTCTGGGCTGCCAGACAAGCCTTACACACGTCCCATAGCAGCCCTCAGAGATGCCCTCAGAAGCCACGTAGAGAAGGGCCGAGTATACCTTAGGAAGCCCAGCTCTACCAAGCGAGGCACGAGAGCATCCCTGTGGGAACACGTCAGCACCAGAGAGCCCGACTCTAGCCTTGCCTTGCCTTGTTCCAGGGAGGTACTGGTGAGGCACTCGGGTGCCTGCACCGCACCCTCACCACGTGACAAGCCTCAGATGTCCCTAAAGATGTGTCCTTCCAATGCCTGAGGGAGTCTTCATTGTGGTCCTCGGGAGGGCTGGGGCTCTTGGGGGTTGTCCCATGTCCCTCAGGAGTGCCCAGCCCGTCCTTTGCTGCTTTCATGAAGTTCTCCCACAATCCTGAGACACAGCCACAAACTGTCGGCTTGAACCCCTCCAGAATCCAGCCCAGAGGCACCAGGGAGACCCTCCACATGCCTGGACATGCCTCGAGAGGCCCTTGGCGAAGCACAAGCATCCACGAAGGCAGGCAACAGGCACAGTCACAAACCTCCTGGAGACCCCCACCTCTGCTCACAGCTCTCTTGAAGACCCTTCAGAGCCTTTCATGGCGGCAGCCTCAATACAACGACCACCACCCCCAGATGACCCTTCCAAATCCATCATGGACTCCTGCAGGCTCTCCACATGCTCTGAACGCCCACACACCTCAGGAGGCCCTGGACACACCTGCCTCATGCTTTCCTCCAAGCCCAGAGTCTACTGGGCCCATCTGATAGCCACCTCCACAGAAAACCCAGGCAGGACTCGGGGAAAGTGCCTGAGGTTCCCTTGTGGCATCACCACCCGATCCCCAGAAAGCCTCAGACAGCACCCAACTCCATCTGACGCCTGCCACACAAAACCTACAATCCCCAACGATGTTCACAAACTGACCTGCTGCTCCAGATCGGGACCTTCCTGCAAATGGCAGCACACTCACACCTGTGGGAAAACAGGGAAGCCGTCAGTGTTCACCTGACCATCCCTTGGACACCTCCAACAGCAGTCCAGGCAGGTTCCCCAAAAACCCCATAGACAACTCACAGAATTGCCCTCAAGCAGTCCTTGGCTATGCTCCAGAAAGCACCCTACACATGACTACAGTGGTCCTCAGCGTCCCAGGCCAGCACCCACTAGTCCCCCTAGTGCTTCCCGAAGCCCTAGACACACCCTCAACGTCGTCAGGGAGACGCCCATGACGCCTTTGTGACACGCTCAGAGAGCCCCTAGAGCTCTCCAGAGATACTAGCGTGACATCATACGCCCCCATGGAGATGCGCCTGGAGATACCAAGGCGGCCACCCTAGATACACTCTCAGGGATGCCACGGATTCAACCATGGCCACGTGGCTGCCACAACCTGATAACCCAAGAGCACACCCAGACATGACCTCACAAACCATTCTAGCATCATCCCACACAGGCAGCACTGAGGACCTCCACACCACCCTGAGGCCCTCGCTGACACAACGCAGAGGTGGCCACAGATATGCCCTGTCAAATGCGGACCACACAGTCTAGGACAAACTCAGAGAGCCTCCTAGGAAAAACGCCTCCAACACACCCACACAAACAATGCGTGCCTCACAAACGCACCCTCCGACACATCCTCAAGATCTTCCCCAACACACACAACCACCCCTACCCAGAGTTGCCCCTTCCAATTTGCCCTAGACACTCCCTGTGCCGCCTGACGCCTGAGGCCTGAGACGGTCAGCAGGTGCCCACTCAGCTGCCCTCCTCAAATCTCCTCTGGCTCCTCTTGGCACACACCGGTGACACTCTCCTCATACCCTTTCTGGGCTGCCAGACAAGCCTTACACACGTCCCATAGCAGCCCTCAGAGATGCCCTCAGAAGCCACGTAGAGAAGGGCCGAGTATACCTTAGGAACCCCAGCTCTACCAAGCGAGGCACGAGAGCATCCCTGTGGGAACACGTCAGCACCAGAGAGCCCGACTCTAGCCTTGCCTTGCCTTGTTCCAGGGAGGTACTGGTGAGGCACTCGGGTGCCTGCACCGCACCCTCACCACGTGACAAGCCTCAGATGTCCCTAAAGATGTGTCCTTCCAATGCCTGAGGGAGTCTTCATTGTGGTCCTCGGGAGGGCTGGGGCTCTTGGGGGTTGTCCCATGTCCCTCAGGAGTGCCCAGCCCGTCCTTTGCTGCTTTCATGAAGTTCTCCCACAATCCTGAGACAGCCACAAACTGTCGGCTTGAACCCCTCCAGAATCCAGCCCAGAGGCACCAGGGAGACCCTCCACATGCCTGGACATGCCTCGAGAGGCCCTTGGCGAAGCACAAGCATCCACGAAGGCAGGCAACAGGCGCAGTCACAAACCTCCTGGAGACCCCCACCTCTGCTCACAGCTCTCTTGAAGACCCTTCAGAGCCTTTCATGGCGGCAGCCTCAATACAACGACCACCACCCCCAGATGACCCTTCCAAATCCATCATGGACTCCTGCAGGCTCTCCACATGCTCTGAACGCACACACACCTCAGGAGGCCCTGGACACACCTGCCTCATGCTTTCCTCCAAGCCCAGAGTCTACTGGGCCCATCTGATAGCCACCTCCACAGAAAACCCAGGCAGGACTCGGGGAAAGTGCCTGAGGTTCCCTTGTGGCATCACCACCCGATCCCCAGAAAGCCTCAGACAGCACCCAACTCCATCTGACGCCTGCCACACAAAACCTACAATCCCCAACGATGTTCACAAACTGACCTGCTGCTCCAGATCGGGACCTTCCTGCAAATGGCAGCACACTCACACCTGTGGGAAAACAGGGAAGCCGTCAGTGTTCACCTGACCATCCCTCGGACACCTCCAACAGCAGTCCAGGCAGGTTCCCCAAAAACCCCATAGACAACTCACAGAATTGCCCTCAAGCAGTCCTTGGCTATGCTCCACAAAGCACCCTACACATGACTACAGTGGTCCTCAGCGTCCCAGGCCAGCACCCACTAGTCCCCCTAGTGCTTCCCGAAGCCCTAGACACACCCTCAACGTCGTCAGGGAGACGCCCATGACGCCTTTGTGACACGCTCAGAGAGCCCCTAGAGCTCTCCAGAGATACTAGCGTGACATCATGCGCCCCCATGGAGATGCGCCTGGAGATACCAAGGCGGCCACCCTAGATACACTCTCAGGGATGCCACGGATTCGACCATGGCCACGTGGCTGCCACAACCTGATAACCCAAGAGCACACCCAGACATGACCTCACAAACCATTCTAGCATCATCCCACACAGGCAGCACTGAGGACCTCCACACCACCCTGAGGCCCTCGCTGACACAACGCAGAGGTGGCCACAGATATGCCCTGTCAAATGCGGACCACACAGTCTAGGACAAACTCAGAGAGCCTCCTAGGAAAAACGCCTCCAACACACCCACACAAACAATGCGTGCCTCACAAACGCACCCTCCGACACATCCTCAAGATCTTCCCCAACACACACAACCACCCCTACCCAGAGTTGCCCCTTCCAATTTGCCCTAGACACTCCCTGTGCCGCCTGACGCCTGAGGCCTGAGACGGTCAGCAGGTGCCCACTCAGCTGCCCTCCTCAAATCTCCTCTGGCTCCTCTTGGCACACACCGGTGACACTCTCCTCATACCCTTTCTGGGCTGCCAGACAAGCCTTACACACGTCCCATAGCAGCCCTCAGAGATGCCCTCAGAAGCCACGTAGAGAAGGGCCGAGTATACCTTAGGAAGCCCAGCTCTACCAAGCGAGGCACGAGAGCATCCCTGTGGGAACACGTCAGCACCAGAGAGCCCGACTCTAGCCTTGCCTTGCCTTGTTCCAGGGAGGTACTGGTGAGGCACTCGGGTGCCTGCACCGCACCCTCACCACGTGACAAGCCTCAGATGTCCCTAAAGATGTGTCCTTCCAATGCCTGAGGGAGTCTTCATTGTGGTCCTCGGGAGGGCTGGGGCTCTTGGGGGTTGTCCCATGTCCCTCAGGAGTGCCCAGCCCGTCCTTTGCTGCTTTCATGAAGTTCTCCCACAATCCTGAGACACAGCCACAAACTGTCGGCTTGAACCCCTCCAGAATCCAGCCCAGAGGCACCAGGGAGACCCTCCACATGCCTGGACATGCCTCGAGAGGCCCTTGGCGAAGCACAAGCATCCACGAAGGCAGGCAACAGGCACAGTCACAAACCTCCTGGAGACCCCCACCTCTGCTCACAGCTCTCTTGAAGACCCTTCAGAGCCTTTCATGGCGGCAGCCTCAATACAACGACCACCACCCCCAGATGACCCTTCCAAATCCATCATGGACTCCTGCAGGCTCTCCACATGCTCTGAACGCCCACACACCTCAGGAGGCCCTGGACACACCTGCCTCATGCTTTCCTCCAAGCCCAGAGTCTACTGGGCCCATCTGATAGCCACCTCCACAGAAAACCCAGGCAGGACTCGGGGAAAGTGCCTGAGGTTCCCTTGTGGCATCACCACCCGATCCCCAGAAAGCCTCAGACAGCACCCAACTCCATCTGACGCCTGCCACACAAAACCTACAATCCCCAACGATGTTCACAAACTGACCTGCTGCTCCAGATCGGGACCTTCCTGCAAATGGCAGCACACTCACACCTGTGGGAAAACAGGGAAGCCGTCAGTGTTCACCTGACCATCCCTTGGACACCTCCAACAGCAGTCCAGGCAGGTTCCCCAAAAACCCCATAGACAACTCACAGAATTGCCCTCAAGCAGTCCTTGGCTATGCTCCAGAAAGCACCCTACACATGACTACAGTGGTCCTCAGCGTCCCAGGCCAGCACCCACTAGTCCCCCTAGTGCTTCCCGAAGCCCTAGACACACCCTCAACGTCGTCAGGGAGACGCCCATGACGCCTTTGTGACACGCTCAGAGAGCCCCTAGAGCTCTCCAGAGATACTAGCGTGACATCATACGCCCCCATGGAGATGCGCCTGGAGATACCAAGGCGGCCACCCTAGATACACTCTCAGGGATGCCACGGATTCAACCATGGCCACGTGGCTGCCACAACCTGATAACCCAAGAGCACACCCAGACATGACCTCACAAACCATTCTAGCATCATCCCACACAGGCAGCACTGAGGACCTCCACACCACCCTGAGGCCCTCGCTGACACAACGCAGAGGTGGCCACAGATATGCCCTGTCAAATGCGGACCACAGAGTCTAGGACAAACTCAGAGAGCCTCCTAGGAAAAACGCCTCCAACACACCCACACAAACAATGCGTGCCTCACAAACGCACCCTCCGACACATCCTCAAGATCTTCCCCAACACACACAACCACCCCCACCCAGAGTTGCCCCTTCCAATTTGCCCTAGACACTCCCTGTGCCGCCTGAGGCCTGAGGCCTGAGACGGTCAGCAGGTGCCCACTCAGCTGCCCTCCTCAAATCTCCTCTGGCTCCTCTTGGCACACACCGGTGACACTCTCCTCATACCCTTTCTGGGCTGCCAGACAAGCCTTACACACGTCCCATAGCAGCCCTCAGAGATGCCCTCAGAAGCCACGTAGAGAAGGGCCGAGTATACCTTAGGAAGCCCAGCTCTACCAAGCGAGGCACGAGAGCATCCCTGTGGGAACACGTCAGCACCAGAGAGCCCGACTCTAGCCTTGCCTTGCCTTGTTCCAGGGAGGTACTGGTGAGGCACTCGGGTGCCTGCACCGCACCCTCACCACGTGACAAGCCTCAGATGTCCCTAAAGATGTGTCCTTCCAATGCCTGAGGGAGTCTTCATTGTGGTCCTCGGGAGGGCTGGGGCTCTTGGGGGTTGTCCCATGTCCCTCAGGAGTGCCCAGCCCGTCCTTTGCTGCTTTCATGAAGTTCTCCCACAATCCTGAGACACAGCCACAAACTGTCGGCTTGAACCCCTCCAGAATCCAGCCCAGAGGCACCAGGGAGACCCTCCACATGCCTGGACATGCCTCGAGAGGCCCTTGGCGAAGCACAAGCATCCACGAAGGCAGGCAACAGGCACAGTCACAAACCTCCTGGAGACCCCCACCTCTGCTCACAGCTCTCTTGAAGACCCTTCAGAGCCTTTCATGGCGGCAGCCTCAATACAACGACCACCACCCCCAGATGACCCTTCCAAATCCATCATGGACTCCTGCAGGCTCTCCACATGCTCTGAACGCCCACACACCTCAGGAGGCCCTGGACACACCTGCCTCATGCTTTCCTCCAAGCCCAGAGTCTACTGGGCCCATCTGATAGCCACCTCCACAGAAAACCCAGGCAGGACTCGGGGAAAGTGCCTGAGGTTCCCTTGTGGCATCACCACCCGATCCCCAGAAAGCCTCAGACAGCACCCAACTCCATCTGACGCCTGCCACACAAAACCTACAATCCCCAACGATGTTCACAAACTGACCTGCTGCTCCAGATCGGGACCTTCCTGCAAATGGCAGCACACTCACACCTGTGGGAAAACAGGGAAGCCGTCAGTGTTCACCTGACCATCCCTTGGACACCTCCAACAGCAGTCCAGGCAGGTTCCCCAAAAACCCCATAGACAACTCACAGAATTGCCCTCAAGCAGTCCTTGGCTATGCTCCAGAAAGCACCCTACACATGACTACAGTGGTCCTCAGCGTCCCAGGCCAGCACCCACTAGTCCCCCTAGTGCTTCCCGAAGCCCTAGACACACCCTCAACGTCGTCAGGGAGACGCCCATGACGCCTTTGTGACACGCTCAGAGAGCCCCTAGAGCTCTCCAGAGATACTAGCGTGACATCATACGCCCCCATGGAGATGCGCCTGGAGATACCAAGGCGGCCACCCTAGATACACTCTCAGGGATGCCACGGATTCAACCATGGCCACGTGGCTGCCACAACCTGATAACCCAAGAGCACACCCAGACATGACCTCACAAACCATTCTAGCATCATCCCACACAGGCAGCACTGAGGACCTCCACACCACCCTGAGGCCCTCGCTGACACAACGCAGAGGTGGCCACAGATATGCCCTGTCAAATGCGGACCACACAGTCTAGGACAAACTCAGAGAGCCTCCTAGGAAAAACGCCTCCAACACACCCACACAAACAATGCGTGCCTCACAAACGCACCCTCCGACACATCCTCAAGATCTTCCCCAACACACACAACCACCCCTACCCAGAGTTGCCCCTTCCAATTTGCCCTAGACACTCCCTGTGCCGCCTGACGCCTGAGGCCTGAGACGGTCAGCAGGTGCCCACTCAGCTGCCCTCCTCAAATCTCCTCTGGCTCCTCTTGGCACACACCGGTGACACTCTCCTCATACCCTTTCTGGGCTGCCAGACAAGCCTTACACACGTCCCATAGCAGCCCTCAGAGATGCCCTCAGAAGCCACGTAGAGAAGGGCCGAGTATACCTTAGGAAGCCCAGCTCTACCAAGCGAGGCACGAGAGCATCCCTGTGGGAACACGTCAGCACCAGAGAGCCCGACTCTAGCCTTGCCTTGCCTTGTTCCAGGGAGGTACTGGTGAGGCACTCGGGTGCCTGCACCGCACCCTCACCACGTGACAAGCCTCAGATGTCCCTAAAGATGTGTCCTTCCAATGCCTGAGGGAGTCTTCATTGTGGTCCTCGGGAGGGCTGGGGCTCTTGGGGGTTGTCCCATGTCCCTCAGGAGTGCCCAGCCCGTCCTTTGCTGCTTTCATGAAGTTCTCCCACAATCCTGAGACACAGCCACAAACTGTCGGCTTGAACCCCTCCAGAATCCAGCCCAGAGGCACCAGGGAGACCCTCCACATGCCTGGACATGCCTCGAGAGGCCCTTGGCGAAGCACAAGCATCCACGAAGGCAGGCAACAGGCACAGTCACAAACCTCCTGGAGACCCCCACCTCTGCTCACAGCTCTCTTGAAGACCCTTCAGAGCCTTTCATGGCGGCAGCCTCAATACAACGACCACCACCCCCAGATGACCCTTCCAAATCCATCATGGACTCCTGCAGGCTCTCCACATGCTCTGAACGCCCACACACCTCAGGAGGCCCTGGACACACCTGCCTCATGCTTTCCTCCAAGCCCAGAGTCTACTGGGCCCATCTGATAGCCACCTCCACAGAAAACCCAGGCAGGACTCGGGGAAAGTGCCTGAGGTTCCCTTGTGGCATCACCACCCGATCCCCAGAAAGCCTCAGACAGCACCCAACTCCATCTGACGCCTGCCACACAAAACCTACAATCCCCAACGATGTTCACAAACTGACCTGCTGCTCCAGATCGGGACCTTCCTGCAAATGGCAGCACACTCACACCTGTGGGAAAACAGGGAAGCCATCAGTGTTCACCTGACCATCCCTCGGACACCTCCAACAGCAGTCCAGGCAGGTTCCCCAAAAACCCCATAGACAACTCACAGAATTGCCCTCAAGCAGTCCTTGGCTATGCTCCAGAAAGCACCCTACACATGACTACAGTGGTCCTCAGCGTCCCAGGCCAGCACCCACTAGTCCCCCTAGTGCTTCCCGAAGCCCTAGACACACCCTCAACGTCGTCAGGGAGACGCCCATGACGCCTTTGTGACACGCTCAGAGAGCCCCTAGAGCTCTCCAGAGATACTAGCGTGACATCATACGCCCCCATGGAGATGCGCCTGGAGATACCAAGGCGGCCACCCTAGATACACTCTCAGGGATGCCACGGATTCGACCATGGCCACGTGGCTGCCACAACCTGATAACCCAAGAGCACACCCAGACATGACCTCACAAACCATTCTAGCATCATCCCACACAGGCAGCACTGAGGACCTCCACACCACCCTGAGGCCCTCGCTGACACAACGCAGAGGTGGCCACAGATATGCCCTGTCAAATGCGGACCACACAGTCTAGGACAAACTCAGAGAGCCTCCTAGGAAAAACGCCTCCAACACACCCACACAAACAATGCGTGCCTCACAAACGCACCCTCCGACACATCCTCAAGATCTTCCCCAACACACACAACCACCCCTACCCAGAGTTGCCCCTTCCAATTTGCCCTAGACACTCCCTGTGCCGCCTGACGCCTGAGGCCTGAGACGGTCAGCAGGTGCCCACTCAGCTGCCCTCCTCAAATCTCCTCTGGCTCCTCTTGGCACACACCGGTGACACTCTCCTCATACCCTTTCTGGGCTGCCAGACAAGCCTTACACATGTCCCATAGCAGCCCTCAGAGATGCCCTCAGAAGCCACGTAGAGAAGGGCCGAGTATACCTTAGGAAGCCCAGCTCTACCAAGCGAGGCACGAGAGCATCCCTGTGGGAACACGTCAGCACCAGAGAGCCCGACTCTAGCCTTGCCTTGCCTTGTTCCAGGGAGGTACTGGTGAGGCACTCGGGTGCCTGCACCGCACCCTCACCACGTGACAAGCCTCAGATGTCCCTAAAGATGTGTCCTTCCAATGCCTGAGGGAGTCTTCATTGTGGTCCTCGGGAGGGCTGGGGCTCTTGGGGGTTGTCCCATGTCCCTCAGGAGTGCCCAGCCCGTCCTTTGCTGCTTTCATGAAGTTCTCCCACAATCCTGAGACACAGCCACAAACTGTCGGCTTGAACCCCTCCAGAATCCAGCCCAGAGGCACCAGGGAGACCCTCCACATGCCTGGACATGCCTCGAGAGGCCCTTGGCGAAGCACAAGCATCCACGAAGGCAGGCAACAGGCACAGTCACAAACCTCCTGGAGACCCCCACCTCTGCTCACAGCTCTCTTGAAGACCCTTCAGAGCCTTTCATGGCGGCAGCCTCAATACAACGACCACCACCCCCAGATGACCCTTCCAAATCCATCATGGACTCCTGCAGGCTCTCCACATGCTCTGAACGCACACACACCTCAGGAGGCCCTGGACACACCTGCCTCATGCTTTCCTCCAAGCCCAGAGTCTACTGGGCCCATCTGATAGCCACCTCCACAGAAAACCCAGGCAGGACTCGGGGAAAGTGCCTGAGGTTCCCTTGTGGCATCACCACCCGATCCCCAGAAAGCCTCAGACAGCACCCAACTCCATCTGACGCCTGCCACACAAAACCTACAATCCCCAACGATGTTCACAAACTGACCTGCTGCTCCAGATCGGGACCTTCCTGCAAATGGCAGCACACTCACACCTGTGGGAAAACAGGGAAGCCGTCAGTGTTCACCTGACCATCCCTCGGACACCTCCAACAGCAGTCCAGGCAGGTTCCCCAAAAACCCCATAGACAACTCACAGAATTGCCCTCAAGCAGTCCTTGGCTATGCTCCAGAAAGCACCCTACACATGACTACAGTGGTCCTCAGCGTCCCAGGCCAGCACCCACTAGTCCCCCTAGTGCTTCCCGAAGCCCTAGACACACCCTCAACGTCGTCAGGGAGACGCCCATGACGCTTTTGTGACATGCTCAGAGAGCCCCTAGAGCTCTCCAGAGATACTAGCGTGACATCATACGCCCCCATGGAGATGCGCCTGGAGATACCAAGGCGGCACCCTAGACACACTTTCAGGGATGCCACTGAATTTTATGTGGCCTTGTTTGTGCCAGAATCTGTGCTTATTTGCCTGTCAGTCACTGCACCATTTTCGGCAACTGTTGAGTCGGAATTTTTACTATAGTCTATAAAGTTTGAGTACCTAGTGTGTCATTTTTCCTGTGTTTGTATGTTTGAGTGCAGCTTTTTTTTTTAATGTAGTTTTAGCATCTTAAATCATTTGAGTTTTTCTGGTTTAACCAATGTTGTTAACTGAAACTGTGCAATGTCATTGGTTACGATGGGAGAATGCCCATGCCAAAATAGTTCCTCTTGGCATTGAACTATGGCAGTTTGTTGAGCGTGTATTTGGAATAATTTGTTCCTTTACTTATCCTTTTTAGTGTGTCTATCCTTTATTTTTAGCACAGTAAATGTACCATTATGTATTACTGAGTTCTTATATAAAATTCTCAGTTGTAGATGATTGTCAAATTAAATATTTCAGTTACAATCTGCGAACTGAATTCCTTTCCATCACTTTGCCAAACACCTTATCCCTGTGTTGATGCAGGCAGGCAGTGAATGTTGAAGAACTAAGGAATGCCTGTAGTTATTCAGCTTCAGTCTCTCCCCACCTATTCCCCATCTCTACTGGGAAGCTGCAGCTTCTCTAGCTGTACCTAGTATAAATATTCAACCTGGCTACAGGCTGAGTAGGCCCACTCCCCATCATGCACCTGATTCTTGATCCCATCATGTACCATATTGTGACACTTTCTGTTTTTCACCATGTGTCCTGAACTCAATGTAATGATGCTTCTGAACTTTCCATTAAAGGAGCATATAAGTGGGTTACTCACACATTACCCTAAACTCCACTCTCTTTAATATTCAATTAAGCATGCTCCAGAAACCATACTAACCTATAAAAACATTATTTTGAATTTCGTAAATTTAAGCTCATTCTATCCTGAGTTTGCCTGCACTATTACCTGTGTGCGTGCTTTCCCTTTGCTTTTAAATAAATCTTGCATTTTTAGTCACTTTTGTCTATGTGTGTTCCTTGTATTCTTTAAGAAGGGAGAAAAGAACCTGGCACAAACTAAACTGGCAGTCTCTGCCTCAACAGTTATTATTGCTGATTCTGTGTAATAATAATTCAAAATCTTTAAGGCAAATACGAAGTATAAGCTTATATTGGTACAAATTCTTGCTTATGGATTTATGTTTTCATAATATGCATTTCCCATGAACTTTATAAAGCCCTCCTTTATGTTGCTTTAATATTCTAAACTTTGGTGAGTTTTGGTTCAACATATACTTTATTGATGTAATCTTCAAATTTTGTCAACATGTTCGTATTACTTTTTCCTTTCAATTTGCACATCTTTTTTAAAAAAGATTTATTTATTTTATTACAAAGTCAGATATACAGAGAGGAGGAGAGACAGAGAGGAAGATCTTCCATCCAATGATTCACTCTCCAAGAGAGTGCAATGGCCGGTGCTGCGCCGATCCGAAGCCGGGAACCAGGAACCTCTTCCAGGTCTCCCACACGGGTGCAGGGTCCCAAAGCTTTGGGCCGTCCTCGACTGCTTTCCCAGGCCACAAGCAGGGAGTGGGATGGGAAGTGGAGCTGCCGGGATTAGAACCGATGCCCATATGGGATCCTGGAGCTTTCAAGGTGAGGACTTTCGCCACTAGGCCACGCCGCCGTGCCCGAATTTGCACATCTTTATTTCTGTTTCTTGTGTAATTTCTCTAACTAGAACACCTAGTACTAGGCTGAATGCAAGCTGTGAGAATGTGCATTCTTATTCATGCTCTAAAGTAAAAAAATTTTCCATTCTTCTCCACTGATGATGACACAAAAGCAGGGTCAGCAAAAATAAAAATAAACATGGACCCGGCGGCATGGCCTAGCGGCTAAAGTCCTCGCCTTGAAAGCCCCGGGATCCCATATGGGCGCCGGTTCTGGTCCCGGCAGCTCCACTTCCCATCCAGCTCTCTGCTTGTGGCCTGGGAAGGCGGTTGAGGACGGCCCAATGCCTTGGGACACTGCACCCGCGTGGGAGACCTGGAGGAGGTTCCTGGTTCCAGGCTTCGGATCGGCGCGCACCGGCCCGTTGTGGTTCACTTGGGGAGTGAATCATCGGACGGAAGATCTTCCTCTCTGTCTCTCCTCCTCTGTGTATATCTGGCTTTCCAATAATAATAAAATCTTTAAAAAAAAAATAAAATAAAAAAAATAAACAAATGAAATTGCTTCAACCTATACAAATTTACATAGAAATAAACTATTGCCACAATGAACTATAAACATACTGAAGGTGAAAAATTTCTATGTAGTTTACATAAGAAAACTTACTGAATATCTTACATATATAATTACAACTCACTAGGAAAATAACCTGATTTGAAATTGGCATTTTTTTTTTACTAAGGAGATATAAAATTTCCCAAAAGGTATTATACCAGTGTTCACCACATCACTATTCATCAGGAAAATAGAAACCAAAACCACAAGCAGATATCACCCCACATCAAGTACAAAAGTCCAATGAAACAAATTTTAGTTAAGATGTGAGAAGGAAACATATCCCTTATTGTAAATTGGTACAACCATTATTGAGGACAGTGTGATATCTTCTTAAAAACCTTTGAATAGGGCCCGGCGGTGTGGCCTAGAGGAGAAAGTCCTCACCTTGAAAGCTCCAGGATCCCATATGGGCGCTGGTTCTAATCCCGGCAGCTCCACTTCCCATCCAGCTCCCTGCTTGTGGCCTGGGAAAGCAGTTGAGGACAGCCCAAAGCTTTGGGAGCCTGCACCTGAGTGGGAGACCCGGAAGTGGTTCCAGGTTCCCGGCTTTGGATCGGCGCAGCACCGGC
This sequence comes from Ochotona princeps, assembly GCF_030435755.1. Lineage (NCBI taxonomy): Eukaryota > Metazoa > Chordata > Mammalia > Lagomorpha > Ochotonidae > Ochotona > Ochotona princeps. The sequence continues at coordinate 57,067,226 of NC_080865.1, read as the reverse complement.
CATTGCAGTCACTTGGGGAGTGAATCATCGGACAGAAGATCTTCCTCTCTGTCTCTCCTCCTCTCTGTATATCTGACTTTGTAATAAAAATAAATAAATCTTTAAAAAAACCCCTTTGAATATATACCCCAAATTCAGAAAGTTAGATAATATGTGTCCAAAAAAAGTCAATAAGTTGAAGAGATATCTACACTCACATATTTATAAGCAGCATTATTGATGATAATCAAGATTCAGAAATAGTCAAGTGTTTGGTGACAGATGCATAGAAAAAGAACATAAGGTATACATATACAGTTGGTTATTATTAGGCCTCACTAAGAGCGCTCTGCAGTTTGGGGCAATGTGGATGAACCCAGAGGATATTGTAATAAATAAATTAAAGAGGAGAAGAGAAATACTACATCATCTAACTTGCATGTAATCTCTGAAAAAGTTAACTTATAAAAACAACTAGAAAGTTTTTTTCTCCAGGAACTTAGGGGTGACTGACATGGCAATAATTTGCACAAAGTGCACTGATTTTCAGCTATAAAATGAGCAATTTTTGGAAGTCTAATGTAGTACCTACCATTAATATTATTTGATTACATATTGAAAATTTGTTAGGTAGATTTTATGTATGTTCACAAGGAACCGTATATTTGGGAGTTGATACATTAATGTTGTTTGTATTTTAAGATGTCCATTTATTTATTTGTATTTATTTGAGTGACATAACCACAGAGGCACAGAAAAAGACAAAGAGGAAGATATATTTTCCAGCTGCTGGTTCACTTGTTAAATGCTTGCAAAACCAGAGCTGAGTCAAGCTGAATCTAGGAGACAAGAACTCCATCTGCACATCCTACATGGAGAGCAGATGTCCACACACTTGAGCTATCATCCACTGCTTCCTGGGATGCATTAATAGGAACATGGATTGGAAGCAAGAGTCAGGACTCAAAAGTATGAATTTGTCACTTTAAAAGAGATATAGGTACAAATTTACGAAAGATGATTAATGAAGGAAATAACCATGTTTGCGGATTAATTTTTGATGACATTGTAACTGGTTTCTCACCATAAAAACACTTCCAGTGTCAATAATAAACAGATTGAATTTTGTCATGCATTAGCAACTATCTTATGGTGCACTGGGTTAAGTTGCCATTTGCAATGCCTGTATCTCATATTGGGGCACTGATCCTAGTCCTGGCTGCTTCACCTCTAATGAAATGTCATACTAATACGCCTTGGAAAGCGGTAGAGGATGGCACCAGTACTTGCCTGCAACCCAGGTGAGAGACCTGGGTGTGATAAGATGTAGATTGATAGCTAAGTTAGGCCACAGAGCAGGAAGTCATAATACACCTCCCCATCCCACATATTCTGTCAGTCAAAATCCTCCCATTTTCAGGGTTGTATGTACAATCTTCATGCAGGATCGGTGGGGAGGCACCATGCAAGTAACCACTCCTCTTTATGTTATCATAAAAGAGGCCAACAGCTGAAGAAAGCTCTCTTCTTCAGCTGAAGAAACAACTTGATCAGGTGCTAAGGTTCTCTCTTTCCTCTCTGCTTCCACTCCCTCATTGCTTTTTTCTTCTGGTCCCACTTGCCACTCATGAGGATCTGATTGTGTGAGGCAACACACGTCTGTGCATGAGTGCACACAAGTGTGTGTGTTTGCTTTCTCATCTTCTGAGTAGAATTCATCTTATATATGCCAGTATTAAGAATTCCCCTCTGGGTCCAGCACGATATCCAAGAGGCTAAATCATTGGCTTGATTGTGCCAGGATCCCATGTGGGTGCCAGTTCCTGTCCCTGCTGCTCTACCTCTCATCCAGCTCCTTGCCTGTGGCCTGGAAAAGCAGTTTATGATGGCACCCACATGGGCGACCTGGATGAAATTCCTGGCTCCTGGCTTTGCAGTGGCTCAGCTCTGGCTGTGGCAGCCACTTGGGGACTGAATCAGGGGACAGAAGATCATTCTCCCTGTATATCTGCCTTTCCAATAAAAACAAAGAAAAAAATATCTTTAAAAAAAAGAGTTGAGGGGCCCGGAGGCGTGGTCTAGCGGCTAAAGTCCTCGCCTTGAAAGCCCCGGGATCCCATATGGGCGCCGGTTCTAATCCCGGCAGCTCCACTTTCCATCCAGCTCCCTGCTTGTGGCCTGGGAAAGCAGTTGAGGACGGCCCAATGCTTTGGGACCCTGCACCCGTGTGGGAGACCCGGAAGAGGTTCCAGGTTCCCGGCATCGGCCCGTTGCGGCTCACTTGGGGAGTGAATCATCGGACGGAAGATCTTCCTCTCTGTCTCTCCTCCTCTGTGTATATCTGGCTGTAATAAAATGAATAAATCTTTAAAAAAAAAAAAAGAGTTGAACTCTTTGTTTATGACAAAAGTCTGGAATAAAAATTGAACCCCACTCCCCAGCTTCAGATGGGATTCACAGCTCTTGGCTGTGTATTTTCAAAGCCCCGGCTGTAGTGCGTATTTCCTGCCTAAATCAATGGATGGATGAGATATTATCTCTCTCCCTCTCTCCCTCTCTCTGCCCCACCCCAGCCTTTTGAATATATTCATAAATGTTAAGCAAAAACCAGTATTACTTTCAGGTCACATTTTTTAAAATTGTGCTTTGATACAATTTAGTTGGCACTGGGGTCTCCCATCCCTCTCCCCCAAGTTCCTTCCCTTCCCCTCTGTTCTCCCCTCCAGTCTTACTATGGGTGTCTTTTGTGAACTTTCACTAGTCCATCATGCTGTCACGGATGTGTCTCCCAACAATGTAGGAGATTGTAGGTCATTTTGTCACATTTTTAGCCAAGTCCTACCCATAGCTTTTGATTGGCCTCAGTATTTCTTCCTTAACGTGGAACTCTTCCATAAATTTAATTCATTTGGTTAAGGGAGTAGCACTATCATCTTTGTGATTAGCATATTTAACACGGTGATGGTGATACCTGTTTGGAGAGCCATTGGAAAGCTCACAGGCAGAATTATTTTAGACCTTGAAATCCATTGCTTATCCCTGTAGATGACACCCTCCAGTTAGATATAAATTGAGTTTTTTTTTATTTCTCTGTTTTTCAGAAATTCAAACCTCTTCAAAGAGAGTAATACCCAGTCTATCACTATCGACTCGAGAGATAATTTGGAGACTTTTTTTTTCTTTTGTCATTTCAAAGGAAACACACTGGCCATTACTGACCAATAGGTTATGTATACTCTGGAACCTCCAGAGGCCCACGCAGTGAGCTGATCTTGCACTGCTCATCTTCCAACTCTGGACTGAAAGGTTTACTATGTATACTGTCTCTGGGAGTCTGGGAGTTGAGGAATAGCTACCTGGTTTCTTGCCCTGTGCACTGCAGCAAATACCTACATTTTTCTACTAGTTGCAACACAGTGATTAGTTTACTTCATACTGGATGAGAAGGCTCACTTTGGACCAATGCTTTCAACTAGTGTTAGGAGCTGTTTTATAGCACATTCTGTTCCATGTGCCAAATTATGGTTTCACATTAAGAAAAGTCGAGGTACATAGCCATCCTGCTTTGTTCTCTCACCTAGTGGATTGAGAATGATTCTTATTTGTGAAAGCTTAATATGAAATGTGTCTGAACTATTTCTGCAGCATTCTACGAATTATACCTCTACCCAAAAACTTATTTGCCTACCTACTTTATTCTGGACGTATTCATGGAAGTGAAATCATTTTGCCCCCCCAAAATTGAATTTAAAAATAGCACATATGATACAGATGAAAAATTAATTACTAGTGTATGCTAAAGGTATGACGTTGAGCATACAATGAAATTGTGGAGTCAAGATTTCAATTTTTAGATCACAAACCACTATTGTTACACATTGTGAAAATGTATGTTTACCTATAATCATGTGTAAAAGATTGTGCCCTACTTGGCAGGTAAATGAGGGTTTTAAAGGTGGTGGTACTTATGAAATTACCTAGTGCCAAAGTTTTCTCTTTTTAAAATTATCTGTATTATTTTCCACGATACACTTTTCTAGCCATAGGAATTCCTTGCTTGTCCTCCCTCTTCTCTCTTGCCACTATCTTTCCCCCATATGATTACATAGTCCTTCAGCAACAGTTACAAGCTTCAATTCTGTTATTGAACTACATCATGAAGTTGTAGGTACAAACGTAGAAAATCTAGTATCATATTGTTGAGGTATATTTAATTATTTCTTTTTTTTAAGATTTATTTATTTTTATTTGGAAGACAGATTTAAAGAGACAGGAAGAGACAGAGAGAAAGATCTTCCATCTGCTGGTTCACTCCCCAAGTGGCTGCAACAGCTGGAGCTGTGCCAGTTCAAAGCTAGAAGCTAGGAGCCTTTTCTGGGTTTCGTGCAGGTACAGGGTCCCAAAGCTTTGGGTCATTTTCTAATGCTTTCCCATGCCACAAGCAGGGAGCTGAATGGGAAGTGGAGCAGCTGGGACAGGAACTGGGGCCCATTTGGGATCCTGGCACTCTGAGGTGTAGGATTAGCCAATTGAGAAAATGGGCTAACCCCAAGCCCACATTTAATTTTCCCCCTCCCCGATTTCCCTCTCTGCATGGCCCTACACAAGGCCATCATTCTTCTAGTTAAGTGTATCCTGACATTGTAGACATGGACAATTGCAGAGAGTCCTGCATCCTATTGTCAAGGTACATTCAGCAGTTTCATTGGGAGTCCATCCTGTATTTGTAAGTAGAGATGCACATCTATATGTGATATTCTCTACTACAGAGTTACTATACATCCATTAAATGAAAAGCCATAAAGCAAAATCAATAATGGAGAGAAAATAGAAGACTTGAAAAAAAACTAAAGTTAAATAACATGCTACTGAATAACCATCGTATCACTGAAGAAATTAAAAAGAAAATCAAAGACCTTCTTGAAGCAAACAGGCTATTGTGTGACCTATGAGTCAGTTAGTAAATTAATAACAAAAACTTTTTGAATGAATGAATGAAATCAAGACAAAATTACCAAGGATCCTGAGATAAAGCAAGATGTTTAGGAACTGTAAACCAACCATAAAGCACATTCCAATTCTAATTGAGATAGAAAGATAATTAGGCATATAAAAACTAAATTTGAGAAAATTGTTTTTAAAAAAATCAAGTAAAGTTATACACTTGGAAATTTGAGAATTCATGGAAAAAGCATTGATTTTTTTGTGATATTTACCTATAACAGTGTACATATATGCTAAATTAAAATAAGGTGTAGGCTACTATGTTTCTAGAAAAAAAATTTCTCAAATTTGAGAATTCTGAAGACAGGAATCCTGTTTTATTTATGTCTGCGACCTCAGCACATGGCATAGCTTTTGACACAAATTAGGACCAATGAGTGCCTATTGAATGTCTGTAAAAATTTACCTTTTTCACGTTCTCAAAAAGAAATGGTGCTGACTTGGACATCATTAGGAGAAACAAAACTGTACTAGAGTTGTGACAAATTTGTCAGAAGAATGACTGTGAAGAGAGAAGAATGTCCGTGACCTATATGTGGGTGGGGAGCGTAAGTGAGTGTCCTTATTTTCTGCATGATTAATGAAAATAAAGTTCGAAGATAAAGGTTATATGTACAGAGTTGAGTTTGGAAGGCAATGCAGAAGAGATCAGAAAGAACTTCCTTTACTGATTACAACCAACTCCCAAAGACAGTGAATAAAATGAACTTACCTGCTTTTTTGTGTTGGAAAATTATTTTGACCTGCTAACTATAATATCCTTAATGTGTTATTTAGTAGGAAATGAATTGGTTTTGCATTAGTTAAGTAGCACTGTATGCATTGGGTATATTTAGATAAAAATCTTTCTGATTTTTTTTAAAAGAATATACAAATTTAGTGACTTTCTCAGAGGAATTCTTTGTATTATAAATAGAGATATAAAGGGTAAACATTTCATTTTGAAAATTTTTTTTAAGGCATAAAACTGGTTTACTCAGATCAGCCCAGGTCTCCCAGCCACCTCCCCCAGCCCAGCATGGCCGGGCGGGGAAGGGGCAGCCGCTGCAGGATCCGCAGGGCTAGCAAACAGCAAGCCCGCAAGCCAGAGAGAGAGCCCGAGAGAAAAGAAAGACCCCCGAGAGCCCAAGCTCCTCAGTTTTTATACATTTCAGGCTATTAATTATGCAGTCATGATCTAGCAGGCTTCTATTGGTGGGTCTGAAACTAGCAACTTTCAAAAAGTACAAATCGATGAGCCATAGGGCGGTGGATCTTATCAAACACCAGGTACCTCCTTCCTGAGGAGTGGTCTGCCTATGTAAAATTTTGTAAAAAAGAATTTTTTTTTTAGAAAATCCTTTATGGCAAAGTAGATAAAAATGTTAAAAATATTTCAACCATAGCACTTCAGAGGGTGTTAGAGCAACCTCAGTCACATACCATATTTTAATTGATTCCATTATTTTAGCTGAAAAACCAGACTGTGTGGGATTTTAGTAATTGTTGACTTCTCCCTTTTTTTCAACATATTATGCTGTTGATTTTCTCAGTAGATTTCTTTTATTATGTCTTATTTTAGTTATAATATTAATATTGTGTTAATGTTGGGGGACTAAAAAGTCCTAGTTTTTGTCTCCAACATACAAAAGAAATTGGCAATGATACAATGGTAAAGGTTAGCAGAAGAAAAAGGTTTAATATAATGTGGAAGTGCTCACTCAGAGGGAGTACAGTCATAATCCAGAAAGAGTTGCAACTCACAAGATTTGGAGTCACCTTTTTATGTAATCTGGAGGCATAGAGGATGGGAATTAGGACAGAGATTTCCAGCAATCTGACGGGTGCTCCATTTCTAACCTAAAGTCTCAGAAGTGTCTTCCCCTCAGGTACGTGATGGGAGCAGAACCAATAACCATGGTAATTGTAACATACAAATATGATAATAAGCTATAAATAATCATTGGAATGCAGTCAACATTCCTGTTGCATATTTTGGTTGGTGCTGGTTCTGAGTATCATTTTGGTGTCAGAGTCATTTTTGAGTGGCCAATCATTGAATCAGTCTTAGAGGCAGCCCTGAGGGAAGGAATGGTGGCATATTTCCTCTGACTCTTTTTCTAATTCCTGTCTCTTGTAACTATAAGAACATTTAACATGGCAAATATTGTCTTCATAATTTTTGAGCCATGCTGTATATTATGGTTGACCCTAGATATAATGTGTACAACAGATCTCTGCAGCTAATTCATCTTTTAGTGAAAAATTACCCCTGTTGATCAGTGACTCCCCATTTTCTTCTATACTCAGCCCTTGGCAACCACCATCACACTCTTCAATTCTGTGAATTTGACCATTTAAGAAAGTTCATGTGAATGAAATTTGTCATTCTGTCAGTGGCTTGTTTCACTTAGCTTGCTGTCTTCAGGGTTAACTTTCACTGTCTGGCATTGCAGTGTTTTCCTCTTTTTCAAGACTGACTGGTAACCTATTGTGCATATACCATATTTTCTTTATGCATTCAACATAATATCTTTTTTGAATTGAAAGTTTAACATTTTCTCATTCTGTTCCTTTTAGTATCACCTTTGCCTACAGGATAGTCTTAAAAGTGCCTGAAGCTATTCTCCATGAATATGTTAAACTACTTTGAAAAAGCAACAATGTATGAAATAAGTATTCTCTCATAAAAGAAGCTCCTTGAGGGGGCTAACAGCACAGTATCGGGGTTTATGAACAGAGACCTTGCCATCAAGTGGTTTGGCTTTAAAAAGCCGAACTCTGCTTAAAGCTGACTCAATGACTTTAGACAAGCAAGAACTAAGTCTCAATTTATTCATTTATAAAACATGGGATAACAATAAAATCTACCTCTCGTTTCAGTTTTATTTATTTGAAATTCAGCGTGATAGAAGGAGTAAAAGAAGACACAGACAGAGAGAAGGAAATATTTTATCTGTTGGTTCGTTCCTCAAATAGCTACAATGGTTGTAGCTGGGCCAGGATAAAGTCAGGAACCTACAACTTCATCTGAGTGTCTCATGTTAGTGAAGAGGACCATGGATTTGAATTATCTTGTGCTGCTCCCTAGACCCATTAGCAAGGAGTTTGATTAGAAGTGGGGAATTCAGGAATCCAACCAACACTCTGATATGAGATTCCTACATCCCAGGCAGTGCTCAACCTCCTGTGTCACGTTAGGTTCAGGATCTATTCCCTAAAGTTGTTGTGGGAACAATGTAAAAACCACCTGGAGTTTAGTATGTGTTAACTGGGGTGACGATTATTATTTTTAAGGTACATTTACATTATTAAGGCATATTTACATTTTTTAAGGTAAAGGTCCTAGTCTCCATAAAAATCACTTCTCTGAAACACTGCTAACCCAGACACATCAACAAATTAACTACTGACTTGTAGTTACTATGCTACAATAAAACAACTTTTTAAAAAATATTTGATGTTCAAATCTCTATTTGAAACTCTTCCAAATGTAAAGAAATTCTATTCCATTACTGGGATAGAGATTACTTGCATTTTATAAAGGAGTGATCCTGATCATTTTCTCTACCCCTAAAAATTCACAGGTCCCATTATATCTGGACCTTTAGTGAAGCAAAATAAGCCATTTTCCTTAAAAGCTTTCTTTCCAGGTTTTAGAAAGTTATATCATGGAATTATTCTGCATTTTCAAGGTATCTCATACTTCAAAATTACATCTGCAAACATGGAAGATTAATAGAGTCTGACCAATTTAAAACATTTTTTATGATGAAAGGGAGTAATTCAGTCCCTACATTTGCACAAAGTACCAGGAAAATGTAAATTTGAGTAAAATGTTTTACATTATTCATTGTATGGGTAGCAAGGATTGTCTACTCTTTTCAAAAATATTTATTTGGAAGGCACACTGACTGAGAGGGAGAGAGAGAAAAAGATCTTTTCTAACTGTTGGCTTACCCTTCAAATGCCCAATAATGAGGGCTTGTCTGCTTGATTCCAAGAGCCAGGAACTCCATCCGTTTCTTCAACCTGGTGTTCAGAACCCAAGTACTTGGATCATCTGCTGATTCCTTAATGCATTGGTGGGAAGCTAGATTTGAAGTACAATAGCTGAGACTCAAACTCACATGTTGATATGTGTTGTGAGCACACAAGCAATGTCTTAATCTCTTGTGTACTCTTTCGATAGAAATTTAAGTGGGTTTAATCACTTTGGATTGTAATTTGACGTAATTATTTCTGAATGCAACAATAATCTTTCAAGACTGTATAAAGGCAGATGAATTGGGAACTTCACTATAGCATTATAGCAACAAAAATTGGAAAATAACCTAAGTAAACACTAATATGAATTAAGGAATCTAATTATATCATACATGTAATAATAAGACAAAAATGCAAACCTGTATTTATCACTGTGGATTACCTAAGCATTAAAAAGAGTTGTTTCATTATTTATATATATTATAAATCCACATATAATATTAGAGTTAACAGTACTGTTAGATTTAATCATTTTCAATCTTACAGAAATTTATATGTAGTATAGGCCAGTATGATTAAAATATAAAAATAAAAATTTAGAAAATACACGTCAGTTTCATTGTGATGGTTTTATAGTGTGAGAGGCACTAGAATGGCTTGAAGAAAAATAATGAGATGACTTCAACTATGTCATTAATTTTTTATCTCTTTTAATAATTGATGCTAATATCTTTATTCATTATTTTTACATGATGAATTCTGGGCTTTGTTATTACTTTCTTTAATTATCTATACCTTTTTAATAGAAAATCAATTAAAAACAGAACAAAGCAAAGACAGGAGACAATGTTATACAATACGCCACTGATATATTAAAACCTGAAATGCAATCTGTCTCACCTTTAAATAATCTCTGAAATGATCATAATACCCATTGACTTATTAATGTTTCCAATTTCCTTTACAAGCTACCACAATATTACAAGATAAATACATTCAATTGATCTCAAGCATTTCAAAATTGTTACTTATTCAAATTACATTTAATGAAAGCTTTTCTGCTATGTGCATTCTAGGAACAGGATTAGCAGTTATTAATGTTGTTGTGGTCTATTCAATTCAGATTTCACTATCTAAGGCCTATTTCGTGCTTTCTCCTAGTGGCTTTTAGGATAGAACACCATTATTATGCAATATATACAGAAAAATTATAGAAGACCTGACAGAGTAGAGGTTAACAGAAGTTTCAGTAGAAGTAAGATCAGAATTAGAGATAAAAGAGAGTAAAGAAAAATGAAATCACTGTGATTAGTTTGTATTTTAAGTGGACATACTCAAAAGAATTCATTTGAATTAGAAATGTTAAGCAGGTATTATAGCAGATAGGAAAAAGATAGGACTGGTACTTTGCATCAACAAGCTTGTCTGGGTCCTTGCTTCCTTACACCCAAGTAGATAGTAGAAGATAGCAAATACTCACATGTGGTACAAATAGAATTCATCAAGAATAGGTGAACTTGAACTATCTATGGAATGAATTTTCAAGTTAACAGAACTTTAAATCGTTCTACACCTATTGTCGGAATTATGTTACACACCTAGCTCAAACGAGATTCTGTTATTAAAATTCAGTATGTCCCTAGTAGATAATGATAAAAATTATTGGTTGTTTAGATTATACCTGCCCTCTAATCAGGTAATTTTATTCAAAAATCATTTTGTTACCTTTCAGTTGCTATTGCATAACTATTTTTCACACTAAAACTAGCATGTTCTTCTATCAGTTATAACTTTAAAAGCTTTCATTTTTTGTATATGAAGCAAAGTATTTTATCAGTTGTATTTCCACTTTAAAAAAATACTTTTTCTTGATAGGCTATATTGTACTTTTTTCTCACTCTTTTTATGGTCCTGAAAGATTTCCCTGCACTCCCTCCCCATTACAGGTTAACATAGCGTATTGAGGGTATAGTAGGTTTTACAGTTTTTCGATGTAGATCTTAAGTATTCTGACATTAATTGTTGGTTTATAGATTATATCGCGTTATCTTGTTGCATTGGATACAGGTTATAAGAGATTGCACTAATATTACAATATATAGGTACTATCAAGATCAAATCTGGTAATTCATAGATAACAGACTCAAAGCGGCACTAAACAACAATAAAACTACTATACCAATGCATGAGGGGGGAATCGGGTGCAATCCTGACAACCTCTTAACAGGAGGTCATGTGCGTGGAGCAGGGGAGCACTCCAGAGTGGAGCAGGTGGTAAGGAGGAAGCTTGGATCCCAACCATGAAGACTCCCAGACCTTCACCACAAACTATTAATACGAGCAACAAGGACTATATCCCAACTGCCAAGGAGGCCACAGGGAATTGGATACACTCGGAGGCCGAGTACTCTGAGGTCACCCACCCCCAACCGGAGCGTCCACAGGGGATGGAAGAAGTCCAAACACTACCGTGCAGAAACCAACGTCATCGGAAAGACAACCAGAAGCCCTGAGCGGTCTGCAGAAACAGAAGAACAATAAATGTCCTTTGGGACCAGGGAGGAGAGCTTTCTCTGGTCCGAGCCTGGCTCCACCTCTGGACCCCCCCTCCCTCGCAATGACCATCAGGATCGCTTCGAAAACCCCTCATAGCAAACAATCCTACAAACTAAAAAAAAAAAAAAAAAAAAAAAAAAAAACCCTAAAATAAATAAACAACAGAAAGTAGAACTTGAAATCTGACAGGAAAGAGCTGGCATGGATTGGCTCATGCCTCGCTGGGTGGGTCACAAAGATTAGTTACTCCTCACCATGGTGTTGAGGATTTTCCTGCACACCACCCCCCCCAAAAAAAAAAAAATGTTCTGCACCTAAAATGTCGACATATATCTTGTTAGAGTTACAAGCCAGTCTGGATTATCCTAAAATCTGCCAAGATCAGCAAAATTTTACTTCAACACAACAACTGGCTAAATACTAAGATGAAATGGACACGAAACAGCTGATTGGTGCCTTATGGCCATTTTAAGGTATAGAGCAGCCGGTCCTGTATATGAACTAAAATTGAAAAGTCAATGAGCTAATCATAGGTTGTGGCTAGGACTTGTTTTCCTTTTTTTTTTTTTTTTTTTTTTTTTTTTAATACACTGGTTACTCAAAACCATGTCAACTCCATAACATTGCAAATTGCTGTTGATGTTATATTGGGACTCTTAATTGACTGGGATGATATTCTGCCAGCTCAAACTTCAGACCAGAAATGGTCTCCCCAAGAAACTGTTCAACCCATCTGGACAATAAGTAGCTGGACTCTATGCTTGGTATATGTTTGCAATGAAAGAATCTTGATTGAATTTGAACTGTAATACTGCATCAAGGTGGAGGAATCCACTGGGGGGAGGGGAGGGGGAGGGATGGGGGGATTCCCAGAGCCTATGAAACTGTCACATAATGCAAAATAATTAATAAAAATTAAAAAAAAAATACTTTTTTCTGTTACTGTATAAATCTATGCAATTCTGGATTCTTCTTCATTTTTCTCTCCTATGAATTGTAAGGCCCCCCAACAGGGAAAAACCTTACCAATTGTCTTGAGGGAGTGAGTTTCCCCAATGACCACCGAAGACGAGACTTGATGCAAAAGCAAGAGGCTTTATTCGATCACCAGCGCGCTAGGGCCAAGGCCAGTTCCTCATGCAGGAGGCTAGGCATAGACCCCGAATCATTAGACAGAGGGGTTTTTAAAAGGCTAAGCTAAGGCTAAAATCATTAACATAAGCAGGAAGGGGGAATCATTAACATAAGCAGGGAGGGGGAATCATTAACATAAGCAGGGAGGGGGCCATGCAGTTAGGGGCGGATGCTAGTTGCAGGTGCCCCTTATCTCTCAGGCCCCCAGGTTCTATCATGAAATATTTCACTGCCTTTCACTGTCCTTCCAATCCCAAATGTTCCCTTTCAGAATAATCTTTGCTATTATGTTAACAAAATTCAACTTTTTCTATGCTTCATTGTGATTATGTGTTTTCCAAATATTTGGGACACTAGAGGAATGGTTTTCAATTTAATAGCAGCATTGGCACTCATTAAAAATCCTGTACTGTTAGTTATGTTAGCACATAGAATTTAAGACCATATGTAGATATTTTTTGATAAAACATTTAACAAACATAGTGGAAAGGCAACAAGCAGATATGCTAATCATGTTTGCATCTGTGAGGTGTGTTCCACAAACACCATATGAAAAAGAGACACACTCAAGATTTGACCACTATCCCATAGTCCAGACAAGTCAAACTACTTATTGGGTAGACCCTCTCTGGTCTGAGGGCAGAGTCAGCAGAGTATCTTCCTGGTCAAATAAAAGCACTAGTATACCATCTGCAACAATTAACATCGTTATGGAATTAATTGACATGATATTGAGCAGTCAACATGTTAAAAATAAATGCGATTTCTTAACCACTTTCTGTGACCCCCCATTCACAGTTCAATTTTAGTTTATATACTACAAATGACATAATATCCATAACATAACATGATCTGCTTAACATCATATCATATTAAATTAAGGCAAACATGTGTTATCTAACCTTTTGGGATTGGTTCATTTCCCTTAGCATTATGGTTTCCAGTTTGGCCCATTTGGCCACAAAGAACTGCATTTTGTTTTTTTTAATAGCTGAGTAGTATTCCATGGAGAAGATGAACCATAGTTTTCTTATCCAATCCTCTGTTGATGGGCATTTTGGCTGCTTCCATGTTTTTGAAATTACTGATTGTGCTGCTATGAACATAGGAGTGCATGTTGGTTTCTCATAAAACAAGTGTTCTGGATATATTCCTAGGAGTGCTATAGCTGGGTCATACGGTATGTCGATTTTGAGTTGTTTGAATATTCTCCATACTGATTTCCATAGAGGCTGTACCAATCTGCAAATACTTGCAGGGAGGGAATTTCAACTGAACTTGAACTACGGTTATGCAGCGGGGTGGAGGAACCCACCATGGGGGGAGGGTGGGGGGAGAATCCCAGATTCTATGTAATTACAACACAATGTAATTAATGAATAAATTTAATAAAAAAAAAGAAAATACATTTATGTCCAGGGAGTTTAATTACTTATCTTTCAGGTAACCTCTTCTTAACCAAGTCAAGAGGATTTTTAAAATGTGTGGGAGAAAATAAAATACTTATACCAATGCTATTGTGTCACATATTATGCCACACATTGCAGTAAATATCGCACTATTAAATCTAATTTTATGATTCTAAAAAAAAAAGATTTGACCACTAACATACCTTTAGATACTGATCCCTATATATGTTCCAATTAATACACATGCTTTATTATCACAATCAATGTGTAATGTGCACTTTTTGATGAACAACATATGGTAGTATAGAATAGTACCCTAATGAAAGTTAACAATGTCCCCTCACACATTAAAATAAACTTATTCCTGGTAAAGTTCAGCAAAAAATATTATAACACATTCCTTAGTAAAAGCCTATATAAGAATCATTTTCTTAGGCATAATACATTAGTCTAAGTTTAGCCATCTATAGCCACTCTATATTTTGAATGTTGCTTTATGTATGGCGTAGAGAATACTCTATCAAAAATCTTGGCATTTGCAAGACAGCCTCTTGCAACAGGTAATGATGAGCTAATAGGTAATAGAGCCAAGCCTGGCAAAATGAAAAGGGGCAGTTTCTTTAAAAGTATACAAAGCACTTGTTTCTCCCAAGAGTTGCATTTAGCGAAATCAAAGTGTGAACATATCTGAATTTCCAGTTTTAGCATGAGAATAACAATGGATAGGCAATTTATGGAGTATGAATCTCACTCTTATAAATTTCCAGCTTTAATGGAATAGCAAGAAAGACTCCTTAAGAGGGTGCAAAAACTCCTTAACAGGGCGCAAAAATGGGGAAAATCCGTCAGGGTAAGAGTTTCGGGGGAAATTCCAGCCTATACAAAATTTTACCACATACTTCAAAGTTCAAAATCAACATATATTTTAAAAAGAGGGTGCAAAGTGCCTGTCTCCGCAAAAGCTGCCTTTGGCAAAATCGAAGTGTCAATCCCCATCCCTCTGAGTTTTGAATTGTATCATGAGAAAGCAGGGAGACAGGTGTCTGAGCTTTCACCTTACCATGAGAATGAAAAGAACTTAAAAATCACACCCTTCTAATGGCTCTGTTTTGAGCAAACAAAATTCTTGTCCCCATGCTTTAATTGATTGCTAGCAGCTGTTCCATTTTGTCTTTCTCTCCCTGAAACTGTGCTTTAAAAACTCAACATTTGGGTTATCCTCTCTAACAGCTCCCTCCTGATTGTCTTGGCAGGAGGTCTTTCTGTCTAATAAATCTTGCTTTTGATGACTGTGTTGTCAGCATAGAAATTCTTTTTTCATAAAAGACAATAACCGAGGTAGTTTCAATCCTTTGCACCAATTTCCCAATAATGATAGGAGCACAGAAAGTGGAATTTCCAGAGAAGTTTGAAATGCCTGAAGCATTAGTATAGTGCCTTCTAGTATTGAAATCCTCTTTGTCTCAGATATTCCACAGATGCTTTTGTTAATGGATATATGTGGATTAGTGGAGATGAGTCTAACAGGTTCTTGTGTTCATGCAAGAGAGAAATGAGATATGAGAGGAGTGGTAAGCAAAGTAGCAAGGTTTGACAGGTTAGGGCATCTCTCCAGATAGAATCTGAGAATACCCAGTCATTCAGATGGGGCAAAGCCAGGGAACACAGGCTCAGGTTGCAGTTGAATGTTGAAGATGCAGGTTGTATTCAGGCAAGGTAACCAACAGAGGTTGAATAGAGAGGATTCTCTTGGGGAGCTTTCCTTAGGACAAAGGGTGTAGCCACCTGTCAAGTTATCCGGTCATGGGTGGGCAGGAATCTGTAGTGTAAAACACTAACTGCTTCTAATGTGTGCTTCCAAACTTGCTTCTCTGGATGCTTGGTTTTCCTTAGGCTCCTCTTGTAGACAGGCTAATTACTACCTTTCTTCCTAACACTTTTAACTGTCAAATAGTTTAGGTCAATTCACAATTGCTTTCCCTACTGATGCCCCTCAAATACATCATTATGAATAAAATAATTCAGTGTCAGCCAATGTGAAAGCAATCTACAAAAAAGTATTTTTGGACATTATGTACAGCTGTAATCAATGTGGGTGATTGAGAAGGTATAATATTATTTAATTATCAACAAAACATTAAGCTCAATGACTGAATGGGTCTTAGTAATGTACAGAATCAGGCGGTGATCCTGCAATTGAAAGGTGAGTGGTAAAGTCAATATCAAGTCTCCAACAAAAGTGATTGAAAAAATACAACATATGTAAAGTTTACATTCATAGGTATATTGTCAGGGACATTAACTGCGATACTCACACTGTCACAGAGTGTTTCGTTGCTATATTAAAAAACAAAAATGAATAGACATCTAGTTATGAAGTTCTTAATTGACTTAAAAATGGTTCAAAATGTTCCTTTCCACATGCAAGCAGCTTATGTTTAAATTGAGAGAAAAGGTAATGACTTCCAGATAATTCTAATCTTAAGGGTTGGTCTACAAACAACAGGAGGCTCCTTATGAGCAGAACCTTATGGGATCAGTTTGCTCTTCTGTCAATGCAGTGAGTTCCACTTGATAAGGGCCAGCTAGGAAGTCTTGTGTTACAAGGGAGACAGCCAAGGATGCATGGGGCTGTAGAAAAGTGCAGGGGTCTGGGCCATGCTTTTACATTATAGGGATTTGGTTTCACTAGTAAAGTGTCAAGATGTAACAGAATATCACATGATAAGAGACAGAGAGCATATGTGTCTTCAGGCTTCTCCTTCTTAGGTAACCATAATCTGATCACAACACTCTGCACTAATGACCTGATCAAATCTAGTCACTTCTTAAAGACCCCTTAAATTAAGATAAGACGTTGTGTTTGGGGCTAGATTTAGGGCACAGTGGGTTAAGCCTCATCCTGAGACACTCACATCCTTGCAGGAGTACTGCCTGGAGTTCTGGCTGCTCTAGTTCCTCCTGAGAAAATAGTAGAACATGGCCAAGTGGTTGGCTCCTGCTACCTAAATGTGAGACCTGGATGGAGTTCCAGGCTCATGTCTTTTTTTTTTTTTTTTTTTAAAGATTTATTTTATTTTTATTACAAAGTCAGATATACTGAGAGGAGGAGAGACAGAGAGGAATTGGAGCTGCCGGGATTAGAACCAGTGGCCACATGGGATCAAGGCGAGGACCTTAGGCACCAGGCCACGCCGCCAAGCCCCAGGCTCATGTCTTAGTCCTGATCCAGACCTGGATATGGAAACCATTTGGGGAGTGAACCAGCAGATGGAAGCTCTCTCTCTCTCTTTTCTTCTCTCTCTCTCTGCCTTTCAAATAAATAATCAAGTAAATAAATAAATAAAATGATTTGAGGAACAAACTTCAAACTTCTCAGCTTGAAGAGTCACATATTCAGACCCTGGCATCTGGATCTGCATTTATAGAATCCTTGGGGCATTTTTGTGTTTCGACCACTCGTTTGTTGTCAGGGTTATTCACTGTGTTGCATTGGGTAATGATCTTCCTCTTTCAGGATTTAGCTTCAAAGGACACTCTCCAATTCTGAAATGTTCCAATGGTTTGTCTATAATCAAGAAAGACAAAACTTGAACAAACTAAAAGGAATTTTGTATTTTATGAAGCTAGCCAATTGCCACTTGTTTTTTGTACCTATAGGATTTCAGATTTGAAACACCTTCTGGATGCCTCTAATCCAAATTCATCATTAATTTTAAACTCATCTGATGTCTTAAATAAAGGTGCAGGCTCCATTTGAACAATTTCAGTGATTGATATATACCTCAGCTGTTCAGTATCATTTTTGAGTAGTTCTTATTGCTATGAACTTTCTCTTAAACAGAAAGAATAAATTGCTTGTACCATGCATCAGTTTTCCTAATTGTCTGATAAATCCATCAGTGTTATCTGATATGTTCCAAAACCTTTCATTTAAGACCTAAATCATAAACATATTTAAATCCTTATAGTCTTATTGTATAAATTACATTTAGTAATAGCATAAAACATTTGAATATTTTAAAAGTATGTATTATTTTTTATTATTGTATTTTGAATTCTTTCATATCCTCATTCAACTCACCCATAAAAACCTTAGGGAGGAAATAACAAAGGGATACAAAATTAACTGTTGATTATTTTTTAAAATTCTCTGTAGTTTGGCAATGCTACATTATTTATCGAATCAATCACTGTGTTGACATTCAATCCATCTGAGTATTTTCTCATATTGTATTTGGCTATAGACTCTCCCATATCTAATTATTCTACAGCATGTATGGAAATGAGGTTAGACTAGCTTGATAAGCATAGTAGCAGCTTATATTTATTCTGAGCAGAAATGTCATTTGGCCTCAGCAAAATCAGGGACTTAAGATAAGATCCAGTTCTCTCCCACTGTTTGTGCTTCCTCCTGTGTGCATTCATTCAGCTTTCTTTGTAGTTACTTTTCACACACGGGAAAACACTGATGTTCTCATTATTCAACTTTACTTACCTCGGAAAAGAATATTTTGCTTTTTTCTTCAAAATTCTCAGTTTAAAGGTTCACTTAGTTAAACAGATTCCAATGTTTATTGTTGAGTGACACATCTATTGGCAGAATCAAACTAGTGTGTGTACACCATGGTTACGTGGCATCTTCTGGGCTATACAAATGAAAGAAGGAAGAATCAGTGCTTATTAAAAAAAAATAATGTAGTGCTACATATGCACTTCCAAACATTTTACTGGTTTGTGTTGAAAAATAAGACATGAATCAGAAGATTTTTACAGTTTTGTTAAATCATCTATTTAATATTTTTTTCAGACATTTGTCAGCCTTTAACGTTGAACTTAGCAGATCATGGTTTCTGAAATGCAATATCATCTACTTTTTGAAAATCAATACAGCTCTCCAGTTTAGTCTTTTTGTATCTCTGCCATTCACAGTTTCTCAAAAATTAGTAAAAAAGATCAAAGAATTTTCATGATGAGGTAAGAAGGAAGGACACTTAGTGCTTGTTTTCACTTTGTCATTCGGTACATCTTGTATTTTCCTTTCTCTTCCATCTACTCCTCTTCCCTCTTACTTCTTTTATGGCCTTGAATATATAAAAATTTTAGCTAAGACACACCAAGTGCCAGAAATGATTCTACGTTATTTTGTATAGATTCTTTAACTTACAAGCTTTTAGCATTTTGACTTTTCTTAATCACATTTCATAAATGAAAAATTTGAGAAACAAGTTTTAAAAAACTGCTCAAGACACCACAGCTAGTAAGTCTAGACTCAAGATTTGAATAGAAAATTTGGCTCTTAAATTATATGTATGCTGCGCTGTAAGGATCCTTAATTTCCTCCTTACCATTTCCCCCCCTATGCGTCAGCATATTAACCTTCTTGTTATTGCCTATGCTATTTCGAGGAAATTTGGCTGTGCTCCAGCTGGGAACAGGTTGTGGTGTCCTGTTAGAATACTGTATATCACTGTTCTTACAGCTGTTGCTTCCTTAATAATAAAATAAATTTTTATAATTTGTATGTAACTTTCAAACTGATTTTTATCTTACTGAAATTTGAGCTTTTGCCACCTTGGTAGATATGTATAAGTCTTATTTAGTGCATTAACAAAGACTGATTATTTACTACCCATCTTTTAATTTTTCAGTTGAGATGCTTTATAATGTGACAGAACATTAGTTTTATTTATCTTCTTCTCCTCCGTCTTTTTATTTATTTATGTTTTTAATCTGAAAGGCAAAGTAACAGAGACCTAGAGAAAGAGCCAAATCTTCCATCTACTGGTTCAGTCCGCAAATAACGCCGTTGGGTCTCTCACATGTATGTAGGGGATTCAATATATGAGCCACCTTCTGCTGCTTTCCTAGATGCATTAGCAGGGAGCTGCATTGGAAGTGGAGGAACTGGAATTTGAATTGTTAAGCATTTGTGATGCTATTGCTGCAGGCAGTGGCATAACCCATTATGCTAAAATGCTGGCCCTAGTTCTTTTTTAAACAGTATTTTGATCAAATCCAAAATGAATTGTCTTCACAAACCAAGTCTTGCATTGTGGAAATCTACACATAGTATATTCACTGGTAAATGCATACTTTGAGTCAGCTTACAGCAATGACCACATTTTTTCAGATTAATCGTGTCAGAGATACTCAACTCTTCTAAAAGCTACCATCTTGCAACCCCCAAAAACAATTGGCAATATAAATTTCAGAAGGAAAAATTGTTAGCTTTTATTGCCACAAACCCAAAAGCCAGACATAATAACTCAATCAAGGTCTTTATTTCAGCAGAAGGGAGGCAGTCATGGAGCAGGGAGAAAGCAAGAGGAATGAGAGAGAGAGAGAGAGAGAGAGAGAGAGAGAGAGAGAGAGAGAGAGAGAAGAGTAGAGACAGAGCAGAAAGAAGAGGGGAGAGAGAAAAGGAAGAGGTAACTTTACAGACTCAAGATGGATATGGGGAATGTGGGGTATGGGGTCAGGAATTGGCAGATGTGGCTGTAAGTAGACACTAGAAATAAATGCCTCAGGGGATTGATGGAGTTCAGGGTTTTAAACTTGAAGGTCACTCAATTTATTAGGCAAGTGGGGCCAGGACCTAGGGGATTTACGGTAGTACTGGGTAAGCAGGCATTCAAGGCATTCTAGGATGGTGGGGTCAGTCTCTGGGTCACTGTTTGAATTGTTCCTTATAAAAATACTTCCTTTTTCTACCCAGCATGTTATTCAGCTATTAGCTAGTGTCCAAAATACACATACACAAACTGTCATTAAAAACAATGAAAACAGGGCCTGACATGATAGCGTAGTGGTTAAGGTGGTCCTGGCCTTGAATGCCTGGGATCGCATATGGGCATCAGTTCTAAGCCTAGCAGCCCTGCTTCCCATCCAGCTCCCTGCTTGTGGCTTGGGAAAGCAGTCGAGGACGGCCCAAAGCTTTGGGACCCTGCACCTGCCTGGAAGACCCGGAAGAGCTCCTGGCTCCTGGCTTTGGATTGGCTCAGCTCCAGTCATTGTGGCCGCTTGGGGAGTGAGTCATCGGGTTGAAGATCTTCCTCACTGTCTCTCCTCGTCTCTGTATACCTGACTTTCCAATAAATAAATAAATAAATTTTTGAAAAAAACAATGAAAGCAATTTTTATTTAACTGACAGTAGGGCAAACAGCTGAATTGTATTCTCATCTGTGCAGAGATGACTGGATATGTTAATGAGAATATTTAAACATTTTAGTGTGTGAGAGAGTGTAGAGGCTTGAAGTCAGAGGAGAAAAAAAGTATAAAGAATTGGTCCATGTAAACGTGATTAGACTGGCTGTGTCTGTGAGCTGGCAATCACTGAAGTTGGATTCCACGGAGAGCCTGAGAACCTGAGACAGAGGTCTTATGCTTCTTGATGATTGCATTTCAAAGGGATGGCTCTCAGGTCCTTGAGAGAGATGCTTCTGAGTCACGAGAGATACATATTCACAATTGCAAGCCCTTTTAAGTAAATGCTCTGAGTAAGGGATGGCAGAGCCTTTCATCAGGTATCGACTAGAACAAATAGTACATTTTCCTGGCTGCCTTGTACTGGCTCAGACAGGCATTTTTAATGGAAGGCTGTGATCATCAAAAGGACATAGACTTGGGCCGGGATGCTAGAAGTCAAGATGCAGTTTGGTCAAGTCTGATTTCAGGAATTTAGAAGGAATTGCTATTTGAAGAGCTTTTCAATTGTCACGATATCTTGTAAGTTGCTAAACTTTCAAATGTAAAATTAACGAATGTATAATCAACTACTGACTTGAACATTCTCCTTTGTCAGAATCAGTAGGAGGCAAAAATTCAAAACATGAATACATAAACTGATCTCACGATACAATTATAATATCATTGGAGATATTTTAGTCTCTGCCTCTTTCTCTCTCTCTCATCTCTCTCTTCTCAGACCAGAGTATCCATTATTTTAATGATAAAAATCTGGGAGATTAATGTTGATGTTTCTGGAACAGAGACATAAGCCTCAGCAGTTATAGCTCTGGGCCTGTGATCAGATCCAGTCTCCTAAGAAATGCTTGTCCCACATTCCAGAAACCAGCTCTAACCCATGCTCTGCATTGTTCCCCACTCTGCTCTCTGCATTGCTTTCCAACTACCTAGGCAAGCAGAAAGGAAGGCCCACTGAGTTTGAAAAGCCCTCAGAGAAAAGCTGCCTTAGTTCCCCACACTGCCCCCTAAGCTGGATACTAATGCTTCCCTAAGCTCCGTAAAGCCCAGCCTGCTGCAGGGCTAAACTCTATCACTCACATGCTTGCTCCAAATACTGGCAGTGAGTCACCCCCATGAATTTGTTTCTCTTTAATAAATTTGTTACGGTTTTTAGTTCATATTCAGTCTCCTCCATATTCTACACCTCTTTCCAAACTATGCAAATTTTCATTCATGGCTCTTACATTGAATATATAATTTCCATTGGAGTGTTGCGGGAGTAATCCTAGCCCCACTAGCTTATAGAAATGATTTTTCTGGGAAATGTTTTGTCTTCACTTTCCCTCTTGCCTCACTTGAATCTGAGAATGCTATAAAGAACTAAAACCATTCTATTTTCGATGGTCTTGGGAGTTTATGTACTTTGCCTTGCTCAGTGATAAAAATCAACTTTGGCTTCTCAAATTTGACAAATGTTATGCCTGACCATGAGCTAATTTTTTTTTCCATTGCACTGGACATGCTAAACAGTTTTTTTTGCATACAAGTAATATTCAATCACACTGAAAAGAGATATATATTGGGCCCGGCAGCGTGGCCTAGTGGCTAAAGTCCTCGCCTTGAAAGCCCCGGGATCCCATATGGGTGCCGGTTCTAATCCCGGCAGCTCCACTTCCCATCCAGCTCCCTGCTTGTGGCCTGGGAAAGCAGTCGAGGACGGCCCAATGCATTGGGACCCTGCACCCGTGTGGGAGACCCGGAAGAGGTTCCAGGTTCCCGGCTTCGGATCGGCGCGCACCGGCCCGTTGTGGCTCACTTGGGGAGTGAATCATCGGAAGGAAGATCTTCCTCTCTGTCTCTCCTCCTCTGTGTATATCTGGCTGTAATAAAATGAATAAATCTTTAAAAAAAAAAAAAAAGAAGAAAACAGATATATATTAAAAAGCACTAGTTATTTTATTGGTACTACACAAAGTTACATAAATGAATCAAAGTCTCACTTTCTGTTGCAGAAACAGCTGTATTAAACGATTGTATCAAGGATTTTTTTGGTATGTTTATGGTATGTGGTAGTATACTATAGTGGAAAGAAAGCATACCTTGTTGCCGATTCATGTCCCTGCTGCTCCACTTCCAATCCAACTCTGATAACGGCCTGAGAAAAGCAACAGAATGTGGCTCAAGTACTTAGACCAAAGCCACTCACTTGGGAGACCTAGACAAAGCTCCTGGTTCCCAGCTTGCATCTGGCTGATTCCTGGCCACTGTGGCCAACTGGGGAGTGAAGCAGCATTTGGAAGCCCTCTCTTCCATCTCTCCTTCTATCTCTCCTTCTATCTCTGTAGCACTTTCAAGTAAATCAATCTTAAAAAAAAGGAAAGAAAGGATGTGTACCTTGCATTCAGAGATAACAAATAACTTACACTGCAATTTTTATCCAGAACTGTGAAGGGTATGATATTTTCCTCCCTTTCTGAGCTCATAGTTACCCTACCAGTTTTATGGTGGCAGAAAGAAATCACAAAACTCCAAGGTCAGACATAAAGCACTTTACTACTCAGCACAGCAGGTAGGAAGAATATGAATATCAGTGTCAGTTTCTACTGCCTCCACATCTCATGGGTTGGTTGTGATAATGTTCAGATGGATGGTATGCATGCAGTGGTCTGGAATCACAGCTGAGGTACACTGAGCCAAGGGCAATCAAATATTTTATAACGGACAGTGAGTAGGCCTGACTTGGCTCTGGAGGGAAACATTTTTTATTATTATTATTAAACTGTAAAAAGAAAAACATTGCTTTACTTTGTTCCTTGGGAAGATAGTATAGTTCAAGGCAATTTCTTTACAAAGAGCCTTGAAAAGACAGTTCAGAGCACAGGACAGCTGGTATGTTTTTTACAAGATATGCATAACTGTGAGAGACCCATGGAAAACTATTTCCCAGTAAGTATTTTCTCTGTAAATGGCAAAATGATTTCTATTCAAAGGAAGTTTTTATGAAATTGCATATGCTGTCCTTTGTAAAAGGCATGGTGCACTAAATGACACAGTGAATTTTCTCAATGAAAATATGTCCCCTGTTAGCCCTCTATCATACATTTTTATTTGGGAAAAAATGTTCAGGATAAATATTGAGGGATCAAATTTATGAATTTCATTATATATATTTGTGTCATTTAATTTCAAGATTTAATTGAAGGAAAGGCAGAGAGAGAGATAAAAGTAGTGAATGAGAGAAGGGTCTTCTATCTTCTGATTCAGTAGCCAAATGGCAGCAAAAGCCAGGTATGGGTCAGAATGAAGTCAAGAGCCAGGAGCTTCAGCCAGGTCTTCAACATGGGTGGCAGGAGGCCTTGCTATTGAGTCATCTTCTTTTACTTTCGCAGGCACATTAACAGGGCGCTGGATCAGAAATGGGACAGCTAGGACCTGAACCAGAGGTCACATGGGATGTCAGCACAGGAAACCCTAGCTCTTGTGACATAATTAAAATGAGTCACATACTAACCATACAAATTTCTTCTGCTCATGGTGGAAATTCCTTGGATAAGGTGATTTATTCTAAGAAGGTAAATCGCTAATGCGGGGTCTTCCCCACAGATTCCTCTAGTACCCCGATGTCAGAGGGGGTAAGCCTGCTGCCCTCCACCCAGCCTCCCAGTGTGCAAGAGACACACAGACGTGTCAGGGGTTCTGTGTAAGCAAGTTCTGGTTTATTTGGGAAATATAAACTCTTATATAGGAACAGCGGGCAGCCTTGGGCCAGGAATTCCAGGAATTCCAGGAGGGGAGAGCTAGGAGCCAATTGTCATCAGCACGACTGCAGAAGCCACCTCCCGTAGGCCAGGGGCAGATGACGGAAATGTCCCTGGCTAATCAGTCTTTCTTTAAAACAACTTGATCCCTCCCCCGCCCCGTTCATGCCCAGGGCTCTGCCCTTGGCTGCCATCTTGCTCGCCATGTGTAACATAGTGACCTTGACTGTTAGTCACCATCTTGTTGAATTAGTGACCTATTCGTCCTTTGAGCCCCACACTCAAATAGCTGCTCATAAAGGGTATGCCAGTTACTAGGAAAACTGATAATTCTCCATCTTAACACCTTACAACTATGCTGACACATTCTGGTTGTCAACAAATAGTTAATTTTAACAAAGGTACAATCTGTTCAGTGCAGTATAAATTACAAACTCAGCACTTTATTTGAATCCCTAAAAATCTCATCTGTACAAAACATTTCATAGCAAAGTGTTGTGCTGAAAAAGTCACAAATTGATTAGAAGTATATTTAGAATTTTAGATACATCATTCTCATAACAATATTCAATTAAGCTTTGCTTAAGAAAAAGCTAACAAAATAAATACATATTCAGACAGATTTTTAGGAAAAATTATTCCAATATTCACTAAAAAGGTGATAACTGACAAGAAAAAATCTTCTTCATAAAGGTCATTCATGAATCAACTCCAAAAAGTTTTGTAAGTTCATGTATGAGAAAATTTTTCATGACTATTAGAGAAATTAAAATATTGGTTATGCCACCTGTGTAAACTATGAAAATTGTTCATTTTGAAAGAATGGATTTGGATTAACTGGTCCTTTCAATGACATGTCCCTTTCTAGGAAAATATGAATGGCATTTTGTCAACTTTGGCAGCATAGTATATGAAGAACTATCCAAATACTATTTATATTCTTATTTTAAAGGATCAGGATAGAATTCCCAATGACAAAAAGTAGACACACAGTTTTGAAATGGCTGAGGATATTAGTAAGATTGACTTAAATGTAACACTATAGTTCGCAGACAACATCCAGAATATGAGGTTAAAGAATTGATAACATTTTAGATTCCATCATTTATTTGCATGTTTCTACATGAACAGCACTATTAAATAGTATGTCTAATGTTCATGCTTCATAAAATGACTTCATTTGTTGACCTAGAGGAAACAGAGGCTAACTGGTAAACAGTAGATTCATCAAGTTATATTTTCCAAATAATCTTATAAACATATAAAAAATTAAGAATTTGAATTTACATTTTTTTCTGCCAATGGTTCCTGAAATCTTATTACTGAGTCAGAAAGGTGCTTAAGAAAGTGGGCTGAGGTGTTAAGACAGCACAGTTTTGACTGCTGATATCATAGCAGCATAATCATCCTTCCCACTGAGGGCAACTAAAGATTCTTACCAAATACAAAAAACAACATGAGGAATCTTAAAAGTAAGTAACCACAGCCATGTAGTAGACCAGAATCAAATCTTCATAATGTGACCTGTGTAGAAGATGATACTCTTATTGCATTTCTTTTCTCTTTCACCTTTGCTCCACAGGTGGCCCTATCACAGAACCACTATGAATACCAATCTCCAACAGAACACCCATTCTACTGTCCTGAAGCATTTAGTAAAGAAAAAAAAAAAAAAAAAAGATCCTTATTAACTGAAGACCTGGAAAACATAGAAAGGACAAAATGAAAGAAGGAATGTGGAGGGTAGAAAGAGGGACTCTCAAAAGAAAGACAAAAATCAGCTTAACGAAGTCTAAAAACTGAACTGGGAGATGAGACAATCATGGAAGATTGAGATAAAAAAATTTATAGGCTTAGCCAAGTGACTGCATTGCATGATAACATTAAGCAGTATTCCTCACCTAAGGTAGTAAAAAGGACCTAGAATTTACATAACACAAAATTTAAAATGTCTAGGATATATTCTTTTTTATAAAATTTGAGTCTGGGACATGTTAGAATTGTAAAAGATTTATTTTATTTTTATCAGAAATGCAGATTTACAGAGAGAAGTAGAGACAGAAAGAAAGATCTTCCACCAGCTGGTTCACTCCCTAAGTGGCCCCATTGGCCAGAGCTGAGCCAATTCGAAGCCAGGAGGCAGGAGCTACTTCCAGTTCTCCTACAATGATGCAGGGTCCCAAGGCTTTGGGCAGTCCCCAACTGCTTTCCCAGGCCACAAGCAGGGAGCTGGATGGGAAGTAGAGCATTCAAAACAAGAACCGGCGCACATATGGGATCCTGGTGCATGCAAGGCAAGGACTTTAGCCACTAAGCTACTGTGCTGGACCCTATGATATATTCTAAAAAGAATTTGCATGCAAAGAAATGTGATAATGTCACTGGAGAATATTATCAAAGGATGACAGCCACACAATGTGCAGATGATAGAAATATTGGAAAATATTCCAATTTGTTTATTTTTGAAAGGCAAAAGAAAAGTGAAAAATAGCAAACGAGCAAGAGACAGAGAGAGGGAAAGAGAGACTAAGAGAGATCTTCCATTTGTTGGCTCACTCCACAAATGCCTGTAACAGCAAGGGCTGGGTCATGCTGAAGCCAAGAACCAATAAATCAAGCTGAGTATCTCAGAAGATCGGAGGGAGCACAACCATTACCAACTGCCTCCTAGGTTACACATTACCAGGAAGCTGCAATCAAGAACAGAGCTGGGACTCATGCAGGCACATGGATATTGGATGCTGGAAGCAAGGCCTAAGGTACAGGATAGTTCCAAACGGCATCTTAGCCTTTGCTGTAAACATCCACCAAAGGCAATGTATGTACGTATGTATTTTGAGGGCCCAGAAAGATTTATTGCCAAGGGGATTGGGGGGACTCCAGGGACAGGAGGGGACGATCAGTCCATCTTGGCGACCACCTTCCTCATGGCACGCAGCACGCTGCTCAGCTCCTCAGACTTCTTCTTGGCCCGGATATGCATGCCCACCCTCGTCTTGATAAACTTGAATGCCCACTTGTCCTTGGAGACCATGAGCAGCTCCATGGTCCAGCGCTCATAGGGGTCGAACCCACAACACCTCTTGGATCACGCCCAGTACGAACTCGGTGTGCTTGGTCAGGCACCCGTGGTGGTTGCTGCGCCTCAGTTTGCTCATGTAAGGTTGACCTTGTGGTCTGTGGCCCAGTTGGATGTCCACGGCCATGGGGTACCACAGAGCCATGACTGCCATTTTCCAATGGCTACAGAGGCGGAAGGCAAGACAAATACTTTTTTTTTTTATTTTAAATTCATTAATTACATTGTATTATGTGACACAGTTTCATAGGTACTGGGATTCTCCCCACCCCTCCCCAAACCCTCCCACCATGGTGGATTCCTCCACCTTGTTGCATAACCACAGTTCAAGTTCAGTTGAGATTCCCCCATTGCAAGCATATACCAAACATAGAGTCCAGCATCTTATTGTCTAGTCAAGTTCAACGGCTTCTTAGGTATACCCTCTCTGGTCTGAAGACAGAGCCAGCAGAGTATCATCCCGATCAATTAAAAGCTCCAACATACCATCAGCAAAAATTTACATCATTATGGAATTAATTGACATAGTAATGAGTAACCAATATGGTAAAAGTAAATGCGAGTTCTTAACCACCTTCTGTGACCACCTCATTGAGATTTCAATTTTAGTTTATACACAACATATAACATTCATAACATAACTTGTTATACATAACATCGTGGCCTAGTGGCTAAGACAAATACTTTAAATCAACTTCTTTAACCATTTTCCATGAGGTGAGATGAAAAACAATTGACATGATTGGAAGATACATCTCGTCAGTCTATACCTTATCAGTCTATCCAGTGTAAATAATACATGATTGATACATATAAATTACAATACATAATGAAGAAGAAATTTAAATTTAAGCTGAAAATAATTCATTTGAAATAAGCCAATTTACAGAATGGAACCAGTACCATACAGGGATGACAAAGGATTGAGTGAATGCATTTGAATTTGAACATGGATAGATCATTAGTAATTAACCAACCTAAAGGAAAGAATAAAGAACAACAAAAAAGAAAGAAAGAAAATGAACATCATGGAATAAGAAGAAAAGATCGAAAGAGTAAACGTATGAGTTACTGTGGTGCAAGAAACAATTTCTGGATCATGTTCTGCGACCGGTAAGCCAAGTGAAATTTCTTTGTTCTTTTGCAGAGAATGAACTATAACTCTGGGAATGAAAGGGCAGCTGGCATTCATACTGCAAAGACTGCAGAGAGAAATTCAGAAATCTGAAGAGGTTTCCTGTCTGCTCACTTGAACACTGATCAGTGCAGATATGTGGGGAAGGTGCTAGAGTTTAGGAAACAAACTCCCCAACAGAACATAATTCATGGCATATCAGGTGGGGTATTGCAAAGTGTTTTACTTCAATAATGCAGAAATTTAGCTCTGGAGTAAGTTATGTTTGGATATCTTCTTAAAAGGCTTGAAAGAAACAAGATCAAAAATAGCAAACTGAAGCCAGTATTGCGGTGCAGCCGGTGAAGTCACTGCCTATATAACACCAGCACCCGATTTCTGAGTGCCAGTTTGAGACCTCAGGGGATCTGAGGTCCAGCTCCCTGCTCATGCACATGGAAAGCAGCAGAAAGTGGCCCTGAGTACGTGGCTTGACCAAGCTCCAGCCTTTGCAGTCATTTGGGGAGTGAACAAGCAGATGAAAGATCTTTGTCTCCATCTTTCTCTTTTTGTCTGTAACTCTGACTTTCATATTAATAAAATAATCCTTTACGATTTTAGACTAATTCGGAATAACTAAACCACAATCTATAGCAAAACTTATACATATATGTAAAACACATGTAATATATTAAACACCCACAATTCAAAGCTCACAATGCATTATAAATAGTTCACATTTGCCAAGTATTCAAAATAAAGTCACAGGAAATTACCAACTAATACTTAAGGGAAGTTAATTAATCAAAGCAGACACAGACGTAAAACAGATGATATAATTAATAGACATGAAAATGAAGTGAATATTATAGCTCAATCACTTACTTACATTTAGAAAATTAGACAAAAAATTGAAACGTAATTAGATAATTGGAAGACATCCAAAAGACTGAGCTGAAATTTCTAGAGATGAAAACAGGAATACCTGAGAAAGAATTCACCGGATGAAGTCAATGGCAAACTTGATTTCTAATAGGAAAGCATTTGTGAACTTGGTGACAGCAATGGAAAGCTATGCAAAATGAATCACAGGATAAGAAAACATAGAAAATAAATAGAGCAACAATTAACAGTGTAATAACTTCAAGTTACCTACTGTAAACATAACTCAAGTTTTTGAAAGAAGTATAAGGGAAGCAACAGAAAATAGAGATGTGAGTAAAAAATTTACAATCTTCTAAACTATAAATTCACATCTCAGTAACTCCCATTCATGAAAGAAGCATAAGGAAAACTACAGCAAGACAAATTTTAATCATGTTTTACAAATCCCGAGGTGAAGAGAAATCTTAACATCAATAAAAGATATAAAAGGATTAAATATAAATCATCATTTGGAAGCTCATAAAAGGGCTTCTCAAATGGCTCAACAGGCTAATGCTCTGATTGACAGCTCCAGCATTCCACCTGGGTGCCAGTTTGTGTTCCCGTTGCCCTACTTGCCAATCCAGTTTCCTGTTTGTGAACTCGAAAACAGGAAAGGATGGCCAAAATGTTTGGGACCCTGAACTCAAATGGGAGACCCAGAAGGAGCTCCTGGCTTCAGATCAGTTTATCTCTGGCTGTTGCAGCCATTTGGGGAGTGAACCAGTGGAATGTTTTAACTGTCTTTGTTGTCTTATGTCAGGCATGTGCTAAATATGCCTGTTCAATCTGTTTAAATCCTTCACATATGGAAGAATCTTCCCAATGGTGTTTTGACAATATGAGTTACAATTTTGATTATATTTTTCTGTTGTGATGGTTAGTACTTTTGATCTGACCAGAAAGTACTTGAAGCATCCAGTGCTATTGTTAACATTTTTGACAATATTTTTCTTAGAAGTTTATGCATCTACATTTTCTCTTTATCTCTGTAACATATCTTGAGTTGCTTTTTGTTTATGTGATGAAGTAGGGGGCGTTTATCTCAGGGGTGCTATCACTTAATTCTTTTTTGCACAATTTTGATCATATTACATTCAAAGTTTCTTTGAAGACCAATTGGGAAATTTCAAAAATAGGATGCATATACATGATTGCTCTGTTTTTTGGGAGTTAGGGATCCCAGCTTATCAAACCAGCTTATATATAGCTTGTTAAATGTTGACATGGTCTGTTAAATGGTTGGGTAGCTTCCACTTACTAATAGTAGATTCAATTCATCTCACCATTCTTCAAGGGAAAAATAAACTTGAATCTCTTCTTTCCATTGGAAGACTTGCAATTTTCCTCTTTCTAGTTCGTTTAAATTTTTTTTCATTCTAAGATCTTGGGTCAGTTAAACAGCAACAATAAAATTATGCCTCAGGTGTATTCTCAGTATTAGGGAAATAACAATCATCTTTAGTGACTTTCTACAGCATTAGTAAAACAGGAAGCCCCCAGATCCTATTCTGATAAATGCTATTCTAGATTCTTGTTTTGTAAGCACTTTTGCAGAGAAATATCATTATTTCAGCGCAATTTAAAACCAAATTTCCATGACCCCTGTAGTGATATATTACAGGAATTTGGTGAACTAAGCAGTAAGAAAATTCCAGTCTAGCTATCATACTGAAAATGCTTTTTAAATTTTCTTTGTTTTTCATGTGTTAGAAGATAGTAGATTAGTTTTCTAAATCTACAAGATAGGCAATATGACAGATCAGTTGATCTTTTTCCTTTGTGAGAACAAAGGCCATGGCAATAAACTAGTCTACTCTGATGTTCATGTAATATACTCTGATGGAGTAGGAAGACTTAGTTATTCCAATTAATTATTATTTTTTAAAATAGTAGTAAAACGTATGTAGCTATATTTTTGTTGAAGAATATGGAATCAATGGGTCAATTCAAGTTGCTAAGCATGAATAACAAATATGTGGGAAACTCAATGAAAGCTAAAATTGAGGATTCAAATGTATTGTAATTCTCAGCTTCATGATTTCTGTCATGTGAATGAACCCTATATTTTCACTTTGTGTGTACGTGCAAAGAAAGCATATCCCTATGAGACTAACTCTGAAATAACTAAACACGTAACAATCCTTCCACCATGCTCATTGTTTCTGATGATGGTTGAGTTATTAAAAACAGCACAAAATAAATGTTTTCCATACTGAAGATAATTGATGATGTTATCACTTTAATTATCTTACCATAAGATTCATCAATATAAGCAATTTGTTAATAGTGCATATGTGACAATAGAAGGTTCTATTACAATGCTGACTGCATTCCACAAGTTATGCCACTTAAAAGAATGAGTTGGTTTATTTTTATCTCTTTTTTAAATCTTCGGATACATGATAAATGGTTCATGATATTTTCAAAATTAAGTCATGCATATTTTAATATTCATTGATTTCCATGCTGGGTATTCCCTTCCTTTATTTCAGCATATTTTTTGCCAGAATTTAACAGAACAAATTCTTGTGTCAGATTTCTAGGGCTTAAATTTAGCTTTGCTCCATGCTACAAATATTATGCTGAAAGAATCACTTTATCTCTCTAAATTATTCATTGCGTCTGCACAACAGACATATTGAAAATGCCTCCTTTATACACTATTTTTGTGGGAAACAACACAATAATAAAATGAAAACTACAGCATGCTTACCACATTGCAAGCTAAATATGCATTTGTAGTTCTACACAGCTTTTCATTACACATTTTAAAAAATATTTATTTGAAAAGCAGAATGACAGAAAGAGAGGGAGAGAAAGAAATCTTCCATCTGTTCATTTACTCCCCAAGTGGCTGCCACTGCCTGGGCTGGGACAAGGAACCCAGGAGCCGTAAACTATCCAGGTCACCCATATGAGTGGCATGAACCCAAATACCTTGGCCATCTGCCATTGCTTTCCCAACACATTAGCAGTTAGCTGGAAGTGGAGCAGCTAGGGTTTTATCTGGAACCCATATGGAATGCTGATTTCACAAGCAGCAGCTTACCTACTGTAAGTGCCATGATTTCAGGCCCAACACATGTTTTATGATCCTTTCGAAGACCTCTTCAGATGCCTGAACTTCAAGGGTTGTTTTTTTTTTTTTTTTTTTTTTTTTTTTTTTTGCACCAAAATATTTTTTTAATCTAATTGAGTGGCAGAGAGATACACAGGAAGCTCCAGTTTACTGTATTACTTGACAAATACCCACAACATGTAGGGTCTGAAACTAGGATATTGTGTCTCAGGACTCTCATGTGTTTGGCAGGGACGCAACATAAGACAGGTTGTGTTAATAGGAGGAAGTCAGAAATTGGGAGCAGAGTCAGGACTTAAACTCAATTACTCTGATAAGGGATGTGAGTGCCACAAATTGCTATAGTGGCCAGTAGGCCACTTTGTCTGCCCCAAAATTTGTCTTTTAATTCTATTTTTTCCCATGAAATATTAGAAGTAACTACATAAATATGAATGTATTCACACAAGTTATGCATGTATGTGTATAAATATTACATGAGACAGAATTTGAATCTGGCTTTCAATCCATTATTGTGAAAAAACAATTACAGAATTAATTCATGGCTTATTCATGACATATTTTGGCACTTTTTAGTCCAAAAAGAAATAGTTGAGTAGACTTTTGGATTGCTTTTCCTCCATTGGTAGTCTAATCATTATCAATTTTTGAATACTTATTTTATTTATTTTTTGGAAAGGCAGATATACAGAGAGAGGGAGAGAAAGAGAGAAAGATCTTCCATCCGCTGGCTCACTCCCCAAATGGCCGCAACAGCCAGAGAGTTGAGTTGGAAGGGAAGTGGAGCAGCTGAGATATGAACCGTTACCCATATGGGATCCTGGCACATGCAAGGCAAGGACTTTAGCCACTAGGCTACCACACTGGCCCCTATTTTTTTTTATTTGAAAGGCAAAGTTACAAGAAGAGAGAGCGTGAAAGAGAAGTCTTTCGATTGCTGGCTCACTCCTCAAGTGACTGCAATGGCCATCACCAGACCAGGCCAAACTCAGAAGCTTCATTCACATCTCCATATGTACAAAGACTAACACCTATACCACCTTCTACTGCTCATCTCAGGCCATTAGCAGAGAGCTAGTTCAGAAAGAGGCAGCTGTGGATTAAAGCATTACCCATATGGGTTGCTGATACTGCAAGTGGCAACGTAATTGGCTACACCATTGCACCAGTCCCATTCAAATATAGTCTTACTTTTTGCTTTCTGACTTCTAAGAACTTTTGGGGGTTATAATTTAGATTTCATAAAATTTAATCATCTAAAAAGGTGCATTTCAATGTTTTTTGGTACATTTAAAGACTGTGCAAGCACCACAATCTAATTTCAGAATATTTTCATAACTCCAAAAGGAAATCTCTTCCCGAATTTAGCTCTCTCAGAATGTAACTTTTTAGGAAACATTTTCATGAACCCTTAATTATGGAATTATTCCAACAAGACACTTGAAATAGCAAATACTCATGTTTACATTTTAGTTTCTTCAGAAGAGAAATAAAGAATTTATGGAAAATTTATTTTGATATAATTAAAAATGAAACCAACCTGACACTACCATCTCTTGACATTTACAAATTGTGAAAAAGAATTCTTTTTTCTTAAAGATTTATTTATTTTACTTAAATGTCAGAGATACACAAAGAGAGGTAGAAATATCTTCTACCTGCTGGTTCACTCCCCAAAAGCCTGCAAAAGCTGGAGCAGAGAATACAGGATCCCAAGGCCTTGGGCCATCTATTGCTGCTTTCCTAGGCCATGATCAAGGAGTTTGATAGGAAGTAGAGTAGCTATGAACTGGTGCATATGTGGAATGCCAGCACAGCATGTGGTGGATTAGGCAATTATGTCACTGCACCAGCACCAAAAAGAATTCTTTTTGCTTTTTTTAAAGATTTATTTTTTATGGAAGTTCAGATATACAGAAAGAAGAGACAGAGAGGAAGATCTTCCATCCAATGATTCACTCCCCAAGTGAACAGAGCGGCCGGTACTGCGCCAATCCAAAGCCAGGAGCCCGGAGTTCTTCTGAGTCTCCACGCAGGTGCAGGGTCCCAAGGAATTGGTCCGTCCTCGACTGCTTTCCCAGGCCACAAGCAAGGAGCTGGATGGGAAGTGGCGCCCATATTGGAAAAAAAAAAATCCTGGTGCGTTCAACGGGAGAGCATCAGCTGCTAGACCACAGTGCAGGGCCCGAATTATTAATTTATAAATGAAAATATGCTTTTACCTCTTCAGAATGATCTTTTCATTGCAAGCTCAATAAATTACCCAATTATCACTTGTTCTCCAGAATCATATTGACACTAACTCATAAAAGAAAATAAGTTAATTATTTAAGCATTGGCATATATATCTTCTTAGATATATTATATCTACATTTCAAAAATTATGAAGTGCTTATTGCATATAATATGGTAAGCCCTTCCTTAATTATTTATTTTATGCATAGCATATTAATGGTTTATTTCAAATGTACGGCAATTCTCCAAATGGATGAATCTCTGACAGGTAGAATAAGCCTGTGTATTGAGCTTATTGTCTGTATGAGCCAGATTATTTGTGCACTCCACATATTGCCTGTAAAAGCAAGTGTAAGTAAAATGTAAAATAATTTGCCCAAACCACCACAACTAATAAAAACACCATGGAGAAAGAAGTCAGTGGAAAGAGTTTTTCATAGGCACACTTTGGAAATTAATTTTTATGGATACAACTCACTGAGGTCAAGCAATTCAAATGAATAAACACCCAATGGATGATTCACTTCGGCTCTGCTCTGCCGAACAGGCCTGCCTGCCTGCATGTTGGAACAATACCTCCTTTTTACCCTAAGGGGGAAGTCTGTCCTGGAAGTTTTGAAATTACAGTGAGTTGTTAGGTCCAAAATGTTTTTCCTCATCCACATCCACATGTGATCTCTAATCCACAATAAGAGAAGGGGTTAGAATTAAGCCAGCTAGTTGTGGGAATCTGATCCAATGACAACTAAATAATGGAATTCTGTTTGCAATATTTCAGTGAAACAAAAACAAATATTAGAGACCTTAACACTCAATTAAGGTTTCAAATACCTCCCATATTAGTGCGTGAATAAGTATATAAACAACTGTTCATGTATAAACATTTAATAAAGGTGCCTTGTTTGGGAAAACAGTGTATATGGCTAAATAGCTAGTAAATATCTTTTTAAAAATAGGTTATTTTCAAAAGAAAGTAGGAGCTTACATTGTGGCACAGTGGGTTAAACAGCTGCTAGAGACGTCCACAACCCATATTAACAGTATTTTGGATTAAAGACTTTTTCTACTTCCAATCCAATTTCTTGGGAGGCCTCCATAAATGATGGTTCATGCAGTTGGGTTCCTGCGACCTAGCTGGGGAACAGAGGTTGAAGAACATATTACTGACTTCACCCTGGCCTAAATCTGACTGGAGTGAGTATTTGGGGAGTGAAACAGCAGATGAAAGAAAACCCTCTCTCATTCTCATTTTTCCAACAGATGTAATTTTAATAAATGATAAAACAACATTTAAACTGTGCTTTCAAAATCTGTGAGAGTGACTTTACATGTGTAATGCATCAAAGTATTTCTATTACAGGTAAATTCATTTGGAATAATAAAAACTCTCATTTGTTTCCTGCTTTCTGGACTATACGGAGTACCATAAAAAATAATGACCATGTGACTCTTTTCCAAAATCATTTAGTAAAATTCAGCTGCTATGCTTCTGATTTGACTCACTTCTAGTACATTCTAGGAGGCAGCAGATGATAGCTCAAGCATTTGGACTCCCGCCACTCATGGGACATCAGGATGGAGTTCTGAGTTCCTTTCTTTGGTCTGGCCTAACCTTGGTTGTTGCAAGATTCTGAGAGCGAACAGCAGGTGGACAACATGTCTCTATCTGTATGACTCCATCCTTCTCTTGCTCTTCGCTTTTCATGTGAAATGAAAATAAGTAAATATAATTTAAAGCTGCAGATGGAGAATCCAAGTATGTGAAATCATCAGAATGCATACAAAAACCATGAACAAAATTTTTAATTTCCTGTGGAACTATATCTTAATGCCTGTTAATCTTCCTTCACTCTTCCCTTCCTGCTGCTTTCCTCAGCCTCTGATGACCAGGAGACCAATGGGTGTCAATTTTTTTTTCATTTGTTTGTTTTTTGTTTTTATTCCATGTAGCATAGAGAACATTAAGTACTTCTTACAATTTTTAAAATACACAACACAAATATAACAACTAAAGTAGCATGATATAGGCACAAAAGTAGGCATATAAACCATAGAACACATACATACAACCTATAATTACTTACAGATCTGTGCACTTACAGGTGCTTCTATGACATCAAGGGTGTGTATATATTTCACATATCAGAGAGAACATTTAGTATGAATTTTGGTGTATAGGATTATTTCAATTAAAATAAGGCTTTCATCCATTTTTTAAAAGAAAGATTTATTTATTTTTATTGGAAATGCAAGTTTACAGAGAGAAGGAGAGGCAGAAAGAACTTTCATCCATTGGATCACTCCCTAAGTGGCCACAATGGCCAGAGCTGAGCTAATCCAAAGCCGGGAAGCTGGAATCTCTTCCGGGTCTCCCATGTGGGTGCAGGGTCTCAAGGCTTTGGGCCATCCTCTACCACTTTCCCAGGCCACAAGCACGGAGCTGGATGGGAAGTGAAGCATCCAAGAAATGAACCAGCGCCATATGGGATCCCAGCACATGCTAGGCAAGGACTTTAGGCACTACGCTACTGCACTGGGTCTGCTTTTTTCCTTTTTGTGACTAATAACCTTTGGTGTATATTTTCCTCATAGTCTTTATCCATTTATAGGCAGATGGACACATAATTTGCTTCCATTTCTTGGTTACACATAATTCCATTTATCTATTTCTTACTTTGGTTTCCTCAGCTTCTGGGGTGTGACCCCAAAAATTCTTGCATCAGTCAATGTCCTCATGAAGTTTACTTATGTTTTCTTCTGGTAGTTGAATAGTATCAGGTCTTACATTCATTACTGTAATCCATTTTGAACCATTATTCTTTTTTTAACATAGAGAGGGAAAAAGTGTCTACATTCATTCTTCTGCATGTGATACTCTATTTTTCCAGCATCATTTATTATGAAAACTCTAAGGCATGGTCTTAGCACATTTCTTAAAGCTTAAGCCTTTGTAAATATATAGGTTTAGTTCTGGGCTGAAGATATTCTGTAGCTTATGTGTGTGTTTTCATGTCAATACCATGTTATTTTAATTATTATAGCTCTGCAGTATACTTTAAAGTAATATACATCAAGACTTTAATTTTTTCCTTCTTCCTCAAAATTTCTTGCTTATTTGGAGTACTTATATTTAGCTAAGATAAATATATATGCTATTCTGTTTTTTGAGAACAAAGAATAAATGAGTGCTGTTACAAGCTTTAAATTACATTTATATAACACTATGAAAAAGGTAACACTGTATCTGCAGAAAACAAACCAGTGGTTATACTGGGCTTAGTCAGAGGGAAAAAGAGGAGACACTTTATTGGGGAGAGATGTTGGACTCAGCAGTTAAGATGTCAGTTGGGATGCCAATGTCCCATATCAGAATGCCTGGGTTCTAGTCCCAGTTCTACCCTCAGTTTCAGCATCTAGCTAACGGATACTCTGGGAGGCAGCTGGTGATGGAGGAAGCAATTGGGTCTCTGTTACCCATGTAAATGACCCAGCTTAACATCCCAGTTCCTTATCTCCACCTCATTCAAACAGCCTTTGGAAACATTTGCGAAATTAATCCAACAAATGTGAACTCTTTCTCTCTATATCCCTCTATCTGTATCTCTGTCTCTTTATTCCTCAGAAAAAAAGATTTAATGAAAGAGGACATCAACTGCAACTGTCCATAACAAAGCCAAACAAAAATACAATTTAGCAAAATTCAGTTGCATGATTTGTAGATGACATGATCTTACATACAGAAAACCTGAAAAAAAAAAACGCTAGCAAGAATTCTTAGAAATTTAGCAAAATTTCAGAATACAAAATATATATACAGTACATATACAGCCAGAGTTTCATTTTTCCCTCAATACAAATTCACATGCATAAATAAGCCCTTATATACAAACGAAATAAACCCTATTTGAAGTAAACAAATTCAACAAATTGGCAATGCCTTGGACATGGTTTGTATGTGTCACACATGGATTCATATGTTAAAGGCTTGGATCATAGTGTAATATATCAAGTCATGGAAACTTTAACAGGTGGTACCTATGACACAGGCATTTGGCACAGTGGCTGTGATATTGATTGTGATAACCACATACCATGTTGGAGTACTCGGCTTTGAATTATGGTGCTGTTCCTGATCCTATCTTATTTGTTAATATGCACCCTGCAAGGCAGCACATGATGGCCCAAGTGACTGCTTTCCTACAACTCATGTGAGAGTCCAATTTAAGGATTCAGTCTGACCCACTCCTGTATAGAGGCCTTCAGTCTCCTAACTAAATTATAAATAGTTTTACATAAAGGTGGGACATAGTGGGAGAAAATCAGAACATTCAGAGAATCACCCTCAGAGGGATCAAGGCTGGTCTTGTAAAAACTTACTTCTTGCCAGAATGGGTTGCCTATAAAGGAGCAACTCTGCTCCCTCCTTGCCTTCCAACTTCCTGTTTCACCATATGACTTCTCCCTGTCACATTTTCCTGCCATGAGGCCATCTGCCATGTTAAGAAGTAGTCAGAAGGCCTTCACTAGAATCAAGCAATAGGGCCACTTTATCTTGGACTTTCAACATCCTAAACATTGAGCTAGATAAACCTCTGTCTTTTATATATCAATATGCCTCAGTTGTTTGAGGAAGGAACAGAAAATTGACTAATAGAGAAAATCGGTACTAAGTGGTGAAGTTGTTTCTGATAACCAGACCTGAAACGTGAAAGCAGTTTAGAAACTGGGCTAATGGTAGAGGCTGCAAGAGTTCGAAGAACAGGCCTGACAATGCCTATATTGCTCTAACTGGATTGCAATGGGCCATTCTGGTGTTGGTTTAAAAGGAGACTAAGGAAGTAGTCTTAGATTGAAATGACTATCTTGTTGGAAATTGGAGAAAAGGTCATCCTTATTATGAGCAGCAGAAAACTTGGCTCTCTATGCCCTGGAGCTGTACAGAAGGTAAAATTTAAGAATGATGAAAAACTTACACATCAAAACTTTGAATAGCAAATCATTCATTGGTTATTTTTAGCTCCGTATGATAGAATTCAGGGATAATGGCATCACCTAATGATGGAATTCATAATTAGCAGGACAGAGGAGTGGGGAAAAAAAAAAAAAAGAAAACCTTAGCCGAGAGGGAAGGGTGAGGCCAGACTGCTAAAGAAAATAGCATGGCTGTATGGCTACCGATTGCTAATAGTCAGGAAGTAGGACAGAGAACTGTCAGTTATTTCCAGTATTGCTGAGTCTGTCTCTTTCATCACATGCCCAGAGGCCTAGGTTCCATCAGTTACAAGGAATGGAATCTTAACACTCTTCTTGAGCTCATTGCCCAATGTTATCTCAGGAGTCTACTCCCTGATTTTTGTCAAAGAAATTGATGACCATTCTTGTTGTTTAAAGTGATCCCAGGCATAATTCATGCTGGTTGCAGACTTTGGTGGTATTCACTTGGTGCTGATCCTGCAGGTACAGAGAATGTAAGAGCGAGTGGGAATCTGACAGATCAGACAGAGGTTTGCTGCAGGGACAGAGCTGACAGCAATACTGAGTAGAACCATGGGAGCACTCCCATGCAGCCAGGACCTCCAAAGTACAGAGACCAGAATGATTCAACAGTTACCTTGGAAAACAGCAGACAGCAGTTTGCCACCTAAGAGGACAGTCATGTAGGGTGTAACCAGCAAAACTGCGGAGGGGCGATGCCAGATGCCTTGGGGACCTACCTTCAGTAGCAGTGGGAGCAGAACATCAGACTTACAAGTTTAGTGTCTAATATCTGCCTTGGTTGAGTTTTAGTCCAGTTTTGGACCTGATACTCTTCCCCACTTCTCTGTTACTTCGAATACATTTTTGCTTTTTGCATGTCTTACAATTTTTCTTATTGAAACTTGAACATATCAAATAATAAAATGTGGAAACTCCAGAATACAAGTTATCTTTCTCAGGGCCTGAGTTGTTGTCCCTGAATGTAGAGGTATCTTTTGTTTGATCAGTGGTTAAATAATTTCATTCTTTGAATTATTTATGCTTTGTCATGTATGGTGATAGAAGTTTCAACACAATTAGGTTAAAGGTCAGATTTCTTTTTTTTT
The DNA here is from genome assembly GCF_030435755.1 of Ochotona princeps. Taxonomy (NCBI): domain Eukaryota; kingdom Metazoa; phylum Chordata; class Mammalia; order Lagomorpha; family Ochotonidae; genus Ochotona; species Ochotona princeps. Next base: position 57,025,714 of record NC_080865.1, on the reverse strand, counting down.
TTTTTTTTTTTTTTTTTTAAAGATTTTATTATTATTGGAAAGCCGGATATACAGAGAGGAGGAGAGACAGAGAGGAAAATCTTCCATCCGATGATTCACTCCCCAAGTGAGCCGCAACGGGCCGGTGCGCGCCAATCCGAAGCCGGGAACCTGGAACCTCTTCCTCCAGGTCTCCCACGCGGGTGCAGGGTCCCAAAGCTTTGGGCCGTCCTCGACTGCTTTCCCAGGCCACAAGCAGGGAGCTGGATGGGAAGTGGAGCTGCCGGGATTAGAACCGGCGCCCATATGGGATCCCAGGGCATTCAAGGTGAGGACTTTAGCCGCTAGGCCACGCCACCGGGCCCGAAGGTCAGATTTCTTTAAGCAACCAATTAATCTCTTTCTCTCTGCATCCTGATTCTCTCTTCTTTTTTTCTCTTGCTGTGTTGCTTTGTATGTGTATTGGGGAATGTCTTCAATATTCTCTGAGGTAGGTCATTACTCTGCCTTAGCCTTCACTGCAGCAGATCAAGGTCTGCCAGACATGACGGTTTAGATCATTCTTACATCTTTTCAGATTGTGTGCACAGCCTTATATGTGTGTACATTCTGATACATCCGCTCTGAGGAACATGTCAAGACTTTTCAAAGCCCCTGCTGTTTCCTCTAACACTCACGTAACATCTCAGTGAAAGGTGCTATTACAATGTGGTTATAACTGTCTTAACAAACTAGAGGGAGCAGGTTTTTGTACTTGGTAAGCTCCGAGTTATTTTAAACATAGACAGCCTTGTTAGAGATTGCTGTTCCAACTAATCCTGAGAAAGAGAAGCAATGGCAATTCATTGAAAACGTGAATTTGAGAGTGCTTCACCTCTATTCCATTTACTGTTGTGGCTGTCAGGCTGTGCCACTGACTTCCATTGTTATTGTTTTTCAAACTCTTTAGGGGTGCTGTCTTTATGGAAGATTATTTTATTACTTCCTCCAACATCCTCCACATAGTTGAGCCTTGCTCTGTTCTTATTTTGACAGGCTATCTTTTGCTTGATGTATCTAAACCTTGTCTTTAATATGATTAATCAAAATTAATGATTAATCAAAATTAATAATAAATGTACTATGTGTTATTATATATAAAGTTGCAATCTTCCAAGGTGTTTTTCTATCTCTTCCATCCGGCATTTGTTTCTGTGCCCTTATGTTTGTATGTCGGTATCTTTCCTCTTAATTCAACTATTGGCTTTTGTCACATTCCTCTATTTTTTATTGTGTGTATGCTTGTTTATTTTCAATACACATCTTTAAAGTACTGATATATGCTATGAAATAATATTTTCCCATATTTGTTATAGTGCACATTGGAAAGAATATTCACAATGCCCTCTTTCCATTATTTATGTTATTGTCATGCCATTTTCTCATAGGCATCAGGTATTTTTCTCATCTCAAAAACATAATATCTACATACTTTTAACATTACACAGTTGTTTATAGTAACTGAAGATAAGGAAATGAATTTTATTTATCATATTATGCTATTGCCACTGCTTCTCAGTGTGTATGTATGTGTATTGATAAAGTTTCTGATAGTGTTGATTCTCTAGCAATGAATTTTCCCCCTTTTTAAAGTTTTTCTGAAAGCTGTATTTACTTCTTAAGTTTAGAATGCTATTTCAGTAGGTATGGAATTTTTGTCTACTAATGCTTCTGCCCAATTAGGATTTTAAGCTTGTCATTCTGTTGTCTACTTACTTATGAGGTTTCCAGCGAGAAATGTTCTGAATCCAGACCTTCATTCCTCAGAAAATGTGTAATTTTTTTTTCTGATTCTTTTTCATTTTCTGTTTCTCTTTGGGATTCAAAAGTTTGAATATGATATTCCTTACTGTGGTTGTTTTTAGCAAGGGAAAAACAATCTTACTTCAAGTTCTCTGACCTTTCAGTTGTAGATTGCTCTTAATTTTTTTAAATTGTTCTTGAAATTTTAATTTGTGCATTTAATCTATCCTATTATTTCTTTTGTTCAGGTGTACCACAAAGCACATACTGGACTATTTAATGTTGTACCATAGCTGTTGAATATACTCTGTTAATTATTTTCTTTAATTGTTTCTAGTTTAATTTTCATTGATTTTAAGTTCAATAATTCTTATGCTCAGTTTATTAGTAGGGGTTTTATAGTCATACTTTATTTCCCATTTATAGAAATACTTTTGGATTCTTATGGCTTCCATTTGTATTGTAAATGTACTTTAAAGATTATGCATATTGTTTTCTGTGAATAAATGCTAATAATGTATTCATTATACTTATTTTCAAATGACAGCTTTGAATATGCCAACGCTACATGAGTCTTGCTTTGTCTCTATTGCATGCTTGTTCCTAACTTATTTAAGTTCTGATTTCTTTTTACTTTTTTGTTTTTTAGATTTTTTTTTTTTAATTTCAAAGCGAGAGTAACAAACAGAAATGAGGAACTGCATGAGAGGGCATGAGAGAAAGAGATATCCTCTATCGGCTGGTTCACTCCTCAAGTGGCTACAACAGCTGGAGCAGGACCAGTCCAAAGCCCAAGCCAGGAGTTTGTTCTGGATCTCCCACAAGTACACAGGGGCCCAGGTACTTGGGCTGTCCTCTGCTGTTTTTGCAAGCCCATTAGCAGGGAGATTGATCATATGGGATGCTAAAACAGCAAGCGTTGGCTTAAACCACTACACTGCCAACTCCCTCCCTCATTCATTCATTCATTTTTAAAGATTTATTTATTTTTATGGGAAATCACTCCCAAATTGACCAGGGACCTGAAACTTCCTCTGGGTCTCTCACAGAGACGTAGGGTTCCAAGGCCTTGGACCATCCTCTACTTCTTTCCCAGGCCGCAAGCAGGGAGCTGGGTGGGAAGTGGAGCTGCCAGGATACAAACCAGTGCAAGGTGAAGATTTTAGCCACTAGGCTATTATGCCAGACCCACTCATTTATTTTTAAATCAAGATATCTTTTGTAGGATAGTGAATATGATACAGAACAACCCCGAAACTGATTTGAGAAGCAGTGATAGATTTCTCTCTCCCCAACAAAACAAAACAAAACAACCGGGTCAATTTAACGAACACACAGTGTGCCAGCAAAGGGTACTGAGGTGACCGAAGAAAGGAGGTATTGATTGAATAGCACAAAGGAGCAAGGTAACTACCACGTCACTCCCTAGCTCCCAGAGGGATTAGATGGGAAAGTTCTTACAGAGTAAAGCTGCAGCAGGGAGGGGAATGGGTTGTGTTCAAGTTGCTGCTTGGTTTATCCTTCTCATGGCTCTCCTGTTTGCAGGCAATATTGTGTCCTCTAGGGAATTTGATGACATCCAAGTAGGTACGAGGTCTTCTGAAACACACACACACACACACACACACACACACACACACACACACCTGGAAGGAAAGACTGAACATCAAAATGGCATCTATAGGGAAAGAAGCTACCTCCTGAGTCCAGTGATTAGGATCTTTGAAGGGTGAGCTACAGTACCCTCCATCAATTAAATGAGTTAATTTTACTAAGGCATTGGTTTGCAATTCTAAATGCTAGGCAAGGAAACTTTAAGCTAACAGAGGAAAGGTGGGACTCTGTGTGCTGTTCACACGATGATATGCCTGTAACCAAGATCCTGTATAGGGACCCAGTCTCAGAGGCAAAAGGCAATAATCTCTATGTGAAGTTGACACTTCTCAACTTTTGCTGTCTTTCGGGATTTGAATCATGCTACTCAGGATTGAACTCTTGAGTTTTTTCAGTTTTGTGGTTGCTGCTTGTCCTCACCGTGTCACAAGCTTTAAGTTTCTCCAGTGTTTACTTCTGTTTAGCTTAAGGGCTGATTCTCAAGAGACTTTTTTCAGCTTCTACTCTACCCTTGTTAGGAAGTGTTCCCTTTGCAATTGAACCTCAGGGACTGGTCCTGTCCCCCATTCAGCAGGTTCCCAAACTCTTCCCAAGCACCAAACTGCTATGTTTTTACTCAGAGCTCTTAGCAAATCTGGAGAGCAAGAGAGTTTTACCTGATACTGTCATCCTGCATTAGCCTTAGGTGGTGTCAACGTTCCTGAATTTCATGGTTGATGTCTCCCTAGTGATTCTATAGAACTACAGTGGTCAAGATGTGGCCATAACCTTAACCCTCTCCACATTCATTCTTGCTGGATTCTATTCTTTCTGCAGCTGGTAACGCGTCTCCAGCTGTGTTCTAATGAAACAATTACTTACTGTCCTTCACTGAGCAGCTCCTGTTGGAGGATCTCTGTGGTACTCAGTGCCTTTCATAAAACAATCACTCTTTGCTTCAAGCAGGGCCTACCACATGAAGGAAGCATTCGAAGAGCTTTAGTCTTGCCACAACCCAACTCGCAAAAAATTGCTGAGGTCCAAACTGAAGAGCCTGTGAGTACATATTAGTCTTTTGTGTATAATTCTCTATGACTCAATATTTAATTTCCAAACCACACTTGCTTTATAAACAGTTTAGAAAAAAATTATGCTTTCCTCTAACTATATTGCTCTATGTCCATTTTCTTGCATTTGATGCATCTAAATAATCAAGTGAACTCATTTAACAGGCAAATTTGAAATCTTGCTTGACAAAGTTGAGGTTGGTTGGCTTTTTTTAAGGCTACCCTCCCTTTGTCATTTTCTTAATCAACTGATGAACAAAGTAAAAATGATTATTTTTGTTTTCGCTATGAGGCCAAAACCTGTGCTACAAGGGCGGAACTCCATGTTTCATCTGTGTTCTTTAGGTCACAGTGTCCTTGCTTGTACTGTAACAAAGGATCCGCTGAATTGAAGAGGAGATCAGGTAGCCCTGTAAATGTCTAGCCACCAACTCAAGGAGTCTCTTTCTTTGCAGTAGGTAAAACCTTGTTGGCCAACATTGTCCAGAGGAGTTTGTTTAGGAAAATTCCAGTTACAGGAAAGAAAGTTCTAGGTCAGTGGCAGAAGGTAACTGCCACCTTCGTTACCTTTCTATAACCCCAGATCAACTGAAGCTCACCTGGCCATCATAAATTCCCTGTAGATGACAGCATTACCGAACAATCAAAGGAAGATCAGGGACATCACTGACAGGGACATCACTGACCAAGCAGGAACTTGAATCAAGCAATATACATTCCTCCCAGCCCCAACTGCAATCTCTAAAATCCTTTATGCCTAGTTTCGCAGGAAACTCAGGATTTAGGCGCATGGCTCCATACACTACACTTTCCAATCAATGCCTACTTTCTTCTACTACCCCAATGTCAGTGATTGGCTTTCTGGGTGCCTGGTGAGTAGATAGGTATGGGTTTCTTTAGCAGCACCTTCAACTAGTTTGCAGAGTTGTTCTGCAATAAATTTGTTTATTCTTTTCTAGCAAATCACATGGTATACCAGTTCATTGGTGTTTTTCAAGATAAGGTCTGTAGTTCTCCAGCATCCTTGGTCACCACTTTTTCCATTTCTAGGCCTTTTATTCCATGTGATTAATACACACTTTTTCTTACTCTTAGGCTTGTGTTTTCTGTTGGAACATTCTTATCTCTATGTTTCTGGCTTTTTGTAACTCATTCTTCAGGCATATTTAAATACCATTTCCTATACGAAGACACTCATCCTAGACTAGTATATGGCACAAAGTAGGTACTCAATTAAGCATTTATTGCATAACTGAACAAAAAAACCAAGAAACACTCTTGCAGATCACCTTATTTGAAAAAAGCTTAACGCACATATTACAGAGAATGGCAGTACCTTGCGGAGGATTCTGCAAACTTTTTTCCCTTTTAATATCAGGTAGTTTTTGAAAGCTTTTGTGTTTCTACAATGAAAGACATAGTCAAACTGAAAAATAGAACCAGACCCTATTCAGTTTCAGCCCAACAGGATCTCATCAATTTCATTCTAAAAAGCCTACCACCCAAAAAGTGTGATTCTCTTGAGCTCCCATGGCTAAGAGGTACTGTAAAGAAAAGGTGTTAATTTGCTAACACTTGTATAGTTAGGTCCTCTGACAAGGCATTACGCAAATACGGAGCACTATAATGTTACAGAGACCCAGCGTGTTGCATTTTCTACTAAATCACTGCCTTTTCTCACCTTGGTGGTTGTCCTTGCCTACTAAGTAGCATGAATGGTCACTTGTTATTCACATACTAAAGTGCAAGCAGACTGAATGCAGCTTTATGTGAATACTCATTAATGCACAGCTCTTTTGTGTCTGTCACTCTTTTAATTCATTTTGCCACAGTCAAGACACACACAAAAAGCCGAGTGGCACAGTATTCTGAAATACACTTAAGACTGACCAAATGCAATTTTGTCATTCATTCACAAATATGAAATACCAATATATACGAAATTGAAATATTTTCCTAAGTAAATCATTTTGTTTAGTTCTGTTCAGGTGTATGAAGTTCATGATTTGCATGGTAAAATACACACTTGATAAACTTGCTTTGAATTTCTAAGCACTTGTATTTCCATAACTGTCCCAGAACTGCAGGTGCACAGGATATTTACACCAAAGGCAGGAATAATGTATGAATTATTCCCTCTTCTAACTACTTCCCCTCTTCACTTCCCAGCCTGATAGTCTGATAGTAAATAGGACTATGTTCAAGAAAGAGAGAGAAGAAAGAAACTTTATAATTTGTGCCAAATGATTTTAATCCATCTCAGAACAGCATAAATTAATCTTCTTTGCTCCTACCCCCTCCAAGCATTAAGCTAGACACAGTATTTGTGTATTGGGACTTTTGGAGCTCTCATTCTTTACTGAATTGAAGGATATTTACTGAGTTTAACCACTAATTGGTTCAATTCACAAACAACGTATTTTATGGCTCTCTTTCCTTTTTAATGTAGACATAATGAAATATTTCTGTTTATGCATCTTCACACAAAAGAAGACATTCTATCAGAATTCTATGTGCCTAAAACAAAAGAAAGCAGACGAACAAGATCTAGACTTAATTCAAGCAGCTCATGAATTGTTAATAGAACAAATTGCTATTTAGTTACTGACACAACAGAATAAGCTCTTACATCAGTTATTTATCACATGATGATGTATATTCACTTTTAAAATATAAAATTTGACTGTTTGGCTGTAACATTGAATTGGTGTGCATGACTTTGTAAAGGATACAGAAGCATCCTTTCTGAGTCCAGACTGCTGAATTTAGGAATGGGGGAAGGAGAAAAGGAAGAAAAGTATTTTGTGTTATATTAAGAAATTTATGGATTGTTGAGTAAGACTGTACTCAAAGAATGAGAAAAATATGTTGCTGAATTTCTTCTCTTTCTGCTTACACAAAATATAAGCCCCTTTGTAAAGCTTACTTTAGGTTACAGTGGAGAGTCCTCACGTGTCCATAACACAGTAGATTTGAGCACAAAGACATACTTTTGTGTACCTTTGGAATTACCTGGTGAAAAACAGAGGGATGTATGAATGAATTCTACTTGTAAGTTTGTAAGCTGTGTGCTACAGAAGCAGCGAGCTTAAAAATGTTAACATTAGAAATCTTTACCCTACCTTTGCTTTTAATATGCCTAGTTATCTTGCTCCTTAGAGAAGCAATATTCTCTTGCAATGCAGCAGTGATTGTGCATAACAATTTAGAGAGCAAAATTTATTCTTTCTTACTATTATTTCGCATCACATTTATTCAAAAGTCAATTGGCATTCCTTGAAAAACATCTTAGTGTCAGGTTCTTTGTAAAATGCTGAGGATATATGCTGAGACATCATTGAGCTTAGAGTGTTTGGAGTTACAAGAAAGCAAATAGTTGATCATGTTTTTATTTCAGTGTTATTAATAGAACGTACACAGTTGGATCTGGCACGGTAACCTAGCAGCTAAAGTTCTCACCTTGAACGCTCCAGCATTGCATGTGGGCGCCAGTTCTAATCCTGGTGGCCCTGCTTAAGGCCTAGGAAAGCAGTCGAGGACAGACCAAAGCCTTGGGAACCTGCACCTGCATGGGAGACTCGGAAGAAGCTCTTGGCTCCTGGCTTCAGATCGGTTCAGCTCTGGCGGTTGCGGCTGCTTGTGTTGTGAATCAATAGATGGAAGATCTTCCTCTCTGTCTCTACTCCTCTCTCTATACATATCTTGTTTTGCAATGAAAATAAATAAATCTTTAGAAAAGAAGATGCACAGTCAGTATTTATTAACATGAGAATTTCATTCATTTAAGAGGTAAATAAACAAAAGTATATAGAGAGCTTCCAACCACTGATTTATTTTAAAAATGCCTGCAACAGATGGGGCTGCGTTCATTTGTAGCTTAGATATGGAAACTCAGTCCATGTCTCCTGTGTGGATGACAGAGGCAAAATTACTTGAACTTTCACTTACTACCTCCAGAGTGTCCATTAGCAGGAAGCTGAAACCAGGCATCGTAGCTGGGCATTGAACCCAGGCACTCTACTATGACATTTGAATATTTTAACTGCCTGACCCCAGGATATTTATTCTTTCTCTTATTTATAATTATCTTTTTGAAAAGATAATTGTAATGCACCTTGGTCTTCCAGTGGGCATGTTAATCTTGATGAGTTAATAGCAAAATGAGAAAAAAATACTGTGTATATTTCAAAGAACAGAACTAAAGATAAATAAGGACTCCTGCCATTGTGAAAGTTATATGCTAAGATTCATCATGTTCTATTTTTATCAGCAAGAAATTTATTATACAAATTTCATTCTGAAGACTAAAATTAATGCTTATTGTGAGAGTGAATGAATAAGCGTTCTTTAGAAAGTTTTAAATCTTTATGGAAAATGGATCATCTTGTTATGTTGGAAAAATTTTGCTATGGAAAGGCAATTATCAGACACACAATTCTATTCCTTTACTAGAAACATAACAGAAAAATGAATTAAGAAAGTTTTCATAGAAGATAATACCTATTTCTTCTCTCACAGCAAATGTTTGACAAGTTTTCCATGTAAAATATTTATGTATTATATTTGAATTCTAACTTTGTATAATTTGTCTATATTTTAATATCTAGGAATATTTTTATTTGATGCCAATTTGAAATATATAATCATATTTGTTACTGGCTGTCAAATGGCAGACCTAATCCATGTGCCTAAAATACTGTGTAGAAACAAAACAGTACAGAAAGTCACGCTGATGCCCAATGACAGAGCCTTAATTTAGTTTTTCATAGCACAGCTTCAGTGGTATTCTCAAAACCTTATTCTTTTAAGATCTTCTGTTTACATCCAAGGGTAACAGAATTCTACTAAAAAGGGAGACTAATCAATATGCAGTAAATTCTTCGTCATTTCTGGATAGCTGGAGGGAATTTTTGATGATGTTGTTAATAAAACACTTGATCTATGCCTTAATGTTTTATTTTCATTATTTTTAAGTGCAATGATTGTACTGATTAGAAATGCAATAAATGCCTTGAGCTCAATTAATTCACCTTGAAAGCTGTGCTTGCAATTATGGGTTACTTGTGATTAATATGTCTTTTCTTAAAGTAGTATTTGGTCAGCCATAGATTGTGAAAAGCAGGCTCTTTCAGAGATGAGTCAAAAATTTTTCAAAATAAAATTTAAAAATATTTATTATTATTTCTTCATTAAAACAAACATGCTTCCTACATAATTATTTGGCAAAGATGCTATAAAATAATTACAAACGTTTATGGTAGCAGATGAGAATCATAAAATTTGGTTTAGGAAGGTGAAAGTAAAAATAAATAAATATGTCAGGATGTATCTAATGTTTAATTTCCTTTGAAAAAGTACTAGCAGCAAATTGTTATGGTTATTTCTATGCATTCATGTGGTAAAAGAAAAAAAAGGACTTGGGCCATCTTCTATTGCTTGTCCAGTCATGTAGGGGGCTGGATCAGAAGCTGAGACTGGAATGGACCCATGGGGGATGCCGGCATTCAGGTGATATCAGCAGCTAGGTAACAGTGCCTATCTTCAAAATATTTAATTGGTAAATATGAGATAGTTCTCTTTTATTTTTTACCAGACACTTTAGCAATTTATAATATGTCTGATAGAATTTGGAACATATCAGAAAATACCTGTCTGCCCATATACTCTTTTTGGCATGAAAGTTATTTTCCGTGATCATTTTAAGGAACTATGTCTATAAGGAAGCTTAGCCTACCACTCTTTGGTAAGGGAAATTTATAACTGTGAAGGAAGTCTCCATTTTGGTGGTGTTCTTTTAGCACTAGGAAGAGAAGGAAATATAAATCATCAATAAAAAGAGAATAAATTTAATAAAAAGAGAAGTCACAGATTAAATCAACCTAACAAACCTTACCTCTCTTTTGCTCACCATCTTAGTCAGCCTTTCTCCTTAGCTTCTTTCTTTGCTTCAAAGAACAGTACTAGTTCACATTTAAGTAATATTTAATTCTGACATTTAGCATAATCTGAAATCAGGAGGTATACGTGTACTAAGCTTCTGTTTCTTTTTCCTTTGTGAATAAGTTATGTGTCACAGGAAGTCCCAGCTAAGAACTCAGGAAAAATGGGGAAGAAAATTATTTTTTCAACCCTACGTCGCCAACGTTGAATCTGTGCTTCCAGCATAATATCAACGTTTAATTCTACTTTTATGCTCTTGTCCTAAGCCAAAGAGGACCATTTTGCATTTGCTTCAAAATTCTCCATTTTAGAATATACATTTTGGATGGGAAGCACACGTTTTGCAAGTAGAGTGAACAAGATAGATGCGTTACCACCACCTGACTTTGTGACCCTGGAAAATAGTTATATTTTTCAATAATCTGCTTCCTTATATTTCTGATTTGCAAATCAGAGATGTTTTGTTTGTTGTTTTTGGAGTGTATCTGGATTGGAGAAACTTTAAGTGGATAGAACGTACTTTCACACAGAAAAAGCCTGCATAAACTTTGCAATTCAATTTCTCTAGATCTTCTTTATTGTCACACACTGACGTCTCTTTGACCCTGCTACATACCTGTCTCACACACACACTCATATCTCCTTTCCTTCAGTTCCAACACTTTTGCCTTAACTCTTACCATGAAATTACCCATTCAGGTTGCCCATGTGGATTTTGTGGCTGATGCCAAATGGAGTACAAGTTTTGGTGGGAATTCAACATGAAAGAGGAATGCAACCATGTTAAAAATTGAGTTAGTCTATAAGAATTGTGATTCTTTTTCAATTACCTTTCAAAAATGTGTAACTCCACTCTTGTCTATAATTTTATAATAGGGATTTTGTTACCCCTTATTAGCATCCTCATTTGTAGTGCTCTAGGCCCAGTAAACCCTGTTAAGCTTCTCTACCTATCTCAGCCTCAAAGGTCAGTATATGCACCAATTATTGGCTTTTGGCACATTCACTGCTATTGTTTTATTGGATTCATGTAATATCCACAATAAATGTTTATAAACATTGATGACATTAAACTAAATGATGAATAATTTTGTTAGTGTAAGATTTTAATATTGTTACTATTTGTATACGAATTACCATTATTAGTTATATTTGCTCCTAAATTGAATCTTGAAAAATACACTCCATGAGGAACTGTACTGTGAAGTTCCAAATTCCTTAGTGTGTATAAATTTGGTAAGTTTATACTAATTTATTCATTTGATCTTTATTATGGTTGTCATCTGCTGGTGTCCCAAGCAGCTCAAAAAGTTTTTATTGCAAATCATTTAGATTTCAAGAAACTGCAAACTCCTGATGTTTTCCAAAGTCATTTTTGTAACTTTGGAGAGCATCAGGTTTTCAGTCACAATCCAGGAGTGGTTCAATCACCAGTCACTACAGACTGGTCCATTGCCTACTGTATCACCTATGCAGATGAGTCAGAAAGTGTCCAATGGTCACCCTTTGCTTCATTAGAAGTACATCTATACCACAGGAAAACCTTAAGCCTTATTACCATAAAATAACATGTGTTGACGCATGTTCCTAAAGGTATTTCTGTGTGGATTTGTACCCCCACTGTATGTGATGATCAGAATTTCCCCCATTGCATATTCAATTCCCCTCATAATAAAAGATGGACATTTTGCCTGCTAGGGGAGACATGCTTGCAGCTTGAACTCTTCAGAGATTATTCCTGCAAACTCTTTGTTACAAATAAATTGTTCCACATGGCAACTCCTGCCACATTTCTTAGAATTTTCTAGGAAATAGGTCAACTATATACATGTATAATATGCTCAGTTTAATAGTACTTAGGAGCTATGATGCTACAGGTTTTTTGTGTGACTTGTTGACAGTATTGGCTAAGATCCTAAATATTGTAACTTTTTTAGTGATGCAGCCAGTTGCTCTGTAATCATTGTCATTACCTGCAATTTCTTTATTTCTTTTGCTAGACAGAATAAAAATATTGTCTTTGTAGGAAATAGAAATTAGACTAAAACATCATTTTTTGTTACCATTAGCTTAATAAACCATATCTTAAATAATGAAGTCACTGATTATAATATTATGTAGTGTATATTAGGAGCAAGTAAATAATTCATGTAATCATTTCAAATATATGAAAACAGTGGCAGCTTTATGAACTTTATGCTACTGTATCAGTCATCTTGGCATTACCATCAAAAATATCTGAGACAACTATTGCCGGAGTCCAGCTCCAGCCGAGTTTGGAACTCAAGAAGGGTGCATGGAATAGGCGTAGAGAAAATAAGCGGGCCACTACAATTTCAGGATCATAATGGAAAATGCGAGAAAGCTGTCTGCTTTATACAGAAGCAGTCACAAGCTCTGGCACATACTTATTATGTCACAGTCAAGTGGGTGTTTCTAAGGATAATTCTGCCATTTGTTCCACCTGAAAGCAGGATGTTATCTATCCTGACTTCCTGGTCAGGAAGTTCTCAGTAGATGGTGCATATCAATCAGTAACGCATTCCTACTGCAATCCTCATTCTACAGGTTAATCTTGAATTAGTTAAGGGAGGAAATGCATCACAAAAGGAGGGAGCTAAGATCAAGGATGGTCAATGGGGGCAGCAGAAACAGAGAGAGACAGCATGAATTGTAAAAGGCCCTTTTGTTAAGATGTTATCAACAGCATCAACTTCCAAGCTCACATTGATAGTAAAGACCAACTCAGCAGAGGCAGACAATGCCTAAACAGATTACAGAAACCTCACCACGGTTGTCTGGGTGTCCATGCATAGGGAGGTGGAAATGCCTTCAGGTGGACGCAGAGACATCTGCTGGGTCCTACCATGCAGCAGCAAATTTCTTGCAGCCCTGCCTGAAATGGAACAATACTCTTCGCACCTTCGTATCTTCCACATCCACCGCACGGACCCCAGCAAACTACTTTATAAAAAGTTACTTTAGCTCACAGTTTCAGTGGTTCCAAGTCCAGATCTGGAAGCCCTATTACTTAGACCTCTGAAGAGAATGAGTGATGGTAATGGCAGAACAGCATGCAAGAATAAATGTTCACATGTTTAACAGGAAGCAGAAACACAGAGCACACGGTTCCACAATCCCCTTGAAGTGCACACCCCTAATGACTTGAAGATCTCCCATAACTCCTCTCACCTCTTTGATATCCCACCACTTCCTCATAACAACCTCTAAAAGCAAGTCTTTAACACATAGTTGATTGAGGAACACCATAATCGACATCTAAAACATAGTAATTACGTTAACCACATTTTACCATGGTTCTTGCTTTATTCTCATAAAAATTATTTATTCCCTGTATTTTATCCAATAACTCAATACAAATAAATGTTCTAAAACTTCAGTTACAAATGTTCCAGTAATTTTAAAAAGTTGCATTGAATAAAGAATTCTTTACTGTAGCAAATACACACTGCCAGTTTTATTTTGTCATTTTATCCTGGATATTTTTTTTAAGATTTATTTGTTTTTATTGCAAAGTCAGATATACAGAGGAGGAGAGACAGAGAGGAAGATCTTCTGTCCGATGATTCACTCCCCAAGTGACTGCAAGGGCCCATGCTGTGCTGATCTGAATTCGGGAGCCAGGAATTTCCTCTGAGTCTCCCACACGTGGGTGCAGGGTCCCAAGGATTTGGAATGACTGCTTTCCCAGGCCACAAGTGGGAGCTGGATGGGAAGCAGGCTGCTGGGAACCAGCGCTCATATGGGATCCCGGCTTGTGCAAGGCGATGACTTTAACTACTACACTATCGAGCCAGGCCCTATTCTGGGTATTGTAAAATATGTATTCAGAGGTATAAGATAAGAAAATATTTTGGAATGAAGTGATTTTACAAAGAATAATGATTTTAGGTCACCAAATAATGGTCAAACCAACTCTAGATTTTTTTTAATATTATATGGTTAAGAGAATGCAATGCCCTTGAACTTGGAAACTGCCTTCGGCGTGGAGCTGAGGAATTAATTGTGTACTGATACCCATTAAGCTTTCCAGCTAATGAATTTGTGGAATACTTAAGAGTGGAATCAGCTGCATGGAGTTAACTGAAGTTCTCATGCATGGGTGCTTAAAGACTGCAAGGCTGTATCTGGACTCTCCCTAAGCCACTTAGTGACCCTGAGATTTTTTAAAATTATATATTTTTGGAGTACAGTGTGATATTTTAATATGCATATATGCATAAACATATATATGCAGTGCTTAATGAAAAATTAATGGTAATTAGCTTTTCAGTCTCCTTAATTTTTTAAAGTGATTAACATATGGTTATTGTACTTATGTCCTGGTTACAATGTGATATTTCAATACATTTATACAACATATGCTGAGAAAATCATAGTAATTAAAATTTTCATGTCTTTTTAATTTGAATACTTTGAGCTCTTATTATATTATATATAAAAATCATAAGTATAGATTTTTCTAAGTTGCATATTCGGCTTATGCAAGTAAAACTCAGCCTCATTGCAATTAGCATTTATCATCAAATTGGTATTCTTTCAAATTAGCACTTACCTGTAATTTTATAAAGTGTTCTCTAAAAAAAAGCACCAAAAACAAAACAAAAAAAGCATTTAAGCACAAAAATGAATAGTTTTGAAAGATGCATTTGACATTTTACAAAACTCAAGCTACTTGCAAAAATACTTAAGAGATATTCATTTGGTTAAAAATATTGACTGAGAGTTTGGGAGGGGTTCGGGCCTTGGGTTTGGGGGCAAGTGCCGCTCCTCACAGTATGGCGGCTGTGGGGGGTGCCCCTGCTGGGTCGGACCCAATGCTGGGGGCTCACTCCAAAGACACTGCCACAAGGCAGTGAACGAGTCCTCGGCCTCCCCCAGGGCGGCCAGTGCACCATGTGGTGCCAGGCTTTGCCTGCTGGCTGCCCGGCAGCAAACTCTGGGGTTTTTTAAGATATGTTTGCTGCCTGGGGACACCCATGACTAAGTCCAATTTTAGTGTAGGTGAGTAGTGAATCTTGGGTGATTCCCAGTGACAGGGTCATGAAAGTTTCAGGCATGCGTGGGGACTGAGACCTGTTGGTTTGGAGGGAAGTACCCAGGAGACAATTACGGTTAGTTAGATACACCAACCCAATTCGGAATACAGAAATGGCCTGTTTGCCTAGAACATCACTGATAGTCACAGATAGCCCACACCAATGCTATGGATGGGGGCCTCTTTGGCAGTGATGGGTACCATTACCATTACCCAACTGTTTGGTGGAGTGGTGGAGTGGTCACATTTGTCAGGGTCAAGAGTCTATCCAGCACGCGAGAGAACTTGGTCTGGGGGTAGAATCAATGGGGTTGTGTGGGCCCAACCCTGTGGAAATACAAGTTCCCCTGGCTACCTTGCAAGCTGGGGTTGGGATGGACTAAGCTAGATGTGACCATGCCACCTGACATCACACACGGGTGCAGGAACCCAAAACAGCGCAGGTCAAGGCAGCAGCACCTGAAAGTGCATCCCTTAACAGGATGTGGGGTGGGCTGTG
Organism: Ochotona princeps; assembly: GCF_030435755.1. NCBI lineage: Eukaryota > Metazoa > Chordata > Mammalia > Lagomorpha > Ochotonidae > Ochotona > Ochotona princeps. The sequence goes on along the minus strand of NC_080865.1, from coordinate 57,009,795 downwards.
CTGCCACTGGAAGGGGACAGAATGGGCAGGGCTGAACAAACCTTAACTCACAAGAAACAACAGAAATCAGGTTGGAGCACAGGTCATGCCAAGTAGGTCCTTGCACCTACTGATCTGCGTAAGACAGGGATGCTAAGCCACAGCATCTAAGGGGACAGGACAAGAGAGAGGCTTTACCAAGTTGAATCAGAGCAACCACTGGCCTTCACAAGATCTAAGGCTGGGAATAGGCCCAGTTGGGCAGCTAAGGGGATACTCTAGCTGGGTTAAGTTTCCCACCAATGAGTACATGGGCTGTAAATGGGCTGCGTTCCGATCAGGATACGAGTGTAATCCCACTTGGCACAAGTGTGGACTGGGAATGGAAGCACCAAGCCGGGCCAGACTCCAACACCATCCGGTGCTCTGCAGGACCAGGGGAAATGTATGACAGACTAGGCTAGGTCTCAGCCCTTACTGAACCATGTGTAAGCTGTATGTGGATATGGAAGAGCCATGGCTGGGTTGAAACATCCAACAATAAGAACCAGATTGGGCTGAAGAACAGTCAGGAAACACCACTGTTCCTGCTAGGACAGGAGGTGAACTGAACAGGGCTGGCTCATGGACCCACTGGTATGCGCGAAACCTGGCACTGGGAGAGTTTCTGATGGAGGAGCCTGAGCAACTCCTCTGGCAGGACACAGTTCCTGCAGGTAAGCGCAAGAAGCACAATAGGAAACAGCCCAGAACAGGCTATGGAAATTATCCCACTGGTATACACATGGCATGGATTGGGGCAGACCAGGCTGAACCTGTTCACATCACCCACTGGTGAGTCCGAGCGCCAGAACAGAGTGTGGGTCGAGCCAGGTTCAGTTGCGACACATACTAGTACACAATAAGGAATGCCAAGGTGAGATGAGCCATACCAGATGTGGTTGCAGTGCCCAAACACCACATGTGATAATCAGGGGGAGGAGGCAAAGCTGACAGGGGAATGTGGGCTCCCCTGCTGGACAATTACTTCCATTGGTACATTAAAAGTTAAATCTTTTATCTCTATTTTTTCCTCCAAGAGTTGGTGTTATTGAGGAATACATCATGGGGGGTTGGGGGAGAATCGCAGGGCCTATAAAACCATGTCACATAATGCAATGTAATCCAACAACAACAAAACAAAACAAAAAAAAAAACAGAAAAATGTAATACAGCAACAAGGTGGAGGAATACACCATGGGGGGAGGGAGCGGGGAGGGGTTGGGGCATCCCCAGAGCATATGAAATGGTGTCACATAATGCAATATAATTAAAAAAAAATTTAAAAAAAGAGTTGGTGTTATTAAGCTTTTAGGTATAATGGAAATCTTTATTTTTATCTTATTTTCAGATATAAATAAGTTCATATTTCCTGAGTATGAATTTTAAATTTAATTTTATTTTTAATATTATTTACATAATTTAAAGGGATACACATTCATGTGGACCTCCAAGTATGGCCCAGTTTCCAGAACAGAGGTAGGTAGGACAGATGTTCCAGTACATTGATTCTTCTGGTCTAATGGCGGGAGAGAGGAGGGGTGGGGATAGGACCACTCCTTGTTGCCAAAGTACTTCAGCACCTTGAGATGGGGACCCATGATTTGATGACACTTTAAAGATCCTGATGTGGGGAAGAATATTCCAAGGGTATTACTTGTGTGGTTTTGATAGTTCTGGGACATCGACAGCTTCGTTGCAACAGGCTTGAGAAAATTTTTCCAAAGTCTATTGGCTGACCACGTCCACTTTTATACAACCATTGACCCAGGCACTTGCTGCAAAGCTTGAACAAGGAAGTTGTCCAAATCGTTCTGCTTTCCATTCTCTGGTGAGGCACTCAGCATCCTCTGCTGAGCTAGATGAGCTAGCCATCACATCCCATTTGTGCATCTGGATATGCTGCCCACTGCACAGGCATCAGCAACTTAGGAGACCCAGTTCTGATATATGCTCCCCAAGGCCAGACTATATATCTTGTGATTTTCCTTGTGGTAGGGATTTGAGTCCAACAATCTAATTATGGAATTCTCCAAGAAACCTTGCCTAGGGTAACCTCAAACTTGACTCGTGTGTGCCAGCCAGTGCAGGATGAAGCTTGGTCTGTCATCTGCACCAGCCAATGCACATACCAGTGGATACAGCTGCCTGGTCTGTTCTGTCCCAGCCCCATAACCTCCACCAGGTCCTCAACCAGCCCCAGTTTTTCCACGTGCCAGCATGTGTTGGTGGCCTAGCCTAGTCCATTGTGCATCCCATCTCACTATTGTGCATATCCACTGGCAGCTTAGCTCAGCCTGATCTACTCTCAGACACAGACCACATATATGCCAATAGGTGCAAGCGCATTGACTAGCCTGGCCTACCCCCAGCTCTGGCTCTCATGCTCACCAGAAGAAGCTGCTACCTAGTATGGTAGTGCCTACAGTTTCCCTAACAGGCCCACTCCCAGCCCTGGCTCTTGTGCCTGCAAGGAGTTACTGTGGTCCAGCCTGACATGATTTTACTCAGTCCCAGCATTTGCCAGCATATGCTGTGACCTAACTCAGCTGGCCCTCATCCATTCTGGCTCTCCATCATGTCAGTGGGTACAGCAGACTTGTCCAGCCTGGCCTGCCCCAAGACCCAGCCCAGACGCCAGCTGATGGGTGCTGCAGCTTAGTCCCAGTCCCGGCTCTCATGCTCACAAGCAGAAGCAGTGGCCCAGCAAAGACTGCAGCCAGGTTCAACTTGGCCTGTCTCCAGTCCCAGGTTTTGCTGGTAGGTGCAGCAGCCTTGCCCAGCCTGCCTCTCTTTGGCTCCAGCTCTCATGTGAACTGACAGGTTTTGCGGTGTAACCTGGAGTGGCTTGCACCTCATCCTGGCTCTTGCTTGTGTCATGGTGTGCTGTGGACTGGCCCATTCTTGCCTGCTCCCAGACCTAGGGCACATGCATGCTGACAGGTGTTGCAGCCTTGCCCTGTCAGGTCTCTGGCTGTCACACTCACCAGTGGAAGCTGCCACCTAGCAGGGGAGTCCCCAAGTTCCCCTTACCAGGCTCATTCCCAGCCCAGTATTTTATGTGTGCTGGTGAGTGCTTCAACCTAGCCTGGCATAGCCCACTTGCAGTTCTAGCTCTCATTGGTGAGTGTTGCAGCCTAGCCCAGCCATATGCAACCAACATTCTGTCCTGGCTCTTGTGTGTTCCAGCAGGGGCTTTGACCTGATCCATCCTGGCCTGTCACCAAATCCAGAACACAATGGTGACTAATATTATAGCATTGCCTACCTGGACCAATCCCAGCTCTGCTTTTTTGTTTGTTTGTTTGTTTGTTTTGGTTTTTGTGCTTTCCAGTAGGAGCTGTGGCCTAGTAGGTGAATTCCCCAAGTTCTAATATGCCCACTCCCAGCCCAAGATATCATGTGTGCTGGTGGGTGTCGCATCCCTGCTTGGCATGGTTTGCCCCCAGTCCCAGACTTTGCATGTGCTGGTAGGTGATGCAGCCTGATCCAACCTGGCATCCTCCCAAGCCTAGCTCCCCTAAGTGTCAGGTGAATTTCCATCAGATGAGTTCTGCAGTGCAGGCTGGCCCATTCCATCACCACCCCCCAACTTCTCTGTGTAAACCAGCAAGTGCTGCTGTTCCATAGAGGAGATCCACCAAGTCCTCTATAGTACCTGCCCCCCCAGATTTGCTCTCATTCTCATGGATGCTGTGGCCCAGCTTGACACAGCCCACCCCTGCTCCAACAATCACAGTACTGTGGCCAAGCCCAGCCGGGCATACCTCACAGCCCCAATTTTGTGAGCACCAGTGTGTAACTGGTATGGGTGTTTTGCCCAGCCTAGGCCTCCCATGTAGGCAGGTGTCCTGACCTGACCCAGGCATTCCCTCCAATTTCCCTCCTTCTAAACCACCTTGTCTCAGCTTCCTCACCTACCTGCAAGTGAAGTGGCCTGGTGTGTGGAAGATCCTGGAAGTCGTTCCTCCATATTCAAACATACCCTCAGCTGTTCCCACTCCAATATGCATTAAATAGAGTCAGAGTCTCCATATTTCAATGTGCTGATTAAATTTCATTATATATTTTTCTTCACATTCTATGAAAGCTGTTATCTTTTATTTCATATAAATATTATAAAGTGGGATTTCAGATTGCATTTCTGAACATATTAACACAAACCTTAATGAAATAAATATTACTAAAGCAAAGAAAATATATGTGCATATAAATGCATGGTTACTTATGTTTTGTGTCTGTGTATGTGTTTGCACATTTAGAATGGAGTGCATGTTAAAGAAATTTGTAATAAATTTGGATGATAAGAACTGGGAAAGAGAATAAAAATAGAAAAGATTAAACAATATTAATCTTAGTTCACAAGTGTTCAAAATAACCATTCCAATTCATGTTTTATAAACTCAGGAAAGAGTTATGTCTAATAGTTCTGACATTAAATTCATTAAACTTCACACTGAGATGTTTATTTTTTAGTGCACTCCAAGGGCTTGAAAATATTTTTTGAACAGCATTTATTAAGTGTCTATATAGGCTATAAGTGAAGAATATGAAAATGCAAACTATGGTCCTTGCCATTTTTATTTCACACAAATGAAAATTAATAAAATAGTTGAAAAGAACTCTATTAGAGTTTTATACAAATCACTATTGAATCACATAAGATAAATATTCACATGTGTATTAGGAAGCATTTTTTGTGTGTAGAATTTTATAGAATGTGTTACATTTTATCAGGAAAAAGAGACATTCCAACTGAAGAATGGCAGATGGAAGAATCTTGAGAGCTTTATAGCCTTTCAGTTTTACCCCAGCTTTATATAAACACAATGAACTATGCATGAGAATATTAACATGCTGACATTACAAATCTTATGGGACTTACATTCTCCACCTTAAAAGATGTGTTAGCACCTGGCGCAGTGACCTAGTAGCTGAAGTCTTCACTTTGACCCCACCGGGATCCCATATGGGGGGCAGTTCTAATTCCAGAGGCCCTGCTTCCCATCCAGCTCCCTGCTTGTGGCTTGGGAAAGCAGTCGAGGACGGCCCAAAACCTTGGGACCCTGCACCCGCGTGGGAGACCCAGAAGAGGCCACAGGCTCCTGGCTTTGGATTGGTTCAGCTCCAGCCGTTGTGGCCACTTGGGGAGTGGGTCAGTGGATAGAAGATCTTCCTCTCTATCACTACTCCTCTCTGTATATCTGACTTTCCAATAAAAACAAATGAATCTTTTTTTTTGAAAGATGTCTTTGACAAAATAAAAATGAAATTTGATCTCCAAGCCCTGAAAAGGAGATCGATTGTCTATTAGCCACACAATTAGCTTAGCACATTTGATTCATCTGTGAAAAATTTGACTTTCATTTACTTTTTTTTCAAAAATTATTTATGCATTTTAGTTAACAAACTCTTTTTGTCTACTTTTCTTATTCAAAGATGATTACTTATGTTGTGAAGCTCTTCAATATTCCAAGAAATAGTGTATCTTCAAATGTTTTAAATATTTAAGCATGTAATCTAGTTCTTTTTTTTAAAATTTATTTATTTATGTTGCAAAGTCAGATATACAGAGAGGAGGAGAGGCAGAGAGGAAGATCTTCCATCCAATGGTTCACTCCTCAAGTGACCACAATGGCCAGAGCTGAGCTGATCCGAAGCCAGGAGCCAGGAGCCTCCTCCAAGTCTCCCATGCACCGTCCTCAACTGCTTTTCCAGGCCTCAAGCAGGGGGCTGGATGGGAAGTGTAGCTGCCGGGCTTAGAACAGGTGGCTATATGGGATCCCGGCGCGTTCAAGGCGAGGACTTTAGCCTCTAGGCCACGGCACCGGGCCTATAGTTCTTAATATGTCAAACTGCATGAAAGTATGCACACCAATTTTACTATGCCTACCATCAAGATGGAAGCCGTATCACTTTTTTATAAACAGTTTTTCTATGATTTGATACATTTATTGAGATAATTTAAAATAATTTCCTTCTTTATATATGTGGCTAATAATATTCCTTGATCAGATTTGACTTTTGCTAATATTTCTTGCAGTATATTACTTGTGCTTTCACTTCCTTAATGTCTTTAAAAATTTTTTTTTATTTACCTTTCGAGGGCAGAGGTACACAGAGAAAGCCATACAGATGCACATGACACAGAGAAAGCGAGATTTTGAGTTATGTAAAGAGAGAAATACTATCTGGTCATTTACTCAAAGCCAGCAGGTAGGAACTCAATCGAGGTCTCCATGTGTGTGGTGGGATCTCAGTTACCAAGTCATCACTGATGCCTTCTGGGATCTTCATTAATAAAAATCTGGAAGCAGAGACTTGAGCCAAGTATCAAACCCCCGTCCAATACGGGATTCAGGCATTCTAAGTGACCTCTTCACCTCCAGGCTAAACATTCACCCCCTCAATATTTACTTTCAAAACAATTAATAAAGACACCAAACTTAGTGTATTTTATAGGTACAATTATAAGATAATAAGCATTCTTCCTTTCTTCCTCCTTCCCTCCTTCACTCCATCTCCTTTCATCATTTCATTTCTTCTTTAATTTTTACAGATGTAACTTCTTTTTAATTTTATTTCGTTACACTTTTTTTTAACATTTTTAATTTGTTTTAGCAAACACAATATGGTATAGATACATTTCTAGGAATGTGGTGATAGTCCCTTCCTTCTTCCCTCTTCCTCCTCTTTCACCCCAAACCTTCTGTTTTCTCCCTTTCTTATTTTTTTAGTTCTTAAGAGAATGAATTTTAAATTTCCATTAAAAGGCCTAATATCTTGCAAAATACAAAGTTTAACAAGTAAAACTGAGGGCCTGCCCAACCCAGAAAGAGTCTTGATGTGTTGCCAGCAGCAGTTGCCTGTGAGTGCTCTGCTATGGCAGATCCCACCCTAGAGCCTGTAGAAGGCTGTGTTTGCTTAGCTATGTGTATAGTCTCGTGCCAGTTCCTTAGTCCCAACTCAATGTCTGTGGAGAGTGCAGATTTAGTATGCCTTTCTTTAACTCATGTAGTTTTGTCTCTATTTCTGCTTGAAATTATGATCATGCTTTTTAGCTTCTTTTGGTTTCTCCATATTTCTTCTTTGTTCATGTTTCTTATATATCTGTGTTTTTTTTTTTTAGGTGTTCTCGAAACATCTATTGTTATTCGCCGCTAATGGCTTTTACCTTTGTACTATGCCTCTCTGGCTTAGTGGAAAAATCAGCTCCTTTAGAGAATATTCAGTGGTGTATTCTGGCTAGGACCCGGGAACTCAGATCAGTGCTTGTGGGTGGGAGAAGAGTCCAAGCTGCCACCCAAGTTGAATGTGGTAGCTCTTCACTACTGTCAGCAGTGGGAAGAGTATGCTCTTGTCAGCTGAGGGGATCACAGCCTTATGATATCTCTGCTAAGGTGATCATTGCCCATCGTGAGCCCACAGTGGGAACATGCCCTGCCCATATAGGTACCCAAGCCACTCAGATGATCTGTGCAGTCCTCAATACGAGTAAAAAAGTCCCTCCATAATGGCCCACCACAGGGCACTGAGGGAACCCTGGGCCTCTGAAGCCACATCCAGTGACTGCCCAGGGACCCAACTATATATCCGACAAACTATTGCATAGTCACAGAATTCTCACAGTCATGAGATTTATTGTTTTTTATTGGAAAGGCAGATACAGAGAAAAGGAGATGCAGAAAGATATTCCATCCACTGATTCACTCTCCAAGTGTCTAAAATGACCAGAGCTAAGCCGATCTGAAATAAGGAACTAGGAGCTTCTTCCGGGTCTCCGACACAGGTGGGTGCAGGGTCCCAAAGCATTGGGCCTTTCTCTAATGTCTTCCCGGGACCACAAGCAGGGAGCTGGGAGGGAAGTGGAATAGTCAAGACACGATAGGCGCATGCAAGGTGAGGACTTTAACCACTAGGCTACCATGCCAGGCCCTAAATGTGCAGTTTTGACAAATGTACGTATATATTATGTATATATTGAGCTAATTAAATGTTGTTTGCATTAATATGTTACAGTACAGTAGTTGATATTCAGATATTAAGTCTATCTTTAATTATTGAGATAACACTTACCTGGTCAAGATATATATTTATTTTTTATATATTGCTGAATAGACCAGTAGTTTGTTGGGAGATCTTACTTCCATGTTCATTAGGAATATTCTTCAAAGAACAGAAGAAAGAAGATTGTAAGTCTCAAATTTAAAAAAAGTTATAGAGAAGATAAATATTATTGCAACTATATCAGTAACCACTTTGAATGTGAATGATTTAAATGCACAAAAATATAGCACTATCAGAATTGATACAAGAATTGATACAGAATCGATACACTTACTACAGATTATATAAAAAATTCACCTTAAGTATGAACATACAGCTATTAAAAGCTAGTAAAAGATAATCCGCACCAGAAATAATCAAAAGAAAGCTGGGATGGGTATATTGATTTCAGCTAAAACGAATTTTACATCAAGAAAAATGATCAAGGTTAATTATAGAGCCTTACATAATGATAAATTGGCTAAGAAGACCTAACAATTACTAATATATATGCTCTTAATTACAATTAAATGTATGAGGCAAAAATAAATACAGCTACAAAGAGAATAAGAAATAATTATAGTTGAGGATTTCGACATTTTCTCTAAGTAACAGATATACCCAGAAAGAAGAAAGTTAGTAAGGATGTAGTTGAACTGAACAAATGGTGTCTATCAAAAAAATTGATATGTGTAGAATAGTTCAACAGCGGAGGAGTAAATATTTTCATATTCATTAGTATCAACCTAATTTTGAACCAAAGTATTGTTTAAGGTATTTGAAAGAATAGAAATCATAAAATAAAATCTGTATTATAATGAAAGTAAAGTGGAAAACCCATAAAGACTGTGAAAAATTTTGAATTAGTCATCAATATAATCATGAATAACATACAGGTGAAAACGTTTCAAGACAAATTCAAAATTTAGATGGAAAAAATTAAACCAAATGCTATTTTTTTTAAGATTTTATTATTATTGGAAAGCCGGATACACAGAGAGGAGGAGAGACAGAGAGGAAGATCTTCCGTCCAATGTTTTACTCCCCAAGTGAGCTGCAACGGGCTGGTACGCGCCAATCCGAAGCCGGGACCAGGAACCTCTTCCGGGTCTCCCACGCGGGTGCAGGGTCCCAATGCTTTGGGCCATCCTCTCCTGCTTTCCCAGGCCACAAGCAGGGAACTGGATGGGAAGTGGAGCTGCCGGGATTAGAACCGGCGCCCATATGGGATCCCGGGGCATTCAAGGTGAGGACTTTAGCTGCTAGGCCACGCCGCCGGGCCCAAACCAAATGCTATTACGTATGATGCAGCATTTAAAAATATTAGCATTAACTACTAGTATTTGTTTCAGATATGGGTTTGACCCAATATAAAAAAATCAATGCAACGCTCTATATTAACAAAGTATATAATCCATTCATTAAATACAAGAAAAGTACTTGATAATGTTTTCACACCTATATATTAAAAATATCAAGCACAGTAGGAATATTATATAAATTCTTCATGTTTACAGAGGCTATCCGTGAAAAACCCATTACTCACCTCATGCTACATAGTAAGAGTCAGTGTTTTACGCATACTATCAGAGACTGCCCAAAGATATTTGGTATCATTGTTTCTGTTCAACATCTGGCTAAAATTTCTAGCCAGGAAACGTGGCAAAAACAAATAAATAAAATAAATAGCACTGAGACTGGATTATAAAGATAAAACAATCATGATTTAAAAGTAATACTGATTCTGTGCATTTAAAATTCTAACTAATTCACAAAAATTTACTAGCACTAATAATTGAACAGATTTAATGGACAAAACATAAATACACAATAATTTTTATCTTGCTACACACTAACAGTGGGCAATGTGAAAATAAAGTGCAGAAAACTGTTCCATAATCAATAATGTAAAAATAATAAAAATATTAAGTGCTAAGCTTAGTTTTAAAAGTTACAAAGATTGGCCCTTGGAATGTGAAATAAAAAGATGTAAGAAAGGAACAAAAACCTAAGTAAATGAAAAGATAACTCAGGTTTTTGAATATAAATAATTAATATTATTACAATGATAATACCCCTTACTGTGAAATACAGATTTGAGAACAAATTCTTATTAGAACCTCAGCTGTTTATTTATTTATTCTTGTACAAACTGAAGGTCATCCTAAAATTCATATGGAAATGCAAGAGCCCAAAATAGAAAAAACAATCATAAAGTGGAACAAAGTTAGGAAACTCATGCATCTTGATTGAAAATAAGCTATAAATCTGCAAAAGTCAAGACGGTGGTACTGACATTAGGCATATAGATCAAAGGAATAAAACTGAAGTGCCAGAAATAAACCATATGTCATAAGTTTGTTTAGTGAAGTTGCTGCCTCAGCATCTGTTTTTAAACCTGGAATAAGTTGGGCAAATCCAGTTGCACCCTGTCACTTTTGGCCTAATTCAAATGCTGCCCCCAGCACCGTGTAGTTGTGTGCCATGTATCATTTCTCTCTCATTTTACCCACAACTCAACACACTGCACAGCTGCTGACTTGTGATAAAATGTACGTAATGTTCAATGCCAGAGTAATATAAATTAGTTCTTCATTCATGTGTGAGTTTTCTTCAATCTAGACAATCCATATCACCTGTGAGAGTTTAAAATACGCACTTACAGACTTTTAATAAAAACATAATCACATGGATCCATTCTCTATGATAACCACCAGTTCACTGAACCCTTTCCTACCTTTAGAAGTTCCGGCTGGCCTTCTGTCAGTGCTACTAATCTATCTGGGATCTACCAGTAATATATTTCTTCTTCTTTATCAGGTATTTTAACTTTTATTTCTTCATTGTATTCCAACTGATATGAACTCCTGAAACTAGCTTTATTTCCAGTTAGGACTCCATTTTCAAGTACCTACCTTGGCAGGAATAAGCCAATCACAGCTGAAGAAAAAGCAGAGGACATCTGCAATTAGAAACAAGATTAATGTAAGAAATAAACTTTGTTATGGATAGGTTACTCAGGCACTTGCCTACTCCTGGGGATGAACAAGTACCCCATGAAATGCACACTAGAAACATTCATTAAAACTATGCTTGAAATTTTGGTCAGGGCCAGACTAGAACATTTGGCCAAAATAGAGAACTGATGATCATATTAGAAAAAAATCATAGCAACAGAAATTACAGCACCCTGCACTTACAGCTTACAGTCAATTGATTTTCAGTACTTATGCCAAGATAATCCAATACAAAAACAGTCATCTCTTTACAAATGAAGTTGGAGCATCTGGTCATTTGTACGTAAAAAAAAAGAAATTAGATCACTTGTTCTTATTAAACATAAAAGTTCAAGTATATTATGTATCTGAGCTAAAATAATGTAATTTTTAGAAAAAAGAGAAACTTTTTCAATCTCAGTGTTTCTTTGATACAACATAAAAACACAAGCAACAAAAGAAACTACTAGATTTTACAATGCCCAAATTAAAAATATTAAGCTTCAAAGATTTCCATAGAAAAGTGAAAAGTAATCCACGTTATGGAAAAACCTTATGAATCGTATTATCTAATAAAGGATGTTCATCTTAATATAACTCCTGGAAATCCACAATAAATGGACAAGTGTGTCAGTCTCTAAGATTGAGTAAAAAATTTGAATACATATTTCTTCAAGTAAGATTTTTAAATGCCCAATTATATATGAACAGACACTTAACATTGTAATTCTTTGGGAAAATGCAAATCTAAACTGCAGTGAATGATTGCTTCAAACACAGGAGATTATATGGAATTTCCTTTCACTGGTTCATCCAATATAAAAAACAATTTAGCAATTCATCAGGTTAAACATAGTATTACCATATGATTCAGCCATTGTTAATTCTAAGTATACACACATAGACATAAAGTATATGTCTTGTCTACACAAAAGCTTAAATACATATCATAGCAATTTGAACTGGAAACCACCTTGTGATGGTTAATTTTTAATCAACTTGGCTAGACCATGTTGCCAAATTGGTCACTCTAGATGCAATAGTAAGAGTATTTGGTCGAGGTGACTAATGTTTGCTCAAATAAGTTACTTTGAATAAAGCATGTCATCACTAATCATGTATATGGGCCTCATGGCATCATTTGAAGGTGTTAAGAGTCTGAGATCCTATAAGGAGGAAAAAAATTCTGTCTGCAGATGACCTTTAGAGTTAATATTGCAATACTAAATGCCAGCATATCATGCCTACAATGCCCTATTGAGGACAAGCTACTAAAGAAGGAAAGAAGTTTATTTTAGCTCAGGATTTTGGATGCTCTCTATTCATTATTTATTGGCCCCATTAGTTCACCATCTGGGATGGCATTCTTAATGGCAAAGTTGTGAATTGCCACAGAACGTGACATGGTAAGTAGAAGCTAATTTTTGTTTCTGGCTCTTATAATGCACCAAATTATCCTGTACTTTTCCTTTTGGCGTGGAGGGGTTAGGATTACTGATTTGATCTAAATATTTATTATGTGTCTGTTTAGGTTATATGAAAATCTTTTGTACCCTGAGTCATTCCCCAAGTGGCTGCAACAGCGGGAGCTGAGCCAGTCCGAAGCCAGGAGCCTCTTCCGGGTCTCCCACACAGCGGTGCAGGGTCCCAAGGCTTTGGGCCATCCTCAACTGCTTTCCCAGGCCACAAGCAGGGAGCTGGATGGAAAGTGAAGCTGCTAGGATTAGAACCGATGCCCATATGGGATCACGGCGCATTCAAGGCGAGGACTTTCGCCACTAGTTTACCATGCTGGGGCTATTTCTATTTAATTTATCTACACCTTGGTATTTAATACTTATTTCCTTCTGTTAATTTCAAATTTCTTCTCTTATTTTTCTATATCTTTGGGATGCATCTTCCTATGTTTTTGATGGAGTAACATGGCTGTAAAATTTGCTGTTAGTATTTTCTTTCTGCTTTCCATAATATGGCATGTTTTGTTTCAATCAACATGAGTGTATAATAATTGTTTTGCCTTTTAATTTTACTTTGAAGCAGTTTGGATGACACAGAGAAATATAAAAGTCATTTAATGAGCACACTTGGCTTCAACAAATGTTTAACATATTACTCTTTTCTGCTTCATGTTTCGATACGTGCACATACACACATAGAGTACTTTTCTGGGACAAGGCTGGGTGTGTTAATAGCATGTAATGTGAAATTCATGAAAAAAATCATAAAGTATTGAAAGGCTCTGTGTGGGGGGAGGGTTATAATTTTATGAAGAAAGCATTTATAGTTATCTATGTATTCAATAGTAATGTTTTAGTTTTTTTTGTTTTTTTTTTAATCTATTTTATTGTATTGTTGACAATCTTTACATAGATAATTACAGTTAAAGGAAAAAGAAGAAAAGAAAGAAAAAAAAAAGAAAAAAAGGTTCAGGGGTATAGGGAAGTGGGTAACGCTATTATGTCAATATTGTTTCCATCATGTATCTGTGGTAAAGGGGGATATTGAGGGAGAAGCCCCACCCGGTTTCCCGCCCACCCCAAGTCCCGGATGTGGGGCATGCTCTGAGATATGTGCTCAAGTGGTGTTAATAGTTCTCCAATTATGAATCGCTGCCAGTTTCGCTCGATGAGGTCGTCCACTGATTGATATGGTCCATCATAAAGTCTCCATTTGCCCCATATTTCACTGCCAACATATAGCTGAGATGAATGATTGTCCTGTTCTGTCTTCTGTCTTTTCTTGGTTAGAGTTCTGAGTCCAGCAGTTCGATTGGGGAGATCTCCAAAGAAACTTTGAGGTATTCCCAGATTAGTTTCTTGTATGTTCTAGCAAGCACAGGGCCCGGCACAGTCCATCACCCCGATCAGCTGGTGGTTGCAATTGCTGTGTTGGTTCTGTTTTCGGTCCCGAGTTGCACTGGAACCAATGGGTGTTTTGCAGTCCAGTCTGGTTCGGCCCTTACATCAACCAGTGGGATCTTCAGCCTAGTCGGGGCGACCCACAATAACCCCCACCAGGCCCGCCCCCTACCCTGGTTTGCCAGTATGTGTAGCAGAAGACCAGTCTGTCCCCCATCCCATTTGGCTCTTGTACTTGTCAATGGATATTAAAGCTTAGTTCTATCTAACCAACTCAACCATCCAGCCCTCACAGATGTTGTTGAGTGCCTCTCTATCTAGCCATCCCAGCCCCCGTCCTAGTTTTCATGCCCTCCCACGGAAATAGTGACCCAAGAAGGGGGAACCCTCTTTTCCCTCCCAGGTCTCTCTGTCCCGGTTTATGCACCCAGTCCCTGCAGGTAAGCACAAGAAGCATGATAGGAAACAGCCCAGAATAGGCCATGGAAAGTTTCCCACTGGCATACATTCGGCATGGGTCAGGAGCAGACCAAGCTGAATCAGTTCATGTCATCCACTGGCAAATCCGATCACCAGATCAGAGTGTGGGATGAGCCGGGTTTGGTTGCGACAAAACCAGTACACATTATGCAGTGCCAGGGCGTGGTTACCTGTACTGGATATGAATGCAGCACCCATCCAGCACACGTGAGATCCAGGAAGGAAGGAAGGGGCAGAGCTGGCGGGGGGATTAAGGGGCTGGCCCCCTTGCCGGACAGCTACTCCCACTGGAGAGCGTGGGCTGGGATAGAGACAGACCCGACTAAGCAAGGCTACAACACCTGTGCGCTGCATGTGGACTAGATCAGGGCCACAGTATCAGCTGGCAGAAACTGGCACTGGGGACTAATTCTGTCGAGTCAAATCACAGGACCACCTAAAGAGTGCATAAACCGGGACAGATGTTTTAGTTTTTAAAGGTGTGTATACATTGCATACAATAGAAAACATGTGGTATTAGTCTTTCTATGTTTGGCTAATTTTTACTTAGTATAAAGAACTCTGGTCCTATCCATTTATTTGTGAATGTTAATAGTTAATTTTTTATGACCAAGTGATATTCCACTGTGTACTGTCATTTCTTTATTCAATCATTCATTGACAGCCATCTAGGCTGATTCCATATCTTGCTATTTTTAACAGGGTAGTTCAGAACTGAGTTCAGAATTCAGTTTCTTTCATTGTTTTAACGGAAGTGAGATGACTCAATTATATGGTAGACATATTTTTAGTTTTTTTGCGAAATCTCCATAATTTTTCATAATGTCAGTATTAATTTTAGTTCCTACCAACTGTGCACTAAGGTTCTTTTTTCTGTTCATTGTTGCCAATTTTTTATAACAGCCATTCATTGGCATACTACCTCCTTACGATATTGATTCGCATTTCCGATTGCTTTTATACAACATTTTTTTTTCTATGTTTATTGGAGATGTGTATTTATTCTTTTGACAAAACCCATTTGGATCCATTATCCATTTAACTGGATTGTTTTTCTTGTGGAATTTCTTGAGCTTCTTTTTAAAGTAATGGGTACTAATCCTTTATCGCATGAATAGTTGGCAAATATTTTCTCTGCTGCTGTTGGTTCTCTTATTCTATTCATTACCTTTGATATACAGAATTTCTTAGTGTGATAATTTCCCATTTGTCTATTTCTGTTTTATTGCCTGTGCTTTTGGAGTCTTATCCAAAAATGTGTTGCCCATGTCATGTCTTAGAGTATTTCCCCTATGTTTTTCTCTGTTTACCACTTGATCTCTGTACCATATTGACTAGATTATTGTGTAACTGGGGGCCCGGCGGCGTGGCCTAGCGGCTAAAGTCCTCGCCTTGAACGCCCCAGGATCCCATATGGGCGCCGGTTCTAATCCCGGCAGCTCCACTTCCCATCCAGTTCCCTGCTTGTGGCCTGGGAAAGCAGGAGAGGAAGGCCCAAAGCCTTGGGACTCTGCACCTGCGTGGGAGACCTGGAAGAAGCTCCAGGCTCCTGGCTTCGGATTGGCTCAGCTCCAGCCATTGCGGCCACTTGGGGGAGTGAATCATCGGACGGAAGATCTTACTCTGTCTCTTCTCCTCTGTGTATATCTGGCTGTAATAAAAAATGAATAAATCTTTAAAAAAAAAAGATTATTGGGCCCGGCGGCGTGGCCTAGCGGCTGAAGTCCTTGCCTTGAAAGCCCCGGGATCCCATATGGGTGCCGGTTCTAATCCCGGCAGCTCCACTTCCCATCCAGCTCCCTGCTTGTGGCCTGGGAAAGCAGTCGAGGACGGCCCAATGCATTGGGACCCTGCACCCGCGTGGGAGACCCGGAAGAGGTTCCTGGTTCCCGGCATCGGATTTGCGCGCACCGGCCCGTTGCGGCTCACTTGGGGAGTGAATCATCGGACGGAAGATCTTCCTCTCTATCTCTCCTCCTCTGTGTATATCTGGCTGTAATAAAATGAATAAAATCTTTAAAAAAAAAAAAAAAAGATTATTGTGTAACTGTGAGGCAGAGAGCTTCTGTTTCAAATGCCTGAATGTGAAATCCAACACTACTTGTTGATAAGACTGTCCATTTTCTTGGGAGTGTATTTAGGATTTTTCTCAAAGCTAAATTGATATAGATATGTGAATTTAATTCTGTGGTTTCCATTATGATACATGTATTTTCATGTCTATTTTCATGGCAGTACCATTCTGTTTTGGTTGTAACACCCTGTAGAATGTCTTGAAGTCTGATATTGTGATCTTTCTAACTTTATTTCTGTTGCTCAAGACTACTTTGAGTTTTGGTGTCTTTTATTTTTCCACATAAATTTTGGGATTTTTTTTTTCTAATTCTGTGAAGAATGTCATGGTATTTTTATGAAATGGAGTAGAATTTGTAAATTACTTTGGATGGTATAGATATGTTAGTATTATTAATATTTTGATAATACTTAAAATTTCAGATTGATGAATATGAGAGGTTATATTTTTGTCTGTCTTCTACTTCTTTCATTGCTGCTTTCTAATTTTCATTGTAGAGGTCTTCCACATCTTTAGTTATATTTAACATAAGGTATTTAACATATTATAGCCATTGTGAAATGGATTGCTTTTGTAAGTTTTTATCTCAACAATATCTTTGTTGGCATATAAAAAAATGTTACTTTTTGTGCTCATTCCCTATATTGTAGAATTCCTGAATTTCGTTACCGGGTCCAAAGACTTTTTGGTGGAGTCTTTCAGTTATATTGAGATACTCATGTGACAGAATTCTATATGACATGTAGAATCACCTTATCTGAAAATGCTTTATTCAGCTTCCTCCATTACTATGTGTGTACATTCTATTTCTTTCCCTTGTCAAACAGCTCTGGCTGAAAACTTCCAAAACCATGCTGAATTAGAATGGTGAAAGTAGACATCTCTACATGGTTCCAGATTTTAGCGGAAATGTCTCCAGCTTTTCCCTGTTCAGTATGATGTTGCCTCTGGACTTCTCATATATAGCCCTTATGGTATTGAGTTGTTTTCCTTCTATACCTAACATTTAAAAATATTTTTATACAGAAAATTTGTATTTTATCAAGTTCTCTGAATCTGCTAAGATGATCAAATTTTTATTTTTTCTTTTTATATTTTTATATGTAAAATTACCTTGGCATTCCTGGGATAAACACCACTTGGTCAGACTGAGTGATGTTTTTGATGTAATGTTTGATTCAATTTGATAGTACTTTGTTCAAACTTTTGTGAGCACGTTAATCAGCGAATGGATTTGGGCTTTTTTAAAAAAACATTTGGAAATCTTCAATGTAAAGTATTTTATTGCTAACCTCCATATGAGAAGATGGTACTTATATAGGGATCAAAGCATTAGTTCAACAACATGTATTAATAATTATAAACATATGTACCTAATATTGTATCGCTCAATTTCATAAGAGAAGCATGATTAACACAGAATGTACCTTTACTGGTAAATTGAGTTTCTTGTAAGCAGCGCAACATTGAGACATTTATCCATTCAACCAATCTTCTATTTTCAACAAGACCACTTATTTATTTATATTTATTTGAACAGCAGAGTGACACATACAGATAAACTGACAGACACAGAGTACTCTTTCATTCACTAGTTCACTCCCTCAATTCTTACTGAGCAATATTTTTAAAGCTCTGTGTTCAAGTTCACATATTCTTTATTTTGCTTGACATAGTCTGATATTAAGACTTACAATTATATTTTTATTTGACTAATTGAGTACTTAAATTCTTCAATTTTTGTTTACTTTTTTATTTTAGGAATGTATTCATTTATTTGAAATTGATAGTAACAGAGAGAGAGGCAAAAAGAGGAACCTTCCATTTGCTGATTCAGTCTCCAGAAGGCCACAGTAGAGCAGGGAGCTGGATTGGAAGTGGTGCAGGCAGGACTTCAATATGAGCTCCGACGGAATGTTTTTTTTCTCTCTCTTTTTAAAATTTATTATTTTTAATTCATTAATTACATTGTATTATGTGACACAGTTTCATAGGTACTTGGATTCTCCCCACCCCTCTCCAAACCCTCCCACCATGGTGGATTCCTCCACCTTGTTGCATAACCACAGTTCAAGTAGAATGTTGACATCATAGGCAGTGGCTTCAACCACAATGGGGCCGGCATGGTGGTGTTCTAGGTTAATCCAGTGCTTGCAGTGCCAGCATTACATATGAGTGCCAATTTGACTCTCAAATGTCCCAATTCCAGTCCAGCTCCCTGCTAATGACTTGGGAAAACAGCAGAGAGTGACCCAAGGCCTTGAATTGCTACAGCCACCTGGGAGACCTGGAAGAAGTTCCTGGGGTTGAACTCACCCAGATATGGCTGTAGCAGCCAATGAGGAGTAAACCAACAGATAGAAGATATCTGTCTCTTCCTCTCTCTCTCTCTAGCTCTATAACTCTGACTAAATGAAACTTTAAGAAACTAAATGGAACTTTAAAACTAGAACTAAATGAAACTTTAAAAAACCAAAGCAAAGCAAAACAAAAGCAAACAAAAAGCTCCACTACACCACAATGCCAGCCCCTTCTTTTTTTCTTTTTTTAATCAGATAATCAGAGTTACAGATATAGAGAAGGCAAGAGTGAGAGAACCTCCATCCACTGATTGTGATGGCCAGAAGTGTAC
This sequence comes from Ochotona princeps, assembly GCF_030435755.1. Classification (NCBI taxonomy): domain Eukaryota; kingdom Metazoa; phylum Chordata; class Mammalia; order Lagomorpha; family Ochotonidae; genus Ochotona; species Ochotona princeps. Next base: position 56,990,691 of record NC_080865.1, on the reverse strand, counting down.
CAAGACAAAGCTAGATGTCAGGAGTTTCATCTGGTTCTCCCACATAATTGACAGGGCCACAAGAGTTGGGCCCCCTTCCACAGATGTCCCACAGGCATCAACAGGGAGCTGGATTAGAAATGGGTTAGCCAGGGATCTGTGAGATGGATCAGTGGCTAAATCCTCATGTTGCCTACACCAGGATCCTATATGGATGCCAGCTCATGTCCCAGCTGCTCTGTTTCTAATACAGCTCTATACTTGTGGCTTGGAAAACAGAGGAGGATGATCTTAAGCTTTAGGACACTGCACCTGCTTGGGGGACCTGGATGAAGCTCCTGGTTCCTGACTTTGGATTGGCTCAACTCCAGTCATTGTGGCCACTTCGGGAGTGAACCAGCAGATAGAAAGTCTTTCTCTCTGTATCTCCTTCTCTGTGTTTATTTGCCTTTCCAATAAAAATACTTTCAAAAAAAGGAAATAATCATCCAGCACTCAAACTGGAACTCATAGATATACCAGCATAACAGGCAGCAGCTTTACGCACTGTGCCACAATGCTGGGCACTATTTAGTTGTTTTTCAAAAGCTCTATATCTGCTGAATTTCCAATTAATAGTGGGCATTGTTTTCCTGATTTTATTTAATGGTCTTTCTGTATTTTCTTGTATCTTTTTGAATATCCTCATAATATTTATTGATTATTTGTCAAGCACTGTTTCAACCTCCTTTTCTTTTATGCTTTTCCTTGGGAGCCATGATATTGCTTTGCTTTTTAACTTATATGTTCCACATTGATATTTGTACATCTCGTAGATTAGGCTAGTTTTGTCAATTTTAGCAAAAAGCATTCATGGTTAAAGTGCTTTCCCTGGTTATGACATTCAAGTATCATAGACTATTTCCCGTTTGATGCTGTGGTATTATGTCCCTATACCTTCTTACACAGCAATTGGTGGCAGCCACAGTAAGAATGTGGCTCAGCCGACTTCAGTTCAATGTGGCTTGGGTCGCAGGTATAGAGGCTTAGAGGCCTGAAAGGGTCTCTTGTGTACCCACTTTTTCAGAGGCAAGCTGAAGATCACAGTAGTTCTTGCCTAAAATCTGGCAGATGCCAGTCCCAACCCCAGGTCTCTATGCAATGTTTAGAAGCTACTTATTGTTTATTCTCCCCAATATGTAATTACTATATTCATGTCAAGTTACCCAAGATTAGGGTACAAATGCAATGAGCAGCCCTGTGAGTACACATGTTAAAATAATGGATCATATATGGAGCCTAGAGTCAACAAAAACTGGTAAAGCATGGGTTAGGGTCAAGGAATACTTTAGTGGCTTGTGTGCTATAGAGGTGGACCTGGCATCACTGCAAGAAACCATAACAGTATGTAAGTCTGATTGATTGAGGCTAGATATCTCAACTGGAAACAGTGATGGTCCTGGGGCTCTTTCTGCAAGCTCTCACTTGGGGATAGTGGCTGTTATATTCTCCCCAATGATGTTTTCACTAGATTCAAGATACATTGCTGTGTTTACTTTGTTGTTCTACTCCCATGCAACTGGAGTCTTGCCATGTGTTCTGTGCTCACAGTTAGAGAAGGGGTGTGAAGTAATTCCTTCAGTCACCTTAGCTGATCGTAAGCTGGGCCGTAGCCGAATGCCCCAGGTAAAGAACCCTTTGCTATTTATATGGCTTCACATCAAACCCTCAAGAAGTTCAAGGGTGATTCCCAGCTGAAATGCATACCCATTCTACAAGGGTGCAGCTCTCTGACCGATGCTAGAGAAGATAAAAAATATGGTCTGTCCCACTGCCGCGAGGCATTGAGGGACTCCCTGGCTATCCTTCAGGCCCAAGTGCTACCGCCTCCTTCCCGGGTGAGCCCGCCATGGGGGAGCCTCGGAACGGGACTAGCTCCGCCCCTCGGCCATAAACTGGAGGCGGGGTGAGGTTGGGAGGGACTGTGAACCTTGGCCTGCAGGCGGCGGGCTGCTCCCCTGGGCGGGGGCGGCCCAGCCAGGCCAGATCCGAGAACCAGGACTCAGCATGCCAAGACCAATGCCGCGAGGCAGTGAGGGAGTCCCTATCTTTGGGAGGCAAGTGCACCAAATGGTGCCAGGCTCTGCCTGCTGGCCACCAGGGGGCAAGCTACAGAGTTTTTAAGATCAGAAAAAGCTGCTTTGCTAGCAGCCTTGGGGGCCACCTCAGAGCTAGACTAAAGTCCGATCTCTGCCCTGCTCCTATGTGTTGGGAGCGGGCAACTTGGGTGAGTTTCATTTTTAGGGTGGGGGCGAATTGAAACCTCGGCAAAGTGGCGGGATGCTGGGGGTGCCTCCATTCGGTGAAACTCAGCCGCAGAAAGGCGCCAAACCTCGTGGGCGAGTTCTAGGCCCCCCTCAAACACAGGGACGGCAACGGAGCACCCAGGCTAGCAACCATGGGGGCCACCTCAGAGCTGGACTAAAGTCCGAGCTCCGCCCTGCTCCTGTGCGTTTGAAGCAGGCAACTTGGGTGAGCTTCATTCTTAGGGTGGGGGCGAATTGAAACCTCGGCAAAATGGCGGGATGTCGGGGGTGCCTCCATTCGGTGAAACTCAGCCGCAGAATGGTGCCAAACCCCGCGGGCGCGTTCTCTGTCCCCCTCAAACCCGGGGGGGGGGGCAACGGAGTCCCCAGGCTGGCAGCCTGGGGGCCACCTCAGAGCTGGACTAAAGTCCGAGCTCCGCCCTGCTCCCGTTAGGTGGGAGCGGGCAACTTGGGTGAGTTTCATTTGCCAAACCCACAGCAAGGAGGGCGAGTCCTCTGTTCTGGGCGAGCTCAGAGATTTTTACAATATGGAAAGCTTATTTGGGGACACCCATCAACAGGACCAACTTTGGTATAGGGGAGACAGGATTCCTGGCAGTGTCCAGGAACAGAAGCTTGAATCTCTAGGACAACACACCCATCGCCCTTGTTGGAGGATGAACGGGATTGGAAAGTGGCGCAATCTAGGGCTCAGGGGTTCAAACCTCCGGCAACTGGGAAGTTGCCGGGGGGCCGCAGGATGGGTAGTCTTGCTCAGACCCTGACTCCAGCCACCAGGTGCCCAAGGTGAACTGTGCCCGGGCCTGCCAGGACAGAACACAGGTCAAGCCGAGTTGGACCATTACACCTGCTACTCTGCTTGAATCAAGGACGTGAAGCCACAATGTCTAAGGTTGAGGCTAGGACAAATGAGGGACTGAAACAAGCTGAGTTGGAGCAACCACTGGCAGGCATATGATCTACGGCTAGTAACAGGCCCAGTCTGGGAGCCAAGGGGATACCCTAACTGGGTTGAGGCTCCCTCCAAGGGGAGCGTGTGCGGGAATGGGGGCTGTGTCCTAACCTAGAAATAGTTGTAGTCTCCCAAGGCACTAATATGGGCTGGGATTGGATGCACCGGACTATGCCAGACCCCAACACTGTCTGGTGTCCTGGATAACCAGGGTAAACATGAGACTGGCTAGGCTAGGTCTCAACCCCCCACTGAGCCACTTGTGAACTGTACGTGGGTATAGACGAGCCACAGCTTGGCTGAAACATCCTATAACAAGAACCAGAATGGGGTGAAAGCCAGCCAGGTTAAGCCACTGTTCCTGCTTGGACAGGAGGTGAACTGAGAAGAGCAGGCTCAAAAAACTCCCTGGTATGCGCATAACTTGGCAATGGGAGAGGCTCAGAGGGAAGTGCCAGGGCAACCCCTCTGGCAAGATACAGACCCTCCAGGTTAGCGCAAGAAGCACAATAGGAAACAGCCCAGAATAGGCCATGGAAAATTTCCCACGGGCATACATTTGGCACGGGACAGGGGCAGACCAGGCTGAATCAGTGCATGTTGTCCACTGGCAAATCCAAATACCGGAACAGAGGATGGGTTGGGCTGGATCTGGTTGCGACAAAACCAGCGTACAATGTGGAATGACAGGGCAAGGTTACCAGTACTAGATTTGACTACAGCGCCCAACCTGCACACGTGAGAACCAGGAGGGGCAGAGCCGGCATGGGAATTTAGGGGCTGGTCCCTTCACCGGACTGCTACTCCCACAGGAGAGCATGGGCTGGTCTGGAGACAGACCACACTAAGCAGGGCTACAACACCTGTGCGCCGCATGGGTACAAGACCAGGGAAAAGCCAGGCTGAGCAAATTCTCCCCTGCTGGGGCAAGCCTAAATTAGAATAGATGAGGGGTGTAAGGACTTAGTTGCAACACCAGCTGGCAGAAGCTGCCTCTAGGGACTAATTCTGTTAAGTCAAATCGCGGAACCACCCGATAAGTGCATAAACCGGGATGGTGAGTGACCCAGGAGGGAAACCATGGGTTCCCCCCTTCTGGGTCACTGCTCCCGCGGGAGGACATGATAACTTGGAAGGGGGCTGGGGTGGATAGACAGAGAGGAACACAACTACAACTGTGGGGGCAGGATGGCTGAGCTGGTTAGTTAGAACGAAGTTTTAAAACCCAAGGACAAATACAAGAGCTAAATGGGATATGGGACAGACTAGACTAGTCTGCTATACACACAGGCAAACCAGGATAGGGGGCAGGCCTAGTGGGGGTTATTTTGGGTCGCCCCAACTAGGCTCCAGCCCCCACTGGTTGGTACAAGTGCCGAGTACGTGCTAGGCAAAACCAACCTAGTCTGCAACACCCACTGGTTCCAGAGCAACTCCAGTCCGAAAACAAAATCAGCCCAGGAATTGCACCTACAAACTGATTGTGGCGATGAGCAGCTGGACTCAGAACGCCAGCCAAGATAAGACGGCGGACGGAACGGGTCAATCAACCATCCCGGATATATGTTGGCAGCGAAAACTAGGCGAATGAAGACTCTATGATGGACAGTGTCAACCAGTGAACTCTACAACGACCTCATCGAGCTGGGAGAGGCGAGACTAGCAGTGATTCATAACTAGAGAAATATTAAAACCACTAGGGGTTGATTGCAGCTAAATAGTCTCCCCTAGAAGCTGTTCAATCCATCTGGACAATGAGCAGCTGGACTATATGCTTGGCATCTGTTTGCAGGGGAAGAATCTTGATTGAATTTGAACTGTAACGATGCAACGGGGTGGGGGGCGTCCACCGTGGGGGAGGGGCATGGGGAGGGGTGGGGGGAACCCCAGAGCCTATGAAACTGTCACATAATGCAAAATAAAAAAAAAATTTAAAAAATATGGTCTGTCATTAGGGTCCTTTGGGTTTTATTTGATCCTGGTCTTATCATGGAAGGTCCAGTCATCTGCTTCAAGGAAAAACCTTAATTTCAATTTTCTACCTTGTGTTTCAGTGCCCAGATAATTTTTCTGCTTCATACTGTGAATTAGGAGAAGGATTATAGATGTGGTCTTTTGACCACCTCATTCACTTGAGTTTCATCATTACCAGATCATAAAGCATCGCAAGATGTTTGCCAGGAGCCCGGCACAGTAACCTAGCAGCTAAAGTCATTGCCTTGAACATGCTGGAATACCATATAGGCGATGGTTCTAATCCTGGCTGCCCCGCTTCCCATCCAGCAAACAGCTTGTGGCCTGGGAAAGCAGACAAGGATGGCCCACCTCTTGGAACCCTGCACCCATGTGTGAAAGACCCAGAAGAAGCTCCTGGCTCCTGGCTTTGGATAGGCTCAGCTCTGGCCATTGCAGCCATTTGGGGAGTGAATCGGTACACAAAAGATCTTCCTCTCTATCTCTCCTCCTCTCTTTAGATCAGACTTTCCAATAAAAATAAAGAAATCTTTTTAAAAAATTGATGCCTGCCAGGCATGAAAAATGCTGGCAATGGCATAGGCTGAAGTGACTGATCACTAAGGAGCAGGCCTCCATCTGATGCAAACACTGGGCTTCAAGACGAAGTACTATGTTTATTTTCCTACCCCACTTCTAAGGACTAGAGTGGTGCTTCCCTATCCTCCAGAGGCTGGGGAGAGCTATTGAAGGTGTATCTTTGCCAGAGACTCGGTCTTCAAGTACCACACTCAGAGGTTTGTATTGAGTTTCAAATGAAGTCTATCTTTATTGCTTTTCCTTCTTCCAAGTTGGAAATATGTTTCTCCCACCTGCTTCTTAGAACTAGAGGAAGATTAATATATGACAAACTCCTTTCTTTCTGTTTTATTCAAGGCATTTTTTTTCATATTCTACAATCTGAAATTGTTCTTTCTCACCCATCTTCCTTTGTGCATATAGAGAAATAACGGTGGGTGACTATGTGTTCTAATTGATGTCTGTGTGACCAGCTTTCTGGATCATCTTACTCAGCTTCCACTTTGCCATTTTTCCTGGTTATTCTTAATTAAACTATAAAACTCCAAAAAAGGATAAGCTAAGGGATTCAAATTCTTTGTTCAAGTGTGGCCTAAATGACCTTAAAGTTTCTATGTCCCTCTGAAATAAACCTTTATCTCATTCAACCAAGAACTGAGATTGATTCAAACTAAGAATACAACACTGCAAATGGCTTTATTATAACACAAATTGTATTTTCAACCTTTTATAGCAACTATTATTAGAATGAATTCTCAGACTTACACCGTGGTTATTTTTCAGTTATTTGATGTGTAACAGGAATATACATATCTAGCAACTAATTGTTCACTGACATGTGGATTGATTTCAGGAAATGCCAAGTGAAAAATGGTAGAACTGACACAGCTATGAAAATAGCAAACATAGCAATCCTGAGGAGATCTAAGAACTTAATGCCACTGTTATAAACTTGGACGCTGGTGATTTCCTTTACATCTTCAATGAATTGGCCTCCATGTTCTCTGCTAAATCCGGATGTATCCTAGACAATGACAAAGGATTATGATAATCTCTACAATGCAATATCTTTATTTGTAGTTACATTGCTTTTAAAAATTCACACTTCTTCTCATACTTCAATTGTGTTTTTTCTCTCCATACCTACTGGCAAAGCTGGCAGTATACATTTATTGTCCTATCTCAGAGGTACAGTATTTCTTCAGTCCCGTGTTATAATTTACTTCACAATAAACTTGTTTTTCTCTTTAATGAAGCACCACACAGGTTCACTCATTGGTGGTATTCTATTGACTAGCCCTCATGAATAAGAATTAGTAACTACTCTTGATTCATTGATAGTAAGGTTGAATATAATGGGATAATGACAACCAACAAATATTTAGAAGCTCTTAGTGAAATTTCTAGGAATTCAGGCTTCAGTGTAGGGCTTGACAAAACACTTCGAGGGAAAATGATGACATTTTGTATTTGGACACTCCTGTGTCCAACAGAGAGTTACAAATTCCCAGTGATCCCATTTGAATTTTGGAGTCAGTATATCCCTTACTTGAATGTGTTTCTCTGACTCATTTGCTAGGTGATCTGCTTACTCCAAATCTGCTTTTGAATAGATTCAATAACAAGAGAAAGTTCTCCAGTATATTCACTCTGCTGTACAAAGTGCTGTAGCCACTGGACCATATCATCAACCACATATAATGATGCTTGAACTGTCAGTGGAAGACAGAGTTATTGCTTGGAGACATTGATGGGCTCTTTTATTGCATCATAGAGTAAACACTAAAGCTTTTGAACATGCTATTCTTTTTTTAAAAAAAGGTAGCTCTTTAGGCTGCTACTGGAGTTGTATGGACTAGGGACTGAACTGTTAACCACAGCTCAGTAGCTTACCATGCATCTTGAGAATTTCACTATGAATCTAATTTTACTTGCTCCATCAACCAAAAAGTTGAATGTGCTCAACAGTATTCCTTCATCAAAGGAGAGTATTAGGTAAATAATATAAACACATGCTGGAATTGAAAAAGTAAGTTAGAAGAAGTGGTCCAAATAACTATGATTCCCATTCTTGCGACATTAACTTCTCTTTCCTGTGTGGCCAGAAGTTTATAAAGTGTATTATTAGAAAAGTGCTTACATTAAGTTTTGAGGAAAAGACTGTTGTGAAAAATATACTATGTCTTATATGAGTGCTCACCAAGAAGTTACCCCAATAGAGGGGGGATTTAATAATTAAGTGGAAATAATGATCCATTTGGTGAATTCATTTCAACCTCTTTTATCAGTCACTTCTTCCATTGTCCAATCAGTTGATGAACCAAGAGGCAATGGAGGCAAAGATGGAGGTCTTGAATGAGCTCAGTCGTATTGTAGACAAAAAAGTGTTGTTAGGGCTGTACTTCACTAATTGATGAATCAGCAGGAGGTACCAACCCTGAGTCTGCAATATGCCACCATTCCCCATTGTGATCAACCAGCTACCTGTTGACAAACTGAATACTGTGGACAATTTCTATCGTAGAAAATAAAGTGTTATCTATTTACTAGGTTATATTTATAATAAAATATTATCTATTTACTAGATTAAATATTTAAAATGTGTATGTATTTTTCTTCATCAATGCAGTGCTTAGGCAAAAATTACCATTGGTAGATTTACTATGTGCAGTACATACCGTTGTGGCAATCCATTCTCCATTGCTTCTGATTGAGGAGCTTACTTCACAGCAAATAATGTGTGATAGCAGTACCATGTTCAGGGAATCCATTGCTGTTACATATACCCTAGCATGTATATGATCTGAATTTCTGTGCTCCTCTCAAGTCATGAACTGCAAGTTAATCATAAGTTTGATGGTGTTTGTAGGTTGTGTTTTGTAGAAATAATTCCATTATAAGAACATAACCCTCAATAAGGAGTAAGTACCTTTATTTAAAAGGCTTAAGGGAAATTTATTGTCTCTTCAAACATGAGAGAACACATAAGACACTACTTATGACCCAGAAAATCAGACACTCAATCTGCTGACAAATTGGCATTATTATTATAATTATTTGAAAATAACAGGGAAAGTAAGCACATTGTCAATATTCTTAAAAATGCAAGTGGCCAAGAATAAATGCTCTAATAGCTTGCTTTCATTTCATCTCTCAAACTAAATACTCTATTTTTCCTTAAAAATAAATAAAAACATGTTATTGTTATTAATACTACCATATGCCAAAATGCTTTCTTAATTTTTTTACAAATTGCTGTATATTTCACAATTCATCCTATGAGATAGGTACTATTATCATTTCTAACTTACAGTTTGGGGAAATAATATAGAATGGTTGAATACTATGGGAGATATTACATAGTAATATGTAGTGAAGATGAGGGGACTGGTGCAGTGGCAAAGCAAGCTAATATTGCCCAGGTGCAATATGTCTGATCCAGCACTCTGCTTATTGCCTGGGAAAACGGAGGAGGATGGCTTAAGTCCTTGGGCCCATGCACCCATGTGGATGATGCATAAGAAGCTCCTGACTCCCAGCTTTGCATGGGATAATTCCTATTTCAGTACTTTTAAAAATGATTTATTATTTAAAAAAATTCATAATAGAGTTCCTTAGGCTCAGGGATTTCCCCTTTCACCCTCTTCCTCCCCTTCCCCCCCCCCCAATGCTTTTCCATATAAGAACAGTATAGTCCTTCAGCAACAGTCACAATGCCATCATTCTTCTATTTAAGTGTATCACGACATTGTAGTTATAGACAATGGTGGGAAATCTAGCATTCTACTGTCAAGATATATTTAAAAGTTTCATTGAGAGCCAATCTTTTATTCAGAAATAGAGATGTACACTGCAATGTACATTCACTTTACAATATACTTACCTCCATTATACAGTACCTCTAAATAAATAAATGTATATATATGTTTACCTATATATATATTGATCTTATATTTTGTATGAAGGCTGCATTATATCAGATAGAACATATGATGTTTGTCCTTTTGAGATTGGCTTATTTCACTGGATATAATGTTCTCTGCTTTGGGACCATTTTGTCCTAATTGGTAGAATTTCATTCTTCTTAATGGCTGAGTAGTATTCCATTGAGTAGATGTACTACAGTTTCTTCATATATTTCTCTTTCAACAAGCATCTGGGTTGTTCCCATGCCTTTATTATTACAAATTGTGGTGCTATAAATGTAATATTGTAGATCACTTTCTCATAAGCAGACTTTATTTCTTTTGGATATATTTCCAGGAGTGGGACAGCTGGATCCAATGGTAGATCAATTTTCAGTTCTCTTAGCACCTTCCATATGGTCATTGTATTAGCCTGAACTCCCACCAATGGTAAAGTAAGGTACTTTTCTTCCCACATCTATGTCAGCAGGTGTTATTAGATTTCTTTCTGTAGGGTAATCTCATTGGAGTTAGGTGGAATGAACAGCAGATACTATGCAAGTAAATAAACATAAAAACAGAGCTTACACACAAGATCTGAGAAGCAGATAACACACAGTGATTAGAAAGCCGATCCCAGTTAAGTTCTTTACAGATTTTGCTCTCTTCTTAACTAAATTAATCCTCCCCAAATACACAAGCATGGTAAAAATCCCATGAAGACAATTGACCATAATGTAAGCATGAGTGACAAGTGTAAGACATTTTTCTTATTATAATATAAAAAGTTTGTCATCCAAATTAAAAGATTTTTAAAGCAATCTGCCTAGATTTTGTAAGAAATTAAGCATGATATCACAATACTGAATTTATTAAGATGATAATAAGATTCATATATCCACACCCTGATATTATTGGATACTACTAAATAATTAATTTACAGTAATGTTTGGAGCCATCATTATTTAGAGAGTGAATTTAATCTTTAAATTTAGATGCTAATTGCTAACTACTAGACTTTTTTCGATAATGCTTCAATCATGGAATATTGAATCTGGTACTTAACAAAACTAATCTAAATGATAAATATTTAAAGTTATCTTGAAGTTTCCTGCTACAAACAAAACCTGTTTACTTTTTAAAAAGAGATGTGTACTTTTATTTGAAAGGCAAATTTACAGCGAGAGAAGTAAAGATAGAGATCATCCATCCACTAGTTCACTCCCCAAATGACAGCAATATTCAGAGCTGAGCTGAGCTGAAGCTAGGAGCCAGGAGCTTCTTCTAGGTATCCCATCTGGGTTCAGGGATCCAAACACATCAGCTAGCCACCATTACTTTCCCAGGCCACTGGTAGGGAGCTAGATTGGAAGTGAAACAGCCAGGATTCGCATCAGTGCAGATTTGGGATGCCAGTGCTGCAGGTGGAAGATTAGTTTGCAAAGCCACCATGTCAGTCCCAAGTCCATGTAAAGAAACATTTGGTCTTCTTGCTTCTGTAAAAATAAGATGGAATAATTTATGGAAAAAGACAGTTATAACTAAAGTGTTACTCTTTTCAGGAAATATTGTTAGGGAATCTATCTACCTATATATATAAAGATCTATATAGATATATCAATATAGATCTAGATTACCTATATATATATCCATATCTATATCTCTATATATATGTATACACATCTGAAAGAGTGCCAGTGAATTTTTGATACCATTGTATTAAAATCTGTGTAGCTTATCCTTAGAATAAATCTCTTTTCCAGGGAAAACTTTAATGCCATTCATTGGTCACCTTGAAAATATTGGTGAGTTATGCAAAGCTTCCAAACACTGAAACATCTTTTACACATATTTTTCAGGCATACCAATCTCATGAGAAATGTCTTGTGTACTGGGAAGCTGTCAAAGTCACAGTGGTAGCTACAAGCTCACATTTGCAGATTTTGTTCTCATCATTCTAATTTTCACTTGGAAGCATGATTTTATCATAAGGAAGACAAAGCACTGATGGCAGTTTTTTGTTAAGTGACAGACTCATCCTGTTAATCTGTGAGAGTGTGTGTGCCAACCCAAGAATCAGCAACCATAATTTATCACTCAGTTATTCATTCAAGAAAAATGGAATTTCATGAAAAACTTCCCATTTCATCTCAATTTAAAATGTGGCACAAGTAGCATTCCTCATGACACAAAAGGTACCTTGGCATAATACAAAAGTACTTTATATATAGCTTGCATTTCATAAAAATGAAAAATAATAGATTACATTTGCTTTGGATATCATCAAAACACGTATATTCAGTTGTCAACATTTACTAAAAATTATTTTTATTCATCAAGTACATTATAAAATGAAACAGATTTTTCCTATGAAATGAAGACTAAAATGACTCATTGTGCATTTTGTTGTTACTTCTTTGTTTTCTGCTAAGGCATCAGCAGTTGTTTTGAATATGTCAAGACAGTGATAATATAAGCAATGTCAAGTATTTTATGCAGAAAGTTATGACTTCCCAGATCCTCTGAGAAGTGTGTTAGTCTTTCAGGTCAGTGGACCAAATCTGGAGAATTTCTATTTAACAGACATGTGAAGCTTTAGTAATGAATAAAGAGAAAGAGTCATGACTAACGATATAACTCACTTTAGAAACAAATATGCCCTATTCGAAGATCATTCTGAAAAAGAATGTATGGAAAAATACATGTACATTGTTTTAATGTGGTATTTTAAAAATAATATTTTAATATGAGAGTAATTCAGAAATGTTTAATGTGAGAGTACTTTGGAAATGTTATAGAGAAATGAAATTTAATAATGTTTACTTTCATACAAAAATTGCTATCCATGCTTAGCATTTTCATAATATGCATTTTTATATGAATCTTTGAAGATTGTATAGTTTTTTTGGTTTAACCAACAATGGACATATTCCAAATTACATACATCTGCCTAGGGGTATAAGTGTATTTTGAACTTCATTCTTAAATATAGAACAATACAACAGCTTTGGGTTGTCCAGAGAGATTGACAAAAAAGAAAACAAAATTTTTTTGTAGTTGATAGATCATTTGGAACAATGAAATTAATTATCAGTGCTGATTAGTAATTTTCTTCTTTGGATAAATGTGCATTTGTTTTTAAAGTTTATTTTTTCATTTATGACAACCATTGAAAATGTAAAAACAAGCTAATTAATAAAGCGTATTTCCATTATATATTTTAGTGAAGGCAAAAATACTCTCATTATTATAAAACCCAAAGTAAATATGTTTTTGCATTTTATGCCATTTCTTAGTTTTTTTAAGTGTTTGTATTTGTGAACAAGCATAAATTCAGTGGCATAACTATAATTGTATTATACATATGTATCTGTATATTACATACATATAAGACATAGGAATTTTTAAAAATTTGAACATTGAAGATTGTTATAGATATATAGATATAAGATACTTTACATTTTGCATCTAAATATAAAATGTTATATTTTTTGAAAAAATGTATTTTCATGTGAAAGGCATATTTCACAGAGATAAGAAGAGAGATCCAGAAGTTCTTTCATTCATTGGTTTACTCCCTAAATGGTTGTTACAGCCACAGCTAAACTGATCAGAAGCCAGGAGACAGGAGCCAGGAGCTTCTTCTGGCTCTCCCATGTGAGTGCAGGATCCCAAGAATTTGGGCCTTCCTTTGGTGCTTTCGCAGGCTGTAAGAAGGAACTGGATTCAAAGTCGAGCAGAATGGCAGGAACTTGTATCCTCATGGGATGCCAGTACCTAAGGGTGGAGGATTAGCCTGATGTGCCACCGTTTCAGCCCCAGATTGTTCTTTTTTTAAACAAGCATTAACCCATATGGTATGTTAGAAATAAGATGTCCTTGAAATATAGATTAAAAAGTAATATTTTTAAATGTTCAAGGCAAATCAAATTTATAAAAAAGTAAATGTCAAATGTCTCAAAAATACCGTACTAATTTTTGGTTGCTTAGTTTTCCTAAGCAGTGAAACTTTTATGTTCAATGAAATAAATCAATCCCCAAAAGACAAATATTTGTTTTCTCTGATATAAGGCAACCTGCATGCAAAATACAAAATATAGATATGTAGGTAAACATATAGATAGATAAACAGATAGATAGATAGATATTCTCATAAATGAACTATATAATGGAGTCTGGCATACCAGGAAGAAAAGATACCTTGCCATATGCATCTCTACTCCTGAATAAAAGATGAGACTCCCAATGAAACTGTTAAATATATCTTGAGAATAGGCTACTAGACTTTCTACCATTGCCTATACCTTCAATGTCAAGATACGCTTAAACAGCAGAACGATGGACTAATGACTGTTACTGAGGGACTATACTATTGTAATATAGAGGAAATCAGTGGGAGGAAGGGAAGTGGGACAGGGGAATGGGGGAGGAATCCACATACTTATGAACCATATCATGTTATATAATAATGAAAAGTAAAATAAAAAAGAAATAATAATTTTAAATGAAAATTTATAAATTAGAAAAAGTAGCACAATAACCCAGAACCATTTTAACAGAATTGGCAATAGCAATTCCTCAAGACAATGAACACTGGATAGTTTCTTTGAAAAATACTTTTATTTAGTCAGTATTGGAGATATTTTGTTAGAATACATTGGGCAAGTAAATTTCAGTAATACATTCATTGGGAACAAAAACAGGTTCAGCCAGTACTTATTTAAATGAAACTTGTGGTTTAAATTTCTCCTTAACATGTTTTATAAGTTTAAGAGCTTTGAAGCTTAACGAAAATTTTTTAAATTTTTATTTTAATTTTATTTGAAACAAAAACACAAACCCAGATACAAACACAAACCCACCTGCCATTTCAACCTTCAAATGCCTGCAATGGCCAGTGAGTCGGTGTGACTCCAGGAAGTTGGAGCTCTGTCTGGGTCTCCCACATGGACGGTAGGGACCCAGGTATTTGAATCATCATCTGCTGCCTTTCATGTTGTGTGTTAACAGGAAGCTGGGTTAGAATCAGCGGAGCCATCACTTGGATCAAGCATTCCAGTATGGGACGCAAACATTCCAGTTGGTGACTTAACCACTCAGATAAATGTTAATCCCAAGTATTAGCTTCTAATGAAAGAATTTCTATTATGAAAATTCAATACAGAAAACTGACAGAGGTTTAGAAGAATGAACAAGTCAACACCAAATACTTTGTATAATAGTGCATACTAAATGCAATTGACAGCACACGACATCATTGTGGTCAGGGGCCTGAAAAGTAAAAGCAGAAACCTTCAACTCAAATTAGGTAAAAGTGATGATTTTATCTTGAAACAGTACCCAGAGAGAATGAGTTTGTTTCTGAAACAAATCTAACACAGCAAAACAATGCTGGCAATTTCTCTGAAGCATTTTATTCCTAAGTGTATTTATTTTCATAAATGGTAAAGCAGATGTAACACATTCTATCATCTCCCAAAGTGAAATATGAAGATTTTCTGAAATTTGTATTTCAAATTTTATGACCATTTGCCAAAGATCAGATCATCAACTTCCTCTTTTTGAGTAACCCTAACTATGTCTTTCCCCTTAGCATTATATCACTCTATATTATAAAGTATGTAGCAACTTTCCCAACTTACGTTGGCAAAACACAAAGGTTGGTCCCAGAACCAAGCGTGGTAGTGCAGAAGGCACTTATGGTCTTGAAAAGGAAAAGATAATAGCTCAATCCCTTGGGCCCCTGCATCAACATGAGAGATCCGCAAGAAGCCGTTGCAGCTATTTGGGTGGAGAATCGCTGGATGAAAGATTGAGCTCTCTCTTGATCCTAGGGTTAGATATGTTCTGAATAACTACACTAATCAAAGTAAAATCCCATCTCATTGCTCTCAATATCTTCCTACTGGTGTAAAGCATAGAATATAACTTTCGTAAAGTAATTCTGTTAGCAATAACATAACATAAAAAGGTGATTGAGCAACTTCTCTTTTTTGACATTGTGATGAATTGACAGAATTCTCTAACTACAAACAATGAAAAACTTAAATATAATTTGAATTGTCTTTCTTTTTCCACAGGAAGAAGTGAAAAATACAACTCTCAATTCTCTTTATTCCATCCCTTCAGAAAATAACAAATGAGTAAGTATATATATAGAAGATGCTGTGCTGGATTACATGATTTCCAACTTGGTGAGGTAGAAAGAATGAATTTGCCAGAATCTCACACTCTGTGTTCTTATGGATTAGCCCTAAAGATAAACCTGCCCAAAATATGAAAAACAGAACTGAAACAATATTTTATTTTATTCTATTAGCAGTATTGTTATTGTGAGACTGATGGGATAATATACAATCGTGACATAGATGTGACAAGAAGGGCACTGCTTCCTCTGATGTTTCTTTACTTTTATGCAGCTCATATCATCAAATTTGGACCCTGAAAGATCACAACACCAGGCCCATTAATAGATGTTGACGTAGCTCTACCTATGATAATGATATATAACTGGGAATTGGGGGAGTTAGATGATAGAATTTTCCCGAGAAGAGACCACCAAACCCAGATGGTTTGCAAACAAGTTCTGCCAGATTTTCCAATTGGCATGTAAATACTATGCTAATTTTTTAAATAATTGAAAATATTTTTGAAATAAAACTAATTTTTAATAATTTTGAAACAATTCCAAACTCATTCAGTGAGGCTAATAGTTTATTGCTACCAATACAAGATATGAAGTGAAAAGGTCACTTATAGGCCAGACTTATTCAGGATTTACAAATGCAAAATTTGTGAAAATATGACGATTTGGGCCCAGCGCCATAGTATACCAGCTAAAGTCCTCACCTTGCACGTGCCTGGGATCCCATATGGACACAAGTTCTTGTCCTGGCAACCCTGCTTACCATCCAGCTCCCTGCTTGTGGCCTGGGAAAGCAGTAAAGGACAGCCCAAAACCTTGGGATCCTGCACCTGTGTGGGAGGCCAGGAGGAAGCTCCTGGATCCTGGCTTTGGATTGGCCCAGCCCCAGCCGTTGCGGCTACTTGGGCAGTGAACCATCAGACAGAAGATCTTCCTCTCTGTCTCTCCTCCTCTCCGTACATCTGCCTTTCTGATAAAAAAAAGTCTATCTTTAAAAAATATAATTTACAATTACGAAGAATCATTATCAAGGTGGAGTTTAGCATATTCAAAGCTAAATATGCAAAAAGTTAAGAAATTTTTAGCAAAATACATACAGTATAAACCAATATTATTATGAAATGAGTAGGAAAGATAAGAAACTGTCCCCCAAGAAATGCATATAATAGTTTGCTTAACATCAAAATTGCAATAGGAATCTTCATGATATTCAGAAAATTGATTCTAAAATTAGAGTAAGACTATTATGAATATAATACTAGCAAGTAAAAATTATTTTAAGCTATGTATTTTCAGGAGAAAAAATGTAAATTCAAATCAATTGAAGTTTAATGCCAAGAAACATTTACAATTTGAGGTATAATGTTTTCTGATTTTGACAAATATGTACACTTTTTAGGCATCATTAAAAACAACAAAGTAATGTTCAGTCACCCTAAAAAAAATCATCTCATGTCCTTCACTCTCTCAGGGTTTAGGCCTGCCAACAGGCCCCAAGGTCACCAAGGGTGAAGCAGACGGTGGCCTTCGGTAACAAGAACCACTGGAGACTAGCTGGTGAGGAATGTCCCCATTATTACACACAGGTTACAGGTTTTCGAGGGTAATGAAGGGAAGGGCAGGAGGGAGCCTTCTGGCAGACCCCACGCCCAACAAAGACACTGTAATTGGCGCCCTAAGTCTTCCGGTGATGCCAGAGGTCATGTTCAGGTATACTCCCTTTGACCTTGTACCCATGTTGGATGTCACACTCTACATGTAAGCCTGAAAGCTGTGCCTCAGGCCAAGGGGAGGGTTAGGCTTAAGCCACGCCCCCTAGGCAGCAGGGCAGGGGTCTGGGGCAATCGCCCATGTCACTCAATGCAAACACTGATCTTTGTAAAACAGACTGTTAAAGTATGTCTTAGAAATGAAATCATGAAGAAAATAGGTTTTAAGTCTGCCTCCATTACCTTATTTTGGAACCGTATTCATGATTTTGAGTAAGTTTTTATAAGCTAACAGTTTTGTTTTTCCATTCACCTACTGATTAACATTTTATGTTGTTTCTAGATTTGGGTCACTACAAATAAAAGTCAGAGAAATATTTAATTGCTACTGCTAATACAAAATTTAGTTATTTGTTTTAAGATGTGAAGTCTGTGGGTGTATACATATATATATGTGCATATATATGTATATATATCCTTCTTATTTTTTCTGATGAGGGCTAATCTTTCAGCAGATTGTGCCTTTGGATCAAGAAAACAATAAAGGAAAATCGGTGAAAGCTGTGTCTTTTTAAAATCACATAGTAATCAATATGACTGATATGATACTGACAGGTTAATAAGAATAAGTGAATATCATCGATGACAGAGAGGCTATTGCTTTTAATCCAATGTATATCAAAGTTACAATTTAAAAAATTAACATGTTTATACATTAGATTTCCTAAGATAACTGGGCACATTCATTTGAAGGCACAATCTTCTGAAAGTGACACTGGAAGAAAAGAAAAAACGATTTACATTGACATGTATCAAAGAAACTGTAACAGCAACTTGTTGTCTGTTAACACAAAGTGTTAGCTGTTCTTCAGAAAAAAAATTAACATATTTAATCCAAAAATGTATGAACATTTATAAGCCATAGTAAAGTGAGGTTTATTCCAGATGTGTAAGGCCATATCAGAATTTGAAATATATAGTATAATATAATCCATCGTATCAACACAGTAAAGAATCAAAATCACATGATCATGTTAGTTAGTTGATACAAAAAAGCATTTAACCAACTACAGCAATTATTCATCAAAACATCTGCCAGCAATCCAGGAATATCGGGGAAATTCCTCTGTTCTATAAAAAGCACACCTGAACCTAACATCATACTTAATGGTGAGAACTCAGAGCTTTCCCACTAAGATCAAGGGCAAGAAAAGAATGACTTTTCTTAGCACAACTCTTCAACTTCAAGCTGGAAGCAAATAGCTAAGATAGTGAGACAAGAGAAGGAAACAGTACACTTGGTCTTAATCAAATGACCTAGAAGTGATCAGAAAAGGAAATAGAAAAATCTGAATTGGAAAGGAGGAAACATTTGCCTATGTAGAAATCCCTAAACAATTAACAAAAGAAAAATGATCTTTCCAAATTACTAAGTGATTATAAAATAATGTTAGGATTCTAGATTCATAATAGAAGTCTATATTTCTTTCTTATAATATCAGCAAGGAGTAATTTGTATACAGAATTAAAAAGTGGGCCTGATGCGGTAGCCTAGCACCTGAAGTCCTTGTCTTGCATACACCAGGATCCCATATGGACCCTGGTTCTAATCGCAGCAATGCTGCTTCCCATGCAGCTCCCTGCTTTTGGCCAGGGAAGGCAGAGTAGGAGGGCCTAGGGCCTTGGGACCCTGCACCTGCGTGGGAG
Source organism: Ochotona princeps (assembly GCF_030435755.1). NCBI lineage: Eukaryota > Metazoa > Chordata > Mammalia > Lagomorpha > Ochotonidae > Ochotona > Ochotona princeps. The sequence goes on along the minus strand of NC_080865.1, from coordinate 56,971,456 downwards.
ATCCGGAAGAAGCTCCTGACTCCTGGCATCAGATCAGCTCGCTCCAGCGATAGTGGACACTTGGGGAGTGAATCAGCAGGTGGAAGATCTTTGTCTCTATTCTCTGTTTAACTGACTTTCCAATAAAAAATAAACATTTTTTAAAAAATAAAAAGTGAATGAATTTATCCTAGCATTAAAAACCCTGAAATATTTTATAAATTATTACAGTATTATTATAAATAATACTATGTATTATTTTATAAATAATACATAGTATGGGAAAAATATTATTTCTATAGTGAAAACTACAAAACCATGGTACATACTAAATATCTGAACTTAGTATTCTCAGAATGTGACTCCTACCCATTTGATTTACAGATTGAAGAAATCCCAATATGGTTTATAACAAGTTATTTTGTGGATATTACCAGGGTGATTTTAAAGTTTACATGAGAAAGCAGAAAACCCAGGATAACCAAAATAATTTTAAGGAAAACTGGCTTTATTATGTGGCTTTAATTGTTGACATAAAGCCACAGATATGAAAAACAGTGATACTAGCAAAAGAATTGTGAAAAGATTCAACAGAATATAATTGAAATCTCTATACTATCAGAACAAGCTGATTTTTAGAAAAGAAGCAAAGGCAATTTTACAACAAAAGAATGTTCGTTTTCAACAAATTCTGCAAAAATGGGTATCCGTGTGCAAAGAAAACATAGTCTAGACACATTCTTACACCCTTCACAAAACTAACTCAAAATGAATAATAGACCTAAATGTAAAATGTAAAGTGATGAAAGTCCTAAACCATAATGTGTATGGTAATCTCTATGACTGTGGTGTTAGTGATAATTTTCTGTATATGACACCAAAAGTATGATACATCAAGGGAAATATTAGTAAGTTGAACCTAATAAAACTTAAGGTATTTCTTGTTTTTAAAAAAACACACTTAAGAAAATGAAAAGACAAGTCATGTACTAGAAGAAAACATTAGCAAAACATACATATTAAACGACTGGCATTTAAAATATATGAGAAATAATTAAGCCATCAATTAAGGAAAAATACCAACCTATCTTTTAAAAAAATGGGCTTCTCTCCCCTCTTTCTTTCATCTCAAATAGCTGGGAAGGAGAGTGTTGTGTCTGGTAGCCCAGGCTGATAACCCTATAAATGGTCAAGCATACAAACTGACACATCACCAGAGTTGACATAATGGCATAAAAGCATTTGAAAAACTTTTAGTATCATATATTATTAGGAAGTTAAAATAATATGCTAACACTACACAGTTATCAGAATGGTCAAAATCCAATGGCCTGAGAACATCTCATTATAAGGGCATGGAGCAAAGGGGACTCTGATTAATTGCTGGTATAAATGCAGAATACAGACATCTGGAGACAGAGTCACAAAACGTAAAGCACAAAAAGACATTGGAGAAACCTTTATCTCACATTGTTAAGTGATCCAAATCAATGTGAGAAGTTCACACCCTGTATAATTTCAGCCATATGACACTGTAGAAAGAGTAAAATCATGGAATAAATAAAACATTGAGTGACCAGCATTGTTGCACAGCAAGTTAGGTGACACCAGCATTCCATACCGATACTCCACTTCCAACCCAGCTTCCTGATGACATGGCTGATTAAAGCCAGTGGCAGATGGTCTAAGCACTCAGAGAGAAAGAGAGAGAGAGAGAGAGAGAGAGAGAGAGAGAGAGAGAGAGAGAGAGAGAGAGAGAAAGTATCTTCTACCAGCTGGTTCAAGCCCTAAGTGATCACTTCTGTCAGGACTGGGCCAGGTGGCATGCACTTAAGCACTTAGGACATCTTGCCACTTCCCTAGAGGCAATTAAGAGGGAGTTGGAGCAGAAGCAGAGTGAGCAATTGGTACTCCGGTACAGGGTGCAGATATCAGCAACATAAACTTAAAATGCTGCACAATAAGAACTGCCAATCCGGACATTCTTTTGAAGGGAAAGATAAATAGTGGGACACAGGGGCATTTAAGGAAGTAAAACTATTCTGAGTGACAATATGAGGATGGACACATTACTATCATACATTGGTTCAAGCTAATAACATGCATAGCACAAAGAATGAACTATAATGTAAACTGAGGCATTTTAGTTAATAGTAATTACCAATACCGGCTCATCATTTGTAAGGAAAAAAATAGTTTTTTTTTTTTTCAATGCCTTGAGAGTAAAGAAAGGGTACCTACTGATAAATGCTACTTGATGTGGAATAATCTTGAAAAGTTTGTTCTAAGTCATAGTTTTCTCCCAATATATAATTTTGGTGGATTTGATTACTATGAAGCATATTGTGAAAGAAAATCTACGTAGACAGAAAGTAAATAGTTATCAAGGGGTTGCTTGAAGGAAAGCATGGGAAATTGACTGCTAGTGTGTAGAGTTTCTTTATAGAGCAATACAAATGTTTCAAAGAGACCAGTGTTATGCCAAAGCAAGTTAAGCCTCTACCTACAAAGATGGTTTCCTTTCTCTGAGAGTTGAATTCCTTGTACTCTACTTCTGATCTAGTTTCCTGGCAATGTGCCTGGGAAAGCAACATGCCCCTCTAGCTTGTCTTCTTTCTGTTGCTTTGCCTTTTAAATAAAGTATATATATATATGCATATATATATATATATATGCATATATATTCTTTTTAAATGGTTAAAAAATTTTAAAAAAATGAAATCTAGGTAGTAGTAACTATTGCACTAATTTGTAGATATCCTGAAAATTTAACACAGACTGAATTGTATGTTTTAAGGAATGGGTTCGAGATATGTGGGTTATATGTTCCAAAAGATGTTAATCAAAGAAGGCAGGGAGGAAGGAACAATAAGAAAAAAAATGCCAAAAAGAATGTACACATGTGATCCTGTTATTTCCCAATGAGAACAAGGGTTAGCAGTTCTAAAACAACTGAACTGGAATTGAACAAAGAAACAAATTGTTACTGGTTAATGTAAACCACCATTTTCTTTCTTTTTTTTTTTTTTTTTTTTTTAGGATTATTATTATTATTGGAAAGCCGGATATACAGAGAGGAGGAGAGACAGAGAGGAAGATCTTCCGTCCGATGTTTCACTCCCCAAGTGAGCCGCAACAGGCCGTTACGCGCAAATCCGATGCCAGGAACCAGGAACCTCTTCCGGGTCTCCCACGCGGGTGCAGGGTCCCAAAGCCTTGGGCCGTCCTCTCCTGCTTTCCCAGGCCACAAGCAGGGAGCTGGATGGGAAGTGGAGCTGCCAGGATTAGAACCGGCGGCCATATGGGATCCCGGGGCTTTCAAGGCGAGGACTTTAGCCGCTAGGCCACGCCACCGGGCCCAAACCACCATTTTCAATGTTGGAGTGAGAGGTTACAGATAAGCAAGGGCAGTTGTCTAGAATGGAGATTACAGTACTAACCTACAGTTAATATAAATGTAAATGCCAAGTTTTTCTTAAATGTTATTTTTATTTTATTTGTAAGTCTGAGAGACAGGATGAAGAAAAATCACCCATTGCCTGAATCACTGCCTGAATGCCAGCAACATCCAGGGTTGGGCCTGGGCAAAACCAAGAGTGTGGAACTCAATCTGGGTCTCTCACATATGTTGCAGGGACCAAAGGAAATGTACCACATTCAATTTATCAGTAGTGGCTTAACAAAGCAACTGCAAATAATCAGACTGATGTGAAAATATGCTTAGGTATGTGTTTGTACATGGGTGGGAATGTATGCACTCTTCTAACTTTGCTCTCTGTGAGGACCTAAAAACATTTTAATACACAGATTTGTGATTTTAGTTTCAAATACAATTTTCTAATAAATGAAACCAGCAATCACTGAAGAAAAGACTGATTCTGAACTACATAGGAAATTTATAGGATTTTCCTCAAGCCTCTTATATTGCCAAAAGTACCTAGATGAATAAAACCCAGATATGACATAATGAATAGCACTTTATAACCATAGTTTTCTTTTATAAAACCCGCAACCTCAGGCTAGCCATGAGAAAAATTTCAAACAAGCACAATTTGACACTCTATGAAATGCCTGACCAGCACTCCTCAAAAATCTGAGTTGTCAAAAACAAAGTCTGAGAACTGTCACAGACCAGATGGGGCTAAGGAATATTTAAATGTAATGTCAATTCTGGTTGGAATCTGACAGAATGACAGTAGAAAATAGCTGGTGAAATTCAAATAAAGTGTCAAGATTGGTTAATAGTTTTTGTTGATATTGATTCCTCAGCTGGGAGAAATATATAGGAGTAATGTAGGAAGTTAAAAATAGAGGAAAATGTTTTGAGGTTTTAGAGAACTCACTGTACTGTCTTTGACACATTTCTGTAAATTTAAAACTAATTAAAAATGGAAATATAAGTAGATTTTAACAACATGATAAGGCAAATGTTAATGCAATGGTGCCAATTGAGAAAAGTCAGCAAGAAAGCATTTGAAGTTCTAGAGTATGACTTCCATTATACAGAAATAAGCAATTTTAATCTTTCGACTAATGCATGAAATAGAATGTTTTCCTCAAATGAATATTATTAAAACTACATGCCCATACATAATTGTAATCATTATTTCAAAGAGAATGGCACGTATCCTGTGCACAAGCACTTGTAACTCCTGCTAAAGGACTATACTGCTGTAATAACAAAGGGGAAAATGCTGAGAGGAAGAAAGGGGAGGGAAAAGGGGGAATCACTATGCCTACAAATCTGTATCATGAAAAATAAAAATAATTTAGATAATGTTGTTTGCTAATTAAGAACCTATGCAACTATCAGGAGAACATTGCCACAATTCTATGAAATCAGTTTCTTCATAAGAAACAATGCTATCTGGAATGTTATGATTCAGTAGGAAGCATTCTTGTGAGACCATAAATATTTCTGGTAGAATCACTATGCACAGGGAGGGCAAGCCCAAACTGAAATGATAGTTTATGCCAGTAAGGACAATGTGCTGACATTTCATCATGGAAGTTGTCTACTTCTCACCAACCTGGCACCACCAGGCTGGCTCATTTCTGGGGTATGGTGACCTAGGGATTCAGTGCGCTCCATTACTCGCAAACTGGGTATTCAATAATGAATGCAATCGGGTGGGACCTAAAGAATGGAAGTTGATGTTATTGAGCTCATGGATAACCTCCACCTGTGTCATCATTACAGCTTTTATTTTTTTTTTTATAAGCTCTTAGGCAATTGCAGAAATTTCTATGAAAAGAAGCTGACATGTAGCTAAAAAATGGTTCATCAATCACCACTTAAATATTAAATCTTCCTTTTCTTTTTTTTTTCAAACCACTCCACCCCACTCCATGTTTGTGGCTTTTGTTTTTATAAATCCTACTACTCTGCACATTGGTTTGGAGAGATGCCTGGGGCATGAACCCACGACCACTGCCTGCAATAAAAGATTTTCCAAACTTACCCGTGTGTGGCACTCCTCTGTATCCGCTCACTTGAGTACAATACAACCTGCATAATTTGACAAGATATATATACGTGTGGTATAATTATGTATCTTCTTTACTTTTTGATTTATTTTGTCTTGTAACGAGAATATTTTATTTGAATGCAGGCTCTACAGTTTACGAGGAGGTCTTTATAAATTCAGGTTGATTTCTAGTTTAATCATTATTTTATTATTATCCATTATGCATTTTTATTTTTTTATTGAAGATTTTATTTTTATTACAAAGTCAGATATACAGAGAGGAGGAGGAGAGAGAGAGGAAGATCTTTCGTCCGATGATTCACTCCCCAAGTGAGCCGCAACGGGCCGGTGCTGCACCAATCCGATGCCAGGAGCAAGGAACCTCCTCCAGGTCTCCCACGCGGGTGCAGTGTCCCATCGCATTTGGGCCGTCCTTGACTGCTTTCCCAGGCCACAAGCAGGGAGCTGGATGGGAAGTGGAGCTGCTGGGATTAGAACTGGTGCCCATATGGGATCCCGGCGCGTTCAAGGCGAGGACTTTAGCCACTAGGCCATGCCGCCAGGCCCTGCATTTTTGTTTTTAAAGGTTTATTTCTATTGGAAAGGACAAGTTGCAGAGGGTGGGGGCGGGGAAGGCAGAGAGAGAGAGAGAAATCTTTCATCTGCTGGTTCAGAAACACTAGTGTGGGGCTTGATTCATATTAATGAGCTTAACATTAATACATGATTATTGACCAGAATAAGAAGCAGGAAGTCAGTAGCCTTCCAGAAATAGCTGCCTTGTACTTCCTATCCTGTTCTATAAAAAGTAACTGTTCTCTTGAATTCCAAACGATAGGATAATTTTGTCTGTTTCTTTTCTAACACAAATGCAGTACTGAATATGTATCTATTTGAATCTCATTAGTTTTTCTCAGTTATATTTGTAATACCTTCTTCTGCTATTTTTATGAAAAGTTTTTATCCATTCTCAATATTTCATCTAAAATAAAGACACTACAAAATATAAGTCTCTTTGGAGTTTGAAGGCAATGCATTTCTCATTTAGGTTTACAACTCTGATATATTTAGCAAGGAACCTGAAAAGTTTTGAGAGGAACCCAGAACAAGAGAAGGTGGTACAACAGGTGCAGGTTACCCTTAGGCGATCAAATGGGGCTTGGTGATCAGTGTGGAAGATAACAAACATTACTTAGAACCTTTGATAGGCCTCAATAAGGGCAACATAGTGCAGGCCATTATGGTTTCAGAGCCAGGTTATTGCTGTTTTGAGAAATAGCATTTGGTTTGCTGTTGAGTATAAGACAAATGTACAGCCAGGGCCTAACAAGCTGCTATGCTTTCTGAGTTGTCTCTCTTAAACTGGATGTTGCTTTACTCATCAAACCATAATGTTGGGGATTCAAACCAGCATAAGGCCATCAAATTGAAGTGCATATAGTAGCAGATTAGGATCAAGTTATATTACATGAGCGTATTTTTGGTCCTACAGTATTAATATATGTTGAATCATTGTTGAATTTCAGAGATAACTCTCACCTGGCCATCATAGATAATTTGTTTCATATTGTTGCTGGATTCAATCTGCTAGCTAAGGATTTCTCTGTCCATAATTTAAGCTCTAGGGTTCCATGGATTATTTGTTTTGTTAATGATATTCAGGTCCGGCTTTGGAGCCTGTGTAATACTGGTCACATACAATGAACTATGGAGTGTTGCCTCTTTCTGTGTTTTAGAATAATGTAAAGCATTTCTATTAAATACTCTGTAGATCTTTAGCACAGATCTCCAGGGAATTTATTTGGAATGCAGCTATTAAAGCAATTTCAAAATTTTATATAAGCACTGTAATTTCTCAGCATAAAATTATACAGAGTATTCCTACTTAATCAGTTTTTAAAATTTGGTAAGACTGAATAATATTTAATGACTGAAGTTTTTTTTTTAACTTGTTGTATCTAAATATAGATATAGATTTACCTTTAAAGTTTTGATGAACAGGTTGTTGGAGACTTTTTAAAAACTACCTTCGTATTCTTGAAAGGCAAAGTAAGAGAGAAAGAAGGATACGTAGGGCAAGAAAGAATGAGGGAGAGGCAGAAAGAGAGAGGGAAGGCCAGGTGATGGGGAGAATCCTCAGTCTGATTGTTCATGTCCTAGATACCTGCAAAACCCAAGGCTGGGCCAGAATGAAGCCAGGAGTCCAGAAGTTCATGTAGCACTCCCACATGAGGAACCAAGGGTCTAAGAATTTGAACATCAAGTTCCACAGTACGCTGGATCAGAAGCATGGAAATCAGGCACAATGATTTGGGTCCAAATGGTGGCTTCACAATGTCCAGCTACGATGTTGCATGATTTGATATTTTTAAAGATTTATTTGTTCTTATTGGAAAGTCAGATATACAGAGAGGAGGAGAGACAGAGAGGAAGATCTTCCGCCCGATGGTTTACTCCCCAAGCGGCCGTTACAACTGGAGTGGAGCCAGTCCGAAGCCAGGAGCCAGGAGCTTCTTCCTGGTCTCCCACGGGGCTGCAGGGTCCCAAGGCTTTAAGCCATCCTCAACTGCTTTTCCAGGCCACAAGCAGGGAGCTGGATGGGAAGTGGAGCTGCCGGGATTAGAACCGGCGCCCATATGGGATCTTGGGGCTTTCAAGGTGAGGACTTTAGCCGCTAGGCCACGCCTCCGGGCCCATTACTAGTTTTTTTTTATATAAGTATTTTTTTATATAAGTATTTTGTAATTATCCTTTTGATTTCTTACTAATTTGTGTTTAGAAGTAAATTGTTTAACTTCCACATATTTACATTGAAGTCTGACTTTCATTGTGTTCTCATCAGAAAAAATTTTTTGTATTAATTGAAGCCATTTCATTTTGCTGAATCTTGTTGTATGGCATATGTTGAATAAATGTTGCAAGGTGCGAGTGAGATTACACCAGATAAATCTAAGGCGTATTAAGCTTTATTAACCAAGCTTGGTGATAACAGGGCCCACTAGAAATAGCAAATCACAAATCCATATCGTAATTCAGCTAATCAAAATCCCAAGCGGAACAAATGGACATTACCCTAAAGTCCATTCATTAAGCTGATGGCAACAATATAAGTTATTCTAAGAGACATGCAGTGAATAACCTGGACACACTTAAAAAGCTGCAGACATTCACCTTTTGCTGGCTTCTTGGCCCACATTCCACTACTGCTAGGCCTCACTTTTCCTGGAACACGTTAGAAATACAAAGCGTCTTAGCATTAACATCTTCACTGTCCTGCCGAAGCAATAAACAGAGAATGAGGAATGCAGACATACAGCACCCATGCTCAGGGACTAACTGTCCTCAGAGTGTGTTCCTGCGAAGCCAGAGAGCAAGCAGGCACTGGAGAGGCCAGGAGTCACAGTGCTAGAGCAAAGGAAGCACTGAAGCAGGGGACCAAGAGAGCGAGTCCCTCCTTATGGGCCTTTATAGGGGCTCTTGAGGGGAGTGGAAAAACAAATTCCTCCTGGCTCCTGATTTTACCATAAGAATACAGCTGGGCAGCTAGATGGAAGCCTTATTGGAATGTAAATTCCACCTTCCCAGGGTTTCCAGTTTTATCACAAAATAGCAATTGAAGAAATCTCTTCCAGGGAGTACAAAGGGCCAGTGTCCCCAAAAGATATCTTTAAACTGATCAAAATGTCAACATCCATTTCTTAGTTTCTATAATTAGGAAGCAAGGAGACAGCGCCTGAGATTTCAGCTTATCATGAGAACAGGTGTGCCAGGCAGCCAGTTATACCCTTCGGATGGCTGTGTTGGTTTCAGTGAGGAGCTCCACAGGATGAACGCCTTTTGTTGTGCTTCCTCCCTACCATTTACTTGATCTATTTTTGGTTTTGGTTTTTTTTTTTTTCATTCACCAAAAATGTGCCTAGAAGACAACACTTGAAATAGTCCTGATGTGGTGGCAACAGGTTTTTTATCTTTAATAGGTTTCACCTTGGTCATTGAAATTTTCCGCATAAAAAATTGTTCTTTCAAGGGAGGCAAGAGCCAAGGTTGCCTTTTGTTTTTGGCATAGAAATTACCCACAACAATATTCAAGTGTTGTGTTTTCTTGTTGACCATCTGCCTATTTGCTCTATTGCTTATTGAAGGTGAACAATTGAATATTCTAGCTATTATGGAGCTAGCTATTTTTCACTTTTGTCAGTTTTTGTTTTAGGAATTCTGGTGCTATTGGTGGATGCATGTATGTTTATAATTATTTAATCTTCCAGAAGAACAGATTGCTTAACATTTATGAAACATCCATCTTTAACTACCTTTTTTCAGATGTTACTGTAGCCTTTTTACATGTTGTTTTCCCATGTCTCATAATTTTGTTCCCCATTCACTCCTTACTCTTCCTTGGGTGCACTGTATGAATGATTTCCACATGGGTGTTAGGATTGAAGTATTTAAGCCATCATCTCTCGCTTCCAAAGTGCATTATAAAAGACCTGGAAGGAAGCAGAATAGCTAGAACTTGAACTAGCACTCCAATATCAGATGCTGGCACCACAAGTGCTAGCTTGACCTGATTGGCCACAGCAGTAGCCTCAAGTGAATATTTTCTAAGGTATCATTTTCATTGTTTTAAAAATTCTTCAATATTCCAAATCAAAGAAAGATTCCCAATGAAACTGTTGGATATATCTTGACAACAGGGTGCTGGACTGTTTGCAATTGTTTGTACCCACAGTGTCAGGATACACTTAACTAGCAGAATGATGGACTTATGACTGCTTATGAAGGATTACACTATTACAATAATATGGGGGGAAACAGTTTGGGGGAGGGAAATTAGGAATGGAGTAAGGGAAAATTCAGAGATTATGGAACTATATAATACATTTAAAAATAAAAGAGAGAATAAAAGGAATTATTCACTATTTTTTGGCATTTCCTTAGCGTATGATATACAGTGTGTTACATCCAATTTAACTTGGCAGAATCTACTTTAAATTTGTTGTAACAATTCTAGTTATATTTGTTGTAACAATTCTAGTTACATATAAAAACATTCCTCCTATACCATTATGTTCTTTCTTTCCCCATTGTTGAGCTATTATTTTAAACATATCATTTAATCACATACCATAAACTAATGAGATAGCCTCAGAATCATTAGCTTCTATAATTTGATATCTTTTAAATTATTAGAAGGAATAAAAAAGGGACATAATTTATAACTTCTGTTATAACATTTTATTATTGGTTGTTTCATTACTTTTCTGTTTATTAGGTTTAATATCTGGAGTCATTGCTTTAACTTAATTATACTTCTCTCTGACACACTTGTATTATGCTGCTACTGGTGAATGTGTTTACTTTTCTGTTATGTTATAGGTTCAGGAACACACACTGAAACAGAGAAATATCAATATGATTATACTGTATATTCATACTGATAGTTCGAATTACACAATTAACTTTGCTGATGCTATTTTTTTATGTGAGTAAGACTACTGCCTAAAATTACTTTCTTTGATCTTCAAAAACTTTCTCTAGTGTTCGTGCAAAACTCAAGGAATGTGTTTATTTTATACTTGTTTTGAAAGATAGTTTTGCTGGATATAGCATTCTTGTTAATTCTGAGAATTTCTTTGGACACTTTAAATGTGATATCCTACTGCTTTCTGATCTCCATCTTTCTGACAAAACGTCAGTGGGAAGTCTTTTGGTGTTTCTTTGTAAGTAATTAGTTTTCTCTTCCTTCTTTCAAACTTTTTACCTTGTCTTTGGCTTTCAGCCTTTTTAGTATGATTTGTGAGATCTTGAGTCTCTTCGCAATTACTCTATCTGTAGTTGGTTGAGATTCCTGAGACTGAGGACTGTGGACTTGCAATAGATGAAAAAAAATGTCAGTCATTATTTTCTAGAATACATTTTCTGTTCCTTTTGCTCTTTCTCCTTTTAGTATCCAAATAGGTACATATGGAGTTTCTGTGAAATTCTGTGTTTCTGAGTGTCCACTTATGTTTTAAAAGTAGTTATTTCTTTGAAATGGAGAGTAACAGAGAGAGGTAGGAGGGAGATGGAAAAAGAGAGACAGGGGCCCAGCGGCGTGGCCTAGTGGCTAAAGTCCTCGCCTTGAACGCCCCAAGATCCCTTATGGGCGCCGGTTCTAATCCCAGCAGCTCCACTTCCCTTCCAGCTCCCTGCTTGTGGCCTGGGAAAGCAGTCGAGGATGGCCCACAAAGCTTGGGACCCTGCACCCGCGTGGGAGACCCGGAAGAGGTTCCTGGTTCCCGGCTTTAGATCGGCGCGCACCGGCCCGTTGCGGCTCACTTGGGGAGTGAATCATCGGACGAAAGATCTTCCTCTCTGTCTCTCCTTATTTCTGTGTATCTGGCTTTGTAATAAAAATAAATAAATCTTTAAAAAAAAAATAAAAATAAAAAGAGAGACAGAAAAAGAGAAACGGATATTTTTTATTGGCTAATTCACAACCCAAATGGCCATAGCAGCCAGATTGGGCAAGGCCAAAATATGGAGCCAGTATCTTCATCCTAGTTCCCCACGTATGTGGTAGGATCCCATGTGCATGAATGGTCATTTTCAGCCTCTTGAGGCAGATTAGCTGAAAGCTAGTTAGAAGTGAAGTAGCCAATGAGCCTGGGGATGGGGCGCCCAGGAGAGCTTGGGTCATCTGGCCCAGGTCCTTGGGCCTACCTGCATGGTGCGTGCTGGGCCTGTGAGCCCCAGGGCTGGGGGTTCCAGAGAGGCCTGGGATTCCTGGCCCAGGTAACTGGACCTGCCTGCTCAGTGAGTACTGGATCCGTGAACCCCAGGCCTGGGGAATCCACAGGGGCCTCAATCTCCTGACCCAGGTCACTAAGACCAAGTGTGGGGGTGGAGAGCCAGGTCCACGCACCCTAAGGGTAGGGAGTCCAGCGGAACTTGGGTCACCTGGTCCAGGTCCATAAACCCACCTATGAGAACTGGTCTTCCTCAGCATAAAGGATGGCGTGCTGGATGGCAGACCATGGTTCACATAGAAGACATGGCAGCTCATTGGGGCCTGCAGAGGACATCTGGTACAATAGCTGAGAACAGACAACAGAACATATGGACAACTTCCCCAGCCAAAAAATGACAGCAAATATCTGGGCAAATAGAGACTGTAAGGTTGACTCTGTCAGCCAATGGACATTGGAAGAGATTTCTCATCCATAGTTTGGCAAGATCGACAGCATTTCGGAACTACTGCATCCACCTGGGCAGAACCTCCGGAGTATGTGCCACATTCTGATCCTGGGTTGATATCAGGTAGCTGTTCCCCATCCTCGAGTACTGGGATATGGCCTATACCTTTATCTTATCTCTCCCCCTAGAAATGGGAAGAAGAAATAGAAAGTTTGGAAACACTGATCACAGCTACTTCTCCCTAACCATAGATCCTTCCCACCCTGATCAACTGTGTAAACATTATCTAAAATAATTTTTTTAAAAAATGAAGCAGCCAGAACTTGAACAAGCATTCTGATATGGGATGCTGCAACAAGTAGCAGATTCGCCTGATGTACCACAGTGCCAAGCTCTGCATTCATTTTTTGTTCGTTCTTTCTCTTTTTACATCGAAGTGCATTTTACATTTATTTTCCAATTTTCCAATTCTTTTCTCTGCTGGTTTAGTCTTTATATAAAAGTATAAAAATTCATATTTTTTCACGTATCAACTCTAGCATTTTTGTTATATACATATGTATGTGTATATTTATATATTTTTTTTGTTTATACATATATGTGCCCACACATACTGAGTACAAAAACCCATCATTCCGCTGTTGTTAGCTATTTCTCATAGCAAGGATGAAAAATGCCCATGTTTTGTCTCTCCAACAAAGATAGCACTTTTAACTGAAAGGTGATGGGAAAGGGATTGCTGAGTTCTTGCTTGTAGCAGTCTGGATCAACTGGAAAGTAGGAAGGGACAACAGGTCTTAGTTCAAGTATTACAGACTCAAATATATACTTCTTTCACTGAATGCCCATAGGACCATTTCCAGAGAATTTATATGCTTGATTTTTGAAAAAGAATCAATTTCACCAATTTTCCTGGTAAATCAGTGAGCAGAACTCGCCACACTGCCCATGCCAGTAGTAGAAATAAAATGCAAAAGTTAAAGGAGAATTCTGCACTGTCTGTCAGGAATATATGAGTATATATCACTTATTCTTACATGTCTACTGTTTGGTTATATATGATACATTTTTAAAATTTCAGTAGTCTATTTGAAGTAACAAAAAATGAAGACAAGTTAAATGTCATAAGAAACCTGCTAAGTATATGAGGCCTACTTTGGTATATATAAAACATTAATATAATATCATGCAAGTATGGAATAAATATGCCTCTGTCTTGGGGAAAAAAGAAAAAAAATAGACTTAGGTCTTTAGGGGTGAGCTTTGTGGTACAGTTAAGCTGCTGCTTGCAACACCTGCATCCCATGATAAAGTGTCTAGAATGGAGTATCACCTTTGTTTCCAAAGTTGTTTCCAGCTAAGGCATCCTGGGAGACATAAAATGATGGTTCAAGTGCTTGAAACCCTGAAACTCACATGGGAGACCCATTTGGAGTTACATGCTTCTGCCTTTTGCTTCTAGAGCCCGGGTTGTTGTGGGCATTTGGGCAACGAACCAGTGAATAGCATGCTTTCTCTCTGTTTTTTCTCTCGTTCGGTTTTCCTCTCTGTTGCTCTGTGTTTCAAACAAATAAATATTTAAAAACATATATAGGGTTCTTTAAATATCATTTGGTAAAAAATATCTGAAATTATCCCGAAGTACAGAATAGCATAAAATTATTACATCTTTGTTATAATTTTAAATATAAAAATAAACTATAATTATATGCTTCTTTATAGAGTGATAAGCTATTAATGGGAGTTACCTATGAGAAGTCCAGAATGATTGTGGTTAATTTCATTTAGGTTTATTTCTTTTTTTGCCAGTGTGACTTTTTAAGCCATGTTCATTTGTTCTATTTATAAACTAAAATTGGTGATTGACTCTCCCTTAGCAGCAAAATAGCTACTTCTGTAATTGATGTGACAACTCTGTACATTACAAGAGTAATGCTGTTTAGAGTTCACAACTGGGATATTTATTTAAAGAAGACCAGCTTCATCAAGCATCCCAATACTGATGGAACACACCAGACTGACTACAGTTTACCAGCCTGTCATTTTCAACTATGTTTCATTTTTGTTTGTTTTTGTTTTGAGATACTAATGTATAATATCAGTGTAGTGTCAGAGCCTTTATGTATTTCATATTTTTCCCACTGGCTCCTAACTCAAGGGTAATGGGAGTAGGTAGAGCTCTTCACTCGCCTGAAGTCACACTGTAGACATTTGGCATCTCAGGAGAAGACAATGCTGGCTCAATCTCCTAACTGCTATAAATGAAACATTTCTTGGAGAGAAATGAAGATACCTTTTGTAGATAACATGAGGGTTTTCAAAACAAAACACACTTACTGAAACTAAGACAAAGAAGAGTTGGATAACATTTCTAATAAGACAACTCCTTTGTGTTACCTCAGCTGACTTTCTGCAGTACATTTTATTGTACAACAATTGCTGTTAAACTTCCGGAACTTTCACTTTTCAGGACTGTGTTAAATAAAATACGGTTAGTAATGTACAAAGCCAGCCCCTGTTGTGGTGCTGAGGGCTGGGTTGCTGCTTGTGATGCAGCAACCTGGATATACATAGCACAAATCTAAGCATTGTGATGCTCACATGCCCTGTTGAAGCCTTGGTTCTAGTTCCTGCTGCTGTTCAGCTTCACATGCTGCAGAAATCAGCAGAGAAGGATCCGAATGCTTGTACCCCTTGCAACCAAGTAGGAGACCGGAATGTAGTTCCAAGGTCTAGGTTTTCCCCTGGCCCTGTAATAGTAGTGGTTACAGCCACTTGGGGAGTGAGTTAGCAGAGGGGCGATTTTCTCTCTTTCTCTTTTTCAATCTATCTCTTCTTATCTCTGTCAGTCTCTCAAAAAAAATTCTCAAACAATCTTTTAGTTTTTAAGAACTACATGATTCCATGCCTTACTTCAGTTAGGAATATACAGAAATTTCAGCATTTACTTTTTCTTGGATCAAAATAATACTTGTTTTATTTAAATGCCCTGATTGTAGCTGCCATAAAAAAAAGAAAATTAAATTGAATTAATGCCAGAGCTTCTATCTCTTTACTAAAATGGAGATTAAAGTTTGTCATAAAAAGAGGTGCAGTTGTGATGCATTGAGGAGTCTCATTCCATTCTTTAAGGAATCTGAAGGATGGAATACATGAATAAGATACAAGATTGCTTATTAAAGAATGAACCTCTTAGTTGTTAATTAGATATGAACTTTAGCATACATGACAAGATTATGACACATTTCTTTTTCCTTCACAATCATGTCTTTCTTATTAAAAAAATGTCTTTGGAATCAAACTTTCTTATTTTTGTAGTAGTCAAGAGTTTTCTATACATCAAATGTCGTATGTAGGAGGATGTATTATCAATGGACTTTTTTTTAGAAGATTTATTTTATTTTTGTTGGAAAGACAGATATACAGGGAGAAGGAGAGACAGAGAGGAAGATCTTCCCTCCGATGGTTCGTTTCCCACATGACTGCAATGGCTAGAGCTGAGCCAATTTGAAGCCAGGAGCCAGGAGCTCTTCCTGGTCTTCCATGCAGGTGCAGGGTCCAAAGGTTTTGGGTAGTCCTTGACTGCTTTCCCAGGCCACAAGCAGGGAGCTGGATGGGAAGCAGGGTCGCCTGGATTAGAACCGGTGACCATATGGGATCTTGGGGCACATGCAAGGTGAGGACTTTAGCCGCTAGGCTATCACAGCAGGCCCTCAATGGACTCTCAATAAGTCCTGAACATGGAGACCAATACATTTTCTCACGATTTGCAAATGTGTATATTCTAGGTTTAATATCACAATGCTAACTCTGAAAAAAAGCTCATTTATAATTTTTCTTTAAGAATGGAAGAGCCAGTGCTAATAACCACTTCTAAAATTATTGCTAGATGCCTTGAATTTTTTCCTCTTCTTTAATACTACATGATTAGAAGTGGTTCCTGGAAATCAATAGGCTGATTGCAAAAAAAAAATACAGTGTCTGGTCTACGGCCATACCACCCTGGACGTGCCCGATCTCGTCTGATCTTGAAAAAATGCAGTGTCTGTATTCTTGCTGATAAGATAGGTGAGCATAAAATTTTATCTGTAAAATACAGATAGAATATAAATTCAAAAATAGAAATATTTTGAATATACTGATACTACTCTATGGCTTTGCGGATAATTCAGAAGATTTCAGTGCTAAAGTACTCTGTGGAGAAACCTATATTATTTGGTTGAAAATACAAAGAAGTCAATGTAAGCTGTATAGAAAGTAAGATTATGTTTTCCTCTTAGGGGAAAATAATTGTTAAGTACAGCTACCCTGATTCTTGTTGTCTCCAGCAACTAGAATACTGCTTACTTATGAGGAGAATTAAATATTTGATGAAGTTAAATATTTGAGAAGAAGTCATTAGCAGTCTGCTTATAAATAAGAATAATTCATAACTGTACATACTAAAATATAAGTTATTATGTCTTTCAAAAATCTTAGATAACTAGCTAAGTAGCTAAGATTGATATTACTGGCAACCTTATTTTCTCTCCTGATTTGTATATTTGTCACTAAGTGAAAAAGTTTGTATAAAACTGAGTCAGGAAGTTTTCTGAGTAAATTAATGTATGTTCTAAAAATGTTATGTGTAATAATGAGATTTTAAGACAGACACAAACAAAAGAAAACTAAGAGTGTTTTGTGTGTGTGTATTTTAACATCATTTAAAAAGTCTACGTTTATTATATATTTGTTTTTCTTATGAAGGAAGTGTGGGAGGATGACTGGCTAATAATGTTCTTTCATTACAATGATGGTAATAGTAGTGAATAGCTTTCCTGCTGATACAAAGGACATTAGTGCTGTTTAATGCTTTGATTAACAATGTTTGTAAAA
This sequence comes from Ochotona princeps, assembly GCF_030435755.1. NCBI lineage: Eukaryota > Metazoa > Chordata > Mammalia > Lagomorpha > Ochotonidae > Ochotona > Ochotona princeps. The sequence goes on along the minus strand of NC_080865.1, from coordinate 56,953,958 downwards.
TTATAACTACCTTTTCAACATGTTTTATTTTTGAAGCCAACAATCCTGGCTTTGATTTACATTGACTTGGAATTCTTTGTACTATGTCTTTTTTCACTGCTTTGACTACCAATGATGCTACTGTTGCCTGTGACATATAGTGGATACCTTTTTGTAAGGATCTGCTTTTAACTTCTTGAGCACTGAGGAAAGCTCTTATATTATACAATAGATGCCTAATTAAAATTTATTTTATTGGCAGGGTTTATTTGCTGATAAATGAAAGTCAATAAAGGAAAAAGTGGAATATACTAAGACGTTATATCACTTTAAAGAATGTTCAAGAGAGGGCCCGGCGGCATGGCTTAGTGGCTAACGTCCTCGCCTTGAAAGCCCCGGGATCCCATATGGGCGCTGGTTCTAATCCCAGCAGCTCTATTTCCCATCCAGCTCCCCGCTTGTGGCCTGGGAAAGCAGTCGAGGACTGCCCAAAGTCTTGGGACACTGCACCCGCGTGGGAGACCCGGAAGAGGTTCCTGTTCCCGGCATTGGATCGGCGCAGCACCGGCGCAGCACCGGCCGTTGCAGCTCACTTGGGGAGTAAAACATCGGATGGAAGATCTTCCTCTCTGTCTCTCCTCCTCTCTGTATATCCGGCTTTCCAATAATAATAAATCTTTAAAAAAAAAAAAAAAGAATGTTCAAGAGAACCATAGAAATATGTTTTGAGGATATGTAGTCCAGAACAATTCCTAAAGTGATACTATTGAGCTAATCTGCTGTGAAGGTGATTATTATGAAGATTATTTAAACATTTTGCCAGAAACTCTGAAACTGAGACTTGTAGATGCCACCATTTTTGCTTTAACTGAATCTGTATGCTACTTGTTTGTAAAAAACAGGTGTCATTGATTTCTTTTGTAAAATATAGCATAAGTGCAACTCGGTTGTGGAATTTTATTCATTTGTCTCTGCCTTACCTGACAGTAGAGACTGAAAAAGCCACTTTTGGTATCAATATTTGGGAGTTGTTTCTTGCCTCATTCAGTGGGGGAAATTCCAAACTAAAACCAAAACAGAACAAAAAACAAGTAAACAAAAACGATGTGTTCACAACTGGCTTTGAGATACATTAGATTAAGCTATCACCTGTGGTGCTAGTATCTTCTACCATTGCCAAATACAGTCCCAATTCTTCCATTTCCAGTCCAACTTCCTGCTACAGTGCCTCATAAGGCAACAAAGGCCAAGGACTTAGATCTGTATCTAGGAGACCCAGATGGAGTTCCAGGTTCCGGCTTAGGCCTAGTGCAGCCTTGGCTATTGTAGCTAGTTAGGTAGCTATGAGAAAATAGAAGTTCTATCTCACTCTGTTTCTCATTGTCAGTCTGCATATCAAGCAAATAAATAAAGCTCTAAAAACATTCGATGAAAAAGTAAAAGATATTCTCAGTTGCTGAACAACCAAATGAATTATATAATACTGATACACTCATAAATTCGTTGTTTCTGGATTTTGGAGTCATCAGATTGGATACTGATTAAAATGAAGAGCCTTGCCAATAGATGAGCTATTGTTTATGGTGACTTTTCAAATTTGGTAAAAAAGAAATAGAGACTGAGTTACAGCTTAAGGAACATCTAAGAACACAATTTTTTTCTTAACTGCAGTTTGAATTTTGAGAATATGTCATATTTTTCATAGTTCACACAATGCCAAGTTTTTGTTTTGTTTTGTTTCAACATGTGTGTGTGTGTCTCCTGATGGGAAACACAGTGAGGTTCATGGGGGAGGCCCTAATAACTCAGTTCCTCACTTTTTATGGATGAATGACATCATTCGGACTTCTAATTCAACAAGCACTTTAACACATTCAGGTAACTTGCCCCAGAATAAGATAGAAAAGAAATGAATAACATGGAGAACATGAAGAGCACATTTTAGAAACAATGTTCTCTCACTGCCATTGATATACTTTTACCCCAATTCATTATTATAATTTTGTGATTTCATTCCATGGTAATAATGCTGCTTGAGAACAATGTTCTAGCTGATATAGTGACAAGCTCTCTGGAAACAAAGACACGCTAAGCCATTTATTTTTGTATTTTTCTATTTTACATGGTAAACTAAATGAAGTTGAGATCGTTTAACAGATAAAAGGTTGATGGCATTGCCAGTCATTGAATGTATCTGACGTTGTGACCCGCTACTTGGCAGATAGTCCAATTTTAGGGCTTCTTAAAGGTGTTAACACTTTTATAACAGAACTCCTAGCCTATTTCTTTGTACTCTATTGCCATGCTAAAATTTATAAGCAGGTTAACCATGCTGCTATGGTAACGACAAGTAATGCCTCAACTGCTTCTGCTCAGCTAAGCGTGTATAGAGGGAATAGCTGTCATGGTGTTAACGCTACCCAGCACAGTCCAGAAAGAGGTTTTAATCTTTCTCTTATTATATAGTCTATGGCATAAAACTGCAATGTCATAATTCTTTCTGAAGCCTGAGGAGAACTCTTTGCATTAGTTATTCTACTTTAGTTGCTGAGGTGCCTCTCACTTTACTGTACTGGGAAAACTTCACGGCTCAAATAAATTGCGCAGGTGATAGACAATTATATTTGAAGCCTGAACAATTCAAGTACACCCACAATAAAATAACCACACATACCAAAGGGAAGGGGAAGTGGTGAAAAGATATAACAGAAATCAAGAAAAGGTTAAATATTATAAGTGTGAGAAAACATAAATTCCCAAAATGTATTGCCTCCTTAAAGGACTGGCATAGCATTTTTCAGTTCTATGTATGGGTAATAAAGAGTTGTTTAAAAAGATAGAGCTGCAGTAGATAAGTGAATGAGTCACCTTCTTCCATGAAGGCTGTGAGGTAGTTTTTTATTTGTGTGAAAGAGTATATTGGTCAGGTCCTGGGTATCTCTAGACACTTGTCAGCATCTTCTCCTCTACTCCAAATTGACATTCATCCTTCTTGGACGGCATTTAATGCCTCCTCTGAAAGGCTTCATGTTGAATTGTTGACAGTCCCAAGTCATTTTAGATTTGTAAAACCTAATGGCGTTTTATCCCTGTTGTTGAACAGTTTAGCAGTGTTAAAAATAAGTATGGGTCAAGAGAATCTAAATTATTAAATAATAAGAAATAAGCTTCATTGGTGTTTGGTGTCACCAACACATCATGTCTATAAATGTCAAAGAGTCCATTTGCATATAAACTAAAAATTCTATTTTCAATTTTAATTGCACACTAATTCCTTATAGAATCACTTTCTGTCTCTAACAGTGTATCTGTAGAGCAACTTTTCATTTCCTTATTCATTGTGCAAATACTCAATGCATGCCGTTTTATTGGAAAAATACACTACACAATGCTCTGAACTACTACTGGGTTTTGAAAATGGGCACATAGCAACGCATAAAAATGCCTTTGACATTTTTTTTAAGATTTATTTATTTGTATGGAAAGGCAGATCAGATTTACATGGAATAGAGAAAGAAAAACCTTTCATCCATTGGTTCAGTCCCCAAATGGCCACAATGGCCAGAGCTTAGCCGATCGAAAGCCAGGAGCCAAAAGCTTCCTCCGGGTCTTCCACGTGAGTACAGGGTCCCACGGCTTTGAGACTTCTTCCATTGCTTTCCTAGGCCATAAGTAGGGAGCTGGACGGGACATAAAGAAGTCAGGACAGGACTGGTTCTCATATGGGATCTAGGCACTTGCAAAGTGAGGGTTTAGCCATTGAGCCATTGTGCTGTGTCCTCTGAAATTTTTGTACTCGCTGTAATGACTATCATCATAGATGGGGTGATGAGGGACAATTAAATACTCAAATCAGAATTTTTGCAAAAAGATACTGCCTATAATCCCGCCACAAAAAGACATTAGTTTGAAGAAAGTTTTTTGGAAAATATATATATATATATATAACAAAAGTAACAGAAATACTTACTTCAAAGGTTCTTAAACTACTATAACCATTTTACTTTATATTGCTTTTCTTTTCTGAAGTGTTTTGTGAAATAGACTGAATCTATAAAAGAAGGTACAAATACAAATATAAGAAATACCCTTATACACACAACTCAGCTTAAGAGATTACATCTTACAATGTTCTGAAGTTTATGGGAACAATTTCTTTAGTTTATTACTCTCCTTCCTCCTTAGATACAATCATTATAACTTGGAGATCATCATTTTTTTCTCTTTTCTCATATTTCACTGCACTTGTATGTGTCCCTAAACAGTAAGTACCATGTTTTGAATGCTTTAACTTCTTATGTGCACAATGGTTTGTATATTTTTCTGCAGTATGTTTTAAAATTCAGTATTCTGTTTATGAGTCATCCACATTTATACATGTAGCATCCATTCATTCATTTTCACTATTGAGTAGAATTTAATTTTCTAACTTTTCAAAAATTTATCAATCTTTCATTGATGTTCATCTTTTCTATTTTCAATTATTTGCGATTATCAAATTATTGACATCCACATTATTGAATACACATTCCTGGAAATATATGTGAGGGATCTATAAGCCTGAGATGACAAAAAATATGTATTTTACACCCAACTAGCATTTCCTAAATTCTTTTTAAAATTTTCATAACTCATTTATTCCCCTATCAAATTCCAGATACTCTGTTAGCTGCGCATTGTGGCTAAGACTTATTTTTCAGACTTTTGAAATTCAGTATTATACTGCTACGGTTAAAAATTCAAAACAACATGAATATATATGCATGTGTATGTCTGTATTGGAGTATGTGTACTATTGGTTTAAACTTGGAGCTGGAAGTAAGCCAATCACTTCATATAGTATATGGGTGAATTCACTTTATTAAATGGGAACGAGTGTGCAGTGATGGCATTTTTTGGGTAAAGATAACCAAACAATAAATGATACATTATGCTTAAGCTGTATTTAAAAAAAAAGATGTATTTATTTTTATTGGAAAAGCAGATTTACTGAGAAATGGAGAGAGATCATCCATCTGCTAGTTCACTCCCCAAATAGTCACAGTAGCCAAAGCTGAGCTGATCCAGAACCAGGAGAAAGGAACTTCTGGGTCTCCCAAGCAGATGCAGTGACCCAAGACTTTAGACCACTGCTTTCCCAGGCCACAAACAGGAATCTGGATGGGAAGTAGAACACCTGGTACTCAAAGTACCACCAAAGCTAGTGCTTACAAGTAGATGATTAGCCAGTTGGGCCCCTAGATGGTACATTATTGAATGTCTACTTATGAGAGAGTGTCATGCTTCTTCCGGATGGGAAATCTGTGAAGTAATTTGTTTCAGAACTGTTATTAGTAATTAAAAGTTGTCTCTGAGAACATTTCAGCTCTGTCGAGAAATCTTATAAAGCTTCATTGAAGATTTTCATATAAAATACACAAGCTTTTGTCTGGGCTGTGTCACGTGCGCAGGAGCTGTCCAATACAACTGAATTTTAAATCAGGTAAAGTGAAGAGCAAATGTGGCATACATGTCCACAGTTAACATATTTCCCAAGCTGTACAAATAAAGTAGCTCTAACACATATTTTCTACAAACCTGACAAGTTCATGCAGAGTTGAACAAAGCAATTGCATAGTCTATTTTCCCTCATTTCTTACAGAAATTGTGTTACAGTGTAGCATACTTCTGTATTTTTTCTCTTTGCATGTGTTTCCTTCTGATAGCTTGAAAGGCTACAGTGAAAATGTTGTCTGATCCATGTGTTTATCTGGAGAGATTCATTTAAGGAACGTTCACTTGTGGAGTTAAACTTCTTTTACAGTGTGAGGACCAAGATTGTGATTTCTATGCTGTAGTCCTAGTTCATGGGATGCTCTCAGTGACTTGAAGACATTCTTAGGCTTGTGACATATGGTCCCTCCATCTTAGCAACAGCAACTCTCCCATTCATCATTTCACTGCCGTAGCTTGAAGGTCTCTAATTTCCCCCATCTACAATCATCTGGAGAAAAGGATAATCATTCAATCTTTTTTTTAAGATTTTTTAATTTTTATTACAAAGTCAGATATACAGAGAGGAGGAGACAGAGAGGAAGATCATCTGTCCATGGAAAGGGTAACTCCAATAGTCCAATCTATACTGTTTTTTTTATTGTCTGTTTGCTCTTTTGGCTGTATCTCATATGTTTTGATGTTTTTATGTCAGATTGGGTGCTTCCAAATAATTTCTTTTCTCTAGTAGAATTCATCACATGCACATGAAGTATACGATGGCATCATTTTTCCCAAGAGACATCTGTGTTTCCTTTTACTTAAGCATGTGTAGGTTACTCAGTGGTGCATTAGTTTATCAGGGTGCTATAATTTGTTGTTGATGTTGTTGTTGCTGTTGTGATTGATGTGGCTGTTGTGAAATGATGTCAATCCGAAAAATAGTAATATTATTTCAACCCCAAACAGCCTGTATCTCATGCAATAACATATTGTGAAGTAAACAATGAACCAACAATTGATATGAACTAGATTGCTTATGACCTACATCAAAGAATTGTAAAACCTAATATACTTGTAAGGCCCTGTGATACTTGGAAAGAGGGAGGGAGAGCAGAGAAATCTTACATCACCCTAGAAGGTGTGAGGAAGACGGGAAGTATAACCTATCAGGATCATAACTGGTAACTCATAGGCAACAGACTTGAATCAGCATTAGACAATAGCAAAACTACAAAGGCATATGGGGGAATCAGGAGCAATCCTAATAACCTCTTAACAGGAGGTCATACGCATAGAGTGGGGGGGGGAGGGGAACACCAGAGTGGAGCAGGAGGACAGGAGGAGGCTTGTATCCCAACCCTGAAGACTCCCAGATCTTCATCAAGGACTGTCAGTACGAGCACCGAGCACTACATCCCTACTGCCGAGGAGACCATGGGGAAATGGAGTGCCTTCGTAGGCCAAGTACTCTGAGGTCACCCACCCCCATTTGGATCTACCACATGGGATGGAAGAAGCCCAAGTCCTGCCTTGCAGGATCCAAGGTCATCGGAACGACAACCAGGATCCCTGAGCGGTCCACAGAAACAGAAGAACAGTAAACTTCCTTCGGGACTAGGGAGAGGAGCTTTCTCTGGTCCTTGCCTGCTTCCAACTTTGGGTCCCCACCCTCTCCCATAATAACCATCAGGAGCGCTCCAGAAACCCCTCAAAACAAACAAACAAACAAACTAGAATAGATAGAGAATAACAAGGAAAGCTTAGAAACAGACAGGAAATGGTCAGCGGGGATGCACTTATAACACTGGGTGGGACACAAAGATTAGTTACGCCTCACTGGGGTATTGAAGTTTTCTCTGCACACCCCTCCTACAACTGTTCACCTAAACTGTTGACATATGTCTTGTTATAGAGTTAGACTACCCAAAAAACAGCCAGTTTCAGAGAAACCATGCTTCAATGCTATAAACTGCTAAATACTAAAACTAAAATAGAAATGAGACAGCTAAATGGTAATCTATAGCCATTTTAAGGTGTATAGAACACGGTTGAATATAAACCAAAATGGAAATGTCTATGAAGAAGTCACAGGTTGTGGTTGAGAACCTGCGTTTTCTTATTAACATATTGGTTAATCAATACCATATCAATTAATGCCATAATGTTGTAATTGGTTGTAAATATTATGTTGGGGTTTTTATTTGATTGGGATGATACTCTGCTGGCTCTACCTTCAGACCAGAGATGGTCTCACCAAGAAGCTATTGAACTTACCAGGCCAATAAGATGCTGGACTGTATGCTTGGTAAATACCTTCAATGAAAGAATCTCAACTGAATCTGAACTATGGAAATGTAATAAGGTGGAGCAATCCACCGTGGGGGGAGGGTTTGGGGAGAGGTGGGGGGAATCCCAGTGCATATAAAACTGTGCTACATAATGCAATGTAATTAATAAAAAATAAATAAATTTTAAAAGAAAAAAACGATTTTTTAATTTTTATTACAAAGTCAGATATACAGAGAGGAGGAGAGACAGAGAGGAAGATCATCTGTCCAATGATTCCCTTCCCAAGTGACCGCAACGGCCGGAGCTGTGCCGATCCAAAGCCGGGAACCAACTGATTATACACATTTTAATTTGCAAAATCCCTTCTGTTATGCAACACATAACAGAATCACGTACATAACATCAGGAAGTAGAGATCAACACAGATAGGGCAACGTTTTGTGAAATAATGTCTTTGATGTTAAGCATATTATATCTACTTTACCATTTCATGTAAGAAGGTAGATAGGCATTCTACGGTGCTAGCTGTGGTCAAGGGCTCACTTCCATCTTCCTATTCTTCTCAGCAGCCAAGCCTTTATCTCCTGCTCCCTGTATTCCTCAGAATATAATGCTCTGACTTACTGAGATTAACAGATGATTTCAGGATTAAGTCTGTCTCAATGCTCTGGTTCCATGATCCTCTTTATTTTCAGACTTTAGGGTTTTTTCTTGGCTTTGTAAGAAAAGTAGCCATGCACTTAATTATGATTTTTATATTTTAGCTGAGATGTCTATCTGTTTTAGAAACCTTTTACTCTGCTTACGAGGCTACCATAAGGCACAGATCAGAAGACTGTAATGTTATTTTAATTCCATTATTATCTATATTATGTATGTTTTTACACATATATTGTGGTGCATTTATTGAAGAAAAATATAGGCAAATAAGTAGTTGAAATTTTATTCAAACACAAAAATTACAAGCAATTTCACCAAACTTGAGTGTATAGTAATAAAAATCTAGTTGTTAACCTCATGTTTCATATGCAAGTGATCATATATTGGTTTTCCAGTCTTTGTGTGAAAGCAGCATTGCCTCCCCTCCCCCATATAATAATGTTGAAGCAAAACATTTTGTGTAGGTGCAATAACTATTTGCTATTGCAAATACATTCATAGGACAATTGCCAGTTGTACCAGTTCGGAATATTTTCAGTTTAGAAGTCCTTTAGAAAACACATCAAATGCTACAGATAGGAATACTCATACCTCCCTCCCTTGCTCCCATGTGGAAAACCTCTAACAGTATAATGGGGTAAGGAAGCTAAGTTTTCTCCCACAAAAAATATTAAGTTGTGTCTACCTGAAACTGACAATTGATAGAATATTAGAATGATTATTAAAATAAAATTAAAACTATTCTATGAAAATCTACTTATTTCTTGAAATATGTTGGGCCACATAAACTTACTAATTTCTTAATTCACAGCATGTCATTTACTGGCAACTTCCTATAGTTTAATGTGTCTGATATTCTTGACTTAATATCCAGTGATCATTTGTTGGAAGAATATGCATCTCCATTTACTTTAACAAACATTTGGTTTCTTAAAACCCTTGGGAATATTTAAAACGTGATGATTGTACTGATGATGAAACGACCATGTGATGTGAAAAGAAACAGAATTATGTAATTCTCTGGATATCTTATTGACAAATAACAGTGACTTTAGATATATGTCAATATTTAAAGTAGCAACTTTAGTTGTGACTTTAAAATACGTTTGACCAAATACTTTGATTTATTGTCAAGATATCTATTTTCAATGAAATATAACTATCTGGAAGATGCTTTCATGCCTGTTTTGTTTTACTGTAAGGCATATTTGTTTGGATAGCAGAGCAACAAAGAAAAAAAGTAGCAGAAAAGGTAAAGGGAGGGGGATTAAACCACATCTTTCCAAATGATCTCAATAGCCAGCTTTAGCCAGAAGACAGATCAGAAGTGGAGCCGCAGCATATTCTAGCCCATATTCTGATATGGGGTTCCCACATCCTCAGTGGCAGTTGAACCACAATGCTGGTCCAGAACAATGCAATTATTAATCTAATATTTGGCCAACACCCCTGTCAAGAAGGTTAGCAATTCTAAATGTATGTTTTATGCAAATTTGAATTAAGACTAATGGCAGTGGTCTGGAGCCCAGATTTGCTAGGACATCTGCTTGCTTGCAAATGCACAATCATTTTTCTATGGTGCTTATTTTATACTCATCAGGATTTTATAAGTATGTGAAAATTATAACAATTCCCAGCTTTTTATACTCTGATTAAAGCAAATCACTTGAGCAAGTTTATACTTGGGGTTGCTCCCGTGTTCTGCTAGGACTCTGTCATTTCCACCATACATGGTACGCCTGGGGAATAATATTTGAATAATATAGCTAATGTGTGTCAAAGCTATAGATTCTTCAAGTTCCAAAGCACAACCAAGAGTCCTTCATTCTTCTGAAATCTGTTACCTTCAAAATAAGCTCCTTCAGCTTCTGTCAGTTTTCATGCATATAAAGTTATGCTACTAGAAAGTAAAGGGGACCAAATCATAGTAATTCTACCAAAAATCAGTCTACTGAGATTTTATTTTGTAGGCTTTTGTGATGAGATCATACAGCACCTACAGGACCTCTAATGAATATTTCAGTGTTCATCAAAAATTAGTTATTTAATGGCTATATTCCAATTATCTGTTTATATTTTAAACCTTATGTAAATTAGCACCTGTTGGTATATAAGATTTATATGTTTGGAAATTATTCTGCTAATTAATACAAATACATTGCTTATTGGAATGACACACACACAGTAATTAAGCTGTGAATATGTGTATGTGTATTTTTGAGTGAAATATTTTATATTTTATCAAGGTAATTGAAAATACTAATATTCACAATAGGTGGTTAAATTTTAAAGTTGCATATTTATAATTCAATAAAAATGAGATGGCATTTTACTAAATGGAGTTTTAGATTTTTAGTTCTCTCAGTTGTGTCTTAGGTAATACTATTTTTGATCAAATAAATACCTATCATTTGTGTATCATTTCCCCTTAACTACTTGAAAGGGAAACAAATTACTAGTGATTACAAGAGAAATGTCATTTTTAAAGGTATCTTGGGTTAAGTGAAAGAAGCCAGATACAGAAAGACAAACATCACATGTTCTCTGTAGGATGTAAAAGTTAAAAAAAAGAGGCTCTGAATTGATAATAGTGAATCCTGGAGAACCCGAAGCGTTTGGAGCAGGAGGTTGAAGGTGGTTGGATACTGGGTACCAAAACGCAATCCCCAGCACTGTGTTGTGACTATAGGTCACCATAATGTATTATGTACTGTGTAACTAACTACAGGAGGGGAGCTGGTAAATTCCAACAGTGGAGGAAGGTGCGGATAGCGGTCACCCAATTTCACCAATTTGTACTGTATGCTTGTGTTGAAACATTTCACAGTGCTGCCAAATTATACAAGTAATGTATGCTAATTGAAAAATGCTTAAAAGTAGATGTCTTCACATATTCCGTTATCGTCCAATAGTTTCTAAGCTAGTTACAGTGAAAGAGCAATATATCCAAGCAGATTTGAAAGAATTGTTTACCCATCTTATTATCACTGATAAGAAGCAGGAGTTATGCATCCTGTTCCCTCGGAATCTCTGCATGCATCATCAAGGTAGAACTGCATTTACTCCTGTTCCTTCGTGCCCAGTGTCCTGTGAACATGTACTGGGACTGGCAGTTTAAAAAAAAAAAATTGAAAACACATCCTGAAAAATTAACACTCAAAATTAAAGTACATTTAAAGGTGGTCATAAATCACATTCTCTCTGCAAAATAGCTACTCTTACACTAATTCCTCAAGCTAGACTAGAGGGAAGAATATTGTTAGGTATAGAGAGCAGAAACAGGTGTTTTCTATGAAGAAAATAAAAGTGCAAAAACTGAGTCTTCTCAATGAATGCTTATAGTCACATTTGAATCTGTTTAGCTCATTGTCACACTAACCACTTACCGTTGTTACAGATCTGAGGGAATCACACAGCCAATATTTACAACAAAATATGCATATTCTGCATACAATTAACATATATGATACTACACATAAAGTGATAACAAATTCTTTTCAACTGCACAGAATGAAGAGCACATGAAGCCCTGATTGTCTGACTTGTTAGCATGATGTTCTGCAACACTGATCCAGTTTTAGCAGGGAAGACCTAAGTTCTTTTTGATTCTGCAATCTGAAATAGGAAACTTCAGATTATACCATTCAAAAATGTTATTTAGTAGCTGTGTAAACTTAGTTCCCTTATTTATCCTCCCTGTATTATATGTATGTCTACATGTATATGAAGAAATAATAGGCCTCAAGCCTGGGAACATACAGTAGCTACCACGTACACGTGGGGAGCTGCTCCCAGATTTGCCGGAACCTCGATGGCTACCCCTTTTCTGGGTGAGTCCCGGGGGTCTGTGTAGCGAGTCTGGGCCTCCTCTAGTGCTCGCCATGTGGCTTGAGCTGGGGGGAGGAGCCAGGAAGGGTGGGACTGGGGCCCAAGGACTTGAACCTCCGGCAGGCAGCTACCCCACTGCCTGCCGGGGGGCCTTGGGATGGCCACGCCTCAAGCCTGGGAACACACAGTAGCTACCACGTACACGTGGGGAGCTGCTCCCAGATTTGCCGGAACCTCGATGGCTACCCCTTTTCTGGGTGAGTCCCGGGGGTCTGTGTAGCGAGTCTGGGCCTCCCCTACTGCTCGCCATGTGGCTTGAGCTGGGGGGAGCAGCCAGGAAGGGTGGGACTGGGGCCCAAGGACTTGAACCTCCGGCAGGCAGCTACCCCACTGCCTGCCGGGGGGCCTTGGGATGGCCACGCCTCAAGCCTGGGAACACACAGTAGCTACCACGTACACGTGGGGAGCTGCTCCAGGGCGGCCAGTGCGCCATTTGGCGCCAGGCTCCGCCTGCTGGCCGCCTGGCCAGAGTTTTTGATTTTTGGTTCATTGACCTGCTTCCTGGGAGGCTCCCTCCTGAACCCACAGTGCTGGGGGCGTGAAGCACTGTGCTTGCTAGTAACCTGATCTCTGAACACCTCAAAGTCTCTTTGGGGATCCCTTCAATCAAAATGGAGGAAACAGAATGCTGGCAATTAGGGAATCCCAAATGAACTTGAGGCTTGCACCTAATGGTCCTCAGAGCAACCACGGGCAGGTGCGTGATTCATGGCTAGGAACAGGCCCAAACTGGGAGGTAAGGGGACACCACAACTGGGATGAGGCTCCCACCAAGGAGTGTATATGCTGGAATGGGGGCTGTGTTCTATCTAGGAAACAGTTGCAGTCACCCGAGGCACTAGTGTGGGCTGGGATTGGATGCACCAGGCCGGTTCAGATCCCAATACCATCTGGTGTTATGGAGAACCAGGGTTGATGTGGGACTGACTAGGCTGGGTCTCATTCCTCTTCTGAACCATGTGTGAGCTGTATGTGGGTATGGACGAGCCATGGCCGGGCTGAAACATCCAACAACAGGAACCAGAATGGGGTGAAAGCCAGCCAGGAAAAACCACTGTTCCTGCTAGGACAGGAGGTGAACTGAGTAGGGCTGGCTCAAGAACCCCCTGGCAAGCGCAAAATCTGGCATTGGGAGGGGTTCTGATGGAGGAGCCTGGGCAACTCCTCTGGCAGGACACAGTCCCTGCAGGTAAGCGCAAGAATCATGATAGGAAACAGCCCAGAATAGGCCATGGAAAGTTTCCCACTGGCATGCATTCAGCATGGGTCAGGAGCAGATCAGGCTGAATCAGTTCTTGTCAACCACTGGCAAATCCGATCGCCAGACCAGAGTATGGGATGGGCCGGGTTTGGTTGCGACAAAACCAGTACACATTATGGAATGCCAGGGCGTGGTTGCCTGTACTGGATATGAATGCAGCACCCAACCAGCACACGTGAAATCCAGGAAGGAAGGGGCAGAGCTGGCGGGGGGATTAAGGGGCTGGTCCCCTTGCCGGTCAGCTACTCCCACTGGAGAGTGTTGGCTGAGATAGAGACAGACCCGACTAAGCAAGGCTATAACACCTGTGCGCTGCATGTGGACTAGATCAGGGCCGCAGCATCAGCTGGCAGAAGCTGGCACTGGGAACTAATTCTGTCGAGTCAAATCACAGGACCACCTAAAGAGTGCATAAACCGGGACAGAGAGACCTGGGAGGGAAAAGTGGGTTCCCCCTTCCTGAATCACTATTCCCGTAGGAGGGCATGAAAACTAGGATGGGGGCTGGGATGGCTAGATAGGCACTCAACAACATCTGTGAGGGCTGGATGGTTGAGTTGATTAGATAGAACTAAGCTTTAATACCCATTGACGGGTACCAGAGCCAAATGGGATGGGGGACAGACAGGTCTTCTGCTACACATACTGGCAAACCAGGGTGGGGGCGGGCTTGGTGGGGGTTAATGTGGGTCGCCCCGACTAGGCTGCAGATCCCACTGGTTGATGTAAGGGCCGAACCAGACTGGACTGCAACACCCATTGGTTCCAGTGCAACTCGGGACTGGAAACAGAACCAACCCAGCAATTGAAACCACCAGCTGATCGGGGTGATGGACTGTGCCGGGCCCTGTGCTTGCTAGAACATACAAAAAACTAATCTGGGAATACCTCAAAGTATCTTTGGAGATCTCCCCAATCGAACTGCTGGACTCAGAACTCTAACCAAGAAAAGACAGAAGACAGAACGGGACAGTCATTCATCTCAGCTATATGTTGGCAGCAAATTATGGGGCAAACGGAGACTTTATGATGGACCATATCAATCAGTGGACGACCTCATCGAGCGAAACGCGCAGCAATTCATAACTAGAGAACTATTAACACCACTTGGGCACATATCTCGGAGCATGCCCCACATCCGGGACTTGGGGTGGGCGGGAAACCGGGTGGGGCTTCTCCCTCAATGTCCCCCTTTACCTCAGATGCAGGATGGAAACAATATGGACATAATGGCATTGCCCACTTTCCTATCCCTCTGAACCTTTTTTTTCCTTTTTTCTTTTTTTTTTCTTTTTTTTCTTTTTCCTTTAACTGTAATTAACTATGTAAAGATTGTCAACAACAATACAATAAAAAAAAAAGAAATAATAGTATACTGAAGGCAGTAATTAGAATTAAGTAATGTGTAAAATAATATTATAAAGCACTTACAAATAAGTGATGAAGAAACCAACTATTATTTTTCAAGCTATATTTACCTACCTAAAGTAGATGTGTTTCATGTAATATAGAAACAGAATTGAAGGAGGAAAAAAGGTAGAAAGACTAATGCAAAAGTAGTAAATGTTCTAAGCAAGAAACAATTGAAGGTATTAATAAGGTCTGAGGGTCATTTTTTTTGTCCTAATTGCAAGGAGTGTTGTAAGTATAAATAGATAGTAGAGAGATAGAGAGACAGAGACAGAGACAGAGATACATAGACAGATCAGATAATTTTAGCCCAATAATATTCTATATTTGAGTCCCTTGAGGCTCACATAAATTTAAAAAACCCAGAAACATACTTGTGGAACAATAAATCTGGCTATACAATAAACTGCCAGTCCTTTGTTTTGCTGTGTATGCTGACTGAAGTTACGAGTAAAATTATTTTGTACGATAAACTAATATCTTAAAAACTATATAAATATATCTATCTGTGTGTGTGTATATATATATATATATATATATATATATATATATATATATCAATCAATGAGTCACCATAATCTTGGGGAAGAGAACAAAATTTTTTTATCAATCAACTCCAATTTTATTTCTGGGAACAGAAATTTTTTAAAAGAGAATTTTAAAAATTTTACAATTTTATGAAGACAGAATTCTTGAACAGAAGTCCTCACAAATATTACTTGATTATTCATGTCTCGCTAATGCAAAATAAATTGATTCTCCCTTGAGGAAGTGCTCAGGTACTGAGTTTATCAAGTGAATGCATTATCAGAACAAATGTATGTCACTTCCAAGTCATACTGCAAATCTAGACTGTCTTGTTCTGAGTCAAAGAACATACAAATAGCATTCTAATTATGTGTTGATTTTCCTTTGCATATTGCTATACTGAACTATAAGCTATTCATGCATTTTGACTATTCTGGTTTGTGCTCCATTTTTTATGTAGAAAGGATAAAACTCTTGATTTGACAAATCCATGGCTCCATAGTTAAGTAATGCAATTTTACTCAGAAAGATAGATTGAGCTTTGTATTTTCAAAGATAAATGAGAATAAGATTCTTCAATTGTCAAAGTAATGCTCTGGCCAGTCTCAATACCATGAATGTGAAATTTTGGAAGGGTTTTGGTTTCTGTTCCAGAAACAAAACCTTGGATTGGTGTTGTGTTGTAGTAGGGTAAGTTGTCATATGAGGTGCCAGAATCCCAAATGAGCACTGGTTGGAGTCCAGACTGCTCCACTCAAATCTAGCTCCCAAAAGATGGTCCAAGTACTTGAGCCTCGCCAAGCATTATCCATGTGGAGTTACAGACTCTTGAATTCTGCATGGTCCAGGCTTGACTACTGCAGCCATTTGAGGAGTACACCAGCATATGCAAGATATATGTCTCTCTCTGTCTCTCTCTTTCTCTTTCTCTTTCTGCCTTTCAAACTTTTTTTTAAAAGAAACAAAAAATCCACAATAAACTTTTTTTTTTCTGCATAGGGAAAATTGTGGAAAACAACCAATAAATTCATACTATTATAGTAGTAGGTCTAATATGAGATAGGATTTTGAATAATATGCTCTTTTATCATACCTATATCCATAATGCTTAAGTTATACAACTTTATCTCATATTGCTACATCTACATTATCATTTTTTAAAGACTTATTTTATTTTTATTGATAAGGTGTATGTACAGAGAACAGGAGAGACAGAGAGGAAGATCTTCCCTTCGATGGTTCACTCCCCAAGTGAATGCAACGGCTGGAGCTGAGCCAATCTGAAGCCAGGAACCAGGAGCTCTTCTGAGTCTCCCACATGGGTACAGGGTCCAAAGGATTTTGGCTGCCCTCCAGTGCTTTCCCAGGCTGCAAACAAGGAGCTGGATGGGAAGCAGGGCCGCCTGGATTAGAACCGGCGCCCTAATGGGATCCCGGCGTTTGCAAGGTGAGGACTTTTACCACTATGCTATCACGCCGGGCCCTCTACATTATCTTTTATAGCTTACATTTAATTGAGACAGTAGCAAACCACAGGGCAGAGGTGCATCTCAAAAGAGGGATTTTTAAAATGCTTTTTTACATTTATAATTAAACTCTTCAAACAAATGAAGCTGGAAAAGACTGCCAGATAAGAGAGATACTGATTGTGCTGTTTGCTATTCCATGGCTGCTTTGTGAGAATTAGGCTTAAGGGAAGCTAGTATAACTGTGTAAAAAAAGAAATGGTTTCAAACACTGTATTTGGTTCTACATCTAGTATGATAAATTTGCTTGTCCTTGATGCTATTTTCCTTAAACATTTTCTTTCCCACCAAGTCTTCCTCTGTCAGTATGATCCTCTAACAATTGCTTCAGTGACACATCCTGGAAACTAGGTTTGCATTCCAGGAAAATAGTCATAGAATTATTCTTTTTTAATACAAATAATTCATAATGATTTAAGCCTCTGTTAAGCCCAGAGAAAAAAAGAATACTTTGTGTTTTCCTTTAACCACAATGATCATTACAAAGAGAAGTTTGAAAATAGGAGTATCATATAAAAGATATACATGTGTGTAGGAGGAGGAATACATGTATGTTGGTTCAATATTTTGATTGAAGCCACAATGAGCCAGAAGCTTCCTAGGACTTACAAAACTTTTTGGCAATTGTGGCTCTACCTTTAATATCTTTATTTAGTTCCCATAAAAGACTGAAAGCAATTATCTGAAAATGCATGGCAAAATAACCTTATTACAAGCCAGGAAAAATCTTATACAAATCATGACATGAAAATGATAGAAAATCATCCAGCTTTCCATTTGAATGGAAAAATGGGGTAATAGATTTCAAAAGAATTCTGGTTAAGCATTCATGTGTTTTCCTTCTTTGTAGTCAGTCTATAATGAAAATAACATAAAACTCAAACTTTACCCATAGAAATCAGTGTATTTTTCATTAAAATTACATTAATAAAAGAAATAGAAATGGATACATATGTGTATCATACAACTATACATATAAATGAAAATTTCTTCCCGTAGGCATTACTTTTTCCTCTAATAAGGATTCCAGTATTAATGGAGATCGAGTTAATACACCTTATATTTCAAGATTTCGATCATACTTCAGCAATACTCTGGTGAAATGGACTCTCAGGTATAAGGGTACAGCCAGAAGTTTGTGCAACAATGAAATTAAAAGATATGGTCACTTAGGTGCAAATTTTAAAAATTTCCATTCTATTTTTATTGACGTATTCACATTCCATGTACTTTTTGAAGTCCTTTGTATATATTTCAAAATGTTTTTGAACCAAAACTGACACATCTGTTAATTCCATTTTCAAGAGGTTTTTGAAATACACTCATATATAGTTTTTTAAATCAAATTTTATTTATAAATTGTATTATAAATCAAATGAAAAGATATTCAACTTGGTTGTAAAACTATTACAGACATTGTCAAAACTATGGGAGTATGTAATGCCTATCAATTTGAAAAACATTTAGAACAAAGTGTGATAAAACCCTGTTTGCAGCAACACAGATATACATAGCACACGCTGGGTGGGGGGAGGGGTGTGGTCACATGAAGGCGGAGCTTGCCTTTGTGATGCAGCAGGGCAGAGGCAGCCAATTGATCCATAGAGAGAGGTAACATGACCTCCATACAAGAGCAGATTTGGAGGAATGGAAAGCGGGCGTCGGTGCCTTTCCACCTACTCCTGAGTGACAGTTATTTGTCAACTACCAGTGACTGATCTCTGAACTCTTGTTCCTGCCTCTACACCTGCTTTGACCCAAATACTTCCGTGCCATCCTTTATCTTCCTTCCAGTTACTTAGTACTCCTCCCTCCACACCCTCACCATTCCCACCTCCTATCTGGTCTCTTGAGAGCACCCTGAGAGGACCAGAATAAGGAGATGAGGATTTGACTCTTTTGGATTTTGTGTTGGGGTTCCCCAACTATGAAGAATAAGTAATCATGGACGCACCTCAAGTTCTTCCCTTCTGTTGGGCTGTGCCACCCTGTGTTTGATGTCAG
Source organism: Ochotona princeps (assembly GCF_030435755.1). Taxonomy (NCBI): domain Eukaryota; kingdom Metazoa; phylum Chordata; class Mammalia; order Lagomorpha; family Ochotonidae; genus Ochotona; species Ochotona princeps. The sequence continues at coordinate 56,934,938 of NC_080865.1, read as the reverse complement.
AGCCTTTGTAGGGTTTCTTGTATAGCCAAAGGCCTTAGCCTCGGTATCTTTTTCCAGCCTGATCTGGCTCTGATAACACCTGTGACCCTAACTTTGACTTAATCCAGGCAAAAGAAAGACTGATAAGATGGGATCTTGAAAACAGGAACCTAGGGCTGGTACCCCAGGAACCACAGTCTTAAAAGGGAAGAACTAGTGAGTAGACTAGGAAGCCACATGCTCATGGTGGAAACTGTATGGCTTGGGATTGTAGCTTCATTATGTAGTTTTCTCAACCCAGGGAGCTATGAGGGCATAGGAGTCATGCGAATCAGCCTGGCTCCTGGAAGCCCTGAGCAAGGTCCTCCAGTCTGCAGGCTTGCTGCCCTCCTGGAGGGTGAAGACTTTCTCCTAGGAGTTGCCCAAGAACTCATGTTTGTGACAGTTTGGCACCCCGGGAGCAGTGGTACCGAGTTACTGGTGTTGGTAGTTATTTGTTAAGAGTGAAACATCACATGTGCTTTGTATTTCTTGCTGTGTTGACTGACGTCAACCTCTGAGTTCTCTCTCTCCTCTGGTCTTGGGGCCTCAGGGACTCTCTTCCCAAGCTGTTAGGGGGAGTCCTGAGATGGCCATGGTGGCAATGAGGGGCTTTGTTCTGTTGGGGTACGCACCTAGGGAAGTCATTAGGAGTAATCTGACCCTGAAGGTTCTTCTTTTTGCGAACTAGCATGCAGAATGTTGATTCAGCCATGTAATGGTTCTTACATTTCTTAGGATTGTCCAAATATAAACAATGCCAGATTCCTGCTGCAAAAGTTTGTGTTCTTTCATTGTAAGTCATACACCCCCTACCTTGAAATGCATAAGAGAGAAAGAGGGAGAACGGGCATGATTGAGAATAGCATATTGATATCAATAAATTTGATTGAATTGGACCACTCTGGCATCTCAGTGAGGGATTAGAAAATATCCAGTTATCAGGAACAACACTTGCTCTGAGGTAGACCTTCCCACATTCCCAAGGGAGAATCAATTTGGCAGGCATTGGGTGCAGTAGTTTAAACTGCAGCTTAGGATTCCTACATTCCACATCAGAGTGGCTGCGTTGAGTCTGACTACTACCGGGTTCCAATCTGAATTCCTGCTAATGCACTTGGCAGGCAACGCATCACGGACTCCGTATCTGGGTTCCTGCCACCCACATGATGGAGTTCTTAGCTTCTGAATTCCAGCTGGGTTAACTGTGGATGTTGTGAGGGTCTGGGGATTGAACCAGAAATGGGTTCTCCGTGTACTCCATTGCTCTGACATTTAAATAATGAATCACTTTGTTGTTGTTCTTATTGTAGCTTCTGTTCTTTTTTTAATCTTTTATTTATTATCATTATTGTTATTATTATCATTTTATGATACGGTTCCATAGGCCCCTGGGGTTTCCCTTATCCCCTCTCCAGTTCTGCCCCACACGAGTTCCCCTATATCATTACTAAAGTATAATTCATTACACACAGTCATATGTCCATTGTTGTAGGCATGGACAATGGCAGAGTCCATCATCCTGTTGTCATACAGTAAACAGTTTCATTGGGAGTCCATCTTTAGTCTGGAAGTAGAGATGCATACTGCACTGTATCCTCACATCTGGATATGATACTCTCCATTACACAGCTACTCTACATTCCCTTAAATGAAAAGCCACAAAATAAAATCAACAACAGGAAGAAAAACAGAAACTAACAACACCGTGAAGTTAAATAACATGCTACTGAGTGACTAATGTGTCGCTGAAGAAATGAAAAAGAAAATCAAGAACCTTCTTGAAGAAAATGATGCTACAGTATGATATGAGTCATTTAAGAATTTAGTCAGAAGAAAGTTTTTTGAAGTGATGAAACTAATAACAACAACAACAACAACAAATCCAAATCCATGAGATATAGTTTCTGCTGATTTTTGTTAGTGAAATATGTCTCCTGTAGGGAACAGATTTTTTTTTAATCAAGTCTAATCTATGACATTTGATTGAACTTAAGTCATTTACATACAGGGTTAATAAGTATGGGAGGTACTTTGGTCCTGTCATTTTAGCAATTGGTTGTTCATTGATTTAGTCTTCTGTTATCAGTTTACTGAGATGTTCTTCATGTTTGCCTTTGATTTTGGTAGGTGCTATTCCTCTTCTCTGTCAAGAGAACACCTTTAAATATCATTTGTAGGGCAGGTTTGGAAGAGGCATATACTTTAAATTTTCTTTACGGTAGAATAATTTTATTTCATTTTCAAAGGCAAAGGAAAGTTTTGCTGGGTATGTTATCCTGGGCTGACAATTTTCTGTTTTCAGAATCTTGAATATGTCGCTCCATTCTCTTCTGGCCTGTAGAGTTTCCTGTGAGAGGTCCCCTGTGAGAGGTCTCCTTTGAGTTTAATTGGCATTCCTTTATATGCCAATTGATATTTTCACATGCGTATTTAAGGATCTTTTCCTTATGTTTGATTGACAAGAGCTTAATTATCATATGTCATGGTTAAGTTCACTTTTGGTCAGCTCTGTTGGGAGTTCTGTGGCCCTCCTGGATGTTGTTTCCCAATTCTTTCTCTAGATTAGGGAAAATTTCCCTTACTAATTCATTGAATACACCTTTAACCCCTGCTTCACTTTTTGCACCTTCTAGGACCCGCATAATTCTTATATTTGGCCTTTTAATAGTGTCTCTCAATTTTTGAATATTTTTTTTGGCCTTGTCCAGCTCTGCTTCCAGTTTTCCCCTTGTTTCTCCCTGGTGACAGTAAATATCTTCTAATTTTGAGATTCTTTCTTCTGCTTCCTTCATTCTACTTTGGAGGCTCTACTGTACTTTTAATTTGCTCCACTATATTCTTATTTTATGAAATATCAGGCTTCATTTGATTCATTTCCAGGGTGACATATTCCTTGAAGGCGTGCTTAACGTGCTTCCTTGTTGATAAGTTTTATAACAAGTGTTTTGAATTCCATATCCCCCATTTCCTTGTTGTATTATTCAGTTAACTTTGAGGTTGGCAAGGGCTTTGGCTCTTTTGCAGAGGAGTATTCAGTAATATTCATTGTGCCTTTGTGTTTTTTCTTGCTGTTAGTCATTGTACTTCTGGCTGGTAGATGCTTCTCCTTGGGACAGGTTTCTAAACTGTGTCACCCAGAGGTCTACAATTCGATTTCACTTATTGTGATTGGTACATGGCTCTTTGTTTGCAGTCAGTTGTGCAACTCCTCCAGTGAGTTTCAGGCCTGGGTTTTTATGTTAGACTTCAACCACAGTCTCCGTAGCCCAATATTCTGGCTCAGCACTCTCTACCTCCTATGATACTGTGCTGAGGCTGCACCATCGTCTGTACAAACTTTCTCCCACTTTCCGTTGGAGCAGTTCCCATGATTAGGGAGATATCAGGTGTCCTACATAGCTAGGCCCTCAGACCTAATGGCCAGCCAGTTCTGGCATGATCAGCACTAATGGCCAGAACTGGTTGGCCATTAGGTCTGACGGCCGTATGGACCTATTTTGACCTGTACGGTGCCAAATTCAGTATTATTTTCCTGTGAAACCAGTGTAATACACTGAGCTCAATGAGTTCACTTCCAGCTCAGGACATGCACAGCTCACTGCTGTCCCAGCAGTCTTAAAGCCTTTGCCACACCATACAAAATTGCACCATGGTCAAATCAAACAGACCAGGAAGACAGGCAGTTCTTTGTCTGAGTTCACATCCTGAGCTCCTGGTGAACGCCCCTTCCCACCTTGTTGCTGGAGGAGTTTGGGCTGCTGGTACAGTTCAGATTGCCACTTGCTGAATGCCGCTAGGGTATAGGTCACAGCAACACCACAGCATTGTGTCCATTGCCTTCCCATGTCTGTCAGTCTCTAGATGCCCCTCTGCTATTGTCCTATCCTCTTCTATTTCCTGGAATGTGCCTTCTCTGCTTCATACTGGCTAATATTTCTCTGTCTGTTTAAATTCGTTCCTACCTTATTCAGCCATCTTGATTCTCTCATATGTAGTTTTCTAAAAGTACTTTTCATGCCCACCTATTTCTTAAAATAGATGTCAAATAGTGTCAAAAACAATAAACTGTACAGAAAATTTGGGAATAGAGTTAGAATAGTGATACTTTTCTGATGTTGAGCAAGATTTCTTAGTTTGTTTAAATTGTTCTTGAAGTTTTTGAGGAAAAATATTTCTGTATTTTTTAAAGGGTGAATTGTATGTTGAAACACTTCATCTTTTTAGAAAATTAATGAAGACATTTGTCAGGACCAAATAAAAGAAATATCAAAACTGATTTTCTGGGCATTAATGGAATATATATTTTGTATCATAAAATGGCTAACGATTTTTCCTAGAATTAAAATTGCATGTGTTTCAAGCATTATGAAGGAGAAAATTTGACAGTCTGTATAACTGAATATACATAACTTTTATTAGGATCTCTTTGTTCTGGTAGATTAGGTATGATGACTTACAACAATTTCTTATTTCCCTTAGCAACAATCTGTCATGTCATTGGCCTGTGTAGGATAATTGGTACAATTACTAAAATGCTTTATTGTTAGTGAAACTTTAGTGAAGCAAAATTATAAACATCAAGCCCTTCATTTTAAGGGTTCACCTAACTTTCTGTGTATCTTAAATACTTTCCAAATTTGTATGTATTTATTTTTATTTACTTGAACATGAGATTGAGGGCAAGAGGGAGCAGGAGATAAAGAGAAAGAATCTTCTCATTTATTAATTCACTTTCCAAATGTCCCCAACAGCCAGGACTGGGCCAAAACGAAGACAGGAGCCAAAAACTTAATGCAGGCCTCCCACACATGCAGCAGGGATTCAGGTACCTGAGTACTGCTTCCCAGGGTACACACAGAAGGAAGCTGGCTTGGAAGGAGAGGTGCTACTGGAACCAGAGACTCTGATATTGGATGTAGGCATCCCAAGCGGCATTTTACCTGTTACATCAAATGTCAACCTCCTGTGCATTTTTTAAAATCAAGACATTGTACATTCTCTTTGAAATAAAAATAATTTGAGAAAGTCATTTGGTTCCTCATTTTTTCAGTCTGCCCAGATCTGGCTCTGGCAGTCATTTGAGAATTGAAACAGAAGATGAAAGATCTCTGTCTCTGTTTCTCTTCATATCAAATAAACAAAATTAAGTTTTTAAAAATGGATATTTGAGGGCCTAGCATAGTGGTTAAAGTCCTCGCCTTGCATGCACCCGGGATCCCATATGGGTGCCGGTTCTAATCCCGGTGGCCCTGCTTCCCATCCAGCTCCCTGCTTGTGGCCTGGGAAAGCACTGGAGGACAGCCAAAATCCTTGGGACCCTGTACCCATGTGGGAGACCTGGAAGAGCTCCTGGCTCCTGGCTTTGGATTGGCTCAGCTCCAGCCATTGCGGTCACTTGGGGAGTGAACCATCGGAGGGAAGATCTTCCTCTCTGTCTCTCCTCCTCTCTGTACATACACCTTTTCAATAAAAATAAAATAAGTCTTAAAAAATGGATATTTGAGTAAAAAAATACTTGCATAAAAATTTTGAAGGCAAAGATTCTGATTGTTTACCTTCTTGGAACACACTAAAAATTGTATGTTTATTGAAAGTCAGTAGTTCTACAAAAGTAATATCCATTGTTTTTCAGGCATACAGAAAGTGATATAAACAAAAGACCAACTGCTTGAGGGCAATACATATTAATCTGTAATATATAATGTAATCAATGTAACACCCTCTTCTTGCTTCTCTGGGACATATATGGGGTTATTGGAAGAAGGGAAGGTAAATACATTTTATTTACTAGTAGTATATGTAAGTTCTATTTCTGCAATTGCAAAATTCAGTCACCACAATGTGTTTCTCTTTCTGTAAACCCTGAAAAATTAACAAAAGGCAAATACTAAAGACTGAAAAAGAAAAAAGGAAGCAACCAAGAAGATTGTGGATGGGAGTCAAAACTTGAGTAAGCAACTCGCCTGGGTGAACTGCCTGTTTTGTTTTTTGCTTGTTTGTTGCTCACTTTTCTCTCATGACTTTGCCCTTGAGAGAAGGACTCAGTCATGGAGCTGTGCATTTGAGCAATGGTGCAGATGGTTGAAACTTCAACTAAAAAAAAAAAAAACTGTGGCTTTTTTGTTTGTTTTTTTCTGCTGGAATAAATTGGGAAAGGAGCCCCTGATGACTAGTGAGTATGAAGGGAGTGCCAGAGAAGAGAGCTGTAAGGCAGAATATAATTCTATCTGCAAACTACTATGGGTTTTTAGTTCATCCGGAACTCTGTGTACATGAAACAGACACAGTGACACCCAGAAAAGGCTTTGAGAATGGAAAAGATTTTGAAAAGGCACTTATAGTCCCCGGCATAGTGGTGTAATTGGTTTAGCCACCCCCTGTGATGCTGGCACTCCATATGAATTCCTGTTTGAGACCAGGCTACTCCTTTTCTGATCCAGTTCTATGTTAATGCAACTGGGAAAGCAGCAGAAAATGACTAAGTGCTTGGGCTCCTGCCTCTCATGTGAGAGACCCAGGTGAAGCCCTTGGCTTTGACCTTATCCAGGACCAGTCAGTTCAGGAATCCAGCAGCCATTTTAGGAATGAACCAGACCATGGATGATTCCTCTCTCTGTCTCTTCCTCTATATTTATAGTTCTGTCTTTCAAATAAAGAAACAAATCTTTTGTTAAAAAGAAAAAGAAAACAAATAGAACTTTGCTTTCATTGCCTGTTGAATACAGAAGCATATATCACTATTCTAAACAAGAATACCAGAAGATTCAAAGCTTGAGGAAATGAACATTCATAAAGTGTAGGAAAGAATTAAAAATGGTTTAACGAACAGAAATTGAAAGAAATGTACAATAGAAATAGAAATAGAACTGACTTTCAAGGAATGGCACAATCCGAAATACATACATATATATGAAAATTGTTTATCACTAAGTACTTATTTTTTTATTTTTTAAAATGTTACTTAAGAGGTTGAGAGTCTAAGAGAGAGAAAGACAGAAATAGACAGATGGGTCATAATCAAACAGAGAGAGCTGCAGCCACTGTTTTACTTCTCAAATACAACCATAAGCAGGACCAGAGCCTGAGTCTACAGCTGGGGATGCAATCCAAGTGTACTGTATGTGAAGCAGGAGGTCAATTACTTGAGCTATCTCCACTGCTCCCCAGGGACTGCACTGGTGGAAGCTGGAATCAAGAGGTGCAAATCAGAGCTAGGAATCAAGCCCAGGAACTTTGATGTCAGATGTGAACATTTTAACTGTTAAGTTACACACCTGCTTCTATTTCATAACTAAAGGTCTATGGTGGCAAAATAACCCATTTGAAGACAACTGAAAAGTAGATACTCTCCACAGGAAATACAAGCAACAAAAATAAAATGAACATTTCAGGACTAAAAATATGATAAAGCAAATTATAAAAAGTTACCTAAATGGCTTAGTATTCAAATGAGGGAGACAAGAATGAATGAAATTTATGATAGAAAAATAAATGAGCAGATTAAAAAACACATAATAAAGAAGCTTAAAGCATCAGGTACCTATGGAGCACTTTAAAAAGATGTAATGCATGAGTCTATGGGGTGCCAGAAGGAGGAAAGCAAGAAATTCTAAAGAAGAATGAGGAAGTGGGGAGAGGAGGAAGAATTAAAAGATGAGGATTCTCTCCAGAAATATCATAATAAAACTTATGAGAGCTGAAAAGGAAAATAAAATTCTTGGAAGAAGTATGAAAAAATTGTACCTAAACACAGAAGGAAAACAATATGACAACTTAAAGGACTTACAGAAAACTGAGGACAATGGAACAATATACGGGGTGGGGGAGGAGAAATCCCAGAGCCTATGGAACTATATCATAAAACAAACAAATCAGTCAATCAAGCAATAAGAAAAAATTACAAGAAGAAAATAACTAATACAGAATCCTATATAGTAAAAACAACGCTCATATAAAAGGAAATTCAGAGAACTCATCAATAGCATAAATTCTCAAAGGGGAATTATTAAGGAACTTTTTTAGATAGAAGGGATATTTCAGGCAAACAAAATTTAGAAACTTCAGAAATCAACAAAACGTCACATAAATATTAAATATGTGGATATACATAATGGTTGCTTATTTATCCTACTTTAAAAAAAAATTTGTTGGCCTGATGTGATGCCTTGGTTGACTAATGCCTTGGTTGACTTCTCTGCCTTTGAAGAACAAGGATCCTTATGGGCAGCTTTTTGTGTCCTGGCTTCTCCACTTTCCATCCAGCTCTTGGCTTGTGGCCTGGGAAAGCACTGGAGGATGACCCAAAGCCTTGGGGCCCTGCACCTGTGTGGGAGACCCAAAAGATGCCCCTGGGGCCTGTCTCTTGGCTTCAGATTGGATTGACTCAGCTCTGGTCATTGCAGTCATTTGGGCAGTAAACAAGTAGATGGATAATCTTTCTCTGTGTCTCTCCTTCTCTCCATAAGTCTTAAATATTTTCCAATGAAAATTTATTAAGAAGTATTTCATTGAATAAAAAGCTTATAACATGATTAAGGTTTCAGTGTACAGAAGTGTGATACATATTATGCTCTAAATGTTGTACTATTAGATATAGCTGACTCCAAACAAAAAAGGATTATGGGAAATATTGGTAAGAGATCTCTGAACTGAAAGATGTAACTATGTATGTGAGAATATGTGCACATAGTGACAGAACTGAAAGACTTGTAAAACAATAATTGAAAGAAATAAAGGGAGAAATAGAGGATTTCACAATAATAGAATCATCCTCTTTTAGCAAGTGATTAAACTAAACACAACATTAAAAATCTAAGAATTTCAAATTTCTATTAATTACTGTGGGGCACAGGGGCAAAGAGGTCACTAAGTCAATAAGATGGCGACTAATATCAAGGTCACTGGCAAGCAAGATGGCGACCAAGGACAGAGCCCTGGGTGTGAACCAGGGCAGGAGTCACGTTGTTTCAAAGAAAGACTGATTGTCCAGGGCCATTTCACTCACCTTCCCCTGGCCTATGAGAAGTGGCTTCTGCAGTCATGCTCCTAGTAATTGGTTCCTAGTTTCTCCCTTCCTGGAATTGCTGAAATCCCTGGCTTGAGGCTATTTCTTACCCTATATAAGGAATTGAATTTCCCCCATAAATGGGAACTGCTTAGACAGAACCCCTGTCTGTCTGTTGTCTCTGGAGGGCCGGGAGGCTGGGTGGCAGGCAGCAGGCTCATCCCCTCTGGCAACGGGGTACTAGGGAAATCTGTGGGGGAGACCCCGCAGAACTTGCGCCCAACGTGGAGGCATGAAGGCTGGACCTTGTGACTCCTTACTGTGCGGCTCTGAAAGAGGAGCGAGAAAGGCTGGCAAACAGCTTCAGCGCAGGGCTTCCAAGAGAAGCACGTTGCCGGAGAAGTGGTGTCTCTTCAGGTGAGCCCCAAAGAAAAGAAGGCGACCTGAGGTACAGTATTCCTCCTCTCTAGCGGGAGTGTACCCTGCGGAAGTGACCCTTGGCACCCCGCAGCTCTGTGCGAACGTGGGGACCTCACCCCAGCCACATCGTAGCTACGGTGGAATCTCCTCAGAGGTTGTAAGGGAAGGGAGGTGTTAGGCGCCCCACTGGCTTCTATCCTATCCTCTCATCTTCTGCCTTGAGAGACGACTGTGGATGCTTGGCTCTGGGGTAAACCTGTCTGAGGACTGACGGTTTCTGGCCGAGGCAATACTTCGGTGTCACCCGAAACTCTGCAGGGGATCCCCTGGGCCCAACAGCCCGACTGGGTATCCGAGTACCATCCTCCTTTCTGCTGTCTTTCTTAAACCATGTGCAATAACGGTGGGGAAATCGATGATCCCTCGCTTAAGGCGCTAAAATACATGCTGAAGTCCTGAGGCTAGAAATCTCAGATGCTCAAGAAGTCAAGGTCTGAGGGACCGTGGTCAGATTTGCACCGTGGGTAACACTGGCTAATTTATTTGCCCGCAATACCTGGGAACAGAAGAATGAAACTGATGCCCAGAACACTGGCCTTGGCCCACCTCAGCCGCCTGCCAAGACCTTCTAGGAAGCTCAGAGGGCTAGGAACCACCCCCAGTTTAAGGGTTGTCAAGGGCCCGCAGTCCCAGTTGCAAGCTTTCTGGCCGGGCTCCACCAGCCCAGCCAGGCCTTTCCCATTAATGTTTAACCATGGAGGGAACCGCCCAAGGGCATGATATCCCTGGGAGGCGGGAGACTTAAGAAAGCCTTGGTAGAAATGAGCCTAACTCTCCCTAGGCCGAGACTATTCTTCAGGGTCTTGCTCACCAACTCCACCCCGGCAGTTTGGATAATATTATTTTGAGAGCCCGTACAATCCAATAATTGCAGGTAGTAAGGTAAAAGAGCTTTTAGAAAGGGTTAACACGAATGTCTCCTCAGAGAAGGTGCAAATGATCCCCCTCGTTTTACAATTTTAGGGACAGAATTATGTTTTGAAAATGCCTCCCCCTTCAAAAGCTTCTTGGAGAGATCAATTTGCTATGTCCTTGGCTACCTGTGTCTATGGGCAATTACTTCCATTATTTGAATTATTAAAGGACAAAATGCCAGGAGACTGAGTTTCCCTAAACATCTACAAGCCTTACAGGAGATTCAAAAGGCCCTGAGCAAGGCTCAACTGGCTCGTTATTGCCCTAGGAAAGAGTTACAACTGTGGACATTTTCAAATTCCTTCGTGCTTATGGCTGCCCTTGTCCAGGAGGGCAGTCCCCTCCAGTGGGTCCATTTGTCCATTGGAGGGGTGCCCAGAGTTTGTGCTTGCCCCATCAGCTGGCAGATCTAATTCAGAAGGTCAGAGAGCTAACCAACAAACCATGAGGATGGAGGAAGAGAAGGGGCCACAAGAGAGGTTTTTCTGTCCGATGATGTCTATAAGACCTATACTGAGCCATGTCAAGGATCAGTACAGTATAAGGAACTATTTGCTGTAGTTTTAGCCCTCTCAAAAGTTGAGGGATCCTTTAATCTGTTCCCCGATAGCCTTTATGTTATAAATTTGATCCCAGGATTGGCTCAGGCATGCATAAGGTTTGATGATAATCCTATCACCCCTCTTATGATCCAGGCCCGAACCTTGCTGCTAGGGTGGGCCCATGCCCCTCTGTCTGAAGGTCTTCTGTGTAGCAGAGATTTCCTCTACATTGTAACCGCTTTAACCTTTGCCCTAACCTGCTCTCCTAGTCTCTCTGGACTTAACCACACCCAGTCACCCTCAGGGCCTAAATTTCTCTAGCTTTACTTCAAACCCCTACCCCTTAGCTGAGAGATGAGCCATTTAACATTTATAAGAAAAAAAAATGGAAACCTGTTCTGTAACTTGATTTAACAGCTATATATAAAAGTAATCTAATATAGAGTGGTCCAAATCCACTGTTAAATTAACACAAAGCATGAGATGAACCTATGTGCTTGCTTTACAAAATATTTCCAGGTTAAAGTATGTCGAAGAAGAAGTTGGAAGTCGTGAAAGGTTCAAGAGTTTAGGTCTCTACTCTGACATGTTTCGTGATTGCGTACATGTCTGTTTAGTCATTATTGTTGGTGTTCTATTACTTTTGTCTGGACAAAACTAAATTTATTTTTAAACCTCTTTCTCCAGTTCTATCAACGTCTTGAATTGTTTAGTTGTTCTTGTTTTGAATTGAGTGCATGTGAGATGGACTGACAGACGAGATGGGCCGAACCATGACTACTCCTCTTTCTCTCCTGGTAAATAATTTATAGAGTTCTAACATACATAATAGGACCTGGCCAGACCGGACTCCCTACCTACGCTGGGGAAAGGTTCATATAATGTTTTCTTGCCGTTTGGTCTTCAGCTTCCAGTGTTGTCCTGGCGCTGCTTAGGTCTAACATAAAGTATTCGTTAACCTATTCAGTTGAATGCTAAATGTACTTTTTGTTTAACTAATTTACACCTCTAAATTCTTCAGAGTTTGAAACCAAGTTCCATAACTTTGAAAGTTCTAGTAGCATCCCTGGAACTCTCAAACATTGAGACAAAATTTGGATAATATAATTGTCATTTAAAATAATTTGAATTCTAATCTCACAATATTATAAAATTATACTAAATTTGTTGCATCATAGATGCTATCAAAGTAAATGAGTATTTATTTTCATTGATCAAAATGTTTCCTAATTATGAAATTGGTCCAGATTGTGAATTACTTGTGTTCTTATTTACAAAGAATTATGTGAGATTTTGCCTTACAGGAAAGCAACACATTCTTTAAAAATGTATAGTAAAATTGGTCATGATGTGTATAATTGCTGAATGTTTACCTTTAAAACAGTAGAATTGAAGTCTGATTCCTTGTGAAGAACAACAGTGTTTTAACATCTCCTTTTAAGTTATTTTCATCTTATTGATAACTAAACCTGCTAACTAGCTTCAGTAAATTCTTAGGTAGCCTCTTAAGACAACAGCCAAATTGAGAGAAAGGTAATTTGAAAAAACATGCCGCTTTCCAGTTTTGAGGCTGGTTTGTGTTAAAATGTGTTTCCGCGAACTGGGAGAAATGGTTGAAATTTGCTTGAAGCAATTGTATTTAAAATTTGGTATGCTTTTATTTAAAAGATGTCTTCATTTGGAGTCATACATGATTGTTTCAAAATGTAAATCAGGAAAATTAGCAGATTATTAAGGAAGAGAATTGCTTGTAGAATATTTTCTCCTACAGAAGAATGGCTATCATAGAATGGAAAGGAAAAGCTGGGTCAAAATAGCTAGAGGCTTAAGCATGTTGAGAAATGAATCTTGTAAGTTTTATATATGTAATTGTCTATACTTTTAAGATGCTATCACAACATCGTTTAAGTATATGCTGACATTAGAATTAAGTGTGTATACATAGGAATGCTAGTATATATCTGAAAATTTACAGGGGAGGGGTCTGGTGCGATAGCTTAGCAGTTAAAGCACCTAGTGCAGTATTCTAGTAGCTGAGGTCCTGGGTTTGATGTGCCAGGATCCAATATGGGTGCTGTTTCTAATACCGGCGGCTCTGCCTCCCGTCCAGCTCCCTGTCTGTGGCCTGGGAGGGTGGTTGAGGATGGCCCGGGGCCTTGGGACCCTGCACCCACGTGAGAGACCCGGAATAGGCTCCTGGCTTTGGAGTGGCTCAGCTCCAGCCGTTGTGGCCACTTAGGGAGTGAGCCATCGGAGGGAGGATCTTCCTCTCTCTCTTCTCCTCTGTGTATTTCTGCCTTTCCAGTAGAAACAAATACATCTTCAAAAAAAGAAAATTTGTAGGGGAGAACCTCGTTAGTCCTCAGGTTTAGATACCAGATCAAAAGGAGGTGTTTCATCCCCCAGGCAGGGGAACAGGAACTAACAGACCAAAGGAAGACACTGTAGCGAACACCGAGCCTGGTTACTCGAACAAACGCCATGAGCCGAGAGAATGGATGCTTGCAATCAGACGTTTATTCCAGCGAGCATACACCAAACAGGACGGGGGAAGCCACTGAGCGCGCCCTTGACTTTGGTCTGGTGGAAGTCTGCTGAGCTTTGGTTCCCGCCAAGTGGGAGCCTGCTGGGCCCTTGGCTCCGGTCTCGTGGGAGCCTACTGGCTTGGGGTGGAAGCCCAAGAGGTTTGGCTCCGGTCTAGTGGGAGACTGCTGGCTTCAGTGACTGGGACCAAGGCATGGGTTCATATACAATTCTTGGGTCAAGCAAGCAGTTGTTACAATGTTTTGATTGGTTATTACATGTTTACAATATAGTTTCATTGGTTACTTTTGCTTCACAAACATGTTTACTTATTTCCAATTGGTTATAACTTATCTATAAATAACACTTGCTTCTCTTAGCTCTGCAAACCATGCTTTTTATATATTTATCAAGACGCATTTTCTTCTTCTTTTTATCATTTTTACCATAACTTGTTTTTCATGACATGCTTACATACATTAGAGCTTCTTAACAGGAGTGATAAGAGAGGGCTTATGTACATTGAAGTTTCTTGACAGGAGTGACAGGAGTGATAGGAGAGGTGGCCTCATTTCACCAGTAGCTTAGGAAGATGGAGTCACCTCTGTTCAAAAGCTCCAACATACATACTATATCCATTGTTAAATCACAGCATAATTTACATAAAAGATCTATTATTATAGTTATTTCTGGGTCATCAATCTCAGATAAAAGTGTAGTAATATTAAGGATATAATTAAGATTATTGATAATATTACTACCCATATCTCCCATAGATTCATTTTTATTTATACCCATTTAAATATGTATTGATGGAGCAGTATAGATGCAGATGGGAGTAAATAAACACTTATAACCCAACAGTTCCTATCATGCACCTGCTAGATGAACAAATCGATTATTGTTATACTACCTCTTATTGCTGATATATAAATTCCTCAAGTCCTCCTCCCTAATCTAAGCGACCATCTGATTGGGGTGTCAGCAGTCATAATGGCTAGGCCCCTAGGTCTAAAAAGCACAAGAGTGTGTGAAATCCTACAGGTGGTTTCACAGTGCTATCTGAGATCCAGTCATCTCTACTTGCTCAATGTTTGATAATTCTAAACATAGATACTTTGCTTTCTAGTTTCCAGCAGACCTAGTGTATCCATTAAAGCTAAAGTCTAATAGTAAACTATAGGTATGCTTTATTCAGATTACTAAGAACAAGATGTAATTAATTGGCAACTTTAAAACAACTAAGAGATTTTTCAAAAAGGCTGTTACAAAAGCTGTTTGTTCTGTTCATAAATGAGAATTGCTAAGCTAAATCCTTTCTAAAAATAATGTATAAATGCATAATGATACTCTTGGAGAATCATGTCTGTTTCTGTTTTCTCAGGATCTACAAAGTCTGAGTATTGTATTTACTAGCCAGAAATGGAGTGACTCGATTAATTTTGGGAGAAGAAATCATGAAGCAACTCCTACTCCCAGTCATGAAACATGTTTAAACACAACCTAAAAACCCATCTTCCATCTGCTGGTTCACTTCCCAAATGGCCACAATGGCCAGAGAAGAACCAATCTAAAGCCAGGAGCCTCTTGCAATTCACCCGCATGGGTTCAGGGTCTCAAGGGCTTGGGCTATCCTCTGTTGCTTTCCCAGGCCATAATCAGTGAGCTGGATGGGATGTAGAGCAGTTAAGACATGAGTCAACACCCATATGGGATGGTAGCACTTGAAGGTGGAGGATTATCCTGTTGAGGCACAGTGCTGTTGTGGCCATTTGGGAAGCAGACCAGCGGATGGAAAATCTTTGTGTGTGGGATATTCTGTCAAGAATCTTATCTCTTGACAGGATTCAGAGACTGGATTTTTCTGCTTTAAAATATTCTTTGTTAATTTATATGCATTTGCTAATGTCCTTACTCTCCGTTTCTCTTCCTATGATGAACGTTTGCTATGCTGTCTCCCTTAAGAACATGCATTTGTTTATTTATTTAAATTCATTGAGACAATAAGAAAAACTCCATGAGCTTCCATGGTGTTACTATTTATAAGCCATATTTGTATGACCTGAGATATGCCATGATAGCCATTAAATGGTATCATTTTTTTTTTCATCTCTATGGATCAGTTCACAACAGGTAAGTGTAAGGAAACAAGAAAAACTATATAGATTTAAAACAGGGTAAATGAGCTTAGTGCTATAACGTAGCAGCTAAATCCTTGCCTTGCAACCATGGGGAGCCCATGTAGGCATAGGTTTGTGTCCTGGCTGTTTCACTTCCATCCAACAACCTGCTTGTGGCCTGGGAAAGCAGTCGAGGATAGCCCAAAGCCTTGGGAACCTGCACCCACATGGGAGACCTGGAAGAAGCTCCTGGCTCCTCATCAGACAGGTTCAGCTGTGGCTGTTGGGCCTACTTGGGGAATGAACCAGCGGACAGAAGATCTTCTGTCTCTCCTTCTCTCTGTAAATCTGCCTTTCCAAAAAAAAAAAAAAAAAAAAAAAGGAAAAAACATTGTCAATACATCTGTTGCCTAACAAACTAAAAAATCCTTTCTTCTGGAGAATGGATTTACAAAGAAAAATATCTATCACTGTAAATCCGGGCATGTGCTGCTTTAATGATGTAGACATATTCATGGAATCTGAATATTTTTAATAATTGCAAGGAGATCCTGCTCTAACTTGTGATGGTAGTTTTATGTGCACTGGAGTTTCTCATTTGGCAAGGTTTTACCTTGGAATATCATAAACTTCACAGGGATGAGATTTCTGTAGGGGAGGAGAAAATGGGCATCACACAGACACACATCACTGACAATGTACCCTGTCACAGCAGTAGGCACAACATATGGCAATAGAATACCTGGGTATTACCCAACTGAGGAATATAATTTATCCAGTCTCAGGAACTACTCTAAAGGGTAATACATTCAACTTCGCACATGTTCTGCATTCAAACACCCAGGCTAGGTGTTCACAAAACTGAACTCTAACAAGGAAACTCTGTTATTGTAACAGATAAATCAGGAGGTTTTCATTTTATGGCAAAAATATCATTTTGTAATATCATCCAAAATCATTTGCTAAAGACTAGAATACTGTAATCTGTGAATGCAGAGGAGTGAGGCAGAGTCTCAGGTTTGGTACCTGAAAGCTGAGAATAAGGATCATCTATTTTATTATCTCATTGAGTATCAATTCTACTTCTATTCTTTATGTGTGGGGATATCACATAAGAGTTAACCACATCTGACTCTAGAGGTGATTATGGGGAACTCTGATTTATCAAAGGCACTTATTGGCAATTAGATTTGATAAGAATTTTCTTGGAAAAGTGTAATTTTCCTGGAAAGCTATACCATTTCCCTAAATTAGCATATGTGGTGGGTGATTTAATGTATTTATAATTTGTCTGTTAGGCTTAATATTTAAGGGAATGGCCTTAGTTTCTTGAATCTATTCAATTTATCACTTGACCCAATAAAATCCTGATCTTTTTCTTTCAGATACTATTAAAGTCATACCATATTTATTGAAAAAATAACTTTCACATTATGTTCTGAGGTCATATTAGCCATAACAGCTAATTTTAGAGTTTCTTGGTAACTCAAAACCTACATATATTTGGATTCAATCATTAAAATAATTGTATTAAAAACTCCAAGACTTAAAAATAATCATTGTATGCAAAAATCTCATGGGTATTTTGTCACAGTGAAGATTTTACCAATACATTTAGACGTAAAGCTTGGACTCTTTGCTTGTTTCCAAGCACACACACCTGCCATCATTTAAAGATATTACGATTCCTTTGCGTAACAGACTCAACATGTGCTGGGCAAAGAGAAGGATCTCAAAGAATTTCAGACATTATCTCAGATACTTCTATTAACAGTACATATTATAGGTGTGCATTCTACTCTATCTAATGAAGAATTTTGCTTAACTGTCTTCGATTCTCAATATTTTCCACTTTTCTCTTGTGCATATTATACAAAACAGTGATTATCTGATGAACATTTAGAAAACAGTGTATCTTTAACAATAAATATTCAAAATTTATATTACAGGGTAACCAATTAATGTTCATATATGTGGTTAATATTTACATTAACATGCACCAAGGCAGGTTTAAAAAATTTACTATCTTATTTAGAAAACACTATTGATTTCAGCAGTTTATGAGTCAACCTGTACAGTGTATCTTCAAAAGCCAAACATTTCAGAATTTTAAACTGTATTACAGTAAGGAAAGGTTTTTAGCATTTCCAAAGGATTATAATAGCAATAAAAAGAGCAGTTTTGAATAATATACAGTGATCCAAACATTCGTCAACCTGGGGTCAGGATTTTCATATATAAGACCTTTCCATTACATAATAGTAATTACCTTGTAAGAACAAATTTTATTAGTATAATAAGGAACTGCAGATTGTAGCATATACAACATCTGGTAGGAAAACTCTGGCCGTCTTTCAGTATTGTAGAAGTACAGAATCAACAGCCCCATACAGGATCATTATCACTGAGCTAATAAAAATTACTACAACAAAAATTTAATGAAAAAGAGTTCAAAATTGGTCCATATTGGAGAGATATTCTAAAGCATTTATGATATTTTCAATTTGTGTTATTGAAAGCATTAGGCATGGACAGCATGCCCAATTGAGGTGAGAGCAAAACAGCCTTTTTTTTAACCTTCTGGATTTAATCCTTAAGGTTCTTCCAGTGAATTCTACCTTTCCTTTAAAATGTCCCTTGGTTTAGCTATTTTTTTTAATCCTTTATATTGTTCCAATGTGTACCATACAGTGAAGTTCTAATAACACAGTCATCTGTAACTATCTAAATATAAGGGCCCCATGCAATGGCCTAATTCATGTCCTGGCTGCTCCACTTTCCATTCAGCTCCCTGCTTGTGGCCTGGAAAAGCACTAGAGCATGAACTAAGTCACTGGGACTCTGCATCCACATGAGAGACCTGGAAGGAGCTGCTGGCTGCTGGCTTCGGATTGGCTCAGCTCTGTCCACTGTGGCCAATTGGAAAGTGAACCAGAAGATGAAAGATCTTTCTGTCTCTCCTTTTCTCTGTAAATCTGCCTTTCCAATAAAAGCAAATACATGTTTAAAAGAAATAAATTAAATATAGTGGTATTCATTTTCTTTTAAAAGATGGATTTATTTGAAAGGCAGAGTGACAGAAAGAGACAAACAGATCTTTCATCTACTGTGTCACTTTCCATATGGCTAAAATGGCCAGTGGTAGGCCACATCAACATCAGGATTCTGGCTTGCTTTCATTGTCCTCATTTTACTCACAATGCACAGAAAAAAAATCAAAGGGTTCTGAAAGATTTTTAGCAAAAACAAAAGCATTGAAAAATAACAGTAACACAAGTATGCAAATTGTTTCATTTTGCTAGATATGAGTTAGGAAGCAACTGAAAATCAAAAACAGGGCCCGGCGGCGTGGCCTAGTGGCTAAAGTCCTTGCCTTGAAAGCCCCGGGATCCCATATGGGTGCCGGTTCTAATCCTGCCAGCTCCACTTCCCATCCAGCTCCCTGCTTGTGGCCTGGGAAAGCAGTCGAGGATGGCCCAATGCATTGGGACACTGCACCCGCGTGGGAGACCCGGAAGAGGTTCCAGGTTCCCGGCTTCAGACCGGCGCGCACCGGTCTGTTGCAGCTCACTTGGGGAGTGAATCATCGGATGGAAGATCTTCCTCTCTGTCTCTCCTCCTCTCTGTATATCTGACTTTGTAATAAAACGAATAAATCTTTAAAAAAAAAAAAGAAAATCAAAAACAGATTAGTTCTTTCTTAGTTTTCATGGAAAAAAAATATCCAAGAGACTCCAAGTCTCATGTTTTGCTTTCCAAGATGGAATCTATATCTATATGGTGTTACAATAAATATAGAAGTTATTCTAGGCCTCATAATAAGTTCCTGTAGTTTCTAGTAGTGCATGTGATATACAGAAACACACTAGTGCTTGTCCTTTATGTGTGTATCTATCTTTATAAACATGCTCCTGTTCCTGAGGAGTAAGCTGTAGACATGACATCTTCAAACGTAATTTTAACATGTTATTCTTAGAGTATACACTGATGTACCTCACTTCCATACCCCCTAGATAGAAATCACAAAACTCCTTCTTAGAGTCATTTTACAAAGTTCTCATTCATGCTAAATCTCTGTGCTCTGTAATTCCCTCAGTCCAACGATAATGACAGAAATGGACCTTTGTCAAGAAAATAACCCAGCCAAGTTATTCTCTTATGTTATCTTCACCTTTTCATTTCTAAATGACTATGATGCAAAAAAGTCTCTGTCGGGTTTTATGTAATTTTCATCTCAGGGAAAGTGTAATTGGTGGTTAGATTTTAAAAATGTGGTTTCCTTAGAAAACTGCTCCATTTTTTTTTTTCTTCCATAGAGTGAAGAACACTAAAGCTTTGTAAGCTTTTCTCCTAGGGAAAGAGTAAACATAGTGAAGCTGCAAATTCAGACTTATAAAAGCATGCAGGAATGACAAAGACAAGTTATCTTTTCATATTAAACAATAAAACCTTTATTTGACAAAAAACAATAAAATTTTGCATAAAGTTTTTAATTTAACTAAAAACTGCTTCTTCCCTTTATTTATAGTACAAGAAAACTAAAGTCATCTCCACTATGTCTGCACACAAGACAACTGACAGTAGAACACAGCTTTATTCCACAACACACCACTGAAAAATTTACAGTATAAATAGGGAAAACCCACAATTATCCCAAAGTACTATCTTCGGAACAGATCTTTCAATTATAATTTTATAATGATCCAACTGGGGCTCAGCTTCCATAGACAAATTAGAAGATGGTGAACAACAAGAAAAACCTTCTGTTTTCAGAGTTTATTCACATTGTCTTTTCGGTTGAAATAGAGAAGAGCATGAGTCCCAAAACCTGTGAGATGTAAAACACGAAACAGTCAAGAGTTCGTTCACCAACCGGCCTTTCCTGAAACAGCCTTCTGTGCTTCTATTTGCAAATAAGTAAATAAATAAATAGATAAATAAATGGTCCTAGCCAAACTATATCAGAAATAGTATGGGAGCTTCCTAGAGACTTTCAGGGACTCTCATAGTAAGGTTACAATAAATGCTATTGTTTTTCTTTTTTTTTTTTTAGAGGTTTGTTCTCAACATTTGTTTCTTTTTTTTTCTTTCTCTCCTTCATTTCTTTTTCTTTTTGTAACTTTTTTTTAAAATTGGTTACATTGCATTATGTGACACAGTTTAACAGGCAGTGGGATTCCCCCTCTCCCCAAACCTCCTGGCCCCTCCCCCCGCCCATGGTGGACTCCTCCACCCTGTTGCGGTACCACAATGCTATTGTTTTTCTTTAGCCTCTAAATCCCCTTTAATCTGCAGATGCGTTAAAAACCTGAATTCCTTTTCATCTTAGTCTCTTATGAATAGTAGTTTGTTAGACAGACTCTCTTTTCTTCCTGGCTACTTGAAAACTGATAAAGAACAATAACCCGTGACTACTTCTCTAGGGATAGTATCTTGTATTGAGACATGTTAGTTAAGGTCCTAGTAGTGTAAAGACACAATACACAAAACACAAATAATAAAATAATGATAATAATAATAATAATAATAATAATAATAAAAAATTTGGCCTAGTAGTAGACATGAAACACATCCTGTATTGCTTCAGGCCAGGAGGATAAAATGAGGCTAGAGTCTACTTAGGAGCCTCGTATTCCTCAAGTGTTAATACACCCAAAACAGGAAGCTAAACTATAGTTTTCTGGAAGAATACCCATCTATTCCTACTGAAAATATACCTGTACTCAAGGCAGTAGGAAAAACACAGAGACAAGATCATTCTCAGCTCCACTCCTATGCGTCTAAACATTTTAAAGAGAAAAAAAGTAAAATAGCGTAAATGTATTATTAGAAAGGTCAAAACAGTGGAATTCTCAAGTTTACTTTCTTTTTTGCTGACAAGTTACACATTGGATGTTTTCTTTTAAAATTATCTTCCTCTGCTGTTTTCCAGGAAATTTGTCAGTTTTCTGCTTTCCAGACTTTATTGTGATTATTTGTTTCATCTGATGCAGAGGATTAAAACCAAATAAATAAAACGTATTATCAGAAAAATGTATATGAATTCACTATACTTTGCTTGCCATATTTGTTCCCCTGCAGAGAATAACTAGTCCTTAAGACAGCCAATAAGCTGTAAAAAAGAGAAATTCAGGAATTGAAAATTTTACTAAAAACTCCCTCATTATAAAGGCCAGTACTGTGACACTTCTTCCATAAAGGCTTTCCTTGCCATCATTCACGCTGAAAGGGAAACTTACAGAAGGGAAGAGAAATGAGGACTCACACTGTATCTGTGATGGATGAAATCTTACCATTGTATCAAATTTCTGGAATACTGTTAGCCTGACTGAAGAATCTAAATGTAGGACAAAGTAGAACAAACAAATGTCTTTGTGGCAGCTGTGTTCATCATAACAGTTGGGGTATCTTAATAGAATTGAGTCTCAGCAGTTTAGCCATCAAAATTTGTCACACAAAAGACCTAGAAGGAAAAACTTGTTTCTAGAAAAGATAAAGACAAAATAATGGCTGTGTGCAAAAAAAATATGCCTACCATACACAGCAAAGAACTGAATACTTGGATTTCTCCAGGACACAGCAAGTTACGGATTAGGATTTTGTTGCTTCTGCAGCTCCAGCTCTGCAGCCCTTTGCACAGCGACATCAACCAATAGCTGCAAGCTGCTGAAGTCCTCATTCTCCATCGCTGGCCTGGGCTCTGGAACAGACGGGGACTGATTGTTGGGACTTTCAAGCTTTTTCTTCTGCTGGGCCCTCAGGGTGAGCCTCTGGCTTGCAATCAATGCCTCTGGATCAAACAGCTTGCTTTCTGTTTCCTGACCCTCTGGCAGGGGGATCAGAGAGAGCTTTTTTATCTGGGGTGGAGTGTTGGGCACCGGGGAGGCTTGGACAAATGGATCAGCTGTCAGCTGGAACATCACATCGGTGTCCCTGCCAATTTGGCTGTTGGGATCGTGTCCGTCCTGTTGAAGCATTTTTGGCAGAATGCGTCTGCGAGCATTCATAAACCAATTTGAGACCTGAGGCAAAGACAGATTGGTTTGTTGAGACAGCATTCTTTTCTCAGCTTCTGACGGGTAGGCAGCAAACCTGTGGTCATAGAGCCACTGACGGAGGATTCTCACGGACTCGCCTGGCAGGAATCCATAATGCTTCCGCTTGGTACGATTGGAAATGGTATTGTCTTGCCTCGAGGCTTCTGCGGGCCCCGGAGTTTCCTTACCGGCTTCCATTGCCCTCAGGTGTGTACTTACTACCTCGGATTTCAGGGATAACTTACTACCGCTGACTTAGGTTTCCGAGAGCTAGTAAAGGCAGGGAAAGGTGACCAGTCTACTGTCAAGTTACATTTGTGGCTCTCAGGCAAGCCGCCACCACCACCACCACAGCGCCACGCTGCGCCACAGCCGGGTAGTTTGTGCTCTGTGATGTCACATCCTGTCTATGCATTTCCTGCTTTCTGGTTCCCTGCTGGGTTTTTCTTCCGGTAGCACACCGGCAGCCAAGGCCCGACCGCAAGATTTTAGTCTTAATTCCTTTTTTCCTGCTTGATTTCATTACAGTTTTGCTCCTCCTCCTCTGCGTTTCTTCACTGACTTAAGGTATGTATCAGAAACAACTTACCTATTCAATATTAATCTCAATAAAATCCTCTAAGTGCGTACTCAGACTTAATCTTTTCACGTATAAACCAAAAGTAAGAATAATTTTTAGCTATGTCTTCACTTTTAACATTCTGCCTGACTTTTTATCAGTGCTTTGAAACCTTTAGCTTTAGTATAATTTCACTGTGGCTTTTGTGTTTCTGATAGCCAGTTGTGAAGAGTCTCTGAGGAGCTTTAGTTAGAAATTCAGGAGTCTTTTAGAAATGTTTAACAGGATAGGATTTAAGAAATAGCATTCATCATAGACTTATTTTACTTAAATGTTTCCTCATAATTTCAAGTACCAATAAATCATCCCCTAATCCAGATGAAAATAATTTTTAAATTATAAATTTTCATTATTTATGATAGTTGTGAAACATTTATGATAGTTGAGACCATTATGACGTACGTAGAGGACAATTGTCAACATCAACTGAGTCCTCAAGAACAATGTGTGGTATTAATTTTCGTGATCCTCCATACCAAAGGCCTGGCCATCACCTTGGGCAAATTTGCTACAGATTATTTTGATGAGGAACATTTCTTTTGCTTTTATGAGTTTCTATTCGGTGTCATTGAGATGGGTGTCAGAATATTGTTTGCTGAACCTTTGGTTGTGAATCACCTCACTGAATCTCACTTTTATCTCTTAAAATGTATTGCAAGAAAGGGATTGAGGCACACAGCTGAAACAAATGGATGCCTTAGCAAACCTTTCAACAACTAAGTGCCCACTTGGGCTGTAATTGAGGGACCGCTTTAGAATACTCTGAAACCTTGTTTATATTTCTTTCTCCCCCCCACCCAGGCCGGGAGCCGTGCCGGTGCTGCCGGTGGCGGGCCGCCATGGCTGTGGGGCCGAGTTCTCTCTGTACCTGCCAGGCTGCCTGGCCTGTGCCACCATGAAGCACTACGGCATAGCTGGATGTGGAACCTTACTTTTTTTTTTATTCATTAATTACATTGTACTATGTGACACAGTTTCATAGGTACTGGGATTCTCTCCACCCCCTCCCCACACCCTCCCCCCATGGTGGATTCCTCCACCCCGTTGCATAACCACAGTTCAAGTGGAACCTTACTTGTGTTGGATCAGAACGAATCTGAGTGTAGGGTTTTTCCAGGTTTTGACTGGAATGATGGTTTGTTTGACGTGGCCTGGAGTGAGAACAACGAACACGTGCAGTTGCAACCGCTCGCTGTGGCTCTGGAGTGCAACAGGGCCCCTGCAGTTCTACCAAGAGCACACACAGGAGGTGTTATAGTGTTGATTGGAGCCAAACCAGAGGTTAACAGCTTGCGGTGTCTGGCTCATGGGATCAGACTGTCAAAGTGTGGGACCCAGCTTTTGGAAAGACTCTGTGCACCTTCACAGGCCATGAGAGGGTCATTTATAGCACAATCTGGTCTCCTCACATCCCTAGGCTGTTTGCTTCAGCCTCAGGCAGATTTAGATAAGAAGAGATAGAGAAGGTCTTCCATCCATTAGTACACTCCCCAGATAGCTGCAATGGTGAGAGCTGAGCTGATCTGAAGCCAGGAGTCTCTTCCAGGTCTCCCAGGTGACCAGACTCAGAATTTGGGACATGAAGACGGCAGGAGTGAGGATTGTGGTTCCAGTGCACCAGGCAGAAGTTCTGAGCTATGACTGGTGTAAATACAATGAGACTTTGCTGGTCACAGATGCAACGGATTATAGTTTGAGAGGCTGGGACTTAAGTAATATATGACAACCAGCGTTTGAGCTTCTTGGTCACCCCTATGCTATTAGGAGGGTGAAATTTTCTCCATTTCATGCTTCAGTGCTGGCCTCTTGCTCTTACGATTTTACTGTAAGTTTCTGGAACTTTTTAAGACCTGATCCTGTTCTTGAAACAGTGGAGCATCATTCAGAGTTCATCTGTGGTTTAAATTTCATGTTGTGTATAAACTAAAATTGAAGTATAGGTGAGGTGGTCACAGAAGGTGGCTGGGAACCCGCATTTACTTTTAACATATTGGTTACTCATTACTATGTCAATTCATTCCATAATGATGTAAATTTTTGCTGATGGTGTGTTGGAGCTTTTAATTGATCGGGATGATACTCTGCTGGCTCTGTCTTCAGACCAGAGAGGGTCTCCCTAAGAAGCCGTTGAACTTGACTGGACAATAAGATGCTGGACTCTATGTTTGGTATATGCTTGCAATGGGGGAATCTCAACTGAACTTGAGCTGTGGTTATGCAACAAGGTGGAGGAATCCACCATGGTGGGAGGGTTTGGGGAGGGGTGGGGAGAACCCAAGTATCTATGTAACTGTGTCACATAATACAATGTAATTACTGAAGTTTAATAATAAATAATTAAAAAAAAAATTCAGTCTTCAGAGCCCCACTCTGGTGGCTGACTGTTCTTGGGATGAAACAGTAAAGATCTATGATCCTGCTTGTCTTGCTGCTTCTGCTGCTGCTTGAGATCTTTTGTGGTCAGAATTGGAGGTTGCCTGAAGACTGCGTAAAAGCAAATCAATGAACTCGTGACAACGCTGCTGTCATGCTTTGGCAAATGCCATTCAGATTTCAACTTTTTCAAATTTACCCTGCAGTCTGTTCTGAGGCAGCTGACAAAGACTTTGGCTCATCTAGGCCTGGTATATAAGCCATATTTCTGAAAATCCTATGGAATAATTGATGTTATAATGTATTAAAATGTAACTTCTGTTGTGAAATGGACTTAAGTATGAGAGATCAGTAGATTATATTGATAGTTACATATTTAATTCTTATGTCGCTTTTGATGAAAAAAATACAATCACTGCTGTTGAAATCAAAATAAACTACGTCTCTTGATAATTTATCACTCATGATATCCTCAGTTAGATTGTTCTAGCATGTGTGTATTTGCAGGACTACCTGTCCAGAGGTAGTTGTCAGGGCTGTAATCAACATTTCATGTGTTCATCTATTGAGTAGTTATTTGTTGGGCATTTACTGTGTGCCTGGCAGACTCAGTGAGATTCTCTCCAAGACTGGTGCCATGCTTTCAGAACACAAACTGCTGTGAGTTAAGAGCTTTCTTTATTACACATTTTGCATGCTGTGTTAGGTATTTATTTCTCTCATGACACACTGTTTCCATTTTTCTGCTATCAGAAAATTTTAAGACGTTTTATTGAATAAAGTCTTAGGTCTTGCTAAAGCTTCCAGCTGTTGCCCTGGAAGCTAGTCTTAAGTAATGCCGTAAGCTTGCTGGCTACCTCCCTGAGTCTCCTACAAAAACCTCCAGATATACATTGATTAGAAAAATGTATGTCTTAAAGACTTATTTATTTGAAAGGCAGAGTAATGGGAGGAAGAGAGTAAGGAGTAGAGAAGAGAGAAAAAAAGAGCAAGACAGACAGAAAATTTCTTTTATCTGCCCAAATATTCACTCCCTGAATAGCTGCAACAGTGCAACAGCTGGCACAGTGCAACAGCTGGGACTGAGCCAGACTGAATCCAGGAGCCAGGAACTAGTTCTGGGTCTCATAAGTGGGTGGCAGGATCTCAAGTACTTGAACTGCTTGCCAGCTGCTTTAGCAGGGGCCTAGATCAGCAATGTAGCTGGGACTCAAAGCAGCTGTATGGGATGTGGGCATGCCAAGCAGTGGCTTAACTCATTGTACCACAGTGCTTGCCCTGATATCTATATCTTTATATAAAATTAAGACATGTTATAAATGATGAAAGTGAGAATTCAATTTTAAGTTTTTGAAAATGTTGAAGAACAAAATATGCTTGTAATAGTGAAAATAAATGTTATATATATATATATATATCTTTGTTCACTTCAGAAAAATGTTTAAACTGTGTCTTTACAAAATTGAGACAAAATAAATTAAAAGAAATAGAGTAAGAAAAAAACATAAAGGCCAATGTTTTTTGCACTCACTTCCATACCTCCTTCCCAGCAACACATGTATGCCCACTATCTCTGCAACTGTTCTAGTCTGTTGCTATGACTCCCCATTTCTTTCATCTTTTTGTAATGTAATCTTTTATGGGAGCTCATTGAAAACAATAGTTGGAAACATTTATATTGATTTTTTTTTCTCAGAATCTGAAACTGCATTCTCATGATTCTATCATGAATGCCTGTAGCATTACACTATACTATTTGCCTTGTTTCCTCCAATTATAGGTCTTCTGTAATATATTGCTTGTTTCTAGTAATCTATTTGTATTTTAATGCAGGTTTGAATAGTACAAAGCCTGAATTATGTTGCCTAGTTGAAGTATTTCATAAAATAAAGGGATAATGTTTTGACTTCTGGGAAATCAGATAGTGTAAAACTAAGCAATAAGCAGAAACAAATTTCCAAACAAAACTTAGTGATGTAAAAGAAACTAGAATTAATGTGGTGGTAGCTTAATTTTATCAATTCTGCAAATGAAGAATGTTATAAGAGGAGAGGCAGAAGTTTTGTTCTGTAAAGTATTTGAATAATTTCAGCCAAATATACATTTTTAAGAGTGATTGATTTAATCACTTCTTGGTATTTTGGCTAAGATCAAGTGAAGACTGATTAATTTTGAAGACAATTTTAGAAAGAGAAAGATACCCTCCATCTGCTGGTTCACTATCCAAATGGCCGTAACAGCCAGGGCTGTTCCAGGCAGAAATCAGCTTCTAGTTCTCCCATATGTGTATAGGGGCCCAAGCTCTTAGGCCATCTTTTGCTTCTTTTCCCTGGCCATTGCACAGAGCTGAATCAAAAGTGAAGCAGATGGTACTTGCACTATCATCCACGTGGAAAGCTGGTGTCTCAGGTGGTAGGGTAGCCCACTATACCACAATGCTGGCCAAAGACTTCTTCAAATTGAAAAATTGGTCAATAAGCCAGCACTGGTGTGTCTTCTTGGAGGGATTTCTGCCATGTTAAGAGGAGAAAGTGAGGGAATTTCAAATAAATGCTAAAAAGGATTAACATAACAGGTATGGACTATCAATATGAAATTGAAGCCAGTGTAATCCTAGTACATTAGTTTCAGAGCAAGAAATTTTATATTATATACTTATATGAATTATAAAATATATATGTTTGTATATACATATTAGGAAAATTAAATAGAAAAATTAAAATATATCACATGGAAGTATCCCCTAGTAAGACTTACAAAACTCACTGCTTAAAAATTGTCTTCAATTTTAGTAACATGAGTCCCTTCCTATACAAATTTTTCCATAGCATTGATGTGAAGTACATGTTTTCTCATTCTCGTGTGCTACCAGCAGAACCCCTGATGTGAAAAACTCACAAAGCATGACAAAAAAATAATCAGCAGATTCACTTGTAAAAGCATAATTTATTGCTAAATAGAAGATTCATATAAAACATATGAATAAACATACTTCAATTCTAGAATTCAAACAATCTAATGTTAGAATAAACATTTATATAATTCAGATTAAAAAATCATTATCTTGATAGAGGTTGAGTAATTATACTGAGTTCAAGACTAATTTGTGATAAACAGGGGAAATAAATAAAAGTAGAACAAGATTTTCTTCATGTCACATATATTCACAGGGCAATAAAATTTCTGATATCTTGCTTCATATTGAATAGCAAAACAAAAGCGAGTCATTTAAGTTCATTAGCAAGGCAAAATGCTTATTTTCACTTATGTGTCATTGCTTATTAAAGTAACGAAGCAAAATTAAGCATAATATTTACAAGAAATAATAAAATTATTCTTGCTTGTTGGTGATATTAGATGCTTAAGAAATCTTTAATACATAATTTTGAGGATGTTGGTAATAATAAGTGATGGACAGTTTGATACAGTGGATTAATTCAACAGGTGGGATACCTACATCTTATGAAATGCAGGCTGTAGGTCAGGCTGCTGTGCTTAACTTGCAGTTTCCTGCTAATATGCCTGTGAAGCAGTGGTGCATGGTTCACATATTTGAGCTACTGGTATGCACATGGGAGACTCAGATGGAATTCCTGGGTTCTGAGTTCAGCTTGGTGCAGCCCCAGATGTTGTGGCCATTGGGAGCATCAGCTGATAATCTAAGATTCTTCCCTCTTCCTTTCTCTTTCTCTTTGAAAAAAGTACACGAAGGCGTAACTAAGACAAGAAGCAGTGCTCATATGGGATGTCTGTATTCACAACACCAGCCTCTCAGTTTTCACATATTCCAAAAACCATCATTTAAAAATACATTGAGAGAAGTTATCTAGTTAATCATTGTAACAACAAATATATAAAAAGTCTATGACTGAAATCAAATACTACTTTCTAGGGGTGATATAAAGATAAATATAAACTCCTACTTTAAAATACAAAATGAGGGGCCCAGTGCAGTAGCCTAATGGCTAAAGTCCTTTGCACACACTAGGATCCCATATGGACGCTGGTTCTAATAATGGCGGCCCCGCTTCCCATCCAGCTCCCTGTTTGTGGCCTGGGAAAGCAATCGAGGACGGCCCAAAGCCTTGGAACCCTACACTCACGTGGGAGACCCGGAAGAGGCTTCTGGCTCCTGGCTCCTGGCTTTGGATCAGCAAAGCACCAGCCGTTGCGGCTGCTTTGGATGGATGCTGCTTCCAATGGATGGAAGATCTTCCTCTCTGTCTCTCCTCTCTGTATATCTGACTTTGCAATAAAAATAAAATAAATCTTAAACATGTTGAAAACCATTTCTCAATTTTATATGGAAGGAAAAACATTTGAGTATTGTGGCATTTTTGAAACTGCAAATTGACATAGACACACTTGTCCTGCTGGAAAGATTGTGTTTTTAAGTAACGAGTATTGTGATAAGCATGTAAATAGGCAAACAGACTATACCAAAGGTGGAAACATCTTCAAGAACTTAATTCATCAAATGCATGAAAATCATTCCTTTTCATATCATTTTTGGAGGATATTAATTTACTCTGATAATAATGAATGTTACCAGGAACATATCACTATCTTTGAGTACTTTTTGCCAGATAAATCACAATTTGAAACAAAATAAAAGTACTTTCAGTGAGCCTTTGTTTTCTATTGTTTTGATTTATGTATTCATTTGAGAGGGAGAAGCAGAGAGAAAGGCAAATAGAGGGGAAAAATATCTTGGATCTGCTAATTAAATCAGTTCCTTAATTGTTGCAGGAACTGGGGATTGGACCAGAGCAAAGTCAGAAGCAGGAACAAATTTCTTCATCCCTGTCTCACAGGACTATGTAAGTGGCAAGTACTCAAGTACTTGAATTGTCATCTTTTTCCTCCTAGGAAGCAGTAAAAGGAAGCTGGACTGGAAGAAAACTAGCCTGGCTTGAACTAGACATTCTGATATGGGGTATAGGCATTGTAAGCAGCAGCTTAACTCATTGCACTTCCTGAGAGAGTCATTCTTAAACTCATTGTGCTGAAAGTATAGTGAGGGTAAGACCTTAGAAAAGTCTGGAAAAATAATTTAATATCCTTTAATAAGGATATCCTTTAATAAGTTTGCCCATGGACAAAAGGGCAAACTGAGAAAAGTGAATGACAATCTGGAAAAAAAAAATATTAGGAACCTTATTAAAGTTATACATGAGGCTTTCAGAAGGTTCATGGAAAGAGCATTTTTTTAAAAGTTATACATGGATTTCAGAATCTTTGGCTTCAAAATAAGTATCTTTTTAATACTATTTTCTACAAAATTTTGAAATACGCTATTATCAGTTATTGGCAACAGTGTATAAAACTAATACTAGATGGCAGAGAGAACATTAAAAGGGTGAAGGTGTTACTTATAAGTATACAAATATTAGACATTTATGAAAAAAACAAATTGTATATACCCATAATTTAGCGAAAGAGACAAGTTATAGGTGATAAATAAAATTAAATATTTTAAGATGAGCTTAAATAAAAATATTAAAATTAAAGTTGTAGACAATATGAGGCTGAAAATCTATTATTTCACTGTGTTTTACAAATCAATAAATAAGTAGATTAGCATAACATAAAAATGAGCAAAAATGGGCAGTTTAACAAATAAAAAATTATAAATGACCTATAAATATACAAAATTTAATTAGATTATAAAACAATAAACAACATGATTATGAAGCAATATTGGGTATGGTTTTCTCTGAGCAATTAAGCAGATTGCAAACAGATTCTAAATAGTAGCACTCTTGAGTGCCTATGTATTGATATACGTAAATTGATATACTTCTAATGGCACTATAAAATTGTATATCCTTTTTAGAGATGTTCTTTTACTGACAGCTCAGTCATTGTCAGTGATGCTGAATCAAAATTATGTAAAGTTTGAAGACAAAGAAAATAGAGTTTAATTTATGAATAGATGAGGAGGTAGAAGACATATATCTAAGTAACTACTGTGCTCCTCACTGAGGATGCTTTGAAGTTTTTAAGAAAGCTGTAGGGGAAAAAGAGTCAGGAAAAAGGAGAACCATTGATAGTGACAGCTGCATATTGGCCTCTGGCCAGGAGATAAGGAGTTGGTTGGAGTCACAGTGGTTATTTGATTTACTTACCTGTTCAGCTTATGTTCAATTTTCTGTTTGGTCAGAAATGTCATCCCGTTCAGGGGATGTTATGATCACTGAATGACCTTCACTGAGTCTAGGTCCTACAATGCAGGTAACAGTTAACTTTCTGTTCTGGAACTGAGATGCCATTAAATAAAGCCTTTGGAGTTAATAAGAATCTTCAAGGTGTTCTGTACTAGAGAGGCAAATGGCCTCACGTGTCTGATAATTAGAACCTCATAAAGCAGGCTATGCCTTTTAATGAATTCATTGAATCAATTATAGTGCTATTAAAAGTCTGGACAGTAAACATCTTAAACTAAGAAGGAGAGGTTAAGACTGGGATCTGATGGTGTCTAGCATATTCAAGGCGCTGTTTAAGGGATCAATTATACCTTCAGGTTGGATCAGTAAAAATAGTGTGTTGTTCAGCTTGGGAATGTTCAAGGGATTTCTCCCATAGAACATATTTCATAAGATTACAAAGATAAAATATGCAAAATATTTTTCACAGAATCTTAATTCTGAAAGTTTACAAAGTGATTTCTAGCATGATGACATTTATAAGATAAATGGTACTTTCTGTACAGTTGAAAAGAATCTAGCCATTAAGTTCAGTGTCACAGACATGACTTAATATAGATTAGTTGACAACATGAAAGAAACCTAGAAAGCAGCATGGAAATATTCATTTTGTAGAAAAACAGAAAGAAAACAATGTATACATGAACATGCAATGTGTGTGTGGGAATAGAAGTTCAAAAATGTAAATCCTCATTATTTTGAATGATGACAGGACCACAGACTTTATATTAATTGACTTTTTTGAGAAATCTTTAAGAATGCAGACAGGGCAAAAATAAAAAAGGAAAACAATTTTCAACCTCAATATTATGTTGAGAATCAAGAATTATGGGATCTAAGGTATGGTGAGATCCCAGTTCTCCCAACACTTTATTTGGTGATAGGTACATGACTGCTTAGTGGAACTAATAACTCTAAAACGTCTTAATTCTATCAGTAAATGCAGAAAAGGGCCAGAAAACAATTGATATTTCACTGACAGGTTAATCCTCAGGTGCATCAACAAAGAAATTTACTCATAGAATAAAATTGTCCACTTTTCAAAATCTTTCAAGATTTAACTTATAAAAGAGTCCTAAAATGCCACCTTCCCTAAGCTCCTACTCGTCATCACAATGAAAAAGGAACTCTGAAATGTAAACTATTCTTAGTAACCCACACAATATTGCCTGCTTTGAATGTCTGACACCAATTTTGTGATGCCATCTACTCCTTGTACATAGCGGCTGTTATAAGAAAGTGGAGGAGTCTTCATAAGTTTATATGTATTAGTGTTGTACATCATTATTCTATTTTGAGTAATCATGGTTTTTAAGATGTTGTCAATGATGAAAGCTGGGGAAGGAATATATATGTGTGTGCGTATGTGCATGCATGCATGAATTCTGTGTACTGATTTGGTAAAGGCTTGAATTATTTTAACAATTGAAAAATGAAAAATTGGACAAACTGTTTTGAAAACGGTTATATCACTTTACCTGTGTCTGTGTTTGATATTTGTAGTTATTCCATATCTTTAGTACCATATGTTATAAGTCCTTTAACTCATCATTCTAAGAGGTATGAACTGGAATCTAGTTTTTTACTTTAATATGTGCTTTCTTGAGAAATGATGTAAATAGGGCCTGTAACTATCTAAGATGATCTGGATAGTAAATATTTTCTGCAGTGTGGGACATAAGGCTTCTTGGGCAAATACTCAACTCTGTAATTACAGTGGGAAAACAGCCATCATCAGTAAGTAAACACATGATCATTATTGAATGCTAGCACAATTTTATTTACAAAAAAAGAAATACGCTGTATTTGGCCCAAGAGCTATATTTCGCTGTCTCTTAAAATATTTTTGCTGTACTTAGTTTTAATCTTTGTACCATACCATACGTTTCTGTGCAAGTATTTCATGTTTTAAAAATTGTGTTGTTCCCATTATTCCTGAGTTGTAAATTTAGATGTTATTTACTTACCATATAAGTAGTTTAGCAGCTGTGTGATGTGCAAGTCGTTTGTTGAATATGAATGCTTCTGTGAATAATTGAACCAGTTTGCATTGCTGGTTTTGGAATATGCATAGCAATATTTTTAAGAGCAGAAGTGTTCTGTTTTTATGAAATACATTTTGTTGGCTTTTATATTTTGTGCATGATTGAGGAAATCTTTTGTAGCAGGCGTTGTGCTGCAGCACATTAAGCCACCAAGTGAAGTGACTGCATCCCATATTGGAGTGCCTGGTTTGAGCCCCAGATACTCTGTATTCCTGATCAAGCTTCCTGCTAATGCACTTGGGAAGCAGCAGGTGATTTGCAAAGTACTTGCATCCCTGCAACCCACATAAAAGATCTGAAATGGGTTCTAGGCTTCTGGGTTTGGTCTGGCCCAACCCTGGCTTTTTGATAACAGAAAGAACCAGCATATGGGAGATTCTCTCTCTCCCTCCCCCCCATATATATTATGATATA
Source organism: Ochotona princeps (assembly GCF_030435755.1). NCBI lineage: Eukaryota > Metazoa > Chordata > Mammalia > Lagomorpha > Ochotonidae > Ochotona > Ochotona princeps. The sequence continues at coordinate 56,900,639 of NC_080865.1, read as the reverse complement.
TATGGTATATAATCATATATGGAGATACTTTATATATATTTATAAAGTATATATAGACTATATATACATAAAGTATATGTAGAGGTTATATACATATAGAATATGTATATTCATATATTCTATGTATATTTAGAGAGATATACTTTTTTGCTTATATAGATGCATATATGTATACAATCACAATGATGATGGAATTTGCATGGATTTGGGGGAACATTTTGATAATAATAATGTTGCAGTTAATTGTTTTCATATAGCAAGACCGTATAAAATTGCTAGATGGATATAATAAAAATATTTTCTTTTCCATGTTGGTTTGTCTTGGTGACTGCGTTGGCAGTCAGTGTAGTTATATGTATATGTATGAGATCAGAAGTTGTTCTGGTCTATGTTGTGTATCATTGATTTATTTTTCTGTTGTCATACTGACAGCACATAATGTTGATTACTGCATATTTATTTTGTAATTTGTATTTTGGCATGAGGATTTGTCAGTTTCCAATCATATTTTGCACTCTGTTTCTACAGAAATTATATATACATTTAATTATACAAAATATATCTTTTGACAGTTTGCTCTCATTTTAATATTTTCAAGTGCTGTCCATACTATAGCATAAATCAGTACTTGATTTTTTGAATAATAGATTTTATTGTTAAACAGTATATTTTACTACTGAATAGCAGATTTTTCTCTGTGAGCATACTTTGAATACAAAGAATTGACTGGATAGTAATGAGTAGCCATTCTACCCCAAAAGTTTACTGTCTTATTAAAACCTTGTATTAGTGTTGCACATTTAGTATAATTAATGAGGTGATATTTTGATATTAACTGGAGTCCATAGTTTACATGAGGCTTATTCTTGATGTGAATCCTTCGAGCTTTAACAAATCTTTCTATAATGAGATATAAAAATGTCTAAAAAAATCCCTGTGCTATACCTGTTAATCCTTCCTTCTCCAAAACCCCTGGAAATCACAGATCTTTTAAATAACTGTATGGAATTCAGTATTCCAGGATTTTATGTGTTGGGATCATATAAAATACAGTCGTTTCAAATTAAATTCCTTCACTTAGTCACAAGCAATTAATATTGTGGTTTTATAGCCCATGTCTTTTTGGTGCTAAATAGTGTTCTGTTGTGTGACTATGTCCCCATTTATCCATCTATTTAGTAAAAACATATTGCTTCTTTACAAGTGTTCGTAATTATGAACTAACATTTACATTCCAAATTTTGTATAGACAAATTTTCCGTTCATATGGATAAAAATTAAGATTAAGATTTCTGAATTTTAGGGTAAGAGCATATTTAGTTATATAAGAAACCAAGAAACTACTTTTTAAAATGACTGTGCCAGTTTGTATTCCCAGCAACAATGAATGAGAGATAGCTTGTATTGTCAGTTTTATTGATCATAGGCCTTTTAATAGCATATCTTAACATCAGTTCCTTGTTAGATATTTATATTTTATAAATATTGTCTTCAAATTTGTACTTTTTCTTATCAGTCTATTTTACAGTGTGTATATTTTAACTTTAATAAGACCTAATGGCAAATCTTTGATGGATTGTCCTTATGCTGTTGTAGCACAGAAGCCATCACAAAAACCAATTACCTACCTTCATACTGTGTTATCTTCTGAGAGTTTGTGTTTTTCTCTGGGCTTGGACAACTTTTCTTTCTTCATATGCCTGATTTACACATCATATGTAAAGTGTTGTAAAGACTCTTGATTCTGTAATATTGCTTTTTCATAATGCAGTGTTTCATTTATCTGTTGTTTTAGTAGGAATTTGATGTGACTTGACTGCCCTGTGGGAGGTAGCAGCTGAAATGTCCTTCAAATTCTTTGTGCCTTATGTAGTCTGTATGGAGCCTCTTGTTGCAGAGTTGCTAAGTCAGCAAGAACTTTAGGAAAAATTTGTACATATATTTTGGGACTTTTTTTTTCTTTGGATTTATTCTTTGCAACATTTGCTTCTCATTTTGTAGCTGCCATGGTAGCCTCAGCTCTTTTCTCTGGATAGTCATGGAAACAATATGCTGAAATTTCATGTAAGTTTAAACTACTATAAATGGTTGTTGATTAGAATCTGCTTTCTTATTTTAAATCTTTTACAAAGTTAGCAATGCGTGGCAGGTGTTTGGCTTAGAGTTAAGATGTCATTTTAGACATCATCTCTAATACTAGAATGTCTTGGTTCATCTTCTAGTTCCAGTTCCTGCTTCTGAAGACACAGGCAGACAGCAGTTGATGGTTACAGTGATAGAATTCCTATCACTCATGTGGGAAACTTTAACTGAGTTCCTGGCTCCTGACTTCCTCCTAGTGTAGTCCCAGGCATTGTATGAGCTTAAGGAGTGAATCAGCTGATGGGGACTGTGTGTGTGTGTGTGTGTGTGTGTGTGCGTGTGTGTGTGTCTCCTCTTTCTCTGTGTCTCAAATTTTAAAAAAAGTAGTAGACTTACTTATTTTTATTCCCCTTAGAAAGTATATCTCTTGCATTTTAGCATGCATTTGATACATACTAATATTTTCAAATATTAAATGCTTTATCAATTTGCAATATTTTGTCTACAGTATATAATTCTCTGCAGGAGTGTTGATCTGATAGAAGATGCTTTTCTATTTACAATGTATCATTTTACATAAAAACATATAGCTTCATATTTAATATGCACTGATTGTGGTGAAATTATCCTATTTTGTTGAAAAAAATTAAAATGTTTACTTAAATATATTTATTTTTAAAAGTCATTGCAATAGTTTTTCTATCCCCATTGCCTATCCTCATTTTATCATAGAAACTTTTTTTATTTGAGTGAAACTTCAGAGATAATCTCTGTCTATGAGGAATAAAAACAAGGCCCTAAAATGGAAACTTATTTCCATAATCTTTGATGACATGTTGATGAAAAACTTTGACTAAAATTCCTCTCTCTTTTTTCTTATCTAAGATACTGTGCTTTTTGACTCTGTGATTACATGATCTAAGATGGCTATCTGATACAAAAAGGCTAATTCTTGATTAAGACTACTTCCTTTATTTTTTCCTACTACATCAATCTTTTGAAATACATTTTTGGACTTGAAAAAATATCTGCAATTTATTAGATGAGTCAGTAGCCCAGATGTATACATTAACATATTTTTTTTTACCAATGTATAGGCTTAACATTTTCTAGAAAATATGAATACATTCCACATATGGTTTTCATTTATGGAATTTCAATAAGTACATAAATTTTAGAACACAAATGATAAGCTTAAATGTAGTTTTATGCCTACATATTGAAATAGTAAATACATACATCAGTATATATATTTAATAATGAATGTTATACTCTGAATAAAGGGTAGAACTTTTCAATAGTAGTGTGTTGCTATTGGATTTGAATATCACCTTTTACCTTCAGGTGAAGCAATTATCTAGAGATGAGTAAATGACCAAAATGTAGAATATTAAAAAGGTCAATATAGAAGAAGAGCATCATTAATAATATATGAACATTAAATTTCTAGTATTACAGCTTTATTATAAAGGTTACCCTAAAATGTTGAAAACATGGCCAAATATGTATAGATATTCATGAAGTATGAATATTTATCAAATCTTTATTATTATTATCAATTGAAATTAGGTACACTTTTTTTTTTTACGTCTAATGCAATAACTTTTCCTGAGATGCTCCAAATTCTTCATTTCTCCATTGATATGCTTGGTAAGTCTCACTATCAGCCTCTTTTTTTCACATTGTTTAGAGCTGTAGGACTTAAAAATACTTTATTCTGGTCAGCATCTTGCATTTCTTAAAGAAATCATTTGTTTTAAATGTGAGTAAAAATATAGCAGATAATGCAGAGAATTCCTGCTTATCTCACTCTCAAAGCCAGGTTTTTCTGTTCTTAACATGTTGCCTGAGACCCATTTGTAACAGTTTAAGGATCAGTGCTGATACATTCATGTGAACTAAAGAACAGCGTTTAAAGTTTGTATCTTTCTAGTACATTTTTATGTGATTTTATGGATGCATAATGCCATATATTTAGTTAATGCAATAGTATAGATTATTTTTGTTACCTTAAAATTTCCTGCTTTACCTATTCATATTCTATTGTAATATATATTGAAGATTCCTTGGAAGATTTTTGTGACTTGTTTGCTCATTTCATTTTATCACTGAATAACATACCATTGTAGGAATATACCACAGTTTGTTTAACCATTTCCTACTAAAGAACATTCTGTTTCCTTCCAGTCCAGAACAATTATGAATACAACAGTCATAATTTTTTATCCCAGTTTTTATGCAAGCATACTTTTTGAACTTAATGTGGCACATACCCAGGGATATGATTGCTAGAATATATGGTGAGATGGTATTTACCATTGTAACAAATTGCCAGATTTTCAAACTGCCTGTACCATTTTCATTTTATACCTGCATCAGCAATGAGTGAGAGGGATCCTGTTGCTCCACGGACTATTTGGGGTTATGAGTCTTGAATTTTAGCTCATCTGAGTAGATGTGTAGGAGTGTTTGTTGTTTTAATTTATAGTCCCTTAAGATTTAAATGACACTGAATATCTTTTTATATGCTGATTTTTCTTCTGTTTCTTTTCCTTGGTGAAGAATCTGTTCAAATATTTTGCCCAGTTTTAAGTGGGTTGTTTTTTTTTTTTAAAGATTTATTTATTTTATTACAAAGTCAGATATACAGAGAGGAGGAGAGACAGAGAGGAAGATCTTCCGTCTGATGATTCACTCCCCAAGTGAGCCGCAACGGCTGGTGCTGCATCGATCCGAAGCCGGGAACCTGGAACCTCTTCCGGGTCTCCCACGCGGGTGCAGGGTCCCAAGCTTTGTGGGCCATCCTTGACTGCTTTCCCAGGCCACAAGCAGGGAGCTGGATGGGAAGTGGAGCTGCCGGGACCAGAACCGGTGCCCATATGGGATCCCGGGGCTTTCAAGGCGAGGACTTTAGCTGCTAGGCCACGCTGCCTGGCCCAAGTGGGTTGTTTTCTTATTGTTAGATTTTAAGAGTTCTTTCTATAATTTAAACAGAATTTTTTCAATCACAGAAATGTTTTCAAATATTTTCTATCAACTCTGTTGCTTGCATTTCCCATCTAATTAACAATGTATTTCACAGAACAGAGAATTTGAATTTGAATGAAGTCAGCTTTGTTTTCTGTTTCACAAATGGCACTTTTGGTATTGTATATTAAAAAAAAAAAAACTCTTCATCAAATGCAAGAACACCTAGAATATATTCTGATTTTTATGAAGATTTATGATTTTCTAATTCTATCTCGAATCAACTTTAGCTCTACACACACACACACACACACACACACACACACACACACACACACACGGATGATAGTATGAGAAAGAGAGACAGAAAGAGATCTATCTGTTGCTTTGCTTCCCATTCCCAGATAGCCATAAGAGCCAGTGTTGGTCCAAGAATTCCATCCTGGTCTCTGACATAGGCGGAAGAGACTCAATTATTGAGCCATTTGCTGCTGCCTCCCTAGGCACATGAGCAGGGAGCTGTATTGAATCTGAGTAGCTGGGACCTAAACAGGCATTGAACTGTATGGTATGCTGTCATTAAGTCTTAATGATGGCACCACAACCCTTGTGAGGTTTCATTTTTTTTTATATATAAAAGATAGATGGGCTGTTTCTTTACTGTTTCTTTTTTCCTGCATTATCCAGTTGTTACAAAAGTATTTAAATAATGTCCAGCTTTCAGAACACCATGATCATTTTCCTGTTGTGACAATTGGTCAACACACACACAAAGAGCAAAGACACAGTCATTACACTTTTACTGAAAAAAAATTCTCATGATAGATTATAAATTTTTTTAAACATATTTTATTATTATACCTCAAATGCCAAAAATGATAGAAGCAACATACAAAGTAAAATTATAAAGCAGCTTAACACATAAATAAAGATAGAAAGATTCTTGACAAGATGTTGTTAAGTCTTGCCTGGCAAAACTTAAAATGATAATACATCAAGACAATATATTTTATATCCCTTAAATGGAAGGTTAGTTCATCTTCTAATACCTATCTAATCAACAAAAATATTATCATAAAAATTGGCAAATAAAAACCATGACCATCATCATCAAAGAAAGGGCCTTTCATACAATTTGAACACATCATTTTTTAAAAAAAAATACTCCTATTAACAGGACATAATATGATTAAACCATCAAAGAAAAGTACTTTTTTTTTTTTTTTACTATTTTTCGGATTGACATCATTTCATAACAGCCACATCGATCACAGCAACAACAACAACAACAACAACATCAACAACAAATTGTAGCGCCTTGATAAAATAATGTGCCACTGAGTAAGTAACACATGCTTAACTAAAAGGAAACACGGAAGTCTCTTAGGAACTATGATGCCATTGTATACTTCATGGGCACTTGATGAATTCTATTAGAGAAAATTATTCAGTTATAATAATAACTGAATATTATTCAGTTATAATAATAACTGAATATTATTCAGTTATAATAATAACTGAATAATATTCAGTTATTAAGAAGAATGATATTATTAGAGAAAATTATTCAGTTATTATAATAACTGAATATTATTCAGTTATTAAGAAGAATGATATTATTCTATTTAAAACCAGGTGGTCCCAACTAGAAACCATTATACTCAGTGAAATGAGTCAATCACAAAAGAACAAATACCATATATTCTCTCTCATATAAGGAAGCCAACATGGAAAGGGTAACTCCAACAGTCCAATCTATACTGGTTTTTTGAGTGTCTGTTTGCTCTTTTGGCTGTATCTCATATGTTTTGATGTTTTTATATCGGTTTGGTTGCTTCCAAATAATCTCTTTTCTCTAATAGATTATAATTGAAGCAGAAAATAGAGAACCTTAAATTTTACCGAACTTAGGGTAGAAATTCTAGGTGATCTTGGATTAGGTGAAGAGCTGATACAACAAAATACTATCTGTGAAAGAAGAGACAAAGTTGAGCTTCATTAAAAGTAAAATTTTCTGCTCTGAAATACATTGTAAAGAGGATAAAAGGGAAGTAAATCAATAACTGTCCCAAAAGGTACAATATTGAAGAAGTATAAACTTCTGTTTGGAATCATATTTTTAGATCATAGCAGAATTAAATTACTTTTGCAATTTTGTGTATCAGTTATATTTTTTGAGTGTAACTATGAGCTTTACTGTTCCATTAATTTGTCTATTTCTTTATCATTAAAATACTTTGGTATTTTACTATATTTAAACTTATGTGCTGTTCGTCTTGTGACAATGTTCTTCAGTAGTGTACCATATATTTTGGATTTTTTCTCATTCCTTATAAATCAGGTCGTTGATATTCACAAGTAACTTGCTGAAATTTTCATTGGTATTGTGATGGATCATGTGGGGAGTATTGACAATTCAATGATATCAAGTATTCCTTTCTTTGAGGAATAGGAAATAGAAACAGGAATCCTTTGTCCCTTTATTTAAGCATTATGCAATTTTTTTCATCAGATTTTGTATTTTCTTCATATAGATCAAGCTTTTCTTTAGATTTATACTTATTTTTGCAGTGCTAATTCAATATTAGTAATAATTCTAATGGTTACCACAGCTACAGGAAGTGGGTGGACACCACAGTGACCTCAGCCAGAGATCTGGGACACCCCGAAGGCAGCCAAGGCCTCATATGGGCCAATAATGGATAAAGGCCAACATTCCTTACCCTGTCAGGGCCCAAGCAGGGCTGATGACAGCACCCATGTCAGAAGGGCTATAAAACCTTTGTCTCCACTACCCAGCTTGTCTTTCCTACTTGCAGTCCTCTCCTCTCCTGTTCGTTCCTGCACTGCACAGGGGGCGGGAACAAACTTCTGTTTGCATAATAAAGGCCTTTTTGTATTTGACTGGTATTTTCTTTCTGGGGTGGTTGGCAAAGCTAACAAATTCTACAACTAATTAATTGTATAAAAAATTATATAGTGCTTATTCTCAATGTACAGCTGCGAATGGATGATATATTTTTAAAAGCAATTGATCTTTGTTTATTGTGTAAGTTATAATCTTCTGTAATGCTGTAATCAGCTATTAAGTCCAAGTGAGATTTTTTAAAGTCATTTCATTGAGATTTTGCTTAACATCATTAGCAAAGATCATCTGTCTCTACAAGTGCTGATTTTTAATATTTTCCCACCTTTCTTGATTGTATTTCATATATATATATATATATGATCTTTTGAAAGGCAGAGAGAGGGAGCAACACACACACACACACACACACACACACACACACACACAGTTTAGATTCTCTGGTTTACTCCCCAAATGACCACAATGCCCAGGGCTAGACCACATGGATGACGGGGTAAAATCCCACGTGGATGACAGGGTAAAATCACTTGGGCTGTTTCTTCTTCTTCTTCTTTTTTTTTTAAAGATTTATTTATTTTTATTGCAAAGTCAGATATACAAAGAGGAGAGACAGAGAGGAAGATCTTCCATCCAATGGTTCACTCCCCAAGTGACCGCAATGGCTGGTGCTGCGCCAATCCAAAGCCAGGAGCCTGGATCTTCCTCCAGGTTTCCCACGCAGGTGCAGGGTCCCAAGGCTTTGGGCCATCCTCGACTGCTTTCCCAGGCCACAAGCAGGGAGCTGGATGGGAAGTGGAGCTGCTAGGATTAGAACCGGCACCCATATGGGATCCTGGGGCGTTCAAGGCAAGGACTTTAGCTGCTAGGCTATGCCGCCGGGCCCTGTTTCTCCTTGTTTTTCTTTTTTCTTTTTCTTTTTTTTTCTGTTAAAGTTTATTGGAGCATAAAATCTTAGAAATGGAAGGGAAGCACAAGGAACATATTAGCAGGGAACAGTCTGAAAGTGGAGCAGTCAGGGCACACATGGCCACCCATATGGGATGCCATTTTCAGTGGTGTCAGCTTAACCTGTTACTCCACAATACTAGCCCTTAAACTTCGTTTTTTAAAAAAGAATTAAACCTTAGTGTAGTTTCAAAATTTAAAACTATGCTTTTAAAGTGCACTCATAAAATTCTTTGCACCCAATGTCATTGTACATCCTACATGTAAGTAAAACCATTAATTGTTAGCTTATTCTTCCTTTATGTTTACTGTAAAATGAAATGGAAGTTTTTGATGCTTTCTTCTTCTTCTTCTTAAAAAATAAGCTAGCTTGATTTTCACATTCTCTATGCTTTTTTCCCCATTTAACTGGAATATTGGCCATAAAAACATTTTTATTATGCAGATCTTCCTTTATGTCTTGCACAATTCTCCTAGTGCAGTTATATCCATCAAATGATACTTTGTATTTTGAACAAACAAAATGTTTAGACTGTTTTAAATTACAGTTAGTGACATAATGAATAATCCTTCTATCTGTATTTCTTTTTTAAGGATGTTTTAATTTGTATTTGAGAGGCTGATTTACAGAGAGGAGAAAATGAGGGTGAAAGAGACCTTCCAGTCGCTGTTTCACTCTTCAAATGACCAAAATGTCTGGAGGTGGGCCAGTGGGAAGCCAGAAGCCTGGAGTTTCTCCCAGGCCTTCTGTTTGGGTGCAGGAATCCAAAGGCTTGGGCCATCTTCCTCTGCTCTCCCAGGCCATACACGGGGAACTGAATAGGAAGTAGAGCAGCCAGGACTTGAACTGATCACCATATGGGATATTAGCACCTCAGGCAGAGGCTGAGCATACTAAATCAGAGTTCTGGCTTATGTGTCTTACAGTTGAAGAGGTGTTAACAGTAAATCCCTAAAAGTGAAATTCCTGAGTTAAAGCACAATGGTATTAGGACTGTGAAAAAAAATCATGTTCTGTAATGGTTTTGCAATATTAGGGTTCCAGTAATATATATGATTATTCTCACAGCTTTGGCAACAAAACTTAAAATTTTTGTTGATTTTTTCAAAGAAGGAACTCATGGTATCATTAATTTTCTTTTTTTTTTTTTTTTTTTTTTTTATAATCCATTTTATTGTATTGTTGTTGACAATCTTTACATAGTTAACTATAGTTGAAGGAAAATCAAGAAAGAGAAGGAAAAAAAAAAAAAAAGGTTCAGGGGGATAGGGAGGTGGGCAATGCTATTATGTCCATATTGTTTCCATCATGTATCTGAGGTAAAAGGGGATATTGAGGGAGAAGCCCCACCCGGTTTCCCGCCCACCCCAAGTCCCATATGTGGGGCATGCTCTGAGATATGTGCTCAAGTGGAGTTAATAGTTCTCCAGTTATGAGTCACTGCCAGTTTCGCTCGATGAGGTGGTCCACTGATTGATATGGTCCATCATGAAGTCTCCATTTGTCCCATATTTCGCTGCCAACATGTAGCTGAGATGAATGATTGTCCTATTCTGTCTTCTGTCTTTTCTTGGTTAGAATTCTGAGTCCAGCAGTTCAAGTGGGGAGATCTCCAAAGATACTTTGAGGTATTCCCAGACCAGATTCTTGTATGTTCTAGCAAGCACAGGGCCCGGCACAGTCCATCACCCTGATCAGCTGGTGGTTGCAATTGCTGTGTTGGTTCTGTTTTCAGTCCCGAGTTGCACTGGAACCAATGGGTGTTGCAGTCCAGTCTGGTTCGGCCCTTACATCAACCAGTGGGAGCTGCAGCCTAGTCGGGGCGACCCACAATAACCCCCACCAAGCCTGCCCCCTACCCTGGTTTGCCAATTTGTGTAGCAGAAGACCAGTCTGTCCCCCATCCCATTTGGCTCTGGTACTTGTCAATGGGTATTAAAGCTTAGTTCTATCTAATCGACTCAACCATCCAGCCCTCACAGATGTTGTTGAGTGCCTCTGTCTAGCCATCCCAGCCCCCGTCCTAGTTTTCATGCCCTCCCACGGGAATAGTGACCCAAGAAGGGGGAACCCACTTTTTCCCTCCCAGGTCTCTCTGTCCCGGTTTATGCACTCTTTAGGTGGTCCTGTGATTTGACTCGACAGAATTAGTCCCCAGTGCCAGCTTCTGCCAGCTGATGCTGTGGCCCTGATCTTGTCCACATGCAGCGCACAGGTGTTGTAGCCTTGCTTAGTCGTGTCTGTCTCTATCCCAGCCAACACTCTCCAGTGGGAGTGGTTGTCCAGCGAGGGGACCAGCCCCTTAACCCCCCCGCCAGCTCTGCCCCTCCCTTCCTGGATCTCACGTGTGCTGGATGGGTGTTGCATTCATATCCAGTACAGGCAACCACGCCCTGGCATTCCATAATGTGTACTGGTTTTGTCGCAACCAAACCCGGCCCATTCCACACTCTGTTCTGGTGATCGGATTTGCCAGAGGATGACAAGAACTGATTCAGCCTGGCCTGCTCCTGACCCATGCCGAATGCATGCCAGTGGGAAACTTTCCATGGCCTATTCTGGGCTGTTTCCAATCATGCTTCTCGCGCTTACCTGCAGGGACTGTGTCCTGCCAGAGGAGTTGCCCAGGCTCCTCCATCAGAACCCCTCCCAATGCCAGATTTTGCGCTTGCCAGGGGGTTCTTGAGCCAACCCTACTCAGTTCACCTCCTGTCCTAGCAGGAACAGTGGCTTTTCCTGGCTGGCTTTCACCCCATTCTGACTCTTGTTGTTGGATGTTTCAGCCCAGCCATGGCTCGTCCATACCCACATACAGCTCACACATGGCTCAGAAGGGGATTGAGACCCAGCCTAGTCAGTCCCACATCTACCCTGTTTCTCCATAACACCAGATGGTGCTGGGATCTGAACCGGCCTGGTGCATCCAATCCCAGCCCACACTAGTGCCTCGGGTGACTGCAACTGTTTCCTAGATAGAACGCAGCCCCCATTCCAGCACATACACCCCTTGGTGGGAACCTCATCCCAGCTGTGGCTTCCCAGATTGGGACCGTTCCTAGCTGTAAATCACACACCTGCACGTGGTTGCTCTGAGGACCATTAGGTGCCAGCCTGCTACACAAGCCGGAGCTTATCTTTTACTTGATAGGTGTTCAAAGCTCAGCATTGTTAAGGGATTGGAAGTTCTTCAAAGGAAGAGTTACTGGCATTGGGAATCTTTAGGATTGACTCAGATCCCAGAAACAGTGGGGTCACTCTAGAGCTATCTCAGCAGCGATTCAGATGTCCAATACCCCAGAGCTCCCCGGCCGGGCGGCCAGTAGGCACAGCCTGGCGCCAAATGGCGCACTGGCCGCCCTGGCCCAGCCCGCCATGAGCCATGGGCACATGGCGGACTGGGTTCGGGATCCGAGCTAGACGTCCTCTCCCGCAGCCCTCGGCTCGCCTCTGGCAGCCGGAAGTTAAATCCTGCAGGCCCGAGGTTGCGCCCCTCCCCAATCCCGTTCACCCACCACCCAATGAGGGTGTTGGGTGGGTCCCGGACATGCCCAGTCACGGAGGCCTCCCCCCTCGGAGTACTCACCCCAGAAGGAAGCAGGCCGCACCCAGGCATGTCCGGGCCCAGCCCGCCATGAGCCATGGGCACATGGCGGACTGGGTTCGGGATCCGAGCTAGACGTCCTCTCCCGCAGCCCTCGGCTCGCCTCTGGCAGCCGGAAGTTAAATCCTGCAGGCCCGAGGTTGCGCCCCTCCCCAATCCCGTTCACCCACCACCCAATGAGGGTGTTGGGTGGGTCCCGGACATGCCCAGTCACGGAGGCCTCCCCCCTCGGCGTACTCACCCCAGAAGGAAGCAGGCCGCACCCAGGCATGTCCGGGCCCAGCCCGCCATGAGCCATGGGCACATGGCGGACTGGGTTCGGGATCCGAGCTAGACGTCCTCTCCCGCAGCCCTCGGCTCGCCTCTGGCAGCCGGAAGTTAAATCCTGCAGGCCCGAGGTTGCGCCCCTCCCCAATCCCGTTCACCCACCACCCAATGAGGGTGTTGGGTGGGTCCCGGACATGCCCAGTCACGGAGGCCTCCCCCCTCGGAGTACTCACCCCAGAAGGAAGCAGGCCGCACCCAGGCATGTCCGGGCCCAGCCCGCCATGAGCCATGGGCACATGGCGGACTGGGTTCGGGATCCGAGCTAGACGTCCTCTCCCGCAGCCCTCGGCTCGCCTCTGGCAGCCGGAAGTTAAATCCTGCAGGCCCGAGGTTGCGCCCCTCCCCAATCCCGTTCACCCACCACCCAATGAGGGTGTTGGGTGGGTCCCGGACATGCCCAGTCACGGAGGCCTCCCCCCTCGGAGTACTCACCCCAGAAGGAAGCAGGCCGCACCCAGGCATGTCCGGGCCCAGCCCGCCATGAGCCATGGGCACATGGCGGACTGGGTTCGGGATCCGAGCTAGACGTCCTCTCCCGCAGCCCTCGGCTCGCCTCTGGCAGCCGGAAGTTAAATCCTGCAGGCCCGAGGTTGCGCCCCTCCCCAATCCCGTTCACCCACCACCCAATGAGGGTGTTGGGTGGGTCCCGGACATGCCCAGTCACGGAGGCCTCTCCCCTCGGAGTACTCACCCCAGAAGGAAGCAGGCCGCACCCAGGCATGTCCGGGCCCAGCCCGCCATGAGCCATGGGCACATGGCGGACTGGGTTCGGGATCCGAGCTAGACGTCCTCTCCCGCAGCCCTCGGCTCGCCTCTGGCAGCCGGAAGTTAAATCCTGCAGGCCCGAGGTTGCGCCCCTCCCCAATCCCGTTCACCCACCACCCAATGAGGGTGTTGGGTGGGTCCCGGACATGCCCAGTCACGGAGGCCTCCCCCCTCGGAGTACTCACCCCAGAAGGAAGCAGGCCGCACCCAGGCATGTCCGGGCCCAGCCCGCCATGAGCCATGGGCACATGGCGGACTGGGTTCGGGATCCGAGCTAGACGTCCTCTCCCGCAGCCCTCGGCTCGCCTCTGGCAGCCGGAAGTTAAATCCTGCAGGCCCGAGGTTGCGCCCCTCCCCAATCCCGTTCACCCACCACCCAATGAGGGTGTTGGGTGGGTCCCGGACATGCCCAGTCACGGAGGCCTCCCCCCTCGGCGTACTCACCCCAGAAGGAAGCAGGCCGCACCCAGGCATGTCCGGGCCCAGCCCGCCATGAGCCATGGGCACATGGCGGACTGGGTTCGGGATCCGAGCTAGACGTCCTCTCCCGCAGCCCTCGGCTCGCCTCTGGCAGCCGGAAGTTAAATCCTGCAGGCCCGAGGTTGCGCCCCTCCCCAATCCCGTTCACCCACCACCCAATGAGGGTGTTGGGTGGGTCCCGGACATGCCCAGTCACGGAGGCCTCCCCCCTCGGAGTACTCACCCCAGAAGGAAGCAGGCCGCACCCAGGCATGTCCGGGCCCAGCCCGCCATGAGCCATGGGCACATGGCGGACTGGGTTCGGGATCCGAGCTAGACGTCCTCTCCCGCAGCCCTCGGCTCGCCTCTGGCAGCCGGAAGTTAAATCCTGCAGGCCCGAGGTTGCGCCCCTCCCCAATCCCGTTCACCCACCACCCAATGAGGGTGTTGGGTGGGTCCCGGACATGCCCAGTCACGGAGGCCTCCCCCCTCGGAGTACTCACCCCAGAAGGAAGCAGGCCGCACCCAGGCATGTCCGGGCCCAGCCCGCCATGAGCCATGGGCACATGGCGGACTGGGTTCGGGATCCGAGCTAGACGTCCTCTCCCGCAGCCCTCGGCTCGCCTCTGGCAGCCGGAAGTTAAATCCTGCAGGCCCGAGGTTGCGCCCCTCCCCAATCCCGTTCACCCACCACCCAATGAGGGTGTTGGGTGGGTCCCGGACATGCCCAGTCACGGAGGCCTCTCCCCCTCGGAGTACTCACCCCAGAAGGAAGCAGGCCGCACCCAGGCATGTCCGGGCCCAGCCCGCCATGAGCCATGGGCACATGGCGGACTGGGTTCGGGATCCGAGCTAGACGTCCTCTCCCGCAGCCCTCGGCTCGCCTCTGGCAGCCGGAAGTTAAATCCTGCAGGCCCGAGGTTGCGCCCCCTCCCCAATCCCGTTCACCCACCACCCAATGAGGGTGTTGGGTGGGTCCCGGACATGCCCAGTCACGGAGGCCTCCCCCCTCGGAGTACTCACCCCAGAAGGAAGCAGGCCGCACCCAGGCATGTCCGGGCCCAGCCCGCCATGAGCCATGGGCACATGGCGGACTGGGTTCGGGATCCGAGCTAGACGTCCTCTCCCGCAGCCCTCGGCTCGCCTCTGGCAGCCGGAAGTTAAATCCTGCAGGCCCGAGGTTGCGCCCCTCCCCAATCCCGTTCACCCACCACCCAATGAGGGTGTTGGGTGGGTCCCGGACATGCCCAGTCACGGAGGCCTCCCCCCTCGGCGTACTCACCCCAGAAGGAAGCAGGCCGCACCCAGGCATGTCCGGGCCCCAGCCCGCCATGAGCCATGGGCACATGGCGGACTGGGTTCGGGATCCGAGCTAGACGTCCTCTCCCGCAGCCCTCGGCTCGCCTCTGGCAGCCGGAAGTTAAATCCTGCAGGCCCGAGGTTGCGCCCCTCCCCAATCCCGTTCACCCACCACCCAATGAGGGTGTTGGGTGGGTCCCGGACATGCCCAGTCACGGAGGCCTCCCCCCTCGGAGTACTCACCCCAGAAGGAAGCAGGCCGCACCCAGGCATGTCCGGGCCCAGCCCGCCATGAGCCATGGGCACATGGCGGACTGGGTTCGGGATCCGAGCTAGACGTCCTCTCCCGCAGCCCTCGGCTCGCCTCTGGCAGCCGGAAGTTAAATCCTGCAGGCCCGAGGTTGCGCCCCTCCCCAATCCCGTTCACCCACCACCCAATGAGGGTGTTGGGTGGGTCCCGGACATGCCCAGTCACGGAGGCCTCCCCCCTCGGAGTACTCACCCCAGAAGGAAGCAGGCCGCACCCAGGCATGTCCGGGCCCAGCCCGCCATGAGCCATGGGCACATGGCGGACTGGGTTCGGGATCCGAGCTAGACGTCCTCTCCCGCAGCCCTCGGCTCGCCTCTGGCAGCCGGAAGTTAAATCCTGCAGGCCCGAGGTTGCGCCCCTCCCCAATCCCGTTCACCCACCACCCAATGAGGGTGTTGGGTGGGTCCCGGACATGCCCAGTCACGGAGGCCTCCCCCCTCGGCGTACTCACCCCAGAAGGAAGCAGGCCGCACCCAGGCATGTCCGGGCCCAGCCCGCCATGAGCCATGGGCACATGGCGGACTGGGTTCGGGATCCGAGCTAGACGTCCTCTCCCGCAGCCCTCGGCTCGCCTCTGGCAGCCGGAAGTTAAATCCTGCAGGCCCGAGGTTGCGCCCCTCCCCAATCCCGTTCACCCACCACCCAATGAGGGTGTTGGGTGGGTCCCGGACATGCCCAGTCACGGAGGCCTCCCCCCTCGGAGTACTCACCCCAGAAGGAAGCAGGCCGCACCCAGGCATGTCCGGGCCCAGCCCGCCATGAGCCATGGGCACATGGCGGACTGGGTTCGGGATCCGAGCTAGACGTCCTCTCCCGCAGCCCTCGGCTCGCCTCTGGCAGCCGGAAGTTAAATCCTGCAGGCCCGAGGTTGCGCCCCTCCCCAATCCCGTTCACCCACCACCCAATGAGGGTGTTGGGTGGGTTCCCGGACATGCCCAGTCACGGAGGCCTCCCCCCTCGGCGTACTCACCCCAGAAGGAAGCAGGCCGCACCCAGGCATGTCCGGGCCCAGCCCGCCATGAGCCATGGGCACATGGCGGACTGGGTTCGGGATCCGAGCTAGACGTCCTCTCCCGCAGCCCTCGGCTCGCCTCTGGCAGCCGGAAGTTAAATCCTGCAGGCCCGAGGTTGCGCCCCTCCCCAATCCCGTTCACCCACCACCCAATGAGGGTGTTGGGTGGGTCCCGGACATGCCCAGTCACGGAGGCCTCCCCCCTCGGAGTACTCACCCCAGAAGGAAGCAGGCCGCACCCAGGCATGTCCGGGCCCAGCCCGCCATGAGCCATGGGCACATGGCGGACTGGGTTCGGGATCCGAGCTAGACGTCCTCTCCCGCAGCCCTCGGCTCGCCTCTGGCAGCCGGAAGTTAAATCCTGCAGGCCCGAGGTTGCGCCCCTCCCCAATCCCGTTCACCCACCACCCAATGAGGGTGTTGGGTGGGTCCCGGACATGCCCAGTCACGGAGGCCTCCCCCCTCGGAGTACTCACCCCAGAAGGAAGCAGGCCGCACCCAGGCATGTCCGGGCCCAGCCCGCCATGAGCCATGGGCACATGGCGGACTGGGTTCGGGATCCGAGCTAGACGTCCTCTCCCGCAGCCCTCGGCTCGCCTCTGGCAGCCGGAAGTTAAATCCTGCAGGCCCGAGGTTGCGCCCCTCCCCAATCCCGTTCACCCACCACCCAATGAGGGTGTTGGGTGGGTCCCGGACATGCCCAGTCACGGAGGCCTCCCCCCTCGGCGTACTCACCCCAGAAGGAAGCAGGCCGCACCCAGGCATGTCCGGGCCCAGCCCGCCATGAGCCATGGGCACATGGCGGACTGGGTTCGGGATCCGAGCTAGACGTCCTCTCCCGCAGCCCTCGGCTCGCCTCTGGCAGCCGGAAGTTAAATCCTGCAGGCCCGAGGTTGCGCCCCTCCCCAATCCCGTTCACCCACCACCCAATGAGGGTGTTGGGTGGGTCCCGGACATGCCCAGTCACGGAGGCCTCCCCCCTCGGAGTACTCACCCCAGAAGGAAGCAGGCCGCACCCAGGCATGTCCGGGCCCAGCCCGCCATGAGCCATGGGCACATGGCGGACTGGGTTCGGGATCCGAGCTAGACGTCCTCTCCCGCAGCCCTCGGCTCGCCTCTGGCAGCCGGAAGTTAAATCCTGCAGGCCCGAGGTTGCGCCCCCTCCCCAATCCCGTTCACCCACCACCCAATGAGGGTGTTGGGTGGGTCCCGGACATGCCCAGTCACGGAGGCCTCCCCCCTCGGAGTACTCACCCCAGAAGGAAGCAGGCCGCACCCAGGCATGTCCGGGCCCAGCCCGCCATGAGCCATGGGCACATGGCGGACTGGGTTCGGGATCCGAGCTAGACGTCCTCTCTCCCGCAGCCCTCGGCTCGCCTCTGGCAGCCGGAAGTTAAATCCTGCAGGCCCGAGGTTGCGCCCCTCCCCAATCCCGTTCACCCACCACCCAATGAGGGTGTTGGGTGGGTCCCCGGACATGCCCAGTCACGGAGGCCTCTCCCCTCGGAGTACTCACCCCAGAAGGAAGCAGGCCGCACCCAGGCATGTCCGGGCCCAGCCCGCCATGAGCCATGGGCACATGGCGGGGACTGGGTTCGGGATCCGAGCTAGACGTCCTCTCCCGCAGCCCTCGGCTCGCCTCTGGCAGCCGGAAGTTAAATCCTGCAGGCCCGAGGTTGCGCCCCTCCCCAATCCCGTTCACCCACCACCCAATGAGGGTGTTGGGTGGGGTCCCCGGGACATGCCCAGTCACGGAGGCCTCCCCCCTCGGAGTACTCACCCCAGAAGGAAGCAGGCCGCACCCAGGCATGTCCGGGCCCAGCCCGCCATGAGCCATGGGCACATGGCGGACTGGGTTCGGGATCCGAGCTAGACGTCCTCTCCCGCAGCCCTCGGCTCGCCTCTGGCAGCCGGAAGTTAAATCCTGCAGGCCCGAGGTTGCGCCCCTCCCCAATCCCGTTCACCCACCACCCAATGAGGGTGTTGGGTGGGTCCCGGACATGCCCAGTCACGGAGGCCTCCCCCCTCGGCGTACTCACCCCAGAAGGAAGCAGGCCGCACCCAGGCATGTCCGGGGCCCAGCCCGCCATGAGCCATGGGCACATGGCGGACTGGGTTCGGGATCCGAGCTAGACGTCCTCTCCCCGCAGCCCTCGGCTCGCCTCTGGCAGCCGGAAGTTAAATCCTGCAGGCCCGAGGTTGCGCCCCTCCCCAATCCCGTTCACCCACCACCCAATGAGGGTGTTGGGTGGGTCCCCGGACATGCCCAGTCACGGAGGCCTCCCCCCTCGGAGTACTCACCCCAGAAGGAAGCAGGCCGCACCCAGGCATGTCCGGGCCCAGCCCGCCATGAGCCATGGGCACATGGCGGACTGGGTTCGGGATCCGAGCTAGACGTCCTCTCCCGCAGCCCTCGGCTCGCCTCTGGCAGCCGGAAGTTAAATCCTGCAGGCCCGAGGTTGCGCCCCCTCCCCAATCCCGTTCACCCACCACCCAATGAGGGTGTTGGGTGGGTCCCGGGACATGCCCCAGTCACGGAGGCCTCCCCCCCTCGGAGTACTCACCCCAGAAGGAAGCAGGCCGCACCCAGGCATGTCCGGGCCCAGCCCGCCATGAGCCATGGGCACATGGCGGACTGGGTTTCGGGATCCGAGCTAGACGTCCCTCTCCCGCAGCCCTCGGCTCGCCTCTGGCAGCCGGAAGTTAAATCCTGCAGGCCCGAGGTTGCGGCCCCCTCCCCAATCCCGTTCACCCACCACCCAATGAGGGTGTTGGGTGGGTCCCGGACATGCCCAGTCACGGAGGCCTCCCCCCTCGGCGTACTCACCCCAGAAGGAAGCAGGCCGCACCCAGGCATGTCCGGGGCCCAGCCCGCCATGAGCCATGGGCACATGGCGGACTGGGTTCGGGATCCGAGCTAGACGTCCTCTCCCGCAGCCCTCGGCTCGCCTCTGGCAGCCGGAAGTTAAATCCTGCAGGCCCGAGGTTGCGCCCCTCCCCAATCCCGTTCACCCACCACCCAATGAGGGTGTTGGGTGGGTCCCGGACATGCCCAGTCACGGAGGCCTCCCCCCTCGGAGTACTCACCCCAGAAGGAAGCAGGCCGCACCCAGGCATGTCCGGGGCCCAGCCCGCCATGAGCCATGGGCACATGGCGGACTGGGTTCGGGATCCGAGCTAGACGTCCTCTCCCGCAGCCCTCGGCTCGCCTCTGGCAGCCGGAAGTTAAATCCTGCAGGCCCGAGGTTGCGCCCCTCCCCAATCCCGTTCACCCACCACCCAATGAGGGTGTTGGGTGGGTCCCGGACATGCCCAGTCACGGAGGCCTCCCCCCTCGGCGTACTCACCCCAGAAGGAAGCAGGCCGCACCCAGGCATGTCCGGGCCCAGCCCGCCATGAGCCATGGGCACATGGCGGACTGGGTTCGGGATCCGAGCTAGACGTCCCTCTCCCGCAGCCCTCGGCTCGCCTCTGGCAGCCGGAAGTTAAATCCTGCAGGCCCGAGGTTGCGCCCCTCCCCAATCCCGTTCACCCACCACCCAATGAGGGTGTTGGGTGGGTCCCGGACATGCCCAGTCACGGAGGGCCTCCCCCCTCGGAGTACTCACCCCAGAAGGAAGCAGGCCGCACCCAGGCATGTCCGGGCCCAGCCCGCCATGAGCCATGGGCACATGGCGGACTGGGTTCGGGATCCGAGCTAGACGTCCTCTCCCGCAGCCCTCGGCTCGCCTCTGGCAGCCGGAAGTTAAATCCTGCAGGCCCGAGGTTGCGCCCCTCCCCAATCCCGTTCACCCACCACCCAATGAGGGTGTTGGGTGGGTCCCGGACATGCCCAGTCACGGAGGGCCTCCCCCCCTCGGAGTACTCACCCCAGAAGGAAGCAGGCCGCACCCAGGCATGTCCGGGCCCCAGCCCGCCATGAGCCATGGGCACATGGCGGACTGGGTTCGGGATCCGAGCTAGACGTCCTCTCCCGCAGCCCTCGGCTCGCCTCTGGCAGCCGGAAGTTAAATCCTGCAGGCCCGAGGTTGCGCCCCCTCCCCAATCCCGTTCACCCCACCACCCAATGAGGGTGTTGGGTGGGTCCCGGACATGCCCAGTCCACGGAGGCCTCCCCCCTCGGAGTACTCACCCCAGAAGGAAGCAGGCCGCACCCAGGCATGTCCGGGCCCAGCCCGCCATGAGCCATGGGCACACGGCGGGACTGGGTTCGGGATCCGAGCTAGACGTCCTCCTCCCGCAGCCCTCGGCTCGCCTCTGGCAGCCGGAAGTTAAATCCTGCAGGCCCGAGGTTGCGCCCCTCCCCAATCCCGTTCACCCACCACCCAATGAGGGTGTTGGGTGGGTCCCAGGACATGCCCAGTCACGGAGGCCTCCCCCCCTCGGAGTACTCACCCCAGAAGGAAGCAGGCCGCACCCAGGCATGTCCGGGCCCAGCCCGCCATGAGCCATGGGCACATGGGCGGACTGGGTTCGGGATCCGAGCTAGACGTCCTCTCCCGCAGCCCTCGGCTCGCCTCTGGCAGCCGGAAGTTAAATCCTGCAGGCCCGAGGTTGCGCCCCTCCCCAATCCCGTTCACCCACCACCCAATGAGGGTGTTGGGTGGGTCCCGGACATGCCCAGTCACGGAGGCCTCCCCCCTCGGCGTACTCACCCCAGAAGGAAGCAGGCCGCACCCAGGCATGTCCGGGCCCAGCCCGCCATGAGCCATGGGCACATGGCGGGACTGGGTTTCGGGATCCGAGCTAGACGTCCTCTCCCGCAGCCCTCGGCTCGCCTCTGGCAGCCGGAAGTTAAATCCTGCAGGCCCGAGGTTGCGCCCCTCCCCAATCCCGTTCACCCACCACCCAATGAGGGTGTTGGGTGGGTCCCGGACATGCCCAGTCACGGAGGCCTCCCCCCTCGGAGTACTCACCCCAGAAGGAAGCAGGCCGCACCCAGGCATGTCCGGGGGCCCAGCCCGCCATGAGGCCATGGGCACATGGCGGACTGGGTTCGGGAATCCGAAGCTAGACGTCCTCTCCCCGCAGCCCTCGGCTCGCCTCTGGCAGCCGGAAGTTAAAATCCTGCAGGCCCGAGGTTGCGCCCCTCCCCAATCCCGTTCACCCACCCACCCAATGAGGGTGTTGGGTGGGTCCCCGGACATGCCCAGTCACGGAGGCCTCCCCCCTCGGAGTACTCACCA